>NC_056074.1:29157722-29758504 GCF_016772045.2 Ovis aries | reverse complement strand
GTCTGGGTGGGGGCAAACTGGAAGTCGCTGAGGTCATGACTGGCATGCTCTTCTGGGTCATAGTCCCCAAGTTCAGCCTGCAGCGTGTAAGATCCCAGGAGGGCATGAGTCACAAAAGAGCAGGGCAGGCGACCTGAGGCAATGTCCTGCCGGAGCTGAAGGCACAAGAAGTATCTGGTGATATCTTCAGTCAACTGAGAAGGATCAGGAGGATAAAACTTCACATTAAAGCTGAACAGCCAAGGAAGACTTCGCAGCTGTCTCTTTATTTCTTTTGCAGGATCTAGCCAGTTTTTCTGCTCAGGGTTCTCCTGAAACACAAGTCCGAAGTAGTCCTTTTCCAAGAGATTGAGATGCTCACACACTTTGTCAAATAACACTTGCCCCTTCGCACGTTTCTCCAGGTCGCAGCTGTACTCAGAGCCATCCAGGAGGGTCACTTTACACTGGACAGTTTTGGTCTTCTTGGGGGCTTTCAGAGAGGCCTTCTCTGCTTTTAGCTCATTGGTCTGCACTTCCTTTGTCTCCCTTTTTGCTGCTTCATCCAAAATTTCTGCTTCCTGTATTTCCTTCACCTTCTCTTCTTCTCTCTCCTTACTTACTTCTTCAACAAGCAGAGGTTTCTCTTCCTTGACGTCAACCTTAATCTCCTGTTGTTTTCTCTGAGCTGTTTCTTCAGCATCACCCTTGGCCTGCCTTTCTTCTTCAGGAAGAGATTCCTCCTTGTCTAAAACCTGTTCTTCCACAACAAGTTGGGTAGGCTCTTTTTTATCTCCTCCATCTTTGGCCACTACTAAGGTATAGGACTTTTGTTTCTTAAGCCAAGGGGGTATGAATCGAGAAATCCCCCGGCTCTCAGATGGATCTTTCTCTTTCTTCTGGCGGCGTGGGCTACTTTGGCTTTCAGCTGGAGGAGATGACTGGGAACCTTTTTCCTCCTCTGGATCAGATGTCTGATTCTGCTGATTTTCTGCTACTTCTTTCGGTTTCTCCTTGGTTGCGTCTGCTCCTAACTGGTCAGACTCTTTCTTCACTTCAGATGCGGAGCCCACTTCAGTAGTCATGGTCACAGCTTATTGGTCACCGGGACTGGACTCACAGGGTGATCACTGAGCTCCTCGGAGCTCACACCAGCAGCCCAGCTCTGCGATCACTGCCACCACTGTGTGCTCGTGGGCACAATCCTATTCTTTTCTTTTTTAAAAAAAGTTCTTAATACTATAGATTCCACAGGGTCCTTTCAAAATGAATTATGTCTTTATGGATACGTTTCTCTTGAAGTCATAAAAATGTATTTAAAATATCTTCTAAAAAATACCAAGCCCTAAAACACATTTTAGATTTTGACTTCCCAACTCAGGCTATTTGGAAAATAACTGAAAAATCTTTATGTGACTGAAAGAAGCTTTTTCAAGCTCCCCTTCATTACCTGAATCATTCATTAAAAATGCATCAACAGATTTTCACTGCTTTCCTGGGCTAGGCTCTGAATATTAGGCGTTTGTACTTTTAGCCTCAGAGAATTTATAATCTAGCTAAAACCAGAGAGGTGAAAACCATCTAAAGTGATAAATATGCATAGGGTCATGTAATGAAATGTACATGTATTATAGAGCCTAACAGCAAGAGAGAACATTTATGAGTTATTCTGTTTCACTGATTATTTATCAGAAACCCTCATGGCTATTCCTAGTTGTTGATTATCTTGGATTCCCTCTGAGAAAATCAAAAGTAACTGTGTAATGTAAGTGGCTTCTATTTATTAACAGTCCCTGGGACCTGTGAACTGAAAGTGGTATAAAATGCTGGACAAGGGGACAGACACGGGACACAGACTGCTTGGGCATGAATTTTTATGTGGATGTCTTCATTGGATGACTCTTGTTAAGTCACTGGACCTCCCTAGCCCTCTGTTCACTCTTCTATAAAATAAGGATGAGTGTTCCTAGTTTATAACATGCCTGTGCAGAACAAATGAGTTGAGATCAGTCAAGCACTGAGGGGACTTGCCTGGTCGTCCAGTGGGTAAGAATCCACCTTGCAATGCAGGAATCGTGGGTTTGATCCCTGGTCAGAAAACTAAGATCCCACATGCCTCGAAGCAACTAAACCTTCATACCACAACTGGGAGTCCGTGCACCACAACAAAGACCCAGCGTGCTGCAGCTAAGACCCAAGGCAGCCAAATTGAGAAACACAAAAACTTTTTTTATTTTTTTAATAATGCAGTAAGAACCAATTCTGGGACATGGTAAAGCTCTCAAGCCTAAGTTCTTATTTTTCTTAATGTGTAATCATGGTTAATCATTTACTTGGGGGAACTGAGGTATAAACAGGAAAATACTTTGTGAATTGTTAGCAGCAACATACACAGAAATGGAGAAGGAAATGGCAGCCCCCTCGACTATGCTTGCCTGGAGAATTTCACGGACAGAGGAGCCTGGTGGTCTATAGTCCGTTGGGGTCACAAAGAGTCGGACATGACTGAGTGACTAACACATACTCATAAAAAAAGGAAAGGGGAAAATCCATTTTGCTCCCAGCCAAGAGGCACTTAAACCAATATCCTTCCAGCCCCCACTCATATGTGAGGTATAGAAAAGCAGTTTCCATCTTCTCCTTACAAAATTTCTGTTTGATTTTTCTTACACTCAAGGCTGAAAGAATTGGCTGGCGGCATTTCTTACTGAAGGCAGTTTTACCAAAAGCCTTTGTACTTTGTGTCCAGCCTTAGTGAAGAGGGTTCGGCTGTGTCCGCATCACCTGAACCCTTCTTGGCCATACGCTCTGCTCCCACCAGCTCAATCCTCAGTCCTCTCCTCCTACACCTAACTGCAACATTTAACTCTGCTTATTGCATTCATCTCACTACATTTATTAAATACCCTGGGATAGTATTTGAATAGAATTGTATTGATATTTATCAATTACTGGAGAAGGAAAGAGACACCCAATCTGGTTTTCTCTCCCAGAAAAATCCCATGAATGGAGGAGCCTGGTGGGTTACCATCTGTGGGGTCACAAAGAGTCTGACACAGCTGAGTGACTGAGTACTGTGTACCCCAACATTCCGTCTTGTTAAAATGTGTGTGCTGTGCTTAGTCCCTCAGTCGTGTCCGACTCTATGACCCTATGGACTGTTAGGCTGCCAGGCTCCCCTGTCTATGGGATTCTCCAGGCAAGAATACTGAAGTGGGTTGCCATGCCCTCCTCCAGGGAGTCTCCCCAACCCAGGGATCAAACCCAGGTCTCACACATTGTAGGCAGATTCTTTATTGTCTGAGCCACCAGGGGAGCCCGAGAATACTGGAGTGGGTAGCCTATCCCTTCTCTAGGGGAACTTTCCAACCCAGGAATCAAACCAGGGTCTCCTTAAACTGGTCTAAATAGACATTAAAAAATTACTTTTTCTAATTTTATTTTTTCATTAAAAAATTTTTTTTTAACTTTCCCTAATTAAGTCCCATTCATCAGGTGACTTTTCTTCTGCCTCAACTTTGATGTTGATATTCTAAACATTTTGTCCTCAGTTTTTTTATTTGCCCTCAGTTTCTTCCTAGGAAATCACATCCATGCCAAGGATTTCCTTCCCCACTTCTCTGTATATTTTGTTCAGAATTTCCTCCCAAGTCCAAACTTCCATCCAGCTTCCCGCTGGACTGTTCCCCGTGGGGTATCATACAAGCTCCTCAAATTCAGCATGTCTAAAGTGACTAAGACTCTTCCTCTCCAAACTGTATTTCCCTTGAAATATCCTTATTATCCTTTATGGACTGAATCACTCAAGTGGGAAACTCCAGCGTTCACCTACTTCTACAGCTGTAGCCCCACTGCTGGTAGCTCAGTTCAGAGTCTCATCATTCCTCAGCTGAAGTATTACAGCAATCACTTGTCTTGCCTCCAGTTTTTATTTTTGTTTATTTTTAATTTTTTAAAACATTTTTCTTTCTTTATTTGGGTGCCTGGTGGCAGGATGAGGGCACCCTCCCTGCACACGGGTCAGGCAGCTGCATCCCCCACCCAGGGTGGGGTAACCTTGCCCTCACCCTGACCCCCCAACTCTCACCCAGCTCCAGAGACTGTGCCATCCTGGGGGCTCCCCTGTCACTCAAATCCCCTAATCACCCTGTTGGAAGGTGCGGTCTGTTTCCCGCTAGGACTCCACAGGGCCAGGCAGGCCCTCTTAGGGTGGACTCAGAAGCCAAACTGTTGACATCAAAATCATGTCTCCATCCTCCTAGCTGATTCCAGGTCCCCCATCATTTCTCTAGGCCTCACTTTCCTCATCTGTGAAATGGGCACAAAATTGTTACCACTCCCCCATCTCCTCTCCCCTCCCCCTGCTCACCCTCCTCCTCCCTTACATCCTCCCCTTCCTCTTCCTCCCTCTCTCCCTCCTTCCACATCTCCTTCCACACCTTCCCCTCCTCCTCCTAAACTTCCCCCACTTTAGCCCCCAGAAGGCTCCCTCCACAGCTCTTCATCTAGGCAGCTGACACGTGGTCTCTGGGTAGATATGCAGGGAGTTTAGGTTCAGGCTGGCAGCTTTCGGCTCTAAGCCTGGGCCCTGATGAAGAAGGGAATGTTAATCATTAATATAATTTCTTTCCAGAGAAGCATAAGATTTTACAGCTGGAAGCAGCCTTAGAGAATCGTGATAGCCCACAAGTTACAATTGTGGAAACAGCGGGCTCTTGCTGTCCCTAAAGTCACAGGGCTGGTCGGCTAGTTACTGACTGTGCTAGTCCCACCACCCCAAGCCCTTCTCCTAAACCCTTTTTAAGCTTTTAAGTTTTTAGATGCATCTCCTAGACGAGTGAGAATAGCCCAGCCCTGCAGTTTCACTCTGGGTGGATAGACCTCTTCCCCCGGTGAGCTAAGCAAACCTGTAGAGGGAATAAACCAACTCTAACAATAATAACCATTATTGCCCTAGTGCTTCCACCACCGCTTCTGTTTGTATCCTGCACTTTCTGCACTTTCTCTAACCTCTTAAGAACTGGCAAATGAGGAGAAGCCAATTTCAGCAGAAAGGATCTCCCAGGGAAGCTCAGAGATGCTCAGGCTTCAGACAATGGGGTCTGGAGGTAGTGCCTGGGCTGATGGGAGACCCAGGGCCCCACGGTGATGCCGCAGGCACCTGGCACAATCTGGAGCCTGATGAAAATGAGCAGTGACTGTATGGACTTGTCTTTGCCGGCCACTGCCGGAAAACTCTGTCCCCACTAAGTCACTGGGTCTCTGAGTTCTGTACCTGGACGCCCAGCCTCACGTGACTCGAGGACAGGGTACTCACATTTGGTGATCTGTTCCCCCACTCCCCAACTCTGGGCCTGGACAGATCAGGGGTGTCCAGACCTGGTAAACAGCTCCAGGGGAATGGCCAGACTTGCTCTGAAGCCTGGGCGACTGGGAGACAGAAAGGTCTTTTGTTAAGGGTTTTAGAAGGAAGGAGAAGTTTGGGGATGGAATGTTGAGCAAGGAAGGGCTGAGGGAGTTCTGCAACAGACAGACCCGTGGGGAAGCTCGGGGAGGAGAAGGTGGGTGGGAGGAATATGGTTCAGGATCCTTGTGGTCCCTGAGTTTTCTGATCAGATGATCCTCACAGTGGCAGTCCTTGACTCCAGGACCTCTTCCTGAAGCTGATAATGAATATGGTGCTAGAAACTTAGTGGCTCTGAGTTAGGGTGTAGGGGGGCACATGAGGATGATCATTCATCCCCAAAACTTGCAGCACACATTCCTGTCTCCTGGAAATCAGATGCAGGGCTGGACCAGGAGGCAGGAGGAGCAGCCCCCACCCCCACCCCCGTCCTGGGCCACTGCAGACTGCTGCCTTGGGCCCAAGGTCATGTTGGTGACAGAGCCACCTGTTTCAGGGATGAGAGGGAGGAAGAACCCCCGTTCCTTGCTGTCCTTGTCTCCACTTTCTTGCTCTGATGACCTTGAAGAGCCTTCTTTTTCTTCTGTCCTAGTTCGGTTTCCATGGGAACTGGAGTGGCAGCATCATCATTCTGCTGAGGTGAGATCCCCCCAGGATGCCGTGAATACCCAGGAGAAAATGATCAGAGAAGAATATACCATCTCAGAAATTACCCTGCAGGGCACTTCCTAATATTCTGCTTCCGACATCTCCTGGGTTAGGTCTTTCGTTTTGTGTCCTCAAGATCAGGGAGCCCGCCGGGAATGGGCGTTTGGTCCAGATCTTTGGTCCTTAGCATCTGTTCTGCTCCTGGTTGGTGTGATAATCACTTATTCCGTGAATTCCTGGGTAAGGATCATGAGAAGATGAAGTCATTTGATATCCTCTCAATAAATCCAAGGGCTTCCCAGGTGGCACATTGTTAAAGAATCTGCCTGCCAATGCAGGAGGCGTGGGTTTGACCCCTGAGTCAGGAAGATCCACTGGAGAAGGCAATGGCCACCCACTCCGGTATTCTTGCCTGCAAAACACCCATGGACAGAGGAGCCTAGTGGGCTATAGTCCATGGGGTCACAAAGAGTGGGACACAACTGAGTGACTGAGCACCGCGAATAAATTCAGACAACCACATGTGGCGCCTTAAGCCCTGTCCTCTCCCCAAATTGCCCTCTGGCCAAGTGATTCGTGACAGAATCATGAGCGGCTGTAGATATATTTTACTTGAACTTCTCAGAAAAAGCTAGTGGTATGTTTAAGAGTGGTCACTTACAGTCAAACTGATTGACAGGCACTGGACTTTCTGGAATGAGCCATGGGCTGCTCAGCAGGTCCCTAGACAATGAGACAGATTCAGAATGAGCCATCTCCTATCCATGGTTCTTGCAGAGTAGTTGAGAGCACAGATTCTGGAGCCTGTCTGCCTGAATACAAATCCTGGCTCTGCCACTTAAGAGCTGGTGAACCTGGGCAGGGCACCTAGCGTGTCTGATTCTCAGTGTCCTCATCTATAAAATGGGATGATGATGGTTTCTATCTTATAAGTGACCGTATTAAAAGAATTAATACACACAAAATGCTCAAAACAGTACCTGTACATGTCAAGTCTTAGCCATCTTATTATTATCATAATTATCCTACTTTATTCATTCTGAGATGCATTTTTTCCTGTTTTTATATCTCTGAAGTCTGAAGGGTTGTTTTTTTTTTTTTTGCTGTTTTCTGGGAACATAAAATATTGTGTATCTATAATAGATTGTGTTTCAGATTCAATTACATTTATTATAATCATTTTTAAGATCTCATCTCTGAAACAGTGTCTGGTCAATAATGAGGACACCATATAATTTTGCAAAGACTAAATAAATTCTCTCTAGGTCTTTTCTTCCTGGAGTCCTAGTAATGAAAGTTTTGCCATTGTGACCGTCAGCGTGGGCCCAACTCAGGCAGACAGATAGCTCTGATATTAGAGGTGCAGTCATCCCCTTTACTACTCCTTGGCCCTCAGGACAGACATTCCAGCTGGTTCTGCAACGTTGTGGAGATAGGGAATCTCAGTCTGCACCATCTGACAACCAGAGGGAGTTCTGTGTCTGTGTTAGAGTTCTTCAGGTAAACAGAACCGATAGGATGTGTGCTTAGGTATATTTTAAAGAATTGCTCATGGGATTACCTGGCTGGCAAATCCAAAATCTGCAGAGCAGGTTAGCAGGCTGGAGTCCCAGGAAGAAGACAATATTCCTGTTCAAGTTTGCTACAGAATTCCTTGCTTGGGAAAGGTCAGTCTTGCTCTGTTCAGTGCTTCAGCTGACTGGAGAGCCCCACCCATGTTATAAAGGGCAATCTGCTTTGCTCAAAAGCCATGATTTATGGGACTTCCGTGGTGGTCCAGTGGTTAAGACTCTGCTCTGCCACTGCAAGGGACATAAGTTCAATCCCTGGTTAGGAAATTAAGATCCCACATGCAGTACAACTCAGCTGAAAAAACACAGCAACAACCAGACACCAAAGTCTGCTGATTTAAATGTTAATTTCATCGAAAACAGCCTCACAGAAACATCCAGAATAGTGTTTGACTCAGTATCTGGGTGCCTTAGCCCAACCAAGTTGATACATAAATTCACCATTGCATAGACTTATGGGGGAGATTTCTAGAGTGAAGGGCCTGTGTTTGTTAAAGACCATCCTTTCCATGGAGAGATCATGCCTCCTCCCTTGCGAGTTCCTGATGGGCTTAGATTTCACAATAGTCTCTTCTGTAATCTCCACAGCAATCCTGCACAGTAGACAGGAATAACTTCATTTTTCAAATGAAAAAGAATCTGAGGCTAAGTGTCTTATTAGTAGATACCTCTGGGATACTAGAAGTTGCCTCATTCAAGCCAGGTTTCTCTGACTCTAGCTCTTGCTTGTCAAGGGTACTAGTAGTGTTTACTGCTTGCTATTACATTATTATATTAAACACCAATGCTTACTTTGTTTCAGACACTGTTCTAAGCACTTTACATATATTAACTTTCTAAATTAACTCAATTTCCTAATCTGCTCCTAGAATTCTGAAGATGGATATGACAAACAAGTCATCTGGAGGTGAGAAATGCCTGCTGTCCGCATTGCCTGGGCATGGCCAGGGGAGGGCTCTTTGCTTCCTGGGGCTAGTTATCTCTCTCCCTCCTGCCAAGCTTCTTTCCTGCTATTTTCACTGAGCAACTGATTAATGCCTGTGCAGGGCAAGCATGCCCACTCCATGGTGTTCTCACCTCGTCACTTCTTTGCACCTTCTAATGGCTTCTGAGATTAGCTCCTATCTTAGTTTGCCACATTTAATTAGGAGTGGGGACATTGACATGAACCAGGAATGCTGTCAACATCCCTGGCTCTCCAAGGTCCACATCCTGCTCTCTACTTTTGCACTTTTTTTTTTTTGGGGGGGGGGGCGGCTGTGTTGTGTGGCTTCTGGGATCTTAGTTTCCTAACCAGAGATTGAACCCATGCCCTTGGCAGTGAAAGCGTGGAGTCCTAACCACTGGATCACTAGGGAATTTCTGCACTTCTTAATTGCCAGTAGCTCAGCCCTACCATCCTTCTGAGAAATGAAGACCTTGTTTGCAGGACCTCCATCTCTGAGCATCACTTAAGGGCTGGAGTCCTGTTGTGCACAGGGGAGCTGTGAGGTGTTCTCCTTACCTTGACTTCTGTATGGGTTCATTTCTGCCATAAAACCCCTTTATCTTTCACGTCAGACCAGAGTTTTGTGTTGAGGGAATCACAATAAAGGAGAGGAAATGCTGCCTTGATGGATAGGCCAGCTGGTAGATATTCGGCACATCTAGAGAACAAAGTCATCATTTGGTGTGAGCAATGAGTGCCATAGAGCCCCCTGGCCATTAAGTGGGATGAGGAGGGTGGGGGTCTGGTTTGGGGAAAAAGAAAAAGGCAATTGCCCTTCATCTGGGCAATGAAGGATGAACAAGATTTTGCAGAAGCGAAGGGAAGTGAGAAGAAGGCAATGGGAAAAATCTGGGAAGAGTCAAATGTCCCGTGAAGAGGGCTTCTCCACTGTACTAAGCATCCTACCCTCCCCTTTTTTTCTGGGGTCCTCTGACGATCCCTTCAGTGGTGGGCGTCCTCTGCTTTCTCTTCTTTGGTTGATGTTTCTCATCAGCATTTAAGCATTAAGCATCAGCATTTAAGCATCAACACTCAGCATTAAGCTGAGTCTCTGTTATCTTTAGAACAGCAGTGCACAAATCAAAACTCTTAAACTGTCTCCCTCCACTCCTTTTCTCTCCAGACACCCACTGCCCTAGTTACCACTTTCATCCAGTAGCTCAAGTCCCAAAAGAGGGAGTCAGTCTTTACATTCCTCACTAGTCTGTCCACTTCTCTCATTCCTTACCAGGTCCTGCCAGTTTAACTCTTAAATATATCGCCTGAAGGTGTCCACTTTTTATAGTGATGGTTAATTTTGTGTGTCCTCTTGACTACCTACAGAAAGTCTAGATTAAGCATTGTTTCTGGGTATGAAATTGGCACGTGAACTACCAGACTCCATAAAGTAGACTGCCGTCCCCAGTGGGAACAGACATCCTCCAGTCCAGTGAGGGCTTGAATAGAGCAAAGCCAGAAGCAGGAGGAATCGACCCATTTTTCCTGCCTCACTGATGACCTGGGACCTCCCACATCATCCTCTCCTGCTCTGGGACTGGGGTTGATGCCACTGGCTCCCTTGGCTTCCCAAATGGTGGACTCAGAATGAATCATAGTAATATCACCAGCAGATGGCAGCTCATGGGGTAGCCTTCATAATCACATGAGCCAATTATACACACACACACACACACACACACACACACACACACACACACACCCTGCTGGGTCTATTCCTCTGGAGAACCCTGACTAATACAGATGTGGGTACTGACAGTGGTGGTAAAGAAACAGTTTGAAGGATGAGTTTTCTGAATTGGTTGTGGGTTTCTGGAATTGGTTCTCTAATTTGATTAGAATTTAAAATGCTAATCACTCTATTTCCAGAAGTAGAGAGATAATATCATGATAGTTCATGACATGAACTGTTTACAAAGATGTGCAAAACATCTGCATTGGATACTCCTAGTCACTGGCTCAGACCATGAAGAATCCACCTGCAATGAGGGAGACCTGGGTTGGGAAGATCCCTGGGTTGGGAAGATCCCCTGGAGAAGGGGATGACAACCCACTCCAGTATTCTTGCCTGGAGAATGCCCATGGAGAGGGCTACAGTCCATGGGATCACAAAGGGTCAGACACAACTGAGCGAATAAGCATAGCACAGTCGAGTAAGATACAGGATACTGGGTGACTGTGTCTGTGACACTTTTGAACATTTTTGGAAAACATTTCTGGAAATGAATATAATAACCTCATCTGGCTGCTCTTAACATCACTGGACAAAGGGGAGAAAGAAAAGGATGAGCTCAGGGCTTTGAATTCCCAGTTTCAGAGCCACAGGTAAACCTGAGAGTGTGTGGGTGTGCCCTGATGAGACCCTCAGCTCCTGGAGCTGCAGGGCAGAGACAGCTGGGAGTCCAATTCAGATCTCAGTCTGCTGACTTACTCCCTAAGCTGAAATCTCAACCTCCTGGAAGTGTCTGGTGTCAAGGTAAGGGCGTTTGTCAGGGAAGAATAGGATCGGGAGTTGGAATGCAGGAGGTCTTCGTGAAGCCAGGACTTCAGGTCATCTTTGCCAGTGAAAGAGAACTCCACACCGCCAGCGGCAGTAGAATCCTCATCCCCAGAGTGTCAGTCTTTCCACCCCCATCTGAGGGGAGTCACTCTGCATTGCTTGGAGGAAGTGTGATGGCCTCCCCTGAGGCATTTGTCTTGCAAGACAATATGATTCTCTTCCTGCAACCCAGCCCTGCCGCATATACACACAACACACAAACTATGTTGCATTAATATATTTACAATATATTGTAAATAGGTGTATATATGTGCATGTGCTCAGTAGCTGAGTCCTGTCCAACTCTGCAGCCCCATGGACTGTAACACACCAGGCTCCTCTGCTCATGAGATTTTTCCAGGCAAGAGTGCTGGAATGGGATGCCACTTCCTACTCCAGGGGATCTTCCCGACCCAGGGATCGAAACTGTGTCTCTTGCATCTCCTGTATTAACAGGCGGATTCTTTACCACTCGTGCCACCTGGGAAGCCCCGTGTGTGTGTGTGTGTGTCTGTGTGTGTGTGTGTGTGTGTGTGTGTATACACACGCTTTGTGCATTCGCCCTCTAGCTGCCCTGTCCAAGTGGTAGGGTAGGGACCCCTCCCCTCCAAGATCAACTGATGGTGGTGGCTCAACAAGCAAGGAGGTCAGAGGGACCCAATGGGGCTCTGAGCATGGCTGGCCTGTGAATTAATCTGAACTGTGGAAAGTGAGCCCTCCCTCGGACCTATTGCCCTGTGCACAGGAGCAAAGGGAACCTGAACCCTGTCTACCAGGAGGTGTCCCTGCCTGGCTGCCCTGTGCCAGAGGTATGAAGCACGGCTGGGTTGTGTCTCATAACCCCACCCCAAACCCTGAGCAAAGACCTTGCACAGTGTCGGGCATGTGCTCCGTACATCCGAGGAGAATTAGGGAGTGAAGAAAAGGCTGAGATCAGTTGCCAAGAAGGAGGAAGCAGGCAGGGGAGGTGGAAGGCCCTCACAGTCAGGGACAGCCCTGCTCAGAGAGACAGCCATGAAACAAGGCCCTCAGGTGCAGAAGCCGAAGGTACCTTGGCCCAAGAGGTTCTTGGAAGGCCAGTTATTGGGTGGAGAAGACTGGGATGGGCGAGGAAAGGAAGAGGAAAGAGAAGGGAGTGAGTGAAAGGTGCAGGAGGCTGGGATGGGAGGCTAGCTCAAGGGAGGGCAAACCGGAGGGGACAGGGGCGTGGACAAAGAAGGTTCCCTTCTCCGCAGCTGGCCTGTGATTTCCAGGGAGAGGAGCCAATCTTTAAGAGATGCCACTTTGAATGAGGCCCTTCCCAGGAAATCTCATAGAATTCTGTGACATTCCAGGAGGTGGTTATCGCTGTTCTCCAGCAGGGAAAGAGATGTGGAGGCTTAATCTGGATGAAAAGGCTTTTCTCTTCCCAGGATGGTGTGCACACTCCAAGTTCAGACAGAGATGCTTCCTTCATTCGCACCTCCTGCTCCTCGACTGTGTGGCATTTAAAGATAATGGTGAGGTATTAATGCAACCACAGGATATTAATGTTCATGCATGGCTTTTTTTTCTATTTATAGCTCTCACTGGAATCAGTAAGAAAATGCTTATTATAATCAACTCAGAGGTCAGGAAGGAAAAAGTGAGCCAAAGAATTATGGCTGCGGATCTTGGAGGGGTGTATGTTTTGCAGATCTGTGCTGTAAATGGTGAGTGGAAAAAGTCACCGTTGTGGACTTGAAAAAATATCCACAACCTAAGAGTTGAGAGTTATGTTTTACTCGGTGGGGAATTTTTAGGACTTTAAGCCTGGGAGACAATATCTCAAGTGACCCACTCTGAGGAGAGGAGGGGAGGAGCCAGTTGATATAAAAGTTTTGCAACAAAAGGCAGGTAATCTGAACAACAAAAGATTATTGTTAATTAAAAAAACCAGATAACCCAAGGTAAGGAATTTACAGTTTTTCTATGTATGGGAAGATGCAAGAGTCTGGGCTCACTGAAATTGTTCCCTTGATATGCACCTCGTCTATCTGGGCCCAGTATCCTGTGTTTTCACACCCTGAGTTCCTCAGCGCTCGCCATTCGAAGTGGCTGAAGTCTGATGGCCACTAGATGGCAGGTATTCGTCTTCCTAAGTTCCCTTGGGGCTCACCAGCTCACCTTCTGTGGTGGCTGCAATCACTGTGACTGTGACATCCTCGTTCAGGATGTGGCGGGAAATATTCCATTTCTCACTACCTATTGGGATTTTTTCTAAAATATGCCTGAGGGATTTTGCTACATAAATTTGAAGCACAAATGTCATGGAAATGGAAGTGTAATGACGGCTAGTCACCCTGGAAACGAAAAGCATGACTCATGACACAGGAAGACCATCTTTAACTGAATAAAACAAAATAGAACTCTTTGGGACAGTTCATTGAATTGCAACCAAGGGTGCCTTGGGTTTACCTTCCAGAGCAGACTATTCTAGGTATAGTGATTATAAATTAAGAGATGGGGTAAAATAAGGGGGCAGTAACGTAGGAATCGAATTTTAGATGATGTATTGATCAAGTTCTCTACCCCTAGTTAATTTCTTAAGTTTTCTTCCCTGAGGTCTTGGACTGCAAGAGAAGCCCATTGTTTCATTCAATGCACTTTTCTACCCACCAGCTATTTCAAAAAATTCAAGGATCTTTTCTCCAGTTGATGTGAAAAATGCAAATCTGTAAGGAGAATATGGAAATTCACTCTTTTAAGCTAGCTACATGTCAGACATCACAATAGAAAGCACAGAGGTGACATGGAGCTTAAAAGGACGCTTCAAAAATGAAAATAGGGCATTTAAATGGGCAGTGGAAATCAAAAGAAGTTGCAAAGCTGTAGTGTGAAAAAGAAGTAATTAGGAGAGAAATTCAGAGCAATCTAGATCATGTGACATACAAGAAAGAAAGAATAACAGGCCAGATTCAGAGGGAAAAAGAAGAGGTTATCAGCTTTGCAAATACATCATTTGTACCTTTTTCCTAGATTCCACATATATGTGTTAATATACAATATTTGGTTTTCTCTTTCTGACTTACTTCACCTGTGTGACAGTCTCTAGGTCCATCCATGTCTCTGCAAATGGCATAATTTTGTTCCTTTTTAATAGCTGAGTAATATTCCGCCGTATATATGTGTTACATCTATATCCACACCTCTGAAAAAAGGAGGGAGAATATAGGAGTTTTGGAACAAAGGGTAGGTAGTCAAGATCATCAAAAGATTACCATTAATCAAAGAAACCGGATATGTCAAGTTAGGAAATTTAGCATTTTTCTATATATGGGAAGATGTAAGAGTCTGTGTGTGTGTGTGTGCACACACACTTAGTTGTGTCCAGCTCTTTGTGACCCCATGAACTGTAGCCCTTCAGTCTTCCCTGTCCATGGGAGCTTCCATACAAGAATACTGGAATGGGTTGCCATTTCCTATTCCAGGGGATCCTCCCGACCCAGGGATTGAACTCGCATCACTTGAGTTTCCTGCATTGGCAGACAGATTCTTTACCACTAGTGCCACCTGGGGTTGGATCATCTGAGTCTGCTGCTGCTTCTGCTAAGTCGCTTCAGTTGTGTCTGACTCTGTGCGACCCCATAGACGGTAGCCCACCAGACTCCTCCATCCGTGGGATTTTCCAGGCAAGAGTACTGGAGTGGGGTGCCATTGCCTTCTCTGCATCTGAGTCTGGGCTCATTGAAATCATTCCTTTGATACGCACCTCACCTATCTGGGGCCAATATTCTGAGTTTCCTCAGGGTTCACCAGCTCACACAGATTACTGTGGTATCCTTGTTTACTGCTATGGCAGGAAATATTTCATTTCTCAGTCCCATTTAAAACCATTTGGCATGGACCCAATGTGCTCAGTTTAGATAAGTCTGAACTTCAAGGAACTTCTGGTATGAACCAAATGGCTCATGGGGATTTTCGACAGGATGCAAAGTCCTGCAAGGGGTCTCAAGGAGCAGGCTTCCACTTGCTTTTCTTTCTACCTCTTCTTGCTTCAAGGACAATATCATCTGTGAACCCAGCTCCAACTCCCACATTTATGCTGACAGAATCTGCTGTTCTGTCCTCTGGGCTCCAAACGTATATGCTCAAATGGCTAATTTTGAGTGTCCTCAAACATCCCTCAAACGTCCCTGTAGCTCAAACGGTAAAGAATGTGCCTGCAATTCAGGAGACCAGGGTTCGATCCCTGGGTTGGGAAGATCCTCTGGAGAAGGGAACAGCAATCCACTCCAGTATTCTTTCCTGGAGAATTCCATGACAGAGAAGCCTGGCGGGCTACAGTTCATGGGGTTGCAAAGAGTTGGACACAGCTGAGTGAATAACACACACAAATATGCCTCAAAAAAGGCAAAGGCACAAATGTAGTGGTTTGGGCTGAAACTAAACTCCTATTCATCTGTCCCTTTCCACCACTACCCAGGTTAGTTGACTCTGAAAGTCAGAGGCCTGGGGCTCCTCCCTAACCTCCCTCTCCCCAGGGTCCCAGCCTTCTGTTCACTATTCCTCTTGTATTTTCTCAAGTCTCCTTACATCATTTCAGATCCTCTGCTGCCTTGTTAGTTCAAGTCGCCATCATTTCTCACCCCACTGGCTTCCTAATACGTCCTCTTGCTACTCTCTCCACTCTTAATCAAGAGTAATTATGCTAAAACTGATCATCTTTTGATAGTGTTGTTACAGAGTCCAAGTTCATTCTGCTCACTACTCAACAATGAATTGGAGACGAGGTGTTGAGGCGAGAAATATGGCTTTATTCGGAGAGCCAGCTGACTGAGAAGATGGCAGACAAATGTCTCAAAATAACCATCTTATCGGGGTCTCGACCAGTTTCTTTTGTAGATCAGAGATGGCAGGAAATGAGGAAACAAAGCAAAAAGGCCATTATTCTTGCAAATATCTCCTAGAGATAGGTAGGGCCTGGTGTGCTACAGTCCATGGAGCTGCAAAGAGTCGGACACGACTTGGCAACTGAATAACAACAACAATATCTCCTAGAATGACAAGCCTCAGGTAGGAGACGTGTTCATTTCTTTCTTTCTGCCATCTACAGGTGGACAGGGTTCTGAACAAAGGTGCTTTAGTTTAACAGTCAGGCAGAAGGTCAGGGTCCTGTGAGGCAGGCCATTAGTTCAGTTCAGTCGCTTAGTCATCTCCAGCTCTTTATGACCCCATGGACTACAGCACACCAGGCCTCCTGAAAACCACCAACTCCCAGAGCTTACTCAAACTCATGTCCATCGAGTCGGTAATGCCATCCAACCATCTCATCCTCTGTCATCCCCTTCTCTTCCCTTCTTCAAGCTTTCCCAGCATCAGGGTCTTTTCTAATGAGTCTGTTCTTCACATCAGGTGGCCAAAGTATTGGAGCTTCAGCTTCAAATTCAGTCCTTCCAATGAATATTCAGGACTGATTTCCTATGGGATTGACTGATTTCCTATGGGATTGACTGATTTCCTATGGGATTGACTGATTTCCTATGGGATTGACTGATTGGCTCTCCTTGCAGTCCAGCTTCTCCTTGAGAAGACTCTCAAGAGTCTTCTCCAACACCACTGTTCAAAAACATCAATTCTTCGGTATTCAGCTTTCTTTATACTCCAACTCTTACATCCATAACCGACTACTGGAAAAACCATAGCTTTGACTAGACAGATCTTTGTTAGCAAAGTAATGTCTTTGCTTTTTGATATGCTGTCTAGGTTGGTCACAACTTTTCTTTCAAAGAGCAAGTGTCTTTTAATTTCATGGCTGCAATCACCATCTGCAGTGATTTTGGAGCCCCCCAAAATAAAGTCTGTCACTGTTTCCATCGTTTCCCCATCTATTTGCCATGAAGTGATGGGACCGGATGCCATGATCTTTGTTTTCTGAATGTTGAGTTTTAAGCCAAGTTTTTCACTCTCCTCTTTCACTTTCATCAAGAGCCTCTTTAGTTCCTCTTCATTTTCTGCCATAAGGGTGGTGTCGTCCACATATCTGAGGTTATTGATATTTCTTCTGGCAATCTTGATTCCAGCTTGTGCTTCATCTAGCCCAGCGTTTCTCATGATGTACTCTGCATATAAGTTAAATAAGCAGGGTGACAATATACAGCCTTTAATGTGCTCCTTTCCCAATTTGGAACCAGTCTGTTGTTCCATGTCCAGTTCTAACTTGCTTCTTAACCGGCATACAGATTTCTCAGGAGGCAGGTCAGGTGGTCTGGTATTTCCATCTCTTTAACATTTTCCACAGTTTGTTGTGATCCACATAGTCAAAGACTTCAGCATAGTCAATAAAGCAGAAGTAGATGTGTTTCTGGAACTCTCTTGCTTTTTTGATGATCCAGTGGATGTTGTCAATTTGATCTCTGGTTCCTCTGCCTTTTCTAATCCAGCTTGAACATCTGGAAGTTCTCAGTTCACATACTGTTGAAGCCTCACTTGGAGAATTTTGAGCATTACTCTGTTAGCGTGTGAAATGAGCACAATTGTGTGGTAGTTTGGACATTCTTTGGCATTGGCTTTCTTTGGCATTGGAATTAAAACTGACCTTTTCCAGTCCTGTGGCCACTGCTGAGTTTTCCTAATATGCTGGCATATTGAGTGCAGCACTTTCACAGCATCATCTTTTAGGATTTGAAATAGCTCAACTGGAATTCCTTCACCTCCACTAGCTTTGTTCATAATGATGTTTCCTAAGGCCCACTTGACTTCGCATTCCAGGATGTCTGGCTCTAGGTAAGGGATCACACCATGGTGGTTATCTGGGTCATGAAGGTCTTTTTTTGTACAGTTCTTCTGTGTATTCTTGCCACTTCTTCTTAATATCTTCTGCTTCTTTAGGTCCATGCCATTTCTGTCCTTTATTGTGCCTATCTTTACATGAAATGTTCCCTTGGTATCTCTGATTTTTTTAAGAGATCTCTGGTCTTTCCCATTCTATTGTTTTCCTCTATTTCTTTGCACTGACTATGTATGATTATACTAACAACAGTAACAAAAAGCAAGTCAAAGAAATAGTTCCAACTGTTTGGAGTCAGAATTGGCTTTTCCCTGCAACACTGTTATCTGCATCACCATGGTAGCCTTGTTCAGCCCAAATCCTGCCACTCTCCAGCTGCCGACTCCCAGCACCTTCCCTCTGCCCCCAGACAGTGCCTCCCACCTTCCCTTTAGGTCTTCCAGAACGTTTTTCTCTCTTCACAGTGTGAGTCTTCCTCAAAGCAATCCTGCCCCCAAGGGCTTTTCTTCACTGACTCTTCTTGATTAAGTCCTTCTCATGCTTTAGATCTCAGCTCAAATGCTGCTTCTGCCAACCAGAGAAGATCCCCTGACAAATGGTTTTTATGATTTGATTGCAGCATATACACAGGACAGACAAAAATTCACACTTTGTGTGAACTCATTGGATGAGTGCCTGCCTCTCCGCTGGAATGGAAGCTCCTTGAAGACAAAAGTTGTGTCTCTTTTGCACAGTGTGGAGACTCCAGTCTTGAGTGCTGTGCTGTGTCCACGGTGTCCTCCCTGCCTGGTATGGGTGCTCAGTGGAGTTAGCTCAAGGCTGGGTGTGTGAGTGAGAGGACTGGCTCCCTCTGTGGCCTTGAGGTTCCTGTTGGGAAACACTGCCTCCCTCTGGCCGTCCTCAGGGATGTGAAGGAGAGAGGCTGCAAGGCAGGGAGCAGGGTGGCCAGAGCTTTTCCTGGTCTATAGAGGAAAGGCTGTGATTCCTGGTTTTCATTTGTAGAATCAAAAACAACCTAGAAACTGTGCTCACAATCATAACATCAGAAAAAGAGGTGCATGGGTCCAGTCCATGCCTGTGTGTTACCCTGGAGGAAGCCAAGAAAAATCCCAGTACTCAGACTTGTTCCTTATAGAATAAACTGAAGACAGTGGCCGTGATCTGAAAGTGATTGGTGTGGAGGGTGTGAAGGTTTGGCCTGGAATGCCTTTAAATAGCATATTCTACATGTGCTAAATCATTAATATTCATTTGATGGCAAATCACTATATAGCCAACACCTGCATTTGGAGCCTTTTGATAAGTTTTCATGAACGTGTTCATGTATTTCACCTCATCCTTTCCTCTAGTCACCAACATGGGCATTTCTGTGTCTATAAAATAGATTTGAGACGAATGGTCAGTGAGATGAATCTGAGAGCAACTTTCACTTAACTTGGCTCTGGGTTTCTAGAGGGCAGGAGCCCTGGCTCACTCAGCTATTTCCCCAGTTCCTGGCAGGATGCTCAGAACATAGGAGGCGCCCATAGGAAGAAGTGATTATGAATTGTGCCTGGCTTGAAAGGATGCTTAGAAAGACTTCTGGGGACATCCGAATTCCACTGGTATAGAAGCATCTCCTAAACCCTTTCATCTGTAAAGGTTTCAATTTAGTTGCTGTTTTATTTTTTATTTTATTTTATTTTATGTTTTTAGTTGCTGTTTTAAATGCAAAGTCATCGGGATCATCATATGCAGAGAAGGAAGTAAGTTTAACCTGGGGGCTAATATCCTTGGAGGAGCCTTTAGAGAAACAAATCCTGGGAGCAACTATGGAAGGGGGTGGGGAGGGTGGGCACAGGGTGAGCGTCTTGGCATTCTGGGTTGAAACTGGGGAGGAAGAGCCTGCAGAGGGGAGGGATCTGGAGAGAGCGAGAGCCAGGTTTCTGTGGGCGTCACACACGCCAGTTTCCGAGGTGTTGCACGCATTTCATGCGCACGAGCAGCCCTTTACGGAATGAAATTTCCTTCTTTAAAGTGGAAACTTTAAAGGCTTTGAAAAGAGGCAAGTTTTCCCTTTCGGATGCTACCTGCAAATGTAGCAGAGAAGAGAGCCTGCTGTGTACGTGAGATGAATGGGAAGAGCTCAAGGACAGGGCCATGCAGGAGGACGGCTTTCTTCCTGTTCTGTTTTTTCAAAAATTATTTATTTGTTTTTTTATGTTTGGCTGTGCTGGGGCTTCGATGCTGCGTGCGAGCTTTCTGTAGTTAGCAGGGCTGACCCTCTAGCTGTGGTGCTCCTCTTGTTGCTGGGCAAGGGCTCTAGGGGTGGGCTCAGGGGTGGGTTGTAGTGCATGGGCTGGGCTTAGTTGTCCTGTTGTAGCCACACGTTCTGGGAAACAAACTCACTCAGAAGGACAATGCAGATAGTGGAGTGCAGTTTATTACACCGGCGGGTCCAAGGCAGAGTCTCCTCTTAGCCAAGGACCCCAACAAGTTTTTGTGAAAATCTTATATACCCTAAGTGCACATGCTCAAACCCGCCTCCCCAAATTCCTTGAAACTAGTCTGGACAAGGTAAAAGAGAAATACGATCAAAGTTAACCCATGATTCATGTGTCATAAGCCTAGATGGTTAAGCAGTGGACATTTATCAATAGGCCTGTGGTCATATCCCGATAAACATAATGGAATTTATGACTTTGTTCTGTTACAGAGATAATTAGCATATTCTTTTAGGTGACAGAGTCCAGGTTCAAGTCCCAAGGCTCTTTTATCTGGGGGGTCTGGTTTTCCATTGATATGCCATTTCTGTAGACACTGGGCACAAAATTCAGAGTCCATTGGGAGGGTGATCATGCGTGTAGCCTAATGTTCGCAGCCTGGCCTAAGATGGAGTCCAGCTCTGTCTGTTTCCTCCTTCTGTCCCTCGGCCTGTGGGATCTTCCCCGGACCAGGGATCAAGCGTGTGTGTCCGGCACTGGCAGGAGGATTTTCTACCACCGAGCCACCAGAGAGGCCCTGATGCATAGTTTTTAACCTCTAACCAATGAGATGGTGTTGGAATGCCTAGTACACCTCCACGAAGCCTGGAGGGAGTGGTCAGGATGGACCTGAGTCCAGATTTTCCTGCTTTGTGGACCCACTGGTACCCTGGGAGGCTTGTGGAGAAGAACAGCTCCTCCATGGGATTCTGTTCTTTCCTAGTGGAAAGACCACTGGGACCCCCGAGGGTAGGGCACGTCCACAAGGCAGAGCTCTCATCTGGCACTTACCCTGAAGAGAAGGAGGGTGAACCCGGGCTGCCCCCGAATGGGAGCCACAGGCAGGTAAGCAGCCAGGTTTCTGCCCATCGGGTACATCTGCCTTCGGCAAACATCCTTCCCCTGGTTCCCATCTGTCTCCATGGGCCAGACCCAGCTGGACTCTTCCTCTGTGAGCAGACAGATGGTGGGTGAATTCCTAAATGACCACGGCTGATTGCCTCCTCAGCTTAGAAGAGAAAGCGGTCACTGCTGAGAAGGGTCGCACAGGGCTGACTGCATCTCTGAGTGAGGTTCTTTTTGTTTTTAATTTTGTAAAACTTTCCTTTTCTTTAAAAAAAAATTTATTGGCATATAGTTGATGTACAATGTGGTGTTAGTTTCAAGTGTACAGCAGAGTGAATCAGTTATACATATCCAGATCTCCACTCTTTTTTAGATTCTTTTCCCATTTAGGTCATTACAGAGTATTGAGCAGAGTTCCCTGTGCTATACAGTCAGTCCTTATTAGCTGTCTATTTTTATATATGTAGTGTTAATCACCCACTCCGGTACTCTTGCCTGGAAAATTCCATGGATGGAGGAGCCTGGTGGGCTACAGTCCATGGGGTCGCAAAGAGTCGGACACGACTAAGCAATTTCACCAGTTCACCTAGCGTTAATCACTCAGTCATGCCTGACTCTTTGCGACCCCATGGACTGCAGCTCACCAGGGTCCTCTTTCCATGGAATTTTCCAGGCAAGGATACTGCAGTGGTTTGCCATTTCCTTCACCAGGAGATATTTCCGACCCAGGGATTGAATCCAGGTCTCCTGCACTGCAAGCAGATTCTTTGCCAACTGAGCTACCAGGGAAGCCCCGTTTTGCATACAGTAGTGGGTAAATGCCAAAAGATGCTCAACATGGCTAATTATTAGAAAAATGCAAATCAAAACTACAATGAAGTATCACCTCACTGGTCAGAATGACCAAAAAGTCTACCAACAAGTGATCTAGTGGTTAGGATTTGGCACTTTCACTGCTGTGGCCCTGGGTTCAACCCCTGGTCAGGGAACTGAGATCCCGTAAGCCACGGAGCATGGCAGCCAAAAAAAAAAAAAAAAAGATGTGAAAAAATAATCTACAAACAAATGTTGGTGAGGGTGTGGAGAAAAGGGGACCCTCCTACACTGTTGGTGCGAATGTAAATTGGTCCAGCCACTATGGAGAATGGTGTGGAAGTTCCTTTGAAAACTAAAAATAGAACTGTGATCCATGAGCATGGTTATTTAAGAGATTCTGGAATGTGAATATGACTTTTGGAGTGTACACGCAAAGCGATCCTTAATGCATGTACTTATCAACCACGTTCTTACGACCAGCAGCCTCACCCGTCATCCCTGGATTTCTGCACTTACACTGTGGCACTGCATAGACCAATGATGCTCAAAGTACCATGTACCCAACCCTCATTAATTCCTCCCTTGAGATTTCCAATATTTGTCTCCTCTAAGGGAATCCAGGTTATTTTACCAGCAGCTTCTCAGTGAAAGTAAAATAGTTCCTAAGAGAAAAAGTCTTTTCTCTCAGTTCCTCAGAGAAAAATGTTTCTGTTTCTGAAACTCCATCCTGGACACTGGTCTGCCATCAGGAAGCCAGAACGCTTTATTGGTATCCTAAGGGACTAAAGGGATGCTCGGGCACTCATCTCACACTGCTGCTGACTGGTGCAAGCCAAGCCTGGACCTTCTAGACAAAGGTGAGTTTGGGGAGCATAGTGTTCAGATTTTTTGCTTTTTACTAGAAACGGGTGTGTAATCCTCCTTCCCCAAATTGTAATCCAAGCTGTGAGTGGCAAACATGTCTACTGAGGGTTCTTGCCCCCCTGACTTGGAGTTTTTAAATTATTTATTTTTGGCTGTCCTGGATCTTTGCTGCTTTTGCTCAGGGTTTTCTCTACTTGCGGTGAGTGGGGGCTGCTCTCTTGCTGCGATGCATGGGCTTCTCATCGTGGCAGCTTCTTTTCTTGTGGAGCACAGGTTCTAGGGATTTGGGGCATGTGGAATCCTCCTGGGCCAGGGATCAAACCTGCACCCCTGCATTGGCAGGCAGGTTCTTATCTTGTAAGCCATCAGGGAAGTCCTGCAGTTTCCCTTCTGATACTGAACAATCTTTACAGTACGATCCCCAGTGAAGAGGCACCCCCACAGGCCAACAGCCAGTGGTTCCCAGGACTTCCTGACCTTTGTGTGTTTTGTGTCACACTGTCACCATGAGGCCGTCTCAGCCTCAGTCTCATCGGGTGCTTTTACCCAGGGCTAATTTAGAGGCCCTGCACTTGCTTTTGCCTCGGTCACATGCGCTAATCTGCTTGTGCTTTGTTACAGACTGAATATTTGTGTCCACTCCTGATTCATATGTTGCAATCCTCCTAATGTGATGGTGCTAGGAAGTAGGGCCTTTGAAGCTGACTAGGTCATGAGGGTCCGTAAAGAAGCAGAGCACCAAAGAATTGATGCCTTTGAACTGTGGCGCTGGAGAAGACTCCCAAGAGTCCCTTGCACAGCGAGGAGATAAAACCAGTCAATCCTAAGGGAAATCAACACTGAATACTCATTGGAAGGATGGATGCTGAAGCTAAAGCTCCAGTGTTTTGGTCATCTGACTCATTGGAAAAGACCCTGATGGTGGGGAAGATTGAAAGCAGAAAGAGAAGAGGGCAACAGAGGATGAGATGGCTGGATAGCATCACAGATGCAATGGACATGAACTTGGGCAAACTTCAGGAGATGGTGAGGGACAGGGAGGCCTGGCGTGCTGCAGTCCATGAGGTCACAGAGTTGGACACGACGGGGCAACTGAACAACAGGTCATGAGGGTGAAACCCTCAGTAATGACACAAATGCTCTTATTAAAGAGATCCTGAGGAGCACCCTTGCCCCTTCCACCATGAGAAGATACACTGAGAACACAGCTCTCTGTGAACCAGGAAGCAGGCTCTCACCAGACACCAAGTCTGCTGGAGCCTTGATCTTGGACTCCCCAGACTACAAAGCTTTGAGAAATAAGTGTTTGTTGTTTAAGCCACCCAGTCCATGGTATGTTTGTCAGAGCAGCTGGACCAGTCTAAGTCATGCCTGATCACCACAGGCGGGCCACAGAGTCAGACCAGCGAGATGCCTCTACACATCAGGGTTGCCCTGGCTCCCACAACTTAAAATACTGTTTCTTGTCTTGAATCAAAGCCCCAGAGAGCAGTTTTATCCTTTTGGAATGGTTTAAGCGAGGAATCTTTTGGTTAACCTTCTTTGTAGATCTGAGCTGTTCAGTTCCCATCCAGGGGACTGGAGCAGACGAGAAGGCAATTCTGAATCCTCTAATGACACCCTCAGCAGAAACTGTTTCCTTCATTTGAAAATCCTGGAGTCCTTTGCCCGTAAGACACATCCCAGCTTCCCCTGTCCTTCCCCCATCATTTAGTGATATCCATCTGTGCTAATTAATGCCATGAATTCAGTCAGTGCAGGGACTCTCTAAGGTGGATACTTCACATTGTTTAGTTGCTAAGTCGTGTATGACTCTTTTGCGACCCCATGGACTGTAGCCTGCCAGGCTCCTCTGTATCCATGGGATTTCTTTTAGATACTCATTATTTAGGTAGTGTAGTCTGAATATTTAACGTAAAAACATGTGTTAGAATGATGTGGGGGATGGAATGAATGATCTAACAGGAGAAGACACATAGCTTGCATGCTCTGGGTGATGGCGACATCGCCCTGCTATGTGTCTGGAGGTTGAGCCCTGATTCTTGTCTCCTCCTCCCTTCCTTGCCCAGACTATCACCTCCACTCCAGTTAAGATACTGATATCCCCTGGAGAAGGGCATGGCAACCCACTCCAGTATTCTTGCCTAGAGATTCCCATGGACAGAGAAACCTGGTGGGCTATGGCCCACAGGGTTGCAAAAAGGAGGACATGATTGAAGCAACTTGACATGCACACACTCTGGGTTTCTAGGGGCTTCCCTGACGGCTCAGCGGGTAAAGAATCCACCTGCAATGCAGGAGACTCAGAAGATGTGGGTTTGATCCCTGGGTCAGGAAGATCCTCTGGAGGAGGAAAATGGCAATTCATTCTAGTATTCTTGCCTGGAGAATCCCATGAACAGAGGAGCCTGGTCCAGAGTTGGTTCAAAGGGTCGGGCATGGCAGTGCACGCACCAGTGAAAACAAGAAAGACAAGTTTGTTTAAACTGGCACTGAATTGAATGGCAACCAAATGCTATCCACTTAAAATGAGAAAGAGTTCTGTAAGATCAAATCCACTTTATTGGATGAATTTTCAGCAGTGCAATGCTGTTCTTTTTAATGAGAAGATTGACAAGTCTTACACAGGGAGGAAGAGATTTGACACAGGAGTTTAAGGAGATGTGTTTAGCAAAAACCAAGTTGAGCAGAATAAGTGGCTTCTTCCCCAAAGCAATAATTCCCCATCTAATCTCTTTTCACAGCTCATTAATTCCCTCGGAATCAGAAAAAGGTGTTTCCCAATTATCCTGCCATGGGAGAACATTGCTGGTGGATGGAAGCTGACATCCACAGCACAGCACACACAGGGGCGGCCGGGAAAGGTGGGACTGTCTTCCTTCCTTCCAGGGAGCTCGGGAGCTGCCCTGGGGGCAGGGGTTTATGCAGGATGATGGCCCATCTGTGTTTGGGAGGCTCTGCTCTGGGCCCCATGGTCCTCTGACTATCTATGGCCTTGAGCAACTGAATTAACATCTCTGAACTTCAGTTATCTCTTTGGCAGCAAGGGATTCCTAAGAGTTTCTCAGCAGGCTTCTGAGAATTACACGCCATCTTCCAGGCAAGGACCTAACCCATGGGCACATAGTAGGTGCACAGTAAAGGGTGTTTGCCCAAAGATGTGTTCAGGGCATATTTTTAGGTGACAGCAGGCAACTTAAGAGCAGGGGGAGTTGTTTTAGTTTGGGGCAACTTCAATACAGAAATTTCAAGTGTCTGTGGCTTTCACTTCTCAGGAGACCCAGGGCTGAGGCCTGTATGGAAGGCAGGCATGGGGTCAGAGTGTGACAGAAGGTGCTGGCTATTACCGATCACAAGCAGGAGAGCTCTCCCCAGATGGATGAGGGCTCCTTCCCCTCCGTCAAGGCCAGCTGCTGCAGCCAGGACCTCAACCAGCAGAAGGAAATGACAGGAAGTGGGCTGACTGCACAGGGAGGGTGGCGTCTGGAGGGGAGAGTCATGGGCAAAGCTTGTTCAACCTGATCTGGGAACGAGTTTCTTTGGGCAAGGCCGTGGAGACCTAGCAGGTGTCAGATGGATGCTGAGAGGTTGAGTGGAGGAGACTTACCTTCTTCTGAGCTCCTGGGGGCTTTGCCCTTACAGGGGACGGTTCCAGAGCAGAAGCACATGGAAGTTGAGGCAGGAAGTTAGCTCCCAAGGCTTTAGGGTCTGACCGATGAGAATGTTCTTTAGGATTTTGGAAGTGCTGAGGCTTGTGAGCAGCCACCTTGCAGCCAGCCTGGCTCACCTCTCTGTGACCCATCAGAGGTGACGAACCGTGTGGCTAAGGGCTGGGACTCATAGGTGGCTTGTGGGTAGATTTAGTGTTTTTAAAGTGATCCACAGTGAGTCCATGTTGATACAAGAACTATCAGAAAATCACTTGTGGAGTGTTTCAGACTTTAGTTTGATCAGCTGGTCGCCAAGAAGGATTGCCAAGGGATACAAAAGGCAGCCTTCTTGCCTTTGAATTTTCTTGAGAAACAGCAGCTAAGGTGCTCAGTGGGATTGCTACCCGATTCATACCAGTGAAGGGGGCTCTGGCCTCTCTGGGGGCTTTCCAAGAGGATGGTGCCGATCTCTTCTCTTTTGAGGCTCCACCATGTCTGCAGTTGGCTGAAACATGACGTGGCCTGGGTTTGTGGGGATTACCACAGAGCTAGGACACAGGGGAGTGACTCACGTGGCCCCTTGGGGTTGCTAGGTGCAGGCGGGTGTGAAATTGCCCAGGACCCAGCCCGGCTGCAAGGCCTGCTTCTCCTGTGATTTCCCCATCCTTGCTCACCTGCCTCACTGAGCGCTCTAAACCTGCAGGCACTGATGGGTTTTGATGAAGGCAGCATTTAGATCTGGTGGGGTGGCGGGGAGGGAAACAAATCAGTCCTGCAGTGCAAGCCTTGGATCTGGTGGGCTGCGGATGGGCACCCACCTCACAGTTCCAGCTATACCTCCTCAAGACCCCCAAGGCATCCAGTCTTAGTGTGCCAGGCTGCCTGCTCTCCTTTCCCTGGAGGAGAGGATTCCAGCCCATTCCTGGTTCCCTCCACGACCTGCTTCATTACAGAGGGATGCCTGCCTGGAGTCAGGACTCAGCGCCAGCCTGTAGGGAAGACCCTGCTCCTCCCTGCTTCCTGGGCCCCCCTCTCCAGATCCAGCCCCTTGCCTGAGAACTGGGTCCCCTCCCCTGAGTGTGGCCGCCTGCCTCCTCTTCTCTGCAGCCCCAGCACCTGGAAAACCCAGCCTGCGATCCAAACCCAGTCCCCCTGGCTCGGCCTTAACTTCCTACTCTTACTCCCTGGGGAGGTGCTTTGCATCCAGGGCAGGAAGAGGGTTCCCTTTTCAAAGGTCAGCCGAGAGCTCTGCCATGGTGGTGAGGAGGTCTCCACAGCTCTGTGACCGGAACTTCTGACATCTCTCCAGGTCTAGGTCAGCTGATCGGAAGCCTGTCAGCCTCCACACGCCTGATGTACCCCATCACCATGACAGCTGCAGCGTCTGTCCGTCCTCTTCCTGTACCTCCAGGCTAAAAGGGAAAGCCTTCTGCCATTGTTGGTTTTTTTGGCAGTACCACTTGGCCTGTGGGATTCTAGTTCCCCACCAAGAGGGATCCAGACCTCAGCAGAAAAGCTCAGAGTCCTGGCCACTGGGCAATTAGGGAAGTCCCATGCCTTGCTGTTCTTAAGGCTCTTCTCCATTCAGCGCTCTCTTAATGTTCACCCCTTCTCTGATTCTCCATGTTTGCAAGGTGAGGATGGCACCCACCCCACTTTCCTGGCCATTCTTCCTGCCCCCCCAGCCCAGCCACCTCATTAGACCCCCACCTGTCGGAGAGGAGACCCAGGGCAGCAGCACCAGCTCGGAGTCCCCCACCTCGGCTGGAAGGTGGTGCCAGCCTGACAGGCCCTTCTCCCTGTGCTTCACGTCCCTGCTTCACCTGGTAGCAAAGCTTGAAGTCAGCGATCTTGGTGACAGCTGGTGCCGCTGCTCATTTTAAAATTCAGCTTTTGTTTGCCTTTCTCTGTATGTCTTCCCTCCCCCTCCCTGCTTCAGCACTGACTGGCTCATCTTGCCCTCTGACCACAGCGTTCTCCCTGGATGGATCACACCACGGGCTCCGAGACTGTATGGGAAACCACAGTGAAGGTGAGAAGCACTTTGAGATTCTTGGGGCCAGATGTCCTAGCACAGGTCCAGCTGCTGGGGTTCTCTCTTTGGTGGGAGGTGCAGGCACGGTATGGCTGGGGCGGCCAGGAAGTGAGCCCCGACTAAACGTCACCCTAAGGAGAGCAGTGGTCTGCAGGCTACATAGGACCTGCAGAACACGGCAGGGAAAGCACACACTTCACAGGTAATGCTGAGATCCAGCGGTGAGGGCCTTAGTGCTCTGAGTGGTCACTGGTGGCAGATTTGCAAGGAATTCTATGTGACCTGAACCATTGAGGTCTCTGAGCTCCCCTGGGGACCGGGGATTGGAGTTTCCAGATTGGAGGAATCTCCCACCCTGAAACCACAACAGGCTCCACGATGGCCAGAATGAGGGGAAGGGGGCAGCAGCCTTCTCTAGGTGTCAGCCCTCAGCGGGAGGAGGCTGCTGGTTGGGCTGTGAAACCCCAAGAGGAAGGTGATCCGGGCCAGTTGGCAGAGAGAGGTGTTAGGACAGAGGCCACCTGGGTGTTTCACTGTGAGACAAGCCCTCCTGGTCTGGCTCTTACCCCATGTGACACAGGCTGGGGAGGAGAGACAGCACTGCCGTGGGGACCAGCTGGAAACCACCTGCTCCAATAGATCCTGGGCTGGGAGGTGCCAGGACTCGGTTACTACTCTTCCCCACAGAGCCTTAAAGGCCACCCCCACCCCCAAAACAGCACACTCAGCACATTCACACAACCCAGCCCACTCAGCCCTTCAACCCCAGCCCTGCAGCCTCTGTGCTCATGAGAAGGGAGCACAGAGGGGAATGAGGGGAGGTCACGGGGAGAGTGCCGTCCTCACGCAGAGCCCTTGGTCTCCTGGGACCCACTCAGACCCTCAGGCTCTTCCTCTCCCTCTGGCTCCGCCTCTGCACCCAGCTCTGCTCCAACGCAGCCCCCTGGCAGTGGAGGGCTGGGGAGGTACTGCAGGAGCCGGCCTTCCCGCTTCATTTCTGCCAGCTCTTTGGCACAGCAGCTGGGCGTGTTGGTTTCATAGGTGTCGTGGAAGGTGTTGTAGTCCACCTCATAGAAGCCCTTTTCCAAGGTGAGGACTGGTGTGAACCGGTGGCCCCAGAGCACCTCGGTATCCATGTAGGAGCTCCGTGCTTGGCAAGTCATGCCTGGGTGCACAGAGGGCACACGTATTAGGAGTGGCCACAGCCTTCCATCTATTATCCATCCATCAGCCCATCATCCATCATCCTTCTATCCATCCATTCAACATCTTTCATCCATCTGTCCATCTGTGCATCTATCCATCATCCATCCATTCATCCACCCATCCACTCATTCATCACTGATCCATCAATCCACCCACCCAATTATCCTTCCAGTCATTCATCAAGCATATGTTGAATGTCAGCTTTGTGCTAAGCACGATGGAGACATAAAGCT
The DNA here is from genome assembly GCF_016772045.2 of Ovis aries. Lineage (NCBI taxonomy): Eukaryota > Metazoa > Chordata > Mammalia > Artiodactyla > Bovidae > Ovis > Ovis aries. The sequence continues at coordinate 29,728,518 of NC_056074.1, read as the reverse complement.
GAATAAGATACAAGCCTTGCCCTAAGGAGCTCAAGGTGTGATGGAGGCAGAAAATTAGAAACTAACAATGCAAGATTGTGGAGTAGGTTCCTAGAGACTGGAGTGAATAATTCAGGAATGGGCATGGTTCCTGAACATGCATTAAGTTCTAGAAGACTGAGACAAGAAAAGATGAGGAAAGTTTGAACAAAGATAAATTCAGAGTGGCTCAACCCAGAGAAGCTGACAGGCATTTAGAATACATGGGGTTGTTTGGGGTGGATCCATATGGGCAAAAGCCTACATGTGTGTACACACACACCCATGGATGTGTGCACACACACACACACACAGCACGGCTCCTTGGTTGGAGCATGCTCCAATGCCCCCATTCCCTGTCGGCTCAGCCCTGGCATGCCTATGTTATTTTTAGGTGCTGCTTTCTCTCCAGAGAGGACAGCTTTGTTTATGGATGAGGACGCCTCTGTCCTCAGGGTCACAGGGAAGCAGTTTTCTGATATTTAATCTTTTGGTTGAGGAAGGTCCTGGCTTGTGCTCTTTGAAAACTGAAGGAAATGTCTGCTTAGCACCCCCTCTCCCCAGCTTAAATGTTCTCTGGCAGGGGTCTCAGGGGTCTCTCCCTGCACCCCAGACCCACAGAGCACCAGGTAACCCCAGTGCACCCCACGTGCTCTTGGCTCGCGTGGTCCTGCCTGCTCCAGATGTCTCCCCTCGGTCCTTGGACAACCCCCAGCTCAACAGAGGTTTAGAAACCCATGCTGGGCACTGACCAGTCCAGACACAAGGCAAAGATCTGCAGGCTTGGGGGCCCCAGGAAACACAGCGAGACGGGACCTCTGTGGGTGCTTTGGACCAAGCCTCCCGGGGTCTTCCTGCCCTTCTTCTGTCCCACCTCTTGGGAGGGGGCTGTTCTATGACTGGAAACCCACCAGTGTGCCTGGCAGTCAGCTTCCAATGCATTTGTAAAGGACAGAAGCCTCTCTGGGTGGCAGGCATTGTGCTTCACATACACCCCTCTGTTTCATCATTTAACCCCCTCCCTTGTGAGCCTCTGAGGTTTGTTATCTTCATCCTGCTGGCGAGTTGAACAACCTGCCCAAACTCACACATGCAGGCTGCACAGAGCTGCGCTGGTCAAACTTCGGCCTGAACTCATAGCCTGTGCTTGGTTCCATGAATGTGGCAACCAAGCTCCTAAAGTGGCTGAGATCAGAGCCCGTGTGGGTGGCGGTCTCCCTCTCTTTCCTCTCAGCAGACCTGGAGTAACCCGGGTCATGGGAAGAGAGGAGGGCAACCAGATGGGGCAGATCAACTGAGGGACCTGACTCTGAGCAGTCACGCTGGGAGAGGTCAGCAAGTGGCAGTGAAGGGCCAGCGAAGAGAAGAAGTATGGATGGTAAGGCACTTTTTTCCTACCTGTCTCCACGTTCCCAAGCTGACCTTTGTGGTCTCGAAATGGAGCTCTTTTCCCAGAATCTCAGCCCATGTTCTGGTCTAACCCTGGCTCCAAGGATGGCGTGACCTGCAAGCTCCCAGTGGTGAGAGGAGAGTCTGCCTGCACCCCTCTGTCCTGTCCCAGGGGTTCCCCGGCTGCCACCATATGCCGCCTGGCCAGCCTGGGTCCCCAGCAGATGGCCGAGCAGCTCCCCCCGCCCGGGTCTCTGGAGCGTGTTCATACCCTAGAGGTTTTGCTCCACTCGGGAAGGTCTGTCTGTGGCTGCCCCATCCAAGCCGCCCACCCAGCCCCCCGGGAGACCAGGAAGGCTTGTTTGGCCACCTTTGTGCCAGGCCCCCAACCTCATGGGGGGCAGTGTGGTGTGGCTGACAAACTCTAGATGCCTGAGTGACAGCCCCAAATACGACAGACCCTCCTGTCTGCATGAAGCAGCTTCCACATCTGTGAAACAGGGTCGAAGCCAGCCCTCTAGTGCCGTTGCCAGATTAGAAAAACATGTATATTCTCAGCTCCAGTGAGTTTTCTGTGAGTCATCCTTAGGGCCAGGCCAGGCGCTCAGATGCCTCTGTGAGTGAGAAAGGAGGGCAGGAAGAAGGGGGAAGCAGAGGAGGGCCCACAGTTAGCGGGGCTCCCTTGCCCAGGGAGTGTGGTGGGGATATGGGCTCCTCCAGGCTTGGCCTCCCTGAGCCCCGCACAGAGCTGGGAGGTGGGAAGCGCTCAGCTGCCATGAGTCAGTTGCTGGGCAGGGAGGTGCTGGCCAGATACGTGTGAGTGGGATGCACTATCTTCTGCACACACCTGTGTTCACAGAGCCCCTTCCACAGGGAAGCTGAGGGACAGCCTGCCCCACAGGGGCCTAAGGGTGTGGGACTTGTGAGTCTCTCCCAGAAGAGGATTCTGTGACTTTGGGAATCACCCCGTCCTTGCCTCAGGTGGCAATTCACCTGTAAAGACCTGCCACATCCTCCTGTAAGAAGCCCGTTCACCTTTGTTCACCTCAGAGTTTCTCAAAGTTATGTGCTCACAGAACCCCCTTTGGGTGACACCTGCTCCAGGATGGGGGCAGGAGGGAAGGACAGGTGGTGTAGCCTGTTGGAAACCAGGCTTTGGGTCACCTGGCTTTGACCTGCATCCTGGTTCAGTGACTTAGGACTGCTTACCTCTCTCTGTCTCTTGTTTCTACACCTGTACCTGGAGGAAAACCATCTCACTCAATGAGCTACTGTGCGCTTAGAGTCTAGACCATGCCCAGACATTGGGGGTTGAGGGTGGGGTTTCAACACACGTTGTGTGTGTGTGTGTATGCACGCTTGGTTGTGTCTGATTCTTTGCGACCCCATGGACTGTAACCCACCATGCTCCTCTGTCCATGGGATATTTCAGGCAAGAATACTGGAGTGGGTTGCCATTTCCTTTTTCAGGGGATCTTCCCAACCCAGGGATCAAACCCAAATCTCCTGCATTGGCACTTGGGTTCTTTGCCACGGAACCACCAGGAAGTCCCAACACACATTATCTGCTCTCATAATTCCATCCTGAAGATCACCATTTGGGGGTTGGGGCTGATTGAGCTGCCACCTTCAGGCTGCACCTTCTGGAATCAGCAGGGGTCTGAGCACCAGGGCCGGGGAAGGGCTGGGGAGGGGGGGGGGAGGGGCTGGGGAGGAGAAGGGGCTGGGGAGGCTCACCTGTGGCCTCCACCATCCCTTCCAGGATGACCACCACCTCGAATTCCTCCTGGGTCAGCTGGGCCCGTGACATCTCCCAGAAAGGGCTCTTCTCGTTGATTTCGTGACAGATGATGAGCGGGGAAACCAGGAAGAGGCGGTCGTCCCCAGTGTCGAAGCCCACGTTGATGTCGGTCTGGTTCAGGGGGATGAACTCGCCCTCCTTGGTCTGCCGGGACTTGATGAGCTTGGCGCGGATGGAGGCCTCCACGATGTGCGAGTTGCGGAGGTCGCCCACCCGGAACATGAGACAGAGCTTCTCGTCTCGAAGTGAGATGACGGCATTATTGGAAAACATGAGGGTCTCAGCTCTCTTCTTGGGCTGGCTGATCTTGACGAACATGCACCCCACCATGAAGGCGTTGACGATGGAGCCGAGGATGGCCTGGACCAGCAGGAGGACGATGCCCTCCGGACACTTCTCCGTGATCACCCGAAAGCCGTACCCGATGGTGGTCTCCGTCTCGATGGAGAACAGGAAGGCAGACACGAAGCCGCTGAGGTTCTCTACACAAGGGATCCACTCCCGGTCCCCGACGTGGTCCAGGTCACCCCGGATGTAAGCAATTAGCCACCAGATGAACCCGAAGAACAGCCAGGTGACGGTGTAGACCATGGTGAAGACAAGCAGGTTGAAGCGCCACTTGAGGTCCACCAGGGTGGTGAAGAGGTCGCTCAGGTAGCGGTAGGTCTCCTGGACGTTGCCGTGATGAACGTTGCACTTGCCGCTCTTCTCCATGTAGCGCTGCCTCGGCTTCTTGCCCTCTGACAGGAGGCGCGTGCGGTCGGTGGCAAGGGGGATGTAATCTCGGGCCTGTTTGGGAATCTTCTTAGGGTCCCTGGGAGTGACCCCAATCTCCATATCCTGGTTCATGGCATTCCTAGAATCGCCAGCCATGACTGGCGGGGGCGGGGGGGGGGGGCGTGCATTGAATTAAAAAGACATTGTCAGATGGCCAGTAAGCAATGAAAATATGCTCAACGTTGCTAATTGTTAAGGACATGCAAATCAAATCTACAATGAAGTACCACCTAACGCCAGTCAGAATGGCCATTGCCAAAAAGTCCATAGATATTAATAATAAATGCTGGAGAGGATATGGAGAAAAGGAAAACCCTCCTACAAAGTTGGTGGAAATGTAAATTGCAGCCACTATGAAAAACAGCATGGAGTTTCCTCAAAAAAACTAAACAAGGAGCTGTCATACGATCCCACAATCCCACGCCTGGGCATATACCTGGACAAAACTAGAATTTGAAAAAATACATGCACCCCTATGCTCAAAGCAGCATTATTTACAATAGCCAAGATACAGAAACAACATAAATGTCCATCAACAGATAAACAGATAAAGAAGATGTGATACACACACACGCACACACACTCAGGAATATTACTCAGCCATCAAGAGTGGAATACTCTTTTGCAGAGTGTAGTACCATTTGCAGCAACATGGATGGGCCTAGAGATTATCATAGCAAGCAAAGTAAGTCATAAAGAGAAAGACAAATACCATACCATGCCATATCACTTATATGTGAAATCTAAAATATGATACAAATGAACATATCTATGAAATAAAACAGGGTGGTTGCCAAGGAGAGGTGGTGAGACAAGGGTGGAGAGGGAGTTTGGGATTAGCAGATGCAAACTGTTATATATAGGATGGATAAACAACAAGGTCCTACTGTGTAGCACAGGGAAATATATTCAGTATCTGGTGGCAAACCATAATGGAAAAGAATATATATGTATATAACTGAGTTACATAACTGAATATATATGTATATAACTGAGCTGTACAGAGGAAATTAGCACCCCATTGTAAATCAACTATACTTCAATAAAATTTTAGAAAGACATCCTCAGTGATGTAGGCTGTTCTGATTCACAGAAACCTTAAACTTCAAGGTCACTCTGCCTTTGTGCGCTCTACTGTACAGTGGGCCAGTATATGTGGACCAGAGGCAGCCCGGGGAATGCTCAGGGCAGGGATCCTGTTTTCTGGATCCTATATTTGTTTTTATTCCAGGTACCTAGTGCGGGTTCTATCATACAATGGAAGCTCGGGAGTTATTTACTGAACAAATAAACGAACACATTCTAGATGCAAACTTCATGCTTACTGTTTAAAGGCTTTAAAGAAACCTGAGAGAAATTATTTTTATTTTATTAATATTTATTTATTTGGCTATGCTGGGTCTTAGTTGCAGCATACAGGATCTAGTTCCCTGACCAGGGATCGAACCTGGGTCCCTAGCTTTGGAAGCAAGGAGTCAGCCCCTGGACCACCGGAGAAGTTCCTGGGAGCAATTTTTTTTAAAGAGTAATTGCAACACTTTTTTAAACGCCTGCTGTGTTCCATGCTGGATAGGTACAGTCACTTGTTATCACCACAACAACCTGTTGAGAGCTTGTAATCTCCATTGTAGAAACACCACTCAGGCATCAGGCTCATTTCTAAGTCTCTCTCCCTCCTTTAGAATGTAAGCTCCCCCTGCCTCAGGCTCAATTTGGGGCCTGTTCTGTTCCCTGATACATTCCAAGTACCCAGAGCATAGCCTGGCACTGAATAATTGGATGAACAACTATGAGGCCCAGTAGCCCCATATGGTGAAGGCTGGGGAAGCCTGGTGTGCTGTGTCCACGGGGTCCCAGAGAGCTGGACATGACTGAACGACTGAACAGCAAGAACAGCATGAGTCCCAAAGAGGATAAGTGACATCCAGGTGGAAGAGCTGATATTTGGGTTCCAGCCGGTCGGGCCCAAAGTCTGTGCTCTTTCTTTTATCCCTCCCTATCTCCTTTCTTCGGAGAAGGCGATGGCCACCCACTCCAGTACTCTTGCCTGGAAAATCCCATGGACGGAGGAGCCTGGTAGGCTGCAGTCCATGGGGTCACTAAGAGTCGGACACGACTGAGCGACTTCACTTTCACTTTTCACTTTCATGCATTGGAGAAGGAAATGGCAACGCACTCCAGTGTTCTTGCCTGGAGAATCCCAGGGACGGTGGAGCCTGGTGGGCTGCCGTCTATGGGGTCGCACAGAGTCGGACACGACTGAAGCGCCTTAGCAGCAGCATCTCCTTTCTTGTAGTCTGAGATCTTGGCAGCAGACAGAAAGGAAAAGGCAGCATGTGTCTGATTCACCCTGTGGTCACTCGAACCGTCTGAGCGGGAAGTTGCGCTGTCTGAGCACTTACCAATATAACAAATTGCTGTTTAGACTCACCATTATAAATTCTGATACAGTAATTCCCTGCTCTGTGAGAAATCAAGATAGGCAGGATGTTCATGCCCCAAGGCTTTCAAAAGGGTTGTAAAATATTTTTGGAATATATCTAGTGCTAAGTTGCTTCTGTCTTGTCCGACTGTTTGAAACCCTATGCACTGTAGCCCACCAGGCTCCTCAGTCCAAGGGGTTTTCCAGGCAAGAATACTGGAGTGGGTTACCACTTCCTACTCCAGGGGATTTTCTAGACCCAGGAGTTGAACCCAGGTCTCCTACATTGGCTAGTGGGTTCTGTACCAGTATACTGCACTTTAAAGAAACACCTAGAATCCTGTAGAACTCCATCTACAGTTTTTCTGATATTTTGCTCACAGACATTAAAATGCTCTAACCCAGATGGGAAGGAAATCTAAAGGAGAGGGAATATATACATATGTAAAACTGATTCACTTTGCTGTACCGCAGAAACTAACACAGCATTGTGGAGCAATCATACTCCAATAAAACTTTTTTTAAAAGATGCTCAAAGACTCTGATGAACCTGGGCGGGACCATAAGACTCTGTAGCCGACAGCAACAGCTTCAATTTCTGCCCAGTCCTGAGCCAGTTACTGTGCTAAGAAATCAGTATTGTTTGATCTCATTTAATCATCACAATAGAGCTCTTACACTAGTACTGTTATCATCCTCTGTTTTCAGACAAGGAAAAGGAATCACAGGTGGTAAGTGGCCAGCTTAGGTTTTGGATCTAGGTGTGTCTGGCTCTAGCCCAGGGGCTCACAGTACCCACCAAGCAATGGCTTGCGGTCATTGAGATTCTAAGGCTCTGGCTTAGACCACTGGACTGTTCTTCCTAGAAAGTTCTAGGAGCTTCTAATTCTGGGGATACCATCACTCAGCCCTCTTCTTTCTAAGCATGTTCTTGATTTTGCAGTAACTCTCCTTCCCAGAGAACCAGGTCCCCGATGGAACAACCTGGATGTATGTTCTATAAACCATGAGCTAACTGCCTCACTGACTGGTTGAGGAAGTTCTCACTGCTCCCTGGGTGGCTGCTGCAATTTCAAGATGACCTTTCAAATATCATATTGAAGGGTCCTAGGAAGTGCTGTTTGTCAGAGACATCCGCTAGCCATTTCCTATTCCGCACAGGCCACCTGCTCCCTGTCCTCTGCGTCGCAGTTACAGAGATAAATGAAACGAGGAAGAATGGTTGGTGCCGCTTTGCAGGAACCCAAGCACGATCTCACTCTGCCCCTTAGCTAGGAGACTGTTTACTAAATCCCGACCAGAGATGCCCAGAAATGAGGAGAAATGCTGCTGATGCTGAGGTTCCGGGGACTCCTGGGGACCCCAGATGCTGGAACCCAGATGGGGGGTCCACTGAGAGTGCTTCCTGTGGCTTCCCCAGCTTCTGACACTGGGCAGGGCAGGCTCAGTACCCGTGAGAATGAGTCATGGACAAGAAAGCACACTCTCTGCCCTCAGCTCTTTCAGGAGGGCAGCCTTCCACTGATTTTCTGCACTGTTTCCTTCTTTATTTTTAAACCTACTTTCATACATTCTCGCAGGAGAAAGCCTTGTCTGTACTGGACACAGAAAAAAAAAAAAGGCTTTCTGGGACACCTCCACCCAGATCGGAAAACTTCTTGGGTCCAGCAGACAGGAATAGTGGGTCTGATCTCACCCATTCTCCAGGTGAGTGAGAATCATCACAGGAGGGATCACCTGCTCAACTCAGGGTGAGACCTGGATTCCAGCCTAACATCCAACACACCTGCTCTGGGATCCAAAGAGAAACAGCCTTAACTTTCTTTGCCTCAGTTTCTTTTCTTTAAGTTGTTTGTTTATTGTTGGCTGTGCTGGGTCTTCGCTGCTGTGCATGGGTTTTTCTCTAGTTGCGGTGAGCTGGCTTCTCATTGTGGTGGCTTCCCTTATTGCCCAGCATGGGCTCCTGGGCTTCAGCAGTTGCAGCGCTCAGGCTCTAGAGTGCAGGCTGAGTAGCTGTGATGCACAGGCTTAGTTGCTCCGGGGCATTTGGGATCTTCCCAGACCAGGGATCCTACAAGTGCCTCCTGCACTGGCAGGTGGATTCTTTACCACTGAGACAACAGGAAAGCCCTGTTTGCCTCAGTTTGATCATGGACACTCGGGGAAAGAATATATGAGAAAAAAAAAAAGTGTAAGCACAAACTCTCCTTGAATTGAAATTTAATGCAATTGCACAGTAACCTCATTTTATTTTATTCTATTTATAAAGATTTTTTTTTAATATGGACCATTTTAAATGTCTTTATTGAATTTGCTACAATATTGTTTCTGCTTTATGCTTTTTGTTTTTTGGTTGTTTTTGTTTTTTTTTTTTTTGCTGTAAGGCATGTGAGCTCTTAGCTCCCAGACCAGGGACTGAATCCATACCCCTAGCATTGGAAGGTGAAGTCTTAACCACTGGACCACCAGGGAAGTCCCATAACCCCATTTTAAAGAAGAGAGAGGCAGGGAGCATCTGATACTTAAAGGCCCCGTGTATGATCTGTAGGGCAGGTGTCAGGCATGGAGCCTCAACCACCTGATTCCTACTTAGTGTTAGTGGATCAGTCATGTCAGACTCTCTGCAGCCCCATGGACCATAGCCTGCCAGGATCCCCTGTCATGGGATTCTCCAGCAAGAATACTGGAGTGGGTAGCCATTCCCTTCTCTAGGGGATCTTCCTGACCCAGGGATCAAACCTGGGTTTCCTGCATTGCAGGTAGATTCTTTATCGTCTAAGGCACCAGGGAAGCCCCAAATTACTTAGAGTAAGCAAATTGCCCACACTAGAAATCTCAGTCTCCAGTGCTGTGGGCTCAAGTCAAAAGGGTTTTCATGGACAATGAAGATTCTCTAATCAGATTTTCAAGATCCTCTGTATTAATTTATGCATTCACTGAACAAGCACTAATTGAAGAGTTATTTGAGTCCAACTCCCGTGCTCAGAGCTAGTAATAATGCAGTAAGGTGAATGCAGGCCCAGGCCTTGTATACTTTGTATTCTAGCCTTGCCTCTTTGAACCCAGATGTCTGTGGAGAGAGAAGCAGGGAGAAAGCGTGGGCCTGGCCGAGGCCAGCCGAGTGTGGGCACTGCTTTCTGCAGGGCCAGGGAGAGGCCCTGACGTGAGCAAATCCTATTCAATCTCATCAAGGCCAATATTGCTCTCCATCTTTCATCCTCTCCTACATACTGAATGGAAAGCTGTGCCCAGACATGATTAAAGCTTCTGGGAGAGGCAGAGCTTCAAGTCCGGCAAAGTGGTTTAATCTCTTTGATATAAAAACACAAGTGGAGAAAGAATCAAAAGAGGAAAACTCAAAGGAAGTTGTATTTCAGAGGATGCATTCATTAATCTGACATCCATTTAAATGCACCTCTGTATTAAGAATTTCAAAAAATATCTCCCACCCAACCCCCAGTGAAGAAAACTCTGTGTCATGGGATGCTTTAGGAAGTCATGGACACAGCAGCTTGATAGAAACTGCACGTGGGGACCAGCAGGGTATCCTGAAGACAGCACTGGCCTGGGAGCCTTGTCTCAGACTGTTTCCGACTGTGAAATGGGCATAGCAGGCACCCTTAGTGATATCCTCCTTTCTCTCTTAGATGTGCTGGGTCAAAGTCTGAGTTCCCTCGGATTTGGGATGAGATTGGAGGAAGAGTATTGGGGGTTTCCTAGGTGGTGCTAGTGGTAAAGAATCTGCCTGCCAATGCAGGAAATGCAAGAGATATGAGTTTGATCTCTATATCAGGGAGATCCCTTGGAGAAGGGAATGGCTACCCACTCCAGTACTCTTGCCTGGGAAATCCCAGAGGAGCCTGGAGGGCTACAGTCCATGGGGGTCACAAAGAGTCGGACATGACTGAGTGAGCATTGGAAGAACAGTATTGGAGGGGAATATGTTCACTTCTCAGACTGAGATAATTGTATACTATGCTATATGAATCTATACAGTTGTACTGCTTACTAAATATGAAAAGACTCCTAATTGGCTGATGAATAAGTTCCCCCAGTGTCCTCAAGGATCCTCAAAGTAAGCAGGGAGAACAAAAAGTCTTATCAGCAGAGTATGCACTGGAAACAGAGAGGGCACAAGAAAGCAGGCAGAATTCTGAGAGGGCCCCACGATTCCTGCCCCCAGACACTCCCGATGCATCCCCGGGTGTGGGGACACGATTCTCACTCCAGTAATAGGGCTGTGTTCTGGTTCATTTGACTCTAAGCAAGGAGGATCTTCTGGGGTGGGCCAGACCTCATCAGCTGCTGCTGCTGCTGCTAAGTCGCTTTAGTCGTGTCTGACTCTGTGCGACCGCATAGATGGCGGCCCACCAGGCTCCCCCATGCCTGGGATTCTCCAGGCAAGAACACTGGAGTGGGTTGCCATTTCCTTCTCCAATGCATAGAAGTGAAAAGTGAAAGTGAAGTTGCTTTGTCGTGTCCGACTCTTAGTGACCCCATGGACTGCAGCCCACCAGGCTCCTCCATCCATGGGATTTTCCAGGTAAGAGTACTGGCATGGGGTGCCATTCCCTTCTCCGGACCTCATCAGATAAGCCCTTAAAAGGATTGGGCTCTTCCTGAAGCAGGAGACTGAAAGCACAAGAAGAATTAGATGGACAGACATTCCCTTTGTGGCTTTAAAGATGGAGGAGGCCACATGGCAAGGGATGTGGGTGAACCCCAGGAGCTGGGTACATCCCCTTGTTGACAACCAGCAAGGAAACAGGGACTTCAGTCCGACAAGCACAAACAAGGAAATCTTGCCACAACCACAGGAGCTTTCAAGAGAACCTGAGCTCCAGAGGAGATGCGCCTGCAGGCTGCCTGCCTGGAACCTGGTGCAGAAACAGCAGTGAAAGAGGCTCGGGCCAGCAGACAGCAAAGTCCGGGGGAGCCTCAGGGGGTTGAGGGGTAGGGTGGTGGTGGCGCTGGCTCAGAATCTGATGGTGGAGCCCCTCTTGGCCCGGAAGGAATCGGCCAGTGGTCCCAGCCATTCAGAGCCTGGGCCCAAACTGCACGGATGGTCTGGCTCCTCCCAGGGGGCCAGCCCTGGTTTCCCAGCTTTCATAATTACTAACCTTAAAAGCAAAAAAAAACACAAAACAAAGCTCTATTTAGTGCATCCTGAGACTTAACGGCAACGAGCTCAGAAGTAACACATCTTAAAAAACCCATCAGGTAATTTGTTTAAAAATCCTCTCATTTTGTAGCTATTTTTTTTAATCAACTTAGGTGGTAGTCTATTTTTTATTTCCTGGATGTCTGGTGGTTTTACTTTTTGAGTCCACGTTCAAAAAGTATCTGGGTGACAACATATGTGATACCACGCGTGTGAAGGCCCATTGGAAACTGTGATACACAAGATTCATTCATTCGTTCAGTGAGTCAGTGACCCTCCACTGAGCATCACTTACAAATGTACATGATGGCTCAGGAGAGGGGGTTGTAGGGGATGGAGCAGCACATCACCCCTTTTCTTTGCTTCCCATGCACAAATGTCTTGTTAAAATGCAGATTCTGATACAGTAGGTCTGGGGTTCCTAGACTCTGCATTTTTTCCCAGCAGCTCCCAGTGACCTTGATGCTGCTGGTCCTCAGGCCAGTCTCCCCCTGGGTACCCCCTGTGATCAACTGGGAGCTGGATGCCATGCTGACTGATGCCTGGGTCCTACACACTAGGAGCCCGACCCAGGCCATTCTGACGGGCAACAGAGACTGAGGACCCCTGCTCGACATTCTGTCCTCATGGAGCTTACACACTGGTGGGGACACACAGACAAAGATCCCACAGAGAGTGACAGAGGGACGAAGGCAGGGTTCTTGATTCAGCTTGGCCTGGGCGGGTGAGAAGGGCTCAGGAAAGACTTGGCGAAGAGGGTGCCCGGTGAGTACAGTGAGGTGAGCCTTCTTGACATGAGATACAGGAACGGACAATCACAAAAGCTCACGTACTGGGACTTTGCTGGTGGCCCAGTGGTCAGAACTTCATGCCTCCAGTGCAAAGCATATGCATTTGAGTCCTGGTCAGGGAATAAGATCCCACATGCCATGTGGCATGGCTAAAGAATAAAAATAAAAAATTGGATCTTTAAGTAAAATTTAAAAAAAAAAAGAAGGAAAAGAAAAGCTCACATACTAAATATCCATGACTGGCCATCTCTGTGATGGGTGCCTTTTATGCAGTGTCTCATTTAATGCTCAAACACATCTACTAAGTCAGTTTTAGCAGCTTCATGTTCAGATCATAAAAGCAGAGTGATTAAGTAACTTGCTTAAAGCCGTTTAGTTATTAAGTGGCAGAATTGGACACATTTGATTCCAAAGCCTCTAAACCGAGCTCTGAAACACCTGGCCGAGGAGGAAGCCGACGACACATCCTGATTGGTGCTTGGAAACCAGTTCATGATTTTGCCCAGGCTGCCGCGTAGAGCTGGGGCTGACACCCCTCTCCTCCATCCACCCTCCGGCTCTTGTCCCCAGCTAAAAGCCGCTTGTTTGTGCTTACAGTGGCTCCTGGACTTTTTCTCACTACAGCAGTATCCACTCACACAGGTCTCTAATCGCTCCAAGGAGACAGGGTGGCAGGCAACACACGGTGTCCTGACATAATCCCCGAGAGCTCCTTTGATTCTCTGTCTGGACACCCTGGTCCCTTCCAGACCAGAGACCATGAGCTGGCAGTCACTCATCTCACCTTGAACGACTCTGGCTGGATGTTCCTTCATTTCAGGTGTGTCTGCCTCTGCCAGGAGTGGGGTGAATATCTGTCCCCCCTGAGTGAGGAGGGCACGCTGTGGTGACCAGAATCCAGGAGGCTGGTACCCAACTTTGCTGCCTCCAAAGGCAGGTGAGTGAGGTCAGTAAGAGGAACTGCTGCTTCTCTGACCACCGACACACCGCATGGGCATACTGACCAGACAACCTGCTCACTCCTTGTTTTTGTTTCATTGTGTCTGACTCCTGTGACCCCACGGACTGTATGTAGCCTGAGGGTAGGGTCGTCTCCTTAGAAACCAAGAACTCCAAAGTCAGGGAGGATTCTTACTGGCTTGCTTGCCTGCACGTGTGCTCAATCACTTCATTCATATCCAACTCTTTTGAGACCCCCATGGACTGTAGCCTGCCAGGCTCCTCTGCCCATGGGATTATCCAGGCAAGAATACTGGAGTGGGTAGCCATTCCTTTCTCCAGGGGATCTTCCCAACCCAGGGATTGAATCTGGGTTTCCTGCATTGCAGGCGGATTCTTCACCATCTTAGCCACCAGGGAAGCCCATGGTAAATGCAATCACCAGGGAAATACATGGTAAATGCAACCAAAACTTCCTCTGGGTTCTGGGGACACTATAGGGAGTGGTGGGGACTGCGGTGAGTACACACGCTCAGGGGGCAGCCTTACTCAGCTCCAGCTAATACTCTCGGGCAAGAGTGTGGAGCTGCTGCTGCTGCAAGTTCTTTTACTTTCTTTTTCCAGAAAAGCTAGAAATGAAGATTTTTAAACAAGAAATCTGTTTTTCAATGTTGACAATTAACTCAACAATTTTTGAAACAACAAGCAAGCCAAAGAAAATCCATCTGTGAGTCAGATTCAGTCTGTCAGCAGCCAATTCATACTCCTGGTTTCCCCATTCAGAGAGAGGCTCCTCCCCATATGGACACGCTGGCTTGGACTCTGAGTTAGGCTGATTGTGGTGTTAAGGGTTGTGGTAATGCCAATAAATTCTCCTCCGAGCTCTCGTGTTTGCACTAACGAGTCTGCAGTGAACACAGCCTGTCAGTCCTCAGTACAAAGGAAGCCAGGAGGCCAATGCGGGTGTCACACGGGAGAAACGGGGCACTGGCTCAGTTCCCACCATGCTCCTAACCAGCCCCATCTCCCCGCCCACAGCTTTGCTCCTCTGCAGTCCCCTCTGTTACACAGAGGGCTGCCATGGCCCTGCTCTTCCCACCGTACATCCTCTGTCTACCTGCCTTCTCCTCCCAGTCACTCATCTTGCAGATATGCTGCAGGGAGCAGGGACCCAGGGAGGCATTACATCCTCTGCTTCACTGATGGCAGAAGTGGCTCCCAGTGGGAAGAGATTCTGACTATAGATGCTTCGAGAAGGTGGTGGGAGTGTCCTGGGAGGGTGCTATGGCGGTGGGGCATGAGGTAGTTTCTGGCTGGGCTGTAGTGGATGCTGATTACCAGCCACGAGGAGATCCTGGAATAGGAACCCTGTAGGGCTCTGCGGGAGGAGTGAGGCAGACCCAGGTGCTGGTTTGTGCCCAGGATGTTCCTTGCTCTCTAGGGCTCACGGAAAGTGTGCTCCTTTTAACCCTGCTCCAGGGCTTCCCTGATGGGGCAGTCAGTAGAATCTGCCTGCAATGCAGAAGACCTGGGTTCAATCCCTGGGTTGGGAAGATTCCCTGGAGAAGGAAATGGTAACCCACTTCAGTATTCTTGCCTGGAGAATTCCATGGACAGAGGAGCCTAGTGGGCTATAGCCCATGGGGTCCCAGAGAGCTGAAACTGACTGAGCAACTAATATTCTCGCTTTTCATTTTCAGGCCCAATGCCCAGGAAAAAGGATGCCACAGCTCACTCGATGTTGGCACCACTCTCTCTGGGATGCACAACTGTCCTGTGTCTGCACGGGGGTGGGGGGTGGGGGCGGGGCACATGCCAGGAGAGAGATGGGGGGGCTTTCAGTGGGATAAGGATGGAGGAAGAGGCCCTGCTGAGTGGGACCCTTGGTCACTGCAATGACTTGCACACCGCAGTCCTGACTGCTGAGCTGCAGAGACCACTGCAGAGGGGTTGCTGAGTAAGGTGGGGGCGCTCAGGTGGGGAGCACCCTGCTGCATCTGACTTTCAGAATGACCTTCCTTTGGTAGCTGTTGCAGACTCCCAGGTCCCACCTGCCTCCCTCCCAGGGGAGCCCTTGAATCTGGCCCCTTAGCACGAGACTAAGGGGACTTAGCACGGGACTACTGTTTAGAGCACAGTCAAGGTGTGTGTGGTTGCAGGGTTGGGCTGCTCCCAGGGTAAGTCAGCTGTCCCTAGGTTTGACTCGGACACACCCTGACCAGAGGGAGCTCCTTGGCGGGCATGTGTCCTTTGTGGGCTGCTTCACTTATGCCCTTCATTCTCGTTTTGTTTTTGTTTTAAATATGTGTTCAATTTATTTCCTGCAGTGGGTTATACTGACTTGTTTCTTTGGGGACTCTCCCTGGAAGTGATATGTTTGTGTGTGTGTGCATGTACTCATCTCTGAACCAGGATCCTCACGTGTATGAACACACCTATCATCTCCACAACACTGTGGAATAAGCGCAATGTGCCTGTTATACAGATAAGGAGACTGAGACTCAGAGAAAGTAGGGGACGTGCCCAGGGTCATGTGGCTGGGAAGCTGTGGGACTCACACTATCCCACTCTTCCACTTGATGTCAATCCAAGCCTGGAGCACGAGACAGAGTGCAATCTTGGTCCTGAATTATAATCCCAGCCCCTCTGGCCACACACCTTTCCCTGAATTACACACTGTTTCATAGGTCCCAACCCTGGGTCTCTTTCCTGTATGAGAAATGGAAATATCCACAGGAATCATGATGTCAATGAAATACCTGCTATTTGACCAAGAAAATGGTACACCGCTAAACACCAGTATAAGGCACTTGGTCCCCTAATCCAAATTGTTACTGGCTAAGGACAGGTATAGGCTCCCCAGGGGGCACTAGTGATAAAGAATCCACCTGCCAGTGCAGGAGACGCAAGAGATGTGGGTTCCATCCCTGGGTCAGGACGATCCCCTGGAGGAGGAAATGGCAACCTGCTCCAGTATTCTTGCTTGGGGATTGCAAAGAGTCAGACACAACTGAGCGACTGAGCAGGAGCAGGAAGGGCAGGTATGAAGCATGAAATAATACCAGTGTTGTTATTACATGGACTTATTATGGGATAATGATGGTAATAGGCATCTCCATGGGGCCTTTTCAGAACTCTTGGACTGGCTCAAGAGAATCTAATGACCTTAGTCCCACTTTGTAGTTGGCTAATTGTCCAAGGACACACACATGCTGGTTAAGTCACTTCCACGATGATGACGCTGGAGACATGGAAATGGCCTTCAATGTTTGGGGTAAAACAAATGCTAGAAGGTTTAACAGTAGGTCTAGCAAGTGACCCTGGCCCTTGGCTGCACAGAGAAGAGGGTACTGGATGCAAAATGGGTGAGCTGGACCCTCAGAACCTCGGGCAGCCCAGACTAGCATCTCATTCAGACTGTATCCTTGGTGGCGGGGTGAGGGCAGGAGGGTGGGACTCCTCCACGATTCCAAGGAAGACATAAGCTTATGCGTCAGGTTTGGGTAACTGGAGAGGAACATGTACCTTATCTGAAGCACAGTAGACTAATTCTAACTTAATTGGTCATTAAAGACACAAAAACACGAGGAGTTCATGATACAGATAGTAAGCAAAGAGAAAAAGATTAAATGGTGTTTCATTGAGGGGTTTTTAATGGCAAATGGAATTCTCATCTGAAATGAGAGTGGACAGATCTGGCATTTGAGTAAGGAGTTCAATTCTTTGGTGGAAATAGAGACAAAAATACATTCATTAGCTTTTAAAAGGGCAAAAATCAGGACTAATTCAATGTATGGATTATGGATTTGAAAGGCTTAATCACATGTACCTCTCAAGGAATTTAACACTTTGTAAGTACCTAACCATTGGGCTGTGCATCTATGGAACCGCAGTTGTAACTGAGGTTCTCATTTGCTTAAGGTGGAACATTTGCGCCTCTTTGGCTTGCTGCTGTGGGCCCTTGTGGGTCCTTGCATCTGTGTGTGCTAAGTTGCTTCAATCATAACCTACTCTTTGTGACCCCATGGACTGTAACTGCCAGGCTCCTCTGTCCATGGGGAATCTCCAAGTAAGAATACTGGAGTGGGTTGCCATGTCCCCTTCAGGGGATCTTCCCAACCCAGGGATTGAACCTGCGTCTTACAATGCAGGAGATCCTGCATTGGCAGGCAGGTTCTTTACAACTAGTGCCACCTAGGAAGCGCATCCTAACATCTCTTCATCTTAACACTCCGCCATGGCTCACCAGTCACAATCCAAATTCACCATCCCAGCCCCCTGGAGTAGATGTATGAAAAATCATAAATAAAAACCATGAAAATCAAATTAATTGCTTTTACATTTTCCCCACATTTGTGTCTGTCCAGTACTTTCCCCTTTTAAGCTGGCTAGCTCTCTGAAAGTTAGCAGAATCGTGATAATACATCCTTTTCACCATAAACCTGCACTGTGAGGATATTGTCTGCATTAAATAATAAAGCAGATTAATAATTAAATCAAAATGAAAAGCCACTTGTTTCCTCTCAACAACCCCAGGGACAGATTTCCTGGGTTGGTGCCAATTTGTCAATGACGATCAGACAATGTGAGATACAGTAGCGTGGGGAAGACGGTATCAAGAAAGCAATATAATGTGAATACAAATAGACTTACATCCAAGTGAAAAAGATGGGACAATGACAGAAGGTGAGAGGACCACTGAGAAAAGACCAGACTCAGAGCGAGACAGTAATAATCGTTGAATCCCACTGGGCGCTTATCATGTACCAGATTGTGTTCTAAATGCTGTGTGCTCTGTTGCTCAGTCTTGTCCAACCCCTTGTGACCCCATGGACTGTAGCCCGCCAGGCTCCTTGTCCATGGGATTCTCCAGGCAAGAAATCTGGAGTGGGTTGCCATGCCCTCCTCCCAGGGATCTTCCTGACCCCGTGATCGAACTCAATTCTCTTACGTCTCCTGCATTGGTAGGCAGGTTCGTGACCAGTTGAGCCTCCTGGAAAGCCCTCTAAATGCTTTATACTCATTTAACCACTTCAGAAAAGATGTGACATTAAGTCCTGCTTCCCCTGTTTATAAATGAAGAAATACAGGCATAGGGGAGAAGGAATAAACTGCCTCAAAGCTAGTGTCATAAATCTGGACATATATCCAGACTGACTGGCCGTAGGATCACTTGTTATGTCTGAGGAAAGCAAGGAAAAGTGAGCTCCCATGTGACGCAATAAAGAGGAACAAGAGGAACATCACAGAAGGATTAGTGACCAGGAGAAGCGGCGAGAATAAGAGAGACAGAAAGCGCTGCAGAGTAAGGAGCTGAGCATGAAGATCACAAAGGATGAAAGGAAAAGACATAGTGATGAGATGAGAGTGGGGGGAGTGGTGAGGAGGGCATCAGAGCACGAGTTGGGAGGAAGAAAAGAAAGAACAGAGAAGATAATCATCAGTCTATTGGAAATAAAACTGTCTTACTTGCTCTTTGCTATGTCATTATACCCATTTCACAGAAAGTAACATGAAGGTCTGAGTCACACAGTTAGTTGCTGGCAGATCAAAAAGAACTGTGTTAACTACAAAATGGGCTTCCCAGGTAGCGCTAGTGATAAAGAAACTGCCTGCCAATGCGGATAGGTGTATGAGACCCGAGTTTGATCCCTGGGTCGGGAAGATCTCCTGGAAGAGGGCACAGCAACCCACTCCAGTATTCTTGCCTGGAGAATCCCATGGACAGAGGAGCCTGGCAGATTATGGTCGATAGGGTCGCAAAGAGTTGGATATGATGGAAGCGACTTAACACGCAGCATGCACAACCACAGAATACCAACGCAAGAAACTGAAGAACATCTGAAAAAGTGGAGACACACGCAGTATTCACGGATGAAAAGACAGCACAGTAAAGATGTCACTCCTCCTCAAACTGACATATAGATTTCATGTCACTCTTAATCAACATCCCACAGATTTTTTGTAGATACAGAGAAAATTATTCTGAAATTTAGACGGGAGGGTGAAAGAACTAGAATACAGAAATCCATTTTGAAACAGAATAAAATGAAAGTAGCTAGTGTACTGAATTTCTCAACTTACTATAAAGGCACAGTGATCCAGATCATGCGGATTATGGAGCCCCTTGGAAAGCTATCCTTGGTCCTGTGGGCCCTCTTGGCCCCTGCATCTGTCTGGTGGTGCTTCCCCTTGTCCCCCCCCCCCCCCCCCCCGGTGCTGTGGCATGTCCACCTCCCCCAGTTAGTCCTGGGAGAGACAGAGCTCTGGCCAGGGCAGGCAAATGAACACTCTTCCATCACCAGTTCCTGTACAAGGTCTGGCCTCGGACAGGAGCTCCATACAGTTTTGCAGCAATCTATGACAGACTTTTTAAGTCCATACAATAAAGGGCACTTTCTGAAGTGACTGAGGCAACCAGACTTGGGGCTGGGGGAGTGGGGGTCTGTGTCCCCTGATGTCTGACAGGGTCATCTTCGATAGCCCAGGTGCACCAGCTGTCATAGCCTTGCTTGTAAGATGTCTTGCACCTGGGCATCCATGGACCTGATACCCCCGCTGGAGGGCAGCTTCCTTGGGCAGAGGTGGCACATCGTCCCTGCTGGTCTTATGACTCTCCTCTCAGCCAGGCTCTGGGTATCAAGCACTCAACAGCCCAACCTAGGGAGGGGAGCAGAGTCTAGGCACAGGACGAGGGGCACAGGTTCAGCCCCGGATGGCACTTCTCCGCTCTTGACTTTCCCTCCCTTCATTGATGAGCAGCAAGAAATAACACAGGATGGTAGCAGTAGGGTCTTTCTGAGTTTACAGCTGGGATCATGAGATGTAAAAGAGGACGCAAGGGCAGGCAGAACATGCAGCCCCAAACAAGCAAGACTCAGGACGTGAGAATGGGAGCCTGAAAGTTTGTCCTTGCCACCATCTCTCTCTGAACCCCCTCCACTTCCCTTTCACTCTCGCCACCAGCCTCCCTGGCCACCGTACGGGTTGACCTTGTTGACCAAGAAGTGCTGTTGCCACCTGCCAGACCGATCAGACATCCCCAACCTCTGCCCCTCAGCCTGCTCTGGTCTGGAGTGATGATGGAACCTGACATGGATGCCCAAGCCAGGATCTCCAGGGTCATGTGTTAAAGGTTTGGCTCTGACATTTAGCTCAGCACAGCCCCTGGCAAGTTTAACTGCCATCCTGGGCTCTGTGGACTAGAATAGCTCACTTATCAGAATGTCAAGGTAGGAGGCACCAGATAAGCTGGGGTGCCCTGGCAGAGGCCAGTACCCAGTCCCTCAGCAGCTAAGGCTCAGCAAGGGGAAGCTGTCCCCTCTGTTGTAAAATTAGTCCAGAGAAAGCCACTCCACAGGTCTCTTAGAGAAATACATTCAGCTTTTTTTCTTTTCCAAATGTCTCCCTGGAATCCTTCACGTTTGAACTCCCATTCTTCTAATCTTTAGGAAAAACAGAACAATTCCTTCATGGCTGACCAGTCTTCTAGACATCTGAGGATGGCCCCCCGGTTCTCAGCGACCCGACTGTTGCTCCGACACGGTGAAAATTTCATCTAAAAATGGCTCCTTCCAACCACCTAATGGTTTCCTGTGCCCCACCCTTCTCTCCATCACCCTCCCATCTGCAGCCTAAATATTCAACCAGGGTTGCTCAGAAAATGCAAACTTCTGCTAACATTCTCCTAAGTGGAAAGCATAACTCTTCCTGCCCGAACAATCATTTTCCAAGGTTTTCAAAAATTAATTATTCCTGGCACATGCTAGGAGATCAAATCAATCGTTGCTGAACTGATTTAAAAACAAACAAACAAATAAAAAACAGACCTGGGTGCAGTTTTCAAGTATGTGAATGCATAAGATGTCGCTGATGGCTTTGACCACCTGAGTCACGAAGAGCCTGGCCATTTAGGGAGCAGACAGGAGGGAGGAAGACAGTGCCCCCACCGCCTGTGTTGCGCTCAGCATCCTCACAGGCCAGCTTGGCACCTCTAATGTCTCCTGGACAGGAAACCCAGGCAGACTCAGGGAGAAAGGCCCAGAGGGTTCCCGCGGTACATCCTGATGGGTAGGAGAATGCCAGTGACAGGACCACACGGATTCTGCTGGACCCACAGAGGAAAGAGCTCTGCCTGGCTCAGGATGTGCCCAAAGACTCAGGGGAGCCCAAGGCGGGGAGTCCCACTGGGATCTGACTCTGTGGTCAGAGAAGGCAGCAGGGGGCTCCCGGGACACTCTGGGACAGTGTAGTGGGGGGGGGGTTCTCTCCCTCCCATTTCATCCTGATCTCCTCCTGCTGCTGCCTGCCGGAGCTCACCCATCTCTGCCTAATGCCGGCGGGCTGCTGTGCAGACAGAAGAGCCTGTATCTGAGCGATGCCCTCTCTGTCCAAGAGCGACAGAGAATCTAGATCACAGTTTGGGGAGGTCGGGAGCCCCGTGCTTTTGCGGAAAGCACAGACCATTTCTCTTTGGGATGCTTCCTCTTCCATCAGTGGCCCTGGTGCTGTTCTAATTGATACTGTTGTAACAATTTATTATCAATCTAGTTATTAACGAAGAGAGCCTGAGAAGTAGTGGACACTTGATAAAGCCCCCGAACATTCCTTCCCAGGTAAGAGAATGCTTGTCTTTCCTCTAGCTTTCGGTTCCAAGCGAAGTTAGTTTCAGATTGTGTGGGTTCAGAATGGTGGAGGGGGGTGGGATGCCATGAGGTCAGGGGAGGCTGGGAGGAACAGTGGGAAAAGCACCGAATGGAGGAAGAAAAACAGAAACTCATCATGTACCTAAAATGCTCCAGGTCACACAGGAAGTGTTCCAGACTCCCTGATATTATTGCCAAGAAGCATCCCCCACCTGCACCCCAGGACTTTCTCTGAGGTCCCTGCCTTGCACCTCCACATTGGAGTGAGGCCATTTCAGGCCTGATCAATAGCTGAAAATCACAGTCAGGCACACCAGGCTTCTCACATCACAGTCCAGCCAAGGGGCTTTCTTTCCAAGGCCCAGTCATTCTCCCACCAGATTCTAGGAAGCCCCAGGGCCTCCGCCAGTCAGCTGATGGGATTTACTCCTGGGTTTTGAGAAAAGTGTGGATGTGGGAAGGTCAAACACCTTTTGGGCTTGGTGCTTGACAGTGGAAACCATCTGGATTTGAAGCCAGAGGACAAGCATAATGAGGTTAACGTCTCTGCTACTTACTAGCGCTCAGAGCACTCCATGCCTCGGCCTCTCCTCTAACACTGGTGAGATGGACACGTCAGAGGACTGGAGTCCAGGAGAATGCACAGGAGTCTGTCAAGTCAGGACTTGGTTCCTAAATATTGGCGTCTTTTCACTGACTCCCTCCCACATGGAGAAGTACTTTGTGAAGCAAAAAAGCCCTAGAGTGCATAGCTTAGTGATGAAATAGTGATACATGTTGGAGTCTCTCACCTGTAAGGTGTGTACCTTCGGTAAGCTATGTGGCCTCGCTAAGCTGCCTTTTCTCACCTGTAGGATGAGGATGTTGGTACCTGCTCTGCTAAAAGGCTCAGAAGAGGGCAGGGAGCTGGGCACAGAGTGACATAAAGCCAACACCCAAGGCCCTGCGGATCTGCTGGCATTTGAAGGGACTCCCAGAACAGGTGCTGGGCTGGCCTTGCCTGACCCGATGCCTGGCACAAGCCCTGGAACTTTGGGGGCCAGAGCTTGTCCAAGGAGCCAGCAGTGCTTAGGCTGCCCCACAGGCTGGAGAGGAGAGCCCTGGTTGGTAGGGGTAGGGGGTGCGCCACAGGTCTTCAGAGAGACAGTCAGGGTTGGGGAGCACGGGAATAATGATGCCACTCTCTAGTCCCTAAACTTGACCTTGAAGCTTTGACCCCTGGCCTTTCTGAACAGTTTGAAAGATGTTTAAAAAGAGACAGGCAGGCACACAGGAAGTGACCAGAGCAGCAGGCGGGTAGAATCAGCAAAGCCCTGTTGCCAACTTGGCCAGAATTGAAAGAAAGCAAGATTAAGCCAAGGATCCAAGGCCGGGGAGCTCACTGCCCTGCCGGGACTCTTCATACCCCCACTTGGAGGCAGAGCTGCCCCCAAGGATGTGGGAGGAGAGATGACCCCTTCCCACTGCCCTGGCCTCTCCCATACCCAGCCGATGGGGGCTCTGGGAACCTGGGTATCCTGCTCTAAAACAGAACAGCCAAGTTCACAGCCTCTGAGGGCTAAGCTCCCAGCCCAGGGTTGCCTGCCTGTTCTGGGGAGCTCAGCTCTCCTGGCTGAACTTTGGACCCATCCAAAGCCCTTCCCAGTCCCTGCAGCTGGCTCTCAGGACCGCCAGGTGAGGGTGAAGCCAGCTGCTCCCAGACAGTGGGCACCCTGGGAGCTTGCGTGCACCCCGCCTTCCAGAACCAGTGAGCTGGGGGAAAATGGAGGAGGAAAGAAGACAACTTACTTGTTGAGATCGGAGCTTCCAAGTCCCACTGATGCTAACTTCGAGGGTGTCCCTCCAAGGCGGTGCAGGGGCGCTCAGGGCCCTGGAGGGGACCCTCCAGCACTAGCCATCTCGGGCTGCCTCGGACTCTGCGGAGAGCCTCTCCCTGCGTGGGTCCTGTGCGCAGAGGCTTCTAAGCCATCCCGTCTCTCGCCAGCCCCCTCCAGTCTCAACCACTAGTCACTCCCTTTCTCCAGCGACAGCGGCGGGAGGCGCTCAGTCTCTCTCCCTCCCTCCCTCCGTCCTTCCCCCCTCCCTCCCCTCCGCCTTCTTCTCTCCCCGGCTCCTCCTCCCCTTCTGTCCCCTGTACAATGAATCTGTGTAACAATGTGTAATAACCTTTGTAAAGGACCGCAGGCGACTCGGTGGAGGGGTAGGGGGGCGCGGCAGGGCGGGGGTTCCCTGCGACGTGTTGGGGACACTATCAGTTCTGAATGAATCGGATGGGGAAGGCGGAGCGAGACCCGGTGGGGGGGCCGGGGGGGGGGGAGCGGCTGGCGGCTCTGCGCTAGGCTCCCAGCCAGCCTCTCTCCCTCCGTGCCCCCTCCCGCCCCCCAGACTCCCGCCAGGTCCCTGCCACCCCCGCTGGTGGTACGGGGGCAGGGTGGGGCGGGATTGTGCTTCTGGTCGTGCAGGTACCAAGGGCCGAGATCCATGCGCGCGCGCAGGTGCGTGTGTGGGAGCGTGTGCACGCGTGAGAGCGCGCGTGTTTAGTGGGTGCGGTGCAGCAGACCGCAAGAAGGAAGAAACTAGGCGAACAGAAATCTCGGTTTAGCTTTGGAGGGGCTGCTCTTTCACTCCGCGCTGCGTTGAGGGGGCTGCTGGCAAAATTTAGTCGCACTTCTTAGATGGGAACCTAGCAGGCGGTAGGCTTTCCTTGGGATGTTGGAGGGGCCAGAGTCCCGGTGCAGCAACCACAGCCCTGAGACCTTGCTCCGGTGGATGGAGAGAGGTCCGGGGGTTCCCGTGACTCACAGGCTGGAGACGGGGCGGGTCTAGAAACAGAAAACAGCCCGCTGCTCCTGGGCTGTCTGCGCATCACTGGCGGTTCTCTCGCCCTCGCTGGAGGCAGGTGGCCTGTGGCCAGGTAGGAGTAGCAGGAAGCCTTCCTTTGGAGCAGTCCAGACGAAGAGCCATCACTTGACAGCCTCCTCCCTTCCCTCCCTTTTAGGTTTTCTCCTCACCTTGGGGAAAGATGAGCCCCTGCCTTCCGTCTGTAACTTCTGTGAGTTGTAAGGAACACCCTGGGAACGTCAGACCCCCTGGAAAGGGAGGGCTGCTGTCTGGGCAGGGGTGGCAGGCTTCTCTCAGGACTGGTCCATGGAGGTGGTAGGGGGGGGCCTCCCTGGCCCATCTCTGCCATTGCCCAGCCTTTGGGGACCCACGCCCCTGCCCTAGACCCTGAGAGTGTCTCTCCACCTTGGGGACAGGTGCACCTGATCAGGTGCATGAGACCAGCATCTACCAGGGCAGGGACTGTACTCTGCTGTGCCCCCAGCACCTCACACAGCTCTTCCATGAATATTTATCAAGTGAATACTGGCAAAAACAAGAAACCTGGTTTATTAATTACAAGGAGGTGACCAATGCTTGGGGCTGGATGCACCAAACCTGTCCCCTCCTGTAAGCGCAGCGACAGGGCAGCGGCTGGGCAGTTTAGTCTCACCATGGCAACCTGATGGGCGCTCCTCTTGCCCTGGATCAGCGTGCACACAGCCCACCGCCCAGGCACCCTCCCCAGCAACAGAGCTCAGAGCAGCCAGGTAGGTTTCCTGGACCTCCCTCTCCTCTCCCCGCACAGGGTCGTTATTGAGTGAGGCTGCTGTGGTTCTGACTAACCAGGAAATCTCATCCCTTGGTGGATGTAGCCTGTCTTCCTGCTCATCCATCACAGGTTGATCTTATGGTTTATCGCTCTGAGATGAAAATTCTTCAGTCCTTCATTTTCTAGTTCTCCAAGAGGTCTTGATGGTGCAGTTCTGTGGACCACATGACACACACTTTAAGCATGTCCTGAGCCCAGATGTTCTGTCCTGGGTTCAGCATAAAGACCGTGGAATTTCTTCTGTCCTGATGGGGGAAGCCTGGCTTATTGTGGAGCAGAATGTAGGGTAATACCATTTTATTTTGTAAATGTTCTCACAGTGATAGACCTTGGGCCAGGAGGCAGAGAACCTGGGTCCAGTTCTCAGCCTAGACCTGAAAAAAGAGAAATAGGATTCTATTCCTGACTGCTTGTTACGGATTGAGGTGAACCTTGACTTTTTCATGCTCAAATCCTTCAAAGAGCACAGGTGACATTTGAGCATCGGGGACACAATTGAAGAACCGCTCAGGGGGCTTGGAAGGTATAAGTTCATCCTTCATTGTCTGAAATTGATGAGGCCAGTGTTCAAAAGCAATGGAAAATTCTCGTGCGTCGTCATGGTAATTAGTGCACAGAACCACTGCCTCTGTGCACCCTTCCTTGCTTCTTACCTTCCTCCGTCGAGCAATAGATGAATTCACAATTAAAGTTTTCTCTCCAGAGTATGACACACAGGAAATTATTTTTTCTCCTATTTATAGAAATTCCATTTGCATTTATGAGGCTGGTAATGTCTCATAAATATTTCCAGCCAGATAAAATATTAATTAAAAGAGTTTGTTGAGTTATACTCTGAAGTCCTAACTAAGACTCTTCTAAGACAAATATTTTAAGTATTTTTCTCTCATGTCAGGAGAATTCTTCGTACATTAGTTGTGCATCCAGCCCATCCATAAATAGCAGATATGTATCAGTCAATGATATGTCTCTTTCTCATGGTTTCTTTATGCTAAAACCACCACTCCCCATATATACCTTATGTGTGCGTGTGTGTGTGTGTGTGTGTGTATACTTAGTCACTTCAGTCATGTCCAACTCTTTGTGACCCTATGGAGCCCACCAGGCTCCTCTGTTCATTTTCTTTCTCCAGGCAAGAATAGTGGAGTGGGTTGCCATGCCCTCCTCTAGCAGATCTTCCCAACCCAGGGATCAAACCCAGGTCTCCCTCATTTCAGGCAGATTCTTTATCAACTGAGCCACCAGGGAAGCCAAGCAAGGAATACTGGAGTGGGTAGGCTATCCCTTCTCCAGGGGATCTTCCGAACCTAGGAATCGAACTGGGGTCTCCTGCATTGCAAATGGATTCTTTACCAGCTTAGCTGCCAGGGAAGCCATATATATACACAATGCTAATATATATATATATTTTTCAATAAATGAATATTGACTGTATGTAAGTTAAGGTCCATTACATTTGGGACACTTTGATAAGCACTAAAAAATATAATGATGAGCTTTGATCTAAAA
Source organism: Ovis aries (assembly GCF_016772045.2). Taxonomy (NCBI): domain Eukaryota; kingdom Metazoa; phylum Chordata; class Mammalia; order Artiodactyla; family Bovidae; genus Ovis; species Ovis aries. Next base: position 29,701,414 of record NC_056074.1, on the reverse strand, counting down.
TACCTAACAATCTATTTGGGAGGGTCAGCCTATGTGCAGGCAAATTAACAACTTGGGATTTTAATTCCCAGGTGCTAATTGATGGAATGGTGTGTAGAATTGATCATAACACTAACAGAGCCTGGGGGTGGAAGGCTCTCTGACTGCAGCCAGAAGTGGAGCACGAAGAAGACTGGAACTGGAATATGAGGAGGGGGCTTGAATGAAAAGCCCCTCCTCCGGAGGTAAGTGCTCAGGGACCCGCGGTGAGGGAGCGATTGCTGCTGGGATGAAGGGCAGGTGAAGTGTGAGAAGTGATGACAGGTGGCTGTAATTGACTGAGTGACTACTATGTGCTAAGCTCTTCTTCACAGAAGACAGTGCTTTTAAGCTTCTTAATAACCTCCTGAGGGAGGTAGTGTTATCATCATTCTCAGACGAGAAAAGGAGGCTCTAACAAGAGAAGTATCCTCTCATTGGCACAGAATTTTGTTTTAAAGCAATATATTTTTTAAAGCCTTTATTGGGTTTGTTACAATATTGCTTTTGTTTTATGTTCTGGTTTTTTGGCCCTGAGGCATGTGGGATATTATCTACCCCACCAGGAACTGAACCTGCACCCCATGCATTGGAAGGCAAAGTCTTAACCACTGGACCACCAGGGAAGTCCCTCTTTGGTATAGTTTTTAACAGTGAATTTCAGAAACAAGTTTTGTCAGATTACGCAGTCATATTCCTAACTGCTAGGTGCTGAATTGTGTGTCTCTGCCCCAAATTCAGATAATGAAACCTTAAGCCCCAGTCCTGCAGACTGTGACTGTCTTTAATTATTTATTTATTTTTAAATTTTATTTTTACTTTATTTTACTTCACAATACTGTATTGGTTTTGCCATACATTGACATGAATCCACCACGGGTGTATACGAACTCCCAATCCTGAATCCCCCTCCTACCTCCCACCCCATATCATCTCTTTGGATCATCCCCATGCACCGGCCCCAAGCATCCTGTATCCTGTATCGAACATAGACTGGCACTTCGTTTCTTACATGGTAGTATACACGTTTCAATGCCATTCTCCCAAATCATCCCACCCTCTCCCTCAGAGTCCAAAAGTCCGTTCTATACATCTGTGTCTCTTTTGCTGTGTGACTGTCTTTAGAGACAGGACGTTTGAAGAGGTGATTAAGTTAAAATGCATCTGTTGTAATAGGCCCTAATCCAATGGGGCCTGGATCTTTATAAAGAGAGGAAATTGACACACGGGGAGACACACAAGCATAGTCAAGGCTGTATGAAGACTCAGGGAGAAGACAGCTGTCTGCAAGCCAGGGGGAGAGGCCTCAGGAGAAACTGAACCTGCCCACACCTTGATCCTAGATTTCCAGCCTTCAGAACTGTGGGAAATTTCTTTTGTTGAAGCCCCCAGATCTGGGGCATTTTGTTAGAGGGACCCTAGCAAACTAATGCAGTAACATGATGGATGGAACGCTGCTTCTCACAAGGATGTTGCCTGCCAAGCTATGGAATTTGAACTTTACTCCACAGATGGGAAGTATCTGTTGAAGATTTCTGAGTCACAGAGAATTATGAAAGCCATTTCTGTGAAGATTTTCCTGGAGGTGGTTTGCACATTATTCACTCATTCACTCATTTCAGTGAGCACCTGTTTGGTGACCCCCACCATGGCAGAGACCGCATTTGCCGGGGTCACCTCTGAGCACCACTGGTTCCCAAGCTTGCACAGCTTCCCAGGTTGCACGGTCTAGGATAAGGGGCTGGAAGCACATTTGTAGGCTCCGCCAAGATGCTGCCCTATGGTGACAAGGGCAAGGGGTGATCGGACCTGAGGATGCACGGTGTGGTCACAGTCCAGCCGCATCAGCACCACTCCCAGGACCCATGTAAGAAACACAGAATCTAGGCTCCACACAGACTAGGCTCCACTCTAGTCTTGCTCTAAGAGAAGTTTCACTTTAATAAGATCCCCCGAGTGACTCCAATATTTTTGCCTAGAGAATCCCATGGACAGAGGAGCCTGGCAGACTACAGTTCATGGGGTCGCAAAGAGTTGGACACGACTAAAGTGACTTAGCATGTGCCCATACACAGACACACACACACACACACCCCCAAGTAACTCTCATGAACACTAGGGTTTGAGAGAGAGAGAGAGAGAGCTTTAGGTAGAAGGTGCAGCCGAGAAAGATTCAGCAGACGTCAGTGCCTACCAGGGGACCAGGGAGCAGAGCTGGGCTTGGAGCTGAGCCGGGCTAAGCTTCCTAGACTCTCTGGGGACCCTGAGACCTGCCTCTTCCTGAGTACACAGTACCCCTTCTACTCCTCTCCCTAAGGCTCTGATCACTGTCTGCTGGGGCTTCCGTTTCCTCGCTTTCCTCTCCACATGCAATCTACAAGTTCCTTGTAGAGGTGGGGCGACTTTGCTTTTTCAAATCCTAGAAATTCCCAGTGCCCAGCATCCTCTCATTAAACGCTGACTGAATGCAGGCCTGTCTGCTGATGTGAATACTAAAGGCAGGAGGAGCCGGGCGCTTGGAAAGCATAGATGCAGAGCATGATTTCAGACCAAAGGCTGGGTGAGTTGCCCACTTGAAATTGTTGAGAAGAGGAGGGAGTGGGTGCCTGGGGTTGAGGGAGCTGGGGACAGAGGCGTGGATTTGGTATGCCATCTATGGAGAGGAGCAGGGACTCTGAGGCCAGTTTAGACACTTGGAGGAGGGCAGAGAGGGAAAAAAGAAGTCAGACCTGGGACCGTGCTCATGCCTGGGGATGGGGGAGGATGACCGGGTAGGGTTAATTTTAAATTCCCACTGGATCCGCTTCTGTGACTTTAACCCTTTTTCGTTATTATAATGCCCTGCCTCAGGGAGATAACCTGAGCCATCCACCTGTGAAGGACTGTAAGGAAGGGAAACCAATACATTCCCCTGCCATTCTAGGGGACAGCTGCAAGGATCAAATAGTCTTTTTGCTTTGTTTCTTCACCTCCCCCCATCTCTGAGCCATAAAAGAACCTGGCAACCAGGCCCTGATACGATGGTTATTTTGAGATGCTAGCCTGCCATCTTCTTAGTTAGGTGATTCCTAAGTAAAGTCCCTCCCTGATCCTAACACTTTGTCTCAGATTCATTGACTTATCTTGTGGCGAGCCGAGAGATCTTGGACTCAGTAACAGGAGGAGGAGGCAGAGGTGGGTCCAGAACTGGACGGAGAGTTGTGTTCAGAATGACAGTTGTGGCAGCCACACCGCGAAAGGATGAGGGTGTCAAGAAATCAGAGCGGACGCTGTATCATTCCATTGTTAATAAAGTATTTATTTAATGGTACTCATCTCATGAAAAGTGCTTGTGCTCAACACTGCAGGGGATAAGAAACGTGTGCCCACAGCTCCCTGCTTATGCAGAGCCAGAGAAATCAAGGACAGTGGAGCCGAGGGGAAAAGCCACTGCTCTGCCTACCAGACACACTCGCGACTCTGCAGGTCCCGCTGTGTGCCTCCTGCTCCTGCCTGATCACCAGGCCTGTGGCCCTGCTTCTCCGGGTAAGCATCCACCTGTTGGGTGAGAATCCCAGGACACCTTTCATGGACTCTCATGGAATTCCAGTTGTAACAGAACTGTAGCTTCAGCTTTTCCAACATCAGCTTCCCGTTCCTGAATTTCCTACTCCTGAATCCGGGCCCAGGTGCCCCAGGTCAACATTTACCACAATTGGCTACACAGTCGATTTTATTGAACCAGCACCTGTGTGTACCTAGGAGCTAGGGCACTCAACCGCCAGAGGAGTCTGGGTTTTGTCCCCAGCATCCAGCTTTCAATTAATGCAACACTAGGAGTGAATGATTTTTTTTTCTCCTGCTCCACAAAGAGGGATACTATTTGAAGATAAAAGAGAACAAACAACTTTACTTCTTTCGTGAGTTTATTGATAAAATCTCACTTTATTCTGGGAATAAATCTCACTTTATTCTGGGAAAACCCAGTAGAATTACTGACCAGCAAGCCCTAGACGGGCACTGGCAAATTCCACAAGGGGCCAATAGTACCATCTAGTGGTTGAAAAAGATTTCTCAGTAGCTAGAATACGTTATTGCCTCATTGATCTCAACCTTCGGTTTTGGTTTTATTAAAGTTGCAGATGCCTTTATTCAAAGCATCACATTGTTCTAACTAGTTTGATATGAACAAGTCAGACCTCCTCCTCCCTCTTCTCCCAGAAGCTACCATCTTTCCTCTTGTTTGGCTATCTTTTCCCCGTGTCTAAGTGCTGCCTGTGTGCTCCCTTGCTAAGTCATGTCTGACTCTTTGGGACCCCATGGACTGTAGCCCATCAGGCTTTTCTGTCCATGGGGTTTTCCAGGCAAGAATACTGGAGTGGGCTGCCATTTCCTTTTCCAGGGGATCTTCCCAATCCAGGGATGGAACCCAAATCTCCTGTTTGGCAGGCAGATTCTTTACCACTGAGCCACCTGGAAAACCTAAGTGCTACGTCTGTAGTAATCCTTAGATGCTTCGCCCTTAGAGACTACCACTGGAGAGGGAACTTTTTAATAGCTTTCTCCTCCCCCATCCCTACCACCTGTGCACACTCTTTCCCTCTTCCATGCTCCCAATAGGTATTTTTTTGATAAATACTCAGGTTCAATGTTATCATGACTATAAAATTCTACTCGTAGCTGATCCATGCAGTAAATCAGATTACTTTTTATTTCCTGCACAACCTTTTGTTGGCATCACTAATTTTCTTGGTTTTCTTTGCTTTCATCATCAATCTCAAGAAAACTTCTTCACCTACAGCTTCAGTCTCTTCTCAAAATGTCCAGTTATACGAAATGAAGTGAAAGTCAGTCATGTCTGACTCTTTGGGACCTGGGGGACTGTAGCCCGCCAGGGTCCTCTGTCCATGGAATTTTCCAGGCAAGAATACTGGAGTGGGTTGCCATTTCCTCTTCCAGGAGATCTTCTCAACCCAGAGATCGAACCCAAGTCTCCTGCATTGCAGGCAGATTTTTTGCCATCTGAGCCACTTTGTCTCTTGGAGAGATCTCACCGGAAGCTGTCCACTCCCTTTGGTCCGGATGGGTTACTCTCTGCTGGTGCACAGTTGGCCCCTGGCATCTCTTTTCCCTCAATCCTCCACCCTCCCACTGCCCCCACCCCCGATTGCATCCCCTGTTTCCTGTGTCTCCTGCGTTTTTCTTTCTTGGTTCACACTTCCACTTCGGAGGGACATATTCTGCAGCTGTTTCTTGGGAAAGAGAGCATTCGAAGTAAATTTTTTGAGACTTTGCTTATGTGAAAATAACTCTGTTCTACTTGATCGACAGCTTGGCTACATATAGGACTCTAGATTGGAGACCGTTTTCCTTCAGAACATTACACGGATGTCTCGGTTTTCTTTCACCTTTCCATCGTCCTGTTGAGATGTCCACAGCAGGTTTCACGCCTGGACACTTCACCTGTCCTCTAAACAAGCGGGACCCTCCCTTTGTCCGTGGTGTTCTGAAATTTCAGAGAAATGGGGCCTGGTTGGTGTAGAAATATTTATACCTGTTGTGCTAGACATGAAGCAGCTCTTTTCTTTTTTAAGTTTTTGGCTGTTCTTCCTGGCATGTGGGATCTTAGTTTGCTCAGAACAGATCAAACCAGCGGCCCCTGCATTGAAAGTATAGTCTTAACCCCTGGGTCACCAGGGACGTCCCAGCGAGGCAGTTCTTTTCATCATCGCCTTGCACTCTGGGAAATTTTCTTGCCACATTTCTTTGATGGTTTCCGTCTTCCTAGTCCATTCCCTCCCTCTGGAATTCCTCTCACTTAGAATTTGGAGCTCAGAAAGCCCTCATTTCCTTATCTTTTCTCTCCCAATTTCATCTTTTTGTGTTTTTGTCTATGCTCCTGTAGATTTTCTCAACATTTTCTTTCACACTTTCTTCTGAGATTTTTGGTTTTGCTTTCCTATTTTTAATTTCCAAGAACCCCCACCTCTCACTCTAAGTCTCGCTATTTGGCAGTGTCCTTTCATCTGCGGTTTCTTCTCCCTGTACAGCCTCCGTTTCCTCCAAGATGCTTCGTCATGGCTATTTGTTTTATCTTCATGTCTGTTTGTTTTCACTCTTCAGACACCTGGTAGCCTGGGCCCCGAGGATGGGGCCTGACAGCTCTCAGGCTCTCTGGAGGATGCTCTGTCTGGACTATTTCAGTGCAGGATGCCCTGTTAGTACTTTTTCCTTTTGGAGATATTCAGGTTCCTCAGGATCAACTCTCTCAGTCTCCGGCTTGGAAGGTCAAGTCCTGAGTGCTGGCCTCTGGAATCAAGTTGGAGACTAGATCTGGGGGCTTTGATATCTGGGTATGTTTACTTAGCTTTGCTTTTCTCAGAGTATGAAAGCCCATCCTGATTGGTGTCACATCAATCCTGCTCCACCCAGAGGCTCTTTGCTTTACCCTAGAGAATAAGCCTCCAGTCTTGTGCCAGGGAAGCTGGGAGAGACTTCTTGACCAGGGCCAAGTCAGGGAAAGGATCCTTCTTAAGCAGACTCAATCAATCCTCCTCCTTCTAGCTGCCTGTTCATCTTCCTCCTCCACTGGCGGACTGTGCTACGCTCTTTTGAATTCTGATGTTATAATTGTGCTGGTCCTGATTTCTTCCTGTCCAAGCATAGAATGAGTCAGTTTTCTGTTTTCAAAAATATTGCTGCTATTGTCTCCTGTCTGGTTCTTTTTACTTTTGAGGGCTAACAACTGTTGAAGAACTGTTATTGGATTAGGATTTCAGATGCGAGTACAAGCAGAAGCATTTCTTTAAAGCACTCTCTTTATACTCAAGTCATTCATTCATTTTTAATCATCCATCCTGCAGACATTGGTTTACCCCTTGCTCTGCAGCAGATACTGTGCCAGGTTCTGAATGTGCAGTGATGAGTAAGATCATAGCCCCTGCCCAGAGCGATGTCTCCCCTTGTGGTAGCAGATAAATAAATAGTGATGCAGGTTTATAGAGAAAGGGTACACAGCTAATGGTGATGCTCGGGTGTCTCCATGGGTGTAAAGTCGGCTGTCATCCAAGAGACCCCAGAAAGTGACATCACTTAATAAGTGGTCCCCAACCTTTTTGGCAGCAGAGACTGGTTTTATGGAAGATAATTTTTCCACGGACTGGAGAAGGAGGATGATTTGGGGATGATTTAAGTGGGTTACATTGATTATGCACTTCATTTCTATTCACATTGCACCAGCTCCACCTCAGATAATCAGGCATTCAGTCCCGGAGGCTGGAGATCCTGACTTAGAGCATTTGCCAAGACCCCCGTGGCAAGTTCAGTCCCCTGATTTTTGAGCACAACCATCTCCCAAGAACACCGGTTCAGGTCTGACTCCTAATGTCTAGACCAGAACACTTAACTCGTTAATTTGCTGTGAGCACTCTGTGCTGGGAACTAGAACTCACATGAAGTCAACACATCTCTCCCTACACTCGGGGAGCCGGAAGGGAGGCCAGCTCGTGATGGGAACCTTGCTAGGTGAGCCTGGAATCCAGTAAAGGGCATGAATTGTAGATCAACTAGGTGATTATTGGTCTTGGCTGTTGAACAAGAAGCAGGTCATGGTCAATGGACTGGAATGTGGGAGTCTATTGAATGAGCTTGCCCTTCCCTAGAAGGGGCATGCTTGACAGTGCACCTGGGGATGTTCTTTCATTCACATCCATCGACTCGCTCTTTGCATGAAGATTTTTCTCGAGGAGTTCAAACTCTCCCTGTACTCCCCCTCTCTCTGGCCACAGCTGCTCAAACCCTCCCCAGACACCCTGGCCACATAAGATTGTACTGAGCCAGGGGACCTCGTCCTTTGCTAGATGACAGGCTCTGAATGAGATGTCCTGAACCTCTCTGATGATGGTCACACCTTCTGTGGGACTGAAGAATCATGTCAGCTGGCTGTTGAGCAGTCACAGAAAAAAACTGCTCTGCCTCCTTTTCTAGTGACCTCAGAAAACACCCACTGGGCACTTGTTCCCAGCAAATTCACCTCCCCTTATCCACAGAGAACCTGGCTGTCATTTCACTCCAGTGTCTTTTTGTAAAAGAAGAAATCAAGCGCCGAAGCTGTTGGAGAGTGGTGGGTGGGACCTTTCTCCTCCACTGAGGATTTGTAAGTGAGGACTGGAGAGCACCTGGGGAGGGCACTCATGGCTTCTGGTGAGAGAGCCAGGGAAGAGGGGCAAGATCACGATGGGGTTGAGGAGGGGAGGCTTGCATAGGTAGGAGTGGTGATGAGAATAAACCACATCACCTCTATTCAGGGCAGCTGCCATATCGAGGACATAATTCTTAACTGGACACAGAGACAGGAGGCCAAGAACATCACTCCCCTTCTTCTGTAGCTGCTTGCCCTTGTTTAAATGATCACACAAGGCCATGTTCACAAAAGTGCTTTGCAAATGATCAAATTGAAAACAGGACCTACTGTTGTTTTACAGGTAATGTGGAGATGCTTTTAAAGAGCAGAATTCATTGGGATTCTCTCTCTCTCTTTTTTTTTCATTTATTAAGAAAGGGCAGAAATGGTATGGACCTAACAGAAGCAGAAGATATTAAGAAGAGGTGGCAAGAATACACAGAAAAACTATACAAAAAGATCTTCCTGACCCAGATAATCATGATGGTGTGATCACTCACCTAGAGCCAGACATCCTGGAATGTGAAGTCAACTGGGCCTTAGGAAGCATCACTAGGAACAAAGCTAGTGGAGGTGATGGAATTGCATTTGAGCTGTTTCAAATCCTAAAAGATGATGCTGTGAAAGTGCTGCACTCAGTATGCCAGCAAATTTGGAAAACTCCGCAGTGGCTGCAGGACTGGAAAAGGTCAGTTTTCATTCCAATCCCAAAGAAAGGCAATGCCAAAGAATGTTCAAACTACCGCACAATTGCACTCATCTCACACACTAGTAAAGTAATGCTCAAAATTCTCCAAGCCAGGCCTCAATAGTACGTGAACTGTGATGTTCAAGCTGGTTTTAGAAAAGGCAGAGGAACCAGAGATCAAATTGCCAACATCTGTTGGATCATCAAAAAAGCAAGAGTTCCAGAAACACAACTACTTCTGCTTTATTGACTATGCCAAAGCCTTTGACTGTGTGGATCACAACAAACTATGGAAAATTCTTAGAGAAATAGGAACACCAGACCACCTGACCTGCCTCCTGAGAAATCTGTAAGCAGATCAAGAAGCAACAGTTAGAACTGGACATGGAACAACAGACTGGTTCAAAATCGGGAAAGGAGTACTTCAAGGCTGTATATTGTCATCCTGCTTATTTAACTTCTATGTAGAGTACATCATGAGAAACGCTGGGCTAGAAGAAGCTCAAGTTGGAATCAAGATTGCCGGGAGAAATATCAATAACCTCAGACATGCAGATGACACCACCCTGATGGCAGAAAGTGAAGAGGAACTAAAAAGCCTCTTGATGAAAGTGAAAGAGGAGAGTGAAAAAGTTGGCTTAAAACTCAACATTCAGGAAACGAAGATCATGGCATCTGGTCCCATCACTTCATGGCAAATAGATGGGGAAACAATGGAAACAGTGACAGACTTTATTTTGGGGGGCTCCAAAATCACTGCAGATGGTGACTGCAGCCATGAAATTAAAAGACACTTGCTCCTTGAAAGAAAATTATGACCAACCTAGACAGCTTACTGAAAAGCAGAGACATTACTTTGCCAACAAAGTTTCGTCTAGTCAAAGCTATGGTTTTTCCAGTAGTCATGTATGGATGTGAAAGTTGGACCATAAAGAAAGCTGAGTGCCAAAGAATTGATGCTTTTGAACTGTGGTGTTTTGAACTCTTGAGAGTCTCTTGGGCTGCAAGGAGATCTAACCAGTCAATACTAAAGGAAATCAGTCCTGAATATTCATTGGAAGAACTGATGCTGAAGCTGAAATTCCAATACTTTAGCCACCTGATGCAAAGAACTGACTCATTGGAAAAGACCCTGATGCTGGGAAAGCTTGAAGGTGGGAGAAGGAGGGGACGACAGAGGATGAGATGGTTGGATGACATCACCAAATCGATGGATATGAGTTTGAGTAAGCTCCAAGAGTTGGTGATGGAAAGGGAAGCCTGGTGTACTGCGGTCCATGGGTTCGCAAAGCATTGGACACAACTGAGTGACTGAACTGAACTGAACTAACCATGCATCAGCATTCATGTTACACAATTGTTCCCAAGCCTAGGTTAGGCCCTATCTGTGCTCTCTGTTCACTGATGAGTACCCCAGCCACCCAGCACCTCCATTCCCACAGCCCCTGAAGCCCCCCAACCCCAGACCACCAGGGACAACTGTCTATTCGCACCTCACAGTGTAGGGAGCATGGTGTGACCTCTGCTGTGCATTCATTGGTACAGGACTTAGAACTAAACCAGGATTCCTAGTTTCTGCTTCTGTTTGATTTTAGTATTACGCATAATGATGAAATGGTAAGTGGTGTTTATTACAGTACTTAACATTAACAAGGCACTTCCACTTGTAAGGTGAGTGCAATTTGTCTCTTTTTCAGATGAGGAAGCTGAGACTCCACAAGGTTATGTAACCGTCCCATTGTGACAGCCAACCTCAAACTCAGATTTTCTGATTCCAAGTTCAGTGTTTTTCCTACCACCTGAGCTCTCTGAGGCTGCACCCTGAATTTGAGGCTCTTATTCTAAGGCCTGTTTCGTCCTCCTGAATACAGTCCTCATGACCTGGCACCCAAAGTTGCTGTGGGGCTGAGAGACAGCAGGGACCCAGGCTGGAAGGCCAGTGCCACCTGCTTTTTGGAATCCATATTTTTGAAGACTTCTCTGGCTGTCCAGTGGTTAGGACTCTGTGCTTTCACAGCCAAGGGCCTGGGTTCAACCCCTGATGCGTGCATACCAAGTTTCTCAGTCATGTCTGACTCTTTGTGACCCCATGGACTGTAGCCTGCCAGGCTCTTCTGTCTGTGGGATTCTCCAGGCAAGAATACAGGAGTGGGTTGCCATTTTCTACCCCAGGGTCAGTCCCTGGTGGGGGAACTAAAATCCCACAGGCTGCATGGCACAGTGAAAAAAACCAGGAAAACAATATTGGTGAGTGGAATCCAGGTTCTTTACATGCTGGGAGAGTTGGGCTTCATGGTTTGTCCTGTACGCACGACAGGTTCTGACAACCATCCCAGGACATCCATCGTAGGTGGATCTTTGAGCAATGAGGTGCAGGGCTGGTCACCCCATGGTAGGAAATGATTGTCACATCCACCACTTTGGCCACAAAGGCATCAACTTCAAGGTCGCTGGACTGGCCAGGGCACCTGTCCTGCATCACTGCAGAAGCTGGCAATTTCCAGAGCCCGGGTTTTCGTGCCTGAGGCAAGAAGCTGACCCCCATAAATGTGCGAGCGTGGGAGAAAGTGCTTGCCAAGTCCTGGCTTGAGGGGCATCTGCTCCCTGGGCAGCCCTCCCCGCTCCCCTAGGCATTCAACAAACACAGGGGTGACTGGCTGGGATCGTGTGAACTCATTTGTCTTGACTTCTGATTTTATGACCACATGTGTGAGCAACTGAGAATCTGGAACAAAATGTCCAGGACACTGGGCTGAAATCCTAGAAAATCTCAGGCCAGTGTTGCTGCCACATCAAATAAAGGGGTGCAATGGGCCCTTCCCTCTGGGCTTCCAACAGATCTTGGAAGGACCCCTGGTCTTATGCCCACCCACATGACCCCAACTCACCTTTGTTCTCCAGCCTCCAAGCTGCTGCTCCTTCATCCACTCCCCACCTTCCAAGACCACCTGGCATAATTCTACTCCCACCCCCCCAGTAGCATCCTGCTAAGCATCACCAGCTCTTGGAGGCTCCCCCAGCTAAAAGTAAAACTCTTCTTCCATTTATTCATGATGCTTCCCACGCATTTATGCCTTATTGTGCCTGTGATGTCTTTTCCTCTATAAAGCCTTAAAGTCTTGAAGGCAGACACCATGATTTATTCATGTTGTAACTCCCCAAGTGCCTGGTGCTGTGGCTTCTACAGAAAGGTCCTCAACAAGCCTTTAGTGAATGAAACAGAATTGTCAAAATTTTCCCTTTGTTCCACCCTTTTTTTTTTTTTTAATGTCCCTTGACCTGGAATTTCTCATATGGCAGTGTATGTGCTACCCTCTTCAAAAGGCAGTCAGTGTTTCAGAGGAAAGCTTTTCATCTCTTGCACACAGGCTTCTCAAAACCTTTCCTTGGGAAGCCCGTGTGATGGTGCTCTTGCCTTTTTGTCACCTCAGTGGGATAACCTACTTCTCTTCTGGGGCAGACATGCTCACATTGTACCATCTCTTTCACCAGACACTGGTTCTCTTAAAAGAAAAAAAAAAAAAAAAAAGACCGAGGCACAAAGATGAAAGAACATCTTCCAGCAGAGGTCCCTCTGTTCTCCCCACTCAGGAGCTGGAGGCTGGTCTGAGGGGCGATGTGTTTGCTTGTTGTGGAATGGCCTTTCCTGCCCTTCCTGAATCAGAGGGTGCCAGCCACATCTGTAGGGGGCAGTGGCCTGGGACACAGGGCATCCCTTCCCCCTTATGTGCAAGGGAGACAGCTTGCAGCTTTATTGTTGCTGTTGTTTAGTCGCTCAGTCATGTCTGACTCTTTGAGACCCCACGGACTGTAGCCTGCAAGGCTCCTCTGTCCATGGGATTCTCCAGGCAAGAATACTGGAGTGGGTTGCCATTTCCTCCTCCAGGGGATCTTCCCAACCCGGGGATCAAACCTGGGTCTCCTACATTGAAGACAGATTGTTTTACCCACTGAGCCACCTGGGAAGCCCCTCCAAAGACCTACTGTTTATGTAAGTTGCTCCCCTTGGAATATTAGTCGTGAATGGAATAATATCTTTGCAATGCTCCAAATTTCTTTAAAGAAAAGGAAAAGAAAAGCAGCCCATGAGCTCCGGTCCCCCAGCTCAGGTGTGGAGGTTGGGGCTCCAGGCTGTGTTTGAGGAGTTAGTTCCTGTGAGCACCAGCAAAGTGGGACCTGGGCAAAGCCAGGGAGAAAGGCCCTCTGCTCACTGTCCCTGGCTGCCGGGCCAAGGAGGACTGTGTCTGTGACTACGGAGGTGGGAGAAGCAGCAGATGATGGAGCAGGAGCAGGACTTCCCCATGAAGGCAGGAGGAGAGACTGAGAAAATGATCCATGTTGGTTCTATGGAAGATGCAACATGCCATCTGATTCACCTTCCCTAGCACATTATGACCAAGATGCCTGGAACTGGGAGAGGCAGCAGCCCTGCCCTCCTCGTTGCCTAGCAACAGCCTCTTTCTAATTCCCAGCTGGTCCCAAGGGGCTGGTCTGAATGGGGGGCAAGGGGAGAGGGGGAACAGAGGTAAAATAGCTACCTGGTCTCCATAATAATGAGATGCTCTGGCTCCATCCTGCAAGGGACCTGACTTGCAAATGAATGAGGCACTTAAGGAACCCTTTGTTTTCCTATCTTGAGTGCAGTTCTGCGCTGACTGGAGAATTAGCATTTAGCTTTGCAAGAGGTGTGTGTTTGTGTTTCCAGTTATCTGGAGGCTGATTGGGAGAATGAAAAGCATCTCTGTGACTCATGCTGACCCAGGGGCTCAGTGTGGCTCTTTGGCCTCCTGCTCTGAAATTGAAGACGAGAGCCCTGGTGCTGAATTGTGGAGGACAGAGGAGTTGGACAGGACGGAGTGGCTGAACAGCAACGTCAGTCTTGTGAGGTGTTGAGTGGAGACCAGAGGGTGGAGGGTGCCTGTATTGGCCTCCCAATACTCCACGAGGGCAGAGTGACAGTTTACTAGGGGGACCGCTTTCTGATGCTCCAGTGGTGACCAGCAGTGGAGTGAGTGTAGGCCCACAAAGACCACCAGGGCAGGGGGAACACTGACCCCAGTGTCACACCCATAACAGAGTGTTAGACACAATGTGTGAGCCAGGGTGAGATGACCCTCGAGGGTCGGAGGGGAAGAAGGAAAGAAAGCAGACCCCGGGGTGTGTTGATTTCTGGAACATTTTCTCAATGCCAAGTGCGTGCCAAGTCTGTCACTATGACCTCACTCTCTAGTGTAGACTCCAGGGAGAGAAGCCAGGACCTTGTCCCCAGGTGAAAAGTTGGTGCTCTAGGGCTTCCTTCCCAGTCGGCTCTACTGTAAATCTTTGGCTACAGAGTTCTACACTGAACTGGAACTATGGTGGGAGATGATGGCCAAGGGACGGTCAGATCAGCCTGAGCTGTGACCACAGTGGAGTCATGGAGCAGAAGCTTTGAAGGGCTCCTCCCCCACCCGGCAGCATCTAGCCTTCGTGCATGTGTTTGTCTGGGACGCTCAGCCGCAGCACACTGGTTCCAGTACAGTTCCATAAACAGATCCCTCATAATTAGCCCTGGCGGCTCAACACCTCTGCTGTATCCTGCCCGCTTACCCGCCACGCCTCCTCTTGTTGGATCCGGTTCTAAGTAAACTGTGTTCTTTGAGAGCCATTGCATACAGATGAGTTGGCAGCCGGTCTGAGCTGACCCACAGACTCATAAAAACCAACAGGGCCCCGGGCCCCTTCACCCGTGCCATCCAAACTCTTGGGACCAAAGGTGCAAGGACTCACTCACATCAAGGACCTGGCTGCTCTCTCGGGGACCAAGGAACTGAGCTTTTGTCTCTGCATTCATGCTGGCAATCCATGAGGTAAGCAGAGAAATGCCATATTGCCCCTTTGGGGAAAGAAGAAGTTAATTCTGGTGGAAATTTAGTCTTCATTTCCCCATTTCAAATCTAGACAGGAATGTTCTCTGTTCCCAGATTATAAAGGTGTGATTTTAACTCCCTCACTTGATGCTGTGGGTCTTCTGTCTACAAATGAATGATGAGCCATGAGCTTCGTCCTGGCCACCCTTCGTGGTTCCATAGCCCTGAGTGTCACACCTAGCTCCACTGCCTCCTCCTCGTGGTGGTGGAGACCTACATGGACTTGTGTCCCTGACAGCTTTAGCCCCTGCAAGGGTGGACCTCTCTCTGCCTTTGCTGTCATTTTGGCAGAGGGTAAGGTGCTAGTCCTGGAGGAGGGCACGGCAACCCACTCCAGTATTCTTGCCTGGAGAAGCCCAAGGACAGCAGAGCCTGGCAGGTTACAGTCCATAAGAGTGCAGAGAGTCGGGCACGACTGAAGGGCCTTAGCATGCATGCACACACAGGTGCTAGTGAGATCCACTGTGGAAGAGGCTGAAGCCTTGTTTGAGTGGAACATGTTAGTATTAATAGGATGCTTGGCTTACCTGCACCCAAATGCCTTTCCTTCATTTGATGAAATGTTGCTTGATTCCAAGTAAGTCATCTGGGACCCTCCAGGTTTGTTCAGCGTCAGCCGTATGGGTGCTCTGACGGTGCACGACACCTGTTCCCTGTGCTCCGCTTTCTACGAGCCTGAGAATAAGCAGATCTGCAGTCTCCTTCTCCAAACAACCATGTTGTACAGATGCTGTGCATAGCGGCTCCAAAAATATTTGTCTTTAGCAACTGGCAAGCTTTAGGAAGAATGTGTTTGCTTTTTACTGTAGCTGGGCATGCAAAATGGAGCCAGGCATAGTGACGGGAAGCACGCTGTTTTTGACAAGGACTTAGCTTAGCCTACTGCCAGATGCCCTTTGGTCGTGGGCTTAGCTTGTCTTGCCTTACTCTGGCCTGTTTTTTGAAAATGTATGTTCACTAAGTTGTGGGTGGGGGGAGGGGTGATTTGTGAAGTAATGAACCATTAGAAAAAAAATTTTATTTTAATACTTAAGGCATGAAGATGCTTCCCGCCCCCTTCCCTGTCCCTCAGTAAGGAGGACCTCAAGTCAGCTCAGCTGCAGGCTGAATCCGCAGGTCAGTACAGGGAGCGGATGACTTGTAAATGGTTCTCTGAGCTTTGATGCTGTTGGTGGTGTTTTTTTTTTTTTTTTTTTAATACATAAGATGCTGTAATTGCCAAGAAATGCTCTACAGGGCTGAGACTCAGGATTTCTCAGGCATGTCTTTTTTCCTTTTCCCAGCAATTCATTTTTTTCTTTGCTAGGTTACAAATCTACCCTGGACCTTTTCACAGCTCATTGATTTCCCAAGGAGTCAGCTTTGATCACATGCTTTGCCTCTTACTTGTCCCGTGGTTTCCATGGCGTGAATCCTGCTTAATTCTTCCTCTTAGAGTTCTCCTTGGGATTGCTTATAGGGCCTGAGTTTGACCCAAATCCTACTCCTCTTGGTTCTACAATTCAAGATGCTCATCCCATTTTCTTCTCTTCATTATTGCCCTCTTCATCACTGTTAGTCTTAGACATAGAGACATTTTTTTCCTCATTTGCCTTTCAACAAGCTTAGAATGAGCACCCATTGTGTTCTGGGAGCTCTGCGAAGTCCTGGGAAATTATTGAATAGCCTCTGTTCTCACAGCAGTTACTGTTTAGGGCTTGTGTACATGGAGATAGACTGTTACACTTGAGTGAGGCAAGTGCCCAATGTAGTCATGATATAATCACTGCCTGTGTGGAAGGGTGGTCCTCAGCTCCCTGAGTGGGCAGGATGGGACTGGTAGGGGGCAAGAGGAAGGACATTCCCGAATACGAGGTAGTATTTACAAAAACACAGAGGCATGAGAAAATGTGACATCTTTAGGGGATGTGGAGCTAGTGTGGCTGGGGTGGGTGGATGGGGAGGGGAGAAGAAAGACGAGGCTGCAGAGTGAGCGCCCGTGATGAGGGACCTTGTGTACAAAACCCACAAGAGCAGCACTGTCTTGAAGGCAGTGGGAAGCCACGTGAGGTCGTATTTACAACTTAGAAAAGCTGCTTTGTGTGCAAAGTGCCAGGTGGGTTGGGCTGGGATAAGACAATTGCCGGCAAACCAGTTGGGAAATTACTAAAAGGCAGAATGCACAAGATTTAGGGCACGCTGGCTGCGAGGATGAAGTATAGCCCTGGACATAGGAACCTGAGGGTTAGCTGGTCTCATTCTGGAAATTTCCCTGAAGCCCAAATGATGAGCAAACTTTGAGTAGAAAAAAAGCGTTTTCTCCATACTTACCCTCAAGCACCCACCATGGCCTCTTAGGCCCAGAGGAAATAAGTTAACAGGCTTGGATCTTATGGAAGGCAGGCACCTAGCTGAAAGGCTAAGGGGCTGGCCTTTCAGGGACCCCCACCTCAGAGGTGAAATCCCTGGTCATTTGTTTTCCTCCATCACCAAAATGAGCACCCACCTGTCTGCCGAGAAAGCACGTCTTCAGCAAAGTGAGCCTGTGTTTCCTTCTCCTCACCCCGAGTGCCCAGCTCTAGATGGGGCATTTTTCTAGGTCTCTACTGAGCCTCTCTGTCAACCTTTAGGAGGCAGGGCAGAAAATGTGTCCCTCCCGACTGTGGAGCAAACAGCTGAGACAATATTAGAAATAACAACAGAATCATTGAGCATTAGAGGCCTCTGTAAAGGTTCTAAAAAGGTTACTCTATACACCATTAATTGCTGCAAAGCATTCCCCACTCACACTGAGCAGATGCTGAGATGAGTCTTCCATGTGGGTTTTTCCTATGCATGCATGCGTGCTAAGCCGCTTCAGTCGTGTCCACCTCTGTGCGACCCTATGGACTGCAGCCTGCCAGGCTCCTCTGTCCACGGGATTTCCCAGGCAAGAATACTGGAGTGGGTTGCCATGCCCTCCTCCAAGGGATCTTGCCGACCCAGGGATCAAATCCATGTCTCTTACGTCTCCCGCATTGGGAGTCAGGTCTTTTAACCACTAGAGCCACCTGGGAAGCCCTATTCCTATGAGTCTGTCTATTTTCAGGCTCATTTTGCAGGGAAGCATGGGCTTCCTGGTGGCTCAGACAGTAAAGCCTGCAATGTGGGAGACCCGGGTTTGATTCCTGGATCGGGAAGATCCCTTGGAGAAGGAAATGGCAATCCATTTCAGCACTCTTGCCTGGAAAATCCCATGGACGGAGGAGCCTGATAGGCTACAGTCCATGGGGTCGCAAAGAGTCGGACATGACTGAGCGACTTCACTATGGGCTTCCCTGGTAGTTCAGCTGCCAAAGAATCTGCCTGCAACGCAGGAGACCCGGGTCGATTCCTGAGTCAGGAAGATCCCCTAGAGAAGGGCTAGGCTACCCATTCCAGTATTCATGGGCTTCCCTGGTGGCTCAGATGGTAAAGAATCTGCCTGCAATGCGGGAGACCAGGTTCAATCCCTTGGTTGGGAAGATCCTCTGGAGAAGGGCATGTCAACCTACTCCAGTATTCTTGCCTGGAGAATCCCCATGGGCAGAGGTGCCTGGTGGGCTATAGTGTATGGGGTCTCAAAGAGCTGGACATGACTAAGTGACTAAGCACAGAGCACAGCAAAATGATGAAGAGAAAGGGAGGGTAAGTGAAGTCAGAATTCCTGAGTTTCTTTCCAGCGGGCTACAGGGAACAGAATGATGCTGGTAGGATGATTATTGCTTGCTGGGGTCAGTGGAGGCACTGACATCTCAGGCATGGTCACTCACTCTGGGCCCTCCTGGCCATGAAGGGGAGAGGACAGCATCTGAGTCCATGTGACCCCCATCCTATCACAGCATCTGAGATGCTCAGGGCTGGTCCCACAGGCAGTGAGTCCCTCTGACCCCAGGATCCGCCAAACGTCCCTCCCCGTTTCACTCAACAGGTGGGTGACAGGCCATGGAAAAGTGAGATCTCAGGGCTCAAAATACCTGGAGGAAACAGCTCACTGGACTTTAAGTGCGGACGCACTCATGTCAGAGTAGCCACCTTCAGGGGCCCCTAGGACTTCTCTTCCTGGAGATGAAGTAACTCCTGGGGTCCCCACAAGGACTCAAAGTGTTTCAGCTTAGTTTCTGTGAAGCCTGAGAAGAAGACTATGCCAGAGTATACTTTGTGTTGCAAGTTCAAGCCCAGTTGAGTGAATTTATTCGCATAGAAATTAAAGTTTGCCCAATAGTTAACTGAGGATAGTTGACTACGTTAATCAGTTGCAATGACTCTGTTTGCCACCGTCACTTTCCTCCACATCAGCTCAGCCTTTTCAGAGGTGGAGGTGATGGTCAGCCTGATAAAGGCGTTAAAGAATAGCTCCAAGGGACCATCCATCTGCCTTCATCTCAAGGCCAATAAGATCATTAAAATTATATAGGTTGAGAAGACAAAGTACCAGGCAGTGATGACTTAGTCTAAAGCCAAAGGTAAAGAGAAAGAACCAGGGACTTCCTGGGTGATCCAGTAGCTAAGAATCTACCTTCCAGTGCAGGTGATGTGGGTTTGATCCTTGGTTCAAGGGACAACTAAGCCTGCAAGCCACAAGAGGGTCAGTACCAGGAAAAAAAAAAATCTAAAAAAAGAGAGAAAAGGATCAGACCCTCCCAGTCTGCTCAGTCTCCTGGATTATGTATGATTCATGAGTAATTCTAGCTCTGCTCCAGACAGCAAAAGTGATTTGGCTTGATCAGGTATTAATAGTTCATAATCGTCATGAACAAACAGGGAGCATATGTGGGAACTGGAAAAAAAAGGAATAAAAGCTGCTGCTGCTGCTGCTAAACTGCTTCAGTCGTGTCCGACTCTGTGCGATCCCATAGACGGCAGCCCACCAGGCTCCCCCATCCCTGGGATTCTCCAGGCAAGAACACTGGAGTGGGTTGCCATTTTTTTCTCCAATGCACGAAAGCGAAGTCGCTCAGTCGTGTCCGACTCTCAGTGACCCCATGAACTGTATAGCCCATCAGGCTCCTCCATCCATGGGATTTTCCAGGCAAGAGTACTGGAGTGAGGTGCCATTGCAAAAGCAAATACCTTCAAAAAAATAGATGAAGGAAAAATTCTTGGGGAGACATGTAGGAGGTAAGACCTAGAAAAGTTAACAAGAAACAAAAGATAACCCAAGGTCATGGGGCTCAGAGAAGTCTATTCCCTGCCCCATATGGAGGGTCCTAAGCCATCCTTGCTGGTTTTGTGATGAAGGATGTTCAGAGAATTCTCCCCATCACTGCCAATGCCTTGTCAGAATCCATGAGCAGACAATGGGAGGGAGGTTCTCATCCCTAAAAGCCCCTGGTTCTGTCTGAAGAACACAAAGAAGCCAGAATAATGCAGACAATGGGCAAATTCAAGACCAGCGAGCATCTAAAGATGATCCATATCAAGGAATAGTTCCTTCTCAAAAACTCTAAAAGGATTTTGGCTGTTATATAAAACCCAACCCAGTGCCATTCCCATTAAAAAAAAAAAAAAAGCATGGTAACTAATTTTTTTTTGGGGGGGGGAAGATTTTTATTTTGTAGTGGTGTGTAAATATTGTTCATTTTAGGTGTACAGCAAAGTAATTTAGTTACACACATACATATATATAATTAATTTTAGAGAGTCATCCTAAGGATTTAAATGCTCCAGCTCACTCATGGTAGGAAAGAAGACACTAAGGCCTAAAAGAGTCCAAGACTTTCTAGAACCCACAGGAAAAGCAGAAATCTGAATTCACCGTACAGGGCTTTAGACTGATGACTTCTTCCCTCAAAGTAGCCTGTCATTTTTTCCTAAATTGGTCCTCCTGTGTGTGGTCTGCCCTGGTGGCCATGTGTCTGCCCAGGCTCTAAGCTGCAGTTACCCAAACTCCTAAACACTCACAGAGGTAGGTCACCCCTTAGACTTTAATAGAACGTTCTTTTTGAGTACTCTGAAATACAAACCAGAAATTTCCATATCTTCAGAATTTTCTAATGTCCATCTGCGGCCCCTCCCTCTTTTCCAACTGCACAAACATCAATGTTTCTTGGCTCAGGTTTGGGAATTTCATCTATGGGGGGCAGGGAATATCAATGTGCTACTGTATCCCTAGGGGGCAGATTTAAATATGTAACATAACACCGCTGAAAGCAACAGGCTAAAACGTCTTTGCAGCTGGAACCAGCATCGCTCTCTCAGGTGACTACCCTCGGGGGAGACTCATGCTTTGCTGCCCTTGATTAAATTCTTGGGAGCTTTCTGGCTCTGTCCAGATCTGCCATGTGTCCTTGAGGGGCTTGACAAAGCTCGGAAAGTATGAATAAATATTGCTAGCTTCTCACAGAAAAGAATTCTGTGCAATGTGGCCTTTTGGAGTCCAAGTCACTGACGAGATGCTGGGAGAGATAAGAGTAATCCCAGTCTTGTGCTGGAAGGCACTCGACCAAGTCGGGGACCAGGGGATTCAGAGGCTGGCTGGGAAGGGTGGGCCAGCTGATGAATCATGCTTGGAGCGGAGACTGTCAGAGATAAGTCACAGGAGTGGTCAGAGGATCACCTAGGAAGACCTCTGGGGAATTCCACCACGTGCTGGTCTTTCCCAAAGTGAGAACCCTGTCCCTTCCTTGCAGAAATTTCAGGCTCCTGGGAGTTCAGACAGGAAAGAACAAGGGACGCATGAGTGGGGGCACATTCTGTCTGAAGGGGCTGGGCTTTCCCCTCCCACCCAGTCTATTTCCTGGGCTGCCCCAGTGAGGTGGGGGTGAGGGGGTCAAGGAGAGAACGCTTATCCACTCTCCCAACTGCTCCATCCCTTTTGATGGAGTAGAGAGACATCTGATGTGAAGAGCTGATTCATTGGAAAAGACCCTGATGCTGCAGGAGGAGAAGGGGGCAACAGAGGATGAGATGATTGGATGGCATCAGCAACTCAATGGACCTGAGTCTTAGCAAAGTCTGGGAGATGGTGAAGGACAGGGAAGCCTGGTGTGGTGCAGTCCACAGGATTGCAAAGGATCAGACACGGCTGAGTGACTCAACAACAACAAAAGAGGGTACCTCTGAGAGATTCTAACTCAGAGTGCTTACCTGCACCATTCTGAGCAACCCGTTGAGTCTAGGTTTTCACACTCCTTTGTCCTAAACCACTGGGAGTGAGAGCTGTGTGGACGCTCACCACTGTCAAGATAAGGACAAGATGAAGTCTCCAGGGGAAAGGGGCTGGCTGAGAAGTAGAGAGAAGTGTGTCCTAGGTTTGGATTTTATTTACCTTTTTATTGCACATGCCTTCCTCTGGCCTCTGAAGCTGTTTGTAGTTTTGGATTTTTACAGACAAAGATGCTTCTTTAAGGAACTTCTGAGTGGGAGTGTGGGGAGGGGAGGGAAAAGGGCCCAGGGCAGGCTTGTGCCCAGAGCGATGTGAGCGGAGAGATTCATCACTCAGGGCATGGAGTGGGCAAATTCCTTCCCAGGAGTAGACTCTAGTGACAGTGAAAGAAAGCTGAGAAACAGGCTGTCATTTGAGAAGGTCGATGAGAGATGTGGGCTAAAATTGCTTTCTAACGTGGAGAGGGCTGGTTTTCTCACACCTGCTGAAGGTTAGGTGACAGCAGATTCAAATCTCAGCCTGAGGATGTGGGTTAGGCATCAGGAAGAAGCTGGGTGGCCAGGTGCTGAGCAGCAGGGATGGGTTTCAGAAGGAAGTATTTCTTTACACAGACAGGAACTCACACCTGGCTCTCAGGGGAGGAGTTCGGGGCAGACCCCCTCCAGGTCCTGGGAGGGGGCAGTCACAAGCCCTTCACTCTTGATCTCATGTTCTTGCACCAAGTAGGTGAATCCTCCACAATCCCACTCTCTCTGGTGTTTTGAAGATGCAAGTATCTGCTTCTAAGTTTAAGCCTGGACCACGGAGGAACAGCCGCATCTGACCATCTCCCGTGGCCAAGTTTTTCTTCAAGCAGCCTAGGTCTACCCCATAAATGAGCCACCTCAAAGCTTCCTTCCTGTCCTAGAGATCCCAGAGATGCTTTATCCCCTCACCAGCCCCTCACTGCCTTCTTATTGTTGTTCAGTTGCTCAGTCGAATCCTACTCTGTGACCTCATGCACTGCAGCACACCAGGCTCCCCATTCTTCACCATCTCCTGAAGTTAGTTTGCTCAAACTCATGTCCATTGAGTCGGTGATGTCATCCAGCCATCTCATCCTCTGTCGGCCCCTTCTCCTGCTCTCAATCTTTCCCAGCATCAGGGTCTTTTCCAGTGAGGCTGCTCTTTGCATCATCTAGCTGTTCAGTTCAGTTCAGTCACTCAGTTGTGTCCGACTCTTTGTGACCCCATGAATCGCAGCACGTCAGGCTTCCCTGTCCATCACCAACTCCCAGAGTTCACTCAAATTCATGTCCATCGAGTCAGTGATGCCATCCACCATCTCATCCTCTGTGGCCCCTTTCTCCTCCTGCCCTCAATCCCTCCCAGCATCAGTCTTTTCCAATGAGTCAACTCTTCCCATGAGGTGGCCAAAGTATTGGAGTTTCAGCTTCAGCATCAGTCCTTCCAATGAACATCCAGGACTGATCTCCTTTAGGATGGACTGGTTGGATCTCCTTGCAGTCCAATGGACTCTTAAGAGTCTTCTCCAACACCACAGTTCAAAAGCATCAATTCTTCAGCGCTCAGCTTTCTTCACAGTCCAACTCTCACATCCATACATGACCACTGGAAAAACCATAGCCTTGACTAGACGGACCTTTGTTGGCAAAGTAATGTCTCTGCTTTGTAGTATGCTATCTAGGTTGGTCATAACTTTCCTTCTAAGGAGTAAGCGTCTTTTAATTTCATGGCTGCAGTCACCATCTGCAGTGATTTTGGAGCTCAAAAAAGTAAAGTCTGACACTATTTCCACTGTTTCCCCATCTATTTCCCATGAAGTGATAGGACCAGATGCCATGATCTTCATTTTCTGAATGTTGAGCTTTAAGCCAACTTTTTCACTCTCCTCTTTCACTTTCATCAAGAGGCTTTTTAGTTCCTCTTCACTTTCTGCCATAAGGGTGCTATCATCTGCATATCTGAGGTTATTGATATTTCTCCCGGCAATCTTGATTCCAGCTTGTGCTTCTT
The DNA here is from genome assembly GCF_016772045.2 of Ovis aries. Taxonomy (NCBI): domain Eukaryota; kingdom Metazoa; phylum Chordata; class Mammalia; order Artiodactyla; family Bovidae; genus Ovis; species Ovis aries. The sequence goes on along the minus strand of NC_056074.1, from coordinate 29,677,517 downwards.
CTAGCCCAGCGTTTCTCATGATGTACTCTGCATAGAAGTTAAATAAGCAGGGTGACAATATACAGCCTTGACGTACTCCTTTTCCTATTTGGAACCATTCTGTTGTTCCATGTCCAGTTCTAACTGTTGCTTCCTGACCTGCATACAGATTTCTCAAGAGGGAGGTCAGGTGGTCTGGTATTCCCATCTCTTTCAGAATTTTCCACAGTTTATTGTGATCCATGCAGTCAAAGGCTTTGGCATAGTCAATAAAGCAGAAATAGATGTTTTTCTGACACTCTCTTGCTTTTTAGATGATCCAGCGGATGTTGGCGATTTGATCTCTGGTTCCTCTGCCTTTTCTAAAACCAGCTTCAACATCTGGAAGTTCACAGTTCACGTATTGCTGAAGCCTGGCTTGGAGAATTTTGAGCATTACTTCACTAGTGTGTGAGATGAGTGCAATTGTGCGGTAGTTTGAGCATTCTTTGGCATTGCCTTTCTTTGGGATTGAAATGAAAACTGACCTTTTCCAGTCCTGTGGCCACTTCTGTGTTTCCCAAATTTGCTGGCATGTTGAGGGCAGCACTTTCACAGCATCATCTTTCAGGATTTGAAATAGCTCAACTGGAATTCCATCACCTCCACTAGTTTTGTTTGCAGTGATGCTTTCTAAGGCCCACTTGACTTCACATTCCAGGATGTCTGGCTCTAGGTGAGTGATCACACCATTGTGATTATCTGGGTCATGAAGATCTTTTTTGTTCAGTTCTTCTGTGTATTCTTGCCATCTCTTCCTAATATCTTCTGCTTCTGTTAGGTCCATACCATTTCTGTCCTTTATCGAGTCCATCTTTGCATGAAATGTTCCCTTGGTATCTCTAATTTTCTTGAAGAGATCTCTAGTCTTTCCCATTCTGTTGTTTTCCTCTATTTCTTTGCATTGATCACTGAGGTTACTCTTGTTCTATTCCAAAGGCTCTGGGGCACTTTTCCCCAGGGTGCCAGCTGTGCAGACCCCACCCCTGCCTGGACTATCATCCCCCTCCTCAGCTCTCTAGGGATGCTGTTCTGGGAAGCAGGCCTCTTTAATCCCCTTGTCTGCCTGCTTCACTCTGGACAGAGCTTGGGCAGGAGCTGATGGTGCAGTGGGTGCTGTCTTTGCCAGCTTAGCCCTACGGATGAGGGGACTGCAGGGACGCCAACAGCCAGACCACAAACAGGCTAATTTCCAAATGCAGACACTGTAAAGGCCATGCATATTTTGCTGGTGACTAGAGACCAGATGCTGAACCATTTCCAGGCCCGGCTGTGATGGGGGATGGAGAGAAGGCAAGACGCCTACAGAAAGATGCTAGTCTTGCCTCTGCACTGTGGACATTCCCCAGTCCCCGACCCTGGAGTTCATGAGAGTAACCCTGGGCAGTGGGGCTGTGGCAGGCGGGGTGGGGAGGGGCCCAGGCACATCTCCATGGGTCCTGTGTAACACCTGGTCCAAGGGGAATACCTTCTCTGTTGTTCATATAGAACCTTCTAGAATCCCTGATGTACTACTAGCAAAGAGACTTCCTGAGTTCTTTATGTTGCCTCTTCCTGCAATTCACGTCTACATTGAAAAATTCTTCTGTTTCTTTGAAAAATTCTGCAGTATTTTTATTGAAATATAGTTGATTTACAATGTTTTGTTAATTTCTGCTAAGTGATACAGTTACACACACACACACACACACACACACACACACACATATATATATATATATGTGTGTGTGTGTGTGTTCTCAGCTGTGTCTGACTGTTTGGCACCTCATGGACTGTATCCCGCCAGGCTCCTCTGTCCATGGGGTTTCCCAGGCAATATTACTGGAGTGGGTTGCCATCTCCTTCTTCAGGCAATCTTCCTGAGAGAGGAGCCTGGCGGGCTACAGTTCATGAAGTCCCAAAGAGTCAGACACAACTTAGCAACTAAACAATAACAACATACATAAGAACATTTAAAAAGAAATATATATACATACATTTCTTTTTAAATATCTTTTCCATTATCGTTTGTCACAGGATTTTGAATATCGTATACTATAGTATATTATACAGTGCTATACAATAGGGCCTTGTTGTTTATCCAGTCTATATATAATAGCTTGCTGCTGCTGCTGCTAAGTCGCGTCAGTCGTGTCCGACTCTGTGCGGCCCCATAGACAGAAGCCCAACAGGCTCCCCTGTCCCTGGGATTCTCCAGGCAAGAACACTGGAGTGGGTTGCCATTTCCTTCTCCAATGCATGAAAGTGAAAAGTGACAGTGAAGTCGCTCAGTCGTGTCCGACTCTTAGCGACCCCATGGACTGCAGCCCACCAGGCTCCTCCATCCATGGGGTTCTCCAGGCAAGAGTACTGGAGTGGGTTGCCATTGCCTTCTCTGATAGCTTACATCTGCTAATTTGATTGCTTTTATTTTAAATGGTCCATATGGAGAAGATTCTTCTTTGGAAACCTGATGCACATCGTATCATCCTTTCCTTCAGAGTTCTTCTTGTGTCTAACGGAACCCTCTCTTACTACGATTCTCTTATACGGCTCATCGCTCATCCACTTGGACTCTCCCAAACACTACATCATTTCATTGGCATAATGGCCCGGGAGGTAGGAGTGCTATGATTGTCATTTGACAAACGGGAAGACTGAAGCTGGGTTTGTGCCCATCCGGGAGTGGAGGTAGGCAGGGTCTCCTAGTTCTTCCTGAAATGCTAAAAGTCTCTGAGCAAAACCTTGGGCTGGAACCAGCAGGTGAGGTCAGCACCCCCAGCCTGGGGGAGGACCTGCACACACTTCTCTTGGCATTGCTACCCCCACCATCTTAGGCTTTCAGTGGCCTTCTACTCACTGCTAATGTCAACGTCACCCCTTGTTGGGGCAGCTTTCTCAGCCCTTATCTCCATCTATAATGACCCTGTTTATTTAGTTTCTTTTTGTTATCTGTCCTGCGCTCTCCACCTCCCTGAACACCAATCCTGTTCATGCTTTATCCCCACTCCCAGCCTGGAGCCGGGCGTGTGATAGACTCTCAGTAGATATTTATTGACTGAAGGAAAACAAGGAAGGAATAAGCAAAGAAAGAGCAAGTGAGGAAGGAAAGAGAGAGGGAAACGGAGGGAGGGTCTGTCTCTCCCCAAAGCTCTCCTGCCTCTCCTTCCTGACCTTAGATCAGAATTCACTCAGTCTTCATGGAACTTCTGGTAGGAAGATCCAGGAAGGCTTGGGTTCCCATCTCAGCTCTGCCCACCTGAGCTATTCAACCTCTCCACACCTCAGTGCCCCTACCCCATAAAACAGGGACCATTACACCTATTTCATGGGGTCACTGTGAAGATCGAATGGTCTAGTTTCTGCCAAGCCGCCACCACAGGCTCTTGTACGTGCAAACATGCAACAAGCATGTATTCTTTTCCTTCTGGGTTGATTTCAACCTTCCCACCCCCATCCTGTAAATCACAGTCAAACCCTTCAGTGTGCCTCCAACCGCATTAGAGAGGAGCGCTGCCTGGATGGAATGGAGACCTTTTAGGGAATACACCGCCAGCTTTCCGACCTTGCCACAGAAAGTCACATTGAAAGAGACGCATTTTAATAAGTTTCTTTCAATGGACACATATCACAACAGAGAAAGCAACAGTGAGCTGAATGCATACTTTCTAGGTCTGTGAACTCTGGTTTCCTCTGTGGCTCATTGTTAAGGAGTCCACCTGCAATGCAGAAGAGTCAGAAGTCATGGGTTTGATCCCTGGGTTGGGAGGATCCCCGGGAGGATCCCCAGGAGTAGGGCATGGCAACCCACTCCAGTATTCTTGCCAGGAGAACCCCATGGACAGAGGAACCCGACAGTCTATGGTCCATGGGGTGGCACAAAGTCAGATACAACTGAAACGACTGAGCCCAGCACAGCTCTGTGACCTTGGGTTGATAACTTGGCTTCTCTGATCTTTTTCTCCTCTACCTGGGGAAAGTTGTCAGAGTGAGGAGAGAGAGACTGCAGGCTATTTCTATAGCCGAAGCAAGAGTGATGGTGGTTTGGACTACAGTGGGGTTGGAGAAGATGGAGCCCAGAGAGCAGAGAGGTTCTGTATTTTGTAGGAAGAGCAGAGAAGATTTGCTGATGGATTGACTGTGGAGATGAGAGACAGAGAAGAATTGAGATTGAATGAAGTTTTCCTTGATGGTTGTGCCATTGACAGAGCTGAGGAAGGCACAAATTCAACAACATAAATATATAATAAGCTGTAGCTGGTGCTAAGAAAGAAAAGGGGATTCTAGAGACATTCTTGGGGAGTAGAATTTAGCCCAAGATGCCCAGTGGAGATGCACTCACATGCCTACCCAGGGGTCACAGGACTGACCCCCCGCTAAGAGTGTTCAGAGGAAGGACATGCCAGGCGTCAGTCATAGCCCTGCACCCCAGCTGCCTCTGCTTCTGGAAAGCTGGTCACGCTAACCTCAGAGGAAATTCAATTGGCCTGGCATAATTAGATCTTCGTGGTCTAATCTAATCTGATCGTTTTATGGGCAATGTTTTTCTTTTTGATCTTCAGTCCTTTCCCCCCAGCTTTGTTATTTTTCCCAAACAGCCAAATAAACAAAGTCTTCTCCCTTTGGGCTTCTTATGTACAAAAATGCTCCTTGCAGGCCCCCTTAAAGCAACCCAGAGCCCACTGCCTCCTCCTCCCAGATATTCTGAGGGGAGAGCCTTCTTGAAGAGCCAGGGAAGACAGGGCTAGCAGAGGCAGAAGAACATTTCCCACGGCTGGCATCTCCCCCAGGCGGCACACACTCCCGCCTCTGCATTTCCTCTGCAGCTCAAGGGGCCCTTCCGAGTCTGTCCTTGGGTCTGGCAGGAGAGCCGGCCACCTGCTCAAATTCAGACCTGGGAGTTCCAATTATTCCCCAAATGCCAAGTCAACCTCTGGCCGTCTCTTCGAGGAGGCTCCTCATCTCTGCCAGGCACGGAAGGAAGCTGATCTCATTGAGGTTTCCACGTTCTGGATCCGCTATGGGGTGCTCTTACCCTGGGTTCCATCTCAGCCTGAGAAACAGGCGTTCTTAACTCCATGTTCATGGAGAACACTCTGGTTCAGAGAAGCAAAGCCGTTTATCCTGTTCACAAGTGGAAGGAGTAGGCTTTAAATCAAGTCCATATCACCGTACAGCCTGACCTTCACTACCACAGGGACACCTGTTCATCCCCATCTTTGCTTTGCCAACCCCACCCGCTGTCTGCAGTGATACTCTAGTCTCAGCACCCATGGCTTGGGCCCCAAGACCCCACAGACCCACAGCCCGCCAGGTGCCGGGGAGCTGGCATTCTAGTCAGTGCTAAGCCCCTGGTCCATCTCTTGGCAATTCCTAGTGGCAGTCCTTCTGGCTGATCCCGGCAGCAGTGCAAGGGAACCCCAGTGCGGGGGACCTGACCGGAACTAAAATGGTGTTGTGAAAATCCATCGATGAAAATCCATCGATGAAAAGCTTGGCAGTGTCATGGGCAGGAAAAGTAAACCAGAAAACAGAGGTTTTGGCTCTGCAACTTAGGGCTGGGCAGAGCAGCAAGATGGAAAAAAAAAGAAAGAGGAAGGAAGAAAGAAACAAACAGCTCACAGTAAGCTCCAGGGTCTGTATGACTCCTAAACTTTTCTTGGTGACTTTCTGTTCTATTTTTCTCCAGGTTTAATCGATTACCTTGGGAAATTTGCCCTGTAAAACACAGGCAGTTGGCTCAGACGGGCATCCGGGCAACGCAGAGCTGGAATTCAAGTCTGACTCCAGATCCGGTGTTTCAAGCTCAGAGAGTCGGGGACACCTGCGTGTGCTCTCCAGGTAGACTGGCCTCTTTTTGGTTAGAAATTAGCATTCATCACAGGACGGGGGCTGTACTTTAGTTTCTTTCCCCTCAATATATCATTTATTTATCATGGTCCAGGCTTGGTCCTGATGGTGCATCATCAAAGAGGTCATTGCAATCTGTAGAGAGAGAAATGGCCCGTGTTCCAGAAGCATATAGGGAAATCCCACCTGGGGCCTGAGAAAGGGGCCAGGCCAACCTCCAGAGTGTCCACAGTAGGCAGTTTTCTGTCTCTTCCTTGAGAGGCCCCCTGAATTAGGACTCCACGCAGCTCTCCCCATAGCTATCACCGAGGAAACAGCCAAGAACCCCACCCATGCTTCAGCCCCCCTTCTCCACCCTCCTCCATGTGTGTGCAGGCCCAAGGGAAGGAATACTATGGGAATGTGGGGCCAGGAGGGGTCTATATGGTCCTGTGGGCTTCTGGCTAATCTGTGAGGTCGCCACATCTCCAGAGAGGTTAGTCTAAGTAAGAATTTTATAGCTCAGGTTACTGACTCCAAGAACAGAGCAAGGACCATGGGCAAGGAAAAATATTCCAGAAAACAATGAAGATTAAAAATTTACCACGTGCAGGGGAGGGCAGGAGGGAATGGAGCTGAGTTCCTGTGAGTGTGAGAGAGAGGGTCAGGGAGTGGGGGTGGGCGTGGCCTGCACAGTGGGCCTCCGTGCAGCCTGAGAAGCTCAAGGTCCCGTGCATCCCATCAGACAGCGTGAGTCCGTGCGCCTTCCATGCTTCGAGGACAGCAGACCCGGCTCCCAAGCCAAGTCTTTGGCTGGACTTCCAGCCCTGAGAGCTGTGTGGGAGAGTGGACAGAGCTGACAGGCTTCAGACTGAACTGCCAGGTCAGGGGCACAATGCGGGGAGCCCAGGTCAGGGTGGACGGCGGGGCGGTATCTCACTGTGCCTCGGCTGCTCCACTGACCACCACTGGCCGGGGTGGCAGGGCCGAGGATTTGTCCCGCATGTGCTGGGAGAGGCGCGGTCCCCCCTTTTGCCGCCAGAGCCTGTGTTGAGGGGGAGGATCAGCAGAAGCATCTTTCTGTACCTCCAGGCTCTTGTGACCAAGGAAATATTTTGGATGTGGTACCTCCAGAATCACCATGGCCACGTGCTGTAGGAGGAAGGGGCCAAGTTCAGCTGAGGACCCCATAAAGGCCCAGGGGGTGCTTCTGTCTGGCGCTTGAGGAGGGAGGAATGGGATTAAGAAATGGAGAGACGGGACGTGGATGGTGGACAGTTTCCTGAGTCCCCGCCAAGCAAGAGGTCCTTGATGTGGATTTTCCCTGTACAAATTCTATTGAAATAATACAATAGGATGTGATAGGATATGTTACGATATAATACAATACGATATGAAGGCATGCATGCTCAGTCGCTTCCGCTGTGTCTGACTCTTTGCAACCCTACGGACTGTAGCCCACCAGGCTCCTCTGTCCAGGGGATTCTCCAGGCAAGAATACTGGAGTGGGTAGCCATGCCCTCCTCTAGGAGATCTTCCTGACCAAGGGATCAAACACATGTCTCTTACATCTCCTGTATTGGCAGGCAGGTTCTTTACCACCTTGGAAGCAATACCGTATAATTCCCATACATGCAATCCATCCATCTAAAGGGTTTCTGGTATAGTCACAAAGTTGGGCAACCATCACCACCAACAATATTAGAACTTTTTCATCACCTCAAAAAGGAACAAGGTACCCATTAGCAGTCACTCTCCACTTCCCTTCCCCACCCCTACTGAGAGCTACCAATCTAACTATCTCTGTGTCTAGATTTGTCTATTTTAGACATTTGTACAAAGGGAATAATATTATATCTGACTTCTTTCACTTAACACAATGCTTTCAAGGTTTTTCCACATTGTAATATGTATCAGTAATTCATTCTCTTTTTATGGTTGAATAGTATTTCACTGGGGGCTTCCCTGATGGCTCAGATGGTAAAAGTCCTATCCGTAATGTGGGAGACCTGGGTTTGATCCCTGGGTTGGGAAGATCCCCTGGAGAAGGGAACGGCTACCTCTTCCAGTATTCTGGCCAGGAAAATTCCATGGACAGCGGAACCAGGCAGGCTACAGTCCATAGGGTCACAAAGATATGACTGAGTGACTCACTTTCACTTTTCAATATTTCATTGTATGGACAAACCTCATTTATTTATTGATTCAGCAGTAGATGGACATTTGTGTTTAACTTTCTGGCTGAGACGAATAATGTCCTACCAACATTGGTGGAGCGGTTTTTGTGCGGATGTGTGTATTTTCCAGTGAATCCCCCGGGCAACAAATAGGTGTTATAATCACCGATTTATTAGGAAAAGTTGCAGCTCAGAGTGGTTAAGTACCATTTCTGAGATGGAAAAGCTTCTTGTGATTGGGTTTGATTATGCTAGAAGGGCAAATAAGAGGAAGTAAGGTAGAATTTCACTTCACCTTTTGCAGGACATTATACACACCACTGAGGGAAAAAACAGGAGAGGCCTGAGGGGACATGCGTCAGCAGGGCTGCGTGGGCTCCTGACCTTCTGCGGGGCAGGTCTCAGGTCTGCCTGCCCTGGCCCGGCTCTGAGTCTGGGAGATGCTCTCCTCCTTCTCCCACTCACCTTCTTGTTTCGGTGGCAGACTCTAGTCAAGAGCAGCTCAAGACAGCTGCCAGAGTCGCCCGCCAGTCTGTGAGGAGGCAGGTGGGAGGTCTCTGTAGCCTCATCCCCATTCTGAGAGGGTCTCCTCGGTGGGCCCTGCCCATGACAAGAAGAGCCCCAAAGAGAGGAATTCAGCGAGGGCCCAAGGGCGGTTCTAGGGCAGAGAGCACCTGGCTGCTGGCTCTGCTTCCCTTTGCCTCCAGGGCTTTCCCAGAAAGTTCTTGGACGTGGGAGGCTGGCTGGTGTGCAGGCGTGCCGCCACATTAATGCAACTCCTGTGCTCGGCGGAACCCAAGCCCATGCTGGTAATCATTGACCCTCCAAGCTCCCCTGGGTGGAGCCACCACGGCTTCCTATGGTAGAGCCTTGCCCTCCTCAGCACCTTTCTGGGAACAGCAACGCTACTGCAGCATGGATGCTGGGGCAGAGAAGCCCAGGATTCAAGGCATCACAGATGATGACGTGTTGGGTCTCTCATTCAACATCTGGCTGTAACTTGAGAGAGAAGTCAGAGCTGGAGATTGCATTCTTGAAGGTATTAGTGGCTGGATCACTTTCCAAGTACAAGGGCCATCTGAGCTCTTTCTATTCATCTGTAATAGACATGGATAGTCCCCTTTTTCAGAAGAGGAAATTGACACACTGAGCCGTTGGGTGGTACCCAGTGTTAGGGGCACAGAATGATTGACCAACTCCAGATTCAAACCCCACACACCCACCTCTTACATCCTGTCCAAATGGCCTCTCCTCAGGGCTGTGACAGCAAACATGAGCTAGAATATGGGACTGGAAGACATCCAGATGCCCCCTCCAAACTCAGTTCTGTGCCTTCTCTTTCCATGTTTCTTGGTGCGGGGCTGGACCCACAGGAAACCCTTCACCTGTGGTACCGCTTCATGACTACTAGTCCCCCAGGGCCAAGCTCAAGGCATCAGTTGAATTACTCCACTATTTTATAAGGCATTGAGGTTTGGGGTTCTATGTGTTTTCGCAAAAACAAAGTGTTCTTTCTTGATGCAGACACTCAGTAACGCACGTTCAAGGCCTCTAGTCCACATAGAATTCATTCCTTTCTGGGCTGGAAAGATGGAATGGATGTGATACCAACCCAAACCATAGAGAACTAGAAGGATCAGACTAATAACAGGGCCTCTGAACACATAATAAATAGAACTCTTGGTAAACATTAAAATTATTTTATTAAATGCCAGTGCCATTTGAGGTGGGTACCTGAGAGAGGTGACTTAAAAATCATTTTATCACAGATGTGTCTAGTTTTCAGACAAAACAAACTACACACCCCCACAACACACGGACTTGTACAAATCACATAAGTGAGAGGATGATGTTTTCCTTTGCAAAAATGATTCTTTTCTTTATAAACTATTATGTAATATAACATATGCTGCTGCTAAATCGCTTCAGTCCTGTCCAACTCTGTGTGACCCCGTAGACGGCAGCCCACCAGGCTCCCCCGTCCCTGGGATTCTCCAGGCAAGAACACTGGAGTGGGTTGCAATTTCCTTCTCCAATGCATGAAAGTGAAAAGTGAAAGTGAAGTCGCTCAGTGTCTGACTAGTATATTATATATTAATATATAATATATTATATGATATATATAAAATATGTAATGATGTATATAATTATAGACAGAGGAGCCTGGTGGGCTACAGTCCATGGGATCACAGAGTCAGACACAACTGAGCAACTAACATATACACATGGATAATAAAATTATTATAAAAACAAAAATACATATATAATCATATGAATATAATATATAATAATTCAGTAAAAGAGTCCTTTAAATGTCTAATATTCTCTGTAATGGCCTACATGGGAAAAGAATCTAAAAAGCGTGGATGTATGTATACTTATAGCTGATTCATTTTGCTGTAATCCTGAAACTAGCACAATGCTGTAAATCAACTATGGTGCAATAAAAATTTTTTTTTAATTCAAAAAAAACACAAACACTTATCTATAGTATCCTAGTGCATAGATCATATGTTACATGACTTACTATATGAAGCAATTTCTGTTCACATACTGCCTTTGGTTTTGACTGCTCAAAACATTTTGGGACATGCGGGATCTTACTTCCCTGACCAGGGATTGAATCTGTGCTGCCCTCTGCAGTGGAGGCACAATCTTAACCACTGGACCACCAGGGAAGTCCCTCACATACTATCTTCTGAGAACACCATCTATTGATTTTGGTTTCAGCATAAGATTATATTGGTTTCCCAGGTGGTAAAGGATCCACCTGCAGTGCGGGAGGCTCTGGTTTGATCCCAGGGTCAGGAAGGTCCCCTGGAGAAGGAAATGACAACTCACTCTAGTATTCTTGCCTGGAGAATCCCATGGTCAGAGGAGCCTGGTGGGCTACAGATCATAGCGTCGCAAAGAGCTGGACGTGACTGAGCAGGCACACACTCATGAGATTATATACCTAGACTTGTATAATGATATTTTCATTGTAATGAGTTTCTTTTGAATAGTAATTAGAATAAAAGGCTATGAGACCAGAAATCTCTGGATCCTCTGAATTCTGAAATCTTTGGATCCTTGTGTTAACTTAATGTTCAGCGGTAAGTTCCCCAGACACTAGAATCCAACATCTGGGACAGTGACTCTCAGGAGGTGTGGCCTGAGAGCATGAAGGAGGTCTGAGAACTGACCTTTTCACCCCATTTGTCCCCTGTGGTTGTGGGACAGACTGAAGGGAATTTCACCTGGGATTTTCTAGGGACCCCTCCTCCCTCTAGACGATGACCATGCTTCTTGTGTGTTCAGTTCAGTTCAGTTCAGTCGCTCAGTTGTGTCTGACTGTTTGCGACCCCATGAAGAGCAGCACGCCAGGCCTCCCTGTCCATTACCAGCTCCCGGAGTTCACCCTTACTCATGTCCATTGAGTCGGTGATGCCATCCAGCCATCTCATCCTCTGTTGTCCCCTTCTCCTCCTGCCCTCAATCTCTCCCAGCATCAGGGTCTTTTCCAATGAGTCAGCTCTTCGCATCAGGTGGTCATTGTATTGGAGTTTCAGCTTCAGCATCAGTCCTTCCAATGAACACCCAGGGCTGATCTCCTTTGGGATGGACTGGTTGGATCTCCTTGTGTGTTACTAGGTATCTTCCCAACTGTGCTTTCACCCCCAGTCTGGAACCCGGCAAAGGCAACTTGGTGGATTCCAATTGGAATCCCAAAGCCAGTGACTCTTGGGTCACTGCAAATTCCACTCACACACGAAGCTTTAAAATCACCTTCTGCACTTCTTCAGACAGAGTCAAGTGGCTTCACATCCACACGGGCTTCTCTGTGAACAAGCCGATGGACTATTCAGGCTGCACTGTGGGCTTCCTGCCCCCAGAGGTCTTGCTTCAGGGCACCGTTTTCACTGTGCTCTAGAGGGCGCTGTTCGCACGGGATGCCCATAGGAGCTCCTCCACCCAGTTCTGAATGGCCATTGTGCACTCTGCAGAGGCTGTTCTCAGCTCTGGGCTTCTTCTCTTCATTCATGTTGAGCTGTGCATCCTCACTTCCCCCTCAGTTTATCCTCTTAACTCTGACTCAATCCACACACACCCAGCAAAGCAATGCCTTTTCTGGGTAAAGTGCAGAACTCCCTGAAGTTGAGAAGATAGACTAAGATAGACTACTTAGAAAATCTTTAGCATAAAAGGCAAGAAGACCCAACTCTGTGACTGTGAGTTCCATGAGTTCCTCTGGGGCTCTCTCACTCTGCAGTCAAAACTCCCCACAGCCCCCAGGGGTGTGTGCTTTCCCTTCAAAACTCTGAGCCAGGCAGAGATGAAGCGAGCCTCTTTGGGTCTTTTTTTGCAGAGCTGAGACATGCTAGCGTTTCCAAAACACTTGAAAAAAAATGTTTTTGAAGGACAGCAAGAAAACAAAATTGGAATTGCGCATAAAATTAGTGTCAGCTCCCAAAGTGCAGGTTTCTGACTCCACAGCAAAGGCAAGTTCTCACCGAAGATGGGAGAGACACCTGGCTTGGGGTGAGCCCAGCAGACTCCCAGGATGGCTGGGATATGTCACATTTCCTGACACCTCCTGCTGGGTGCCCACCCAGGTGCCAGGAAGTGATGCAGGTCTTTGTTGGAAGAGCAGAATAATCTTAGGATGACCAGCAGCCCTTGTAAACTAGTTAGCTAGATAGAATTCAAAGCCTGAACTTGAACATTTTAACTCCTTTTAATAACTTTTTTTTTTTTTGGCTGAGCCATAAGGCATAGGAGCTCTTAGTTCCCTGACCGGAGATTGAACCTGTGCTCCTTGCTGTGGAAGTGCAGAGTCTTAACTACTGTCCCACCAGGGAAGTCCCTTAAGGACCTTTTATATTTAAATTTGGTCCTTCATGTTCACATCCTGATACAAAAGCATGCACTGTGTACATATGTGAGTGTGACTTCTGGAAGCAGTAGAATGGAAATCACTAATTGTTGTAAAAGTGGCTTTGTGACCTTCTCTTCTTGTGCTCTTCTGCTTTTTGGGGCATCAGTGTCTTCCAGCCAGAGATCACCAGGCACACTGCAGTAGTTGAAAAGGTTGGCTTGTTGCAGCTAGTGAGAACATGCACCTCGAGGAATGGTGAGGAGCTCTGCTTGAAAGAGTTTTAGAAAGCACATAAATAGAGTTTGGGCTTAATCTAGGTGATTTGGGAGAGTAAACGGAGCAATACTCTGCTCAGGATTCGATGTTAAGATATAGGGGTAATTCCGTGATTATGTCAATAAGTCTCATTATCAAGAAGGAGAGAAGAGTTGGTGCAAGGCTAACGCTGTTATTGGTGAAGAAGCAGTGATCACTCAGTGCCAGGACTGGGGCGGGGGGGGACATTTGGTCGTTTTTGTGGTTTGGACCATGTTCCCATTTCTGTGTGTGCAGACATGATTCTGATGTTGATGTCTTGTGAAGCTGTGTTCAACAGGAGAACACAAGACCCAGCTGTGAGCCCCAGGACAGCCCTCAGCAACAACCAGGCCGAGATGTACTGCCAGGCTGGCTCCCATCTGTCAGGGGCTGCTTTCTCCTCTTTGCCTGCATCTGTAGATTGTCAGTGATATGATCGAATCCTAGTCCGTGTCTGTGGTAAGAGAAGCAGAGCATCACCCGTGGTTGCACGCCTCTCTTCAACCCTGCCAAGGAAAATTCTCTCCCTCTCCTGTTCCCAAGGCTTCCCAGATGACACAGCGGTTAAAAAAAAAAAAATCAACCTGTCAATGCTGAAGACTAGAGTTTGATCCCTTGGTCGGGAAGATGCCCTGGAGGAGGAAATGGCAACCCACTCCAGTATTCCAGACTGGGAAATCCCATGGACAGAGGAGCCTGGTGGGCTACAGTCCATGGGGCCACCAAGAGATACAACTTAAACAGCTGAACAACAATGACAACAATTGTGTTCTCACCTCTTCAGGATAAGTCTTCTGCCCTGATGATGGACGAATCCTTTATAGGAATGTTAGGTTTTCTATAGGGCTTCTGTCCCGCGGGGCAGGACAGGCTCTGAAGTCAGGACACTTCACAGACATTGACATGCTGTCAGAACCTTTGTTGCTCTCTCTCCCAGGAGCCTTGCCCCCACCTGGCTGTCATCTCCCCCAGCACCGCCCATTTGACTCTACAGAGCAGAGCCTAAGTAGCCTGGGTTGGTGACGCCTAATTAAGCTGCTGTGCATGTTTAAATTTCAGAACCAGTAATGATGATCACTACTATTTATTGCGTAATTGCTGTGTTCTAGGAACTTTACATATGGGATTGCATTTAAAACATATGACCAAAAAAAAAAAAAAAAAACCAATAACGACAGCCTTTGAGAATATTTTACAGCCATTTCACAGGCGAGGAAGTTGAGACTCAGCCTAAGTGGCTTGCTTAGGTTGCCTGGCCATCAAGTGACAGAACTGGGGTTCAAGTCCGTGTTTGCACTTTCCCAAGATGGATTTCCTCCTCTCTCCTGCTGCCTTTGGTTCTTCCCTGTGCCATGAACATCCTACCAGGGCTTCCACCCACTCTTGATCCCTAGCGTGGCAGATCTCTGCAGTTATTCAGGGGATGATGTTGGACCGGTAGGCCCCAGAGATGCCTGCAGAAGGTGGAGGGCCTTAAGAGAGCACCAACACTCCCAGACCCTGTGATTCCCTGGCTTTTGTTCCCAACCTCTCTTCTCTGGAGGGAACCAGGTGCCCCGGAAAGTCTGTGCCGCTTTCCCATTCTGAACACAGAGAATGAGATGGTTGGATGGCATCACCAACCCAATGTACATGAGTTTGAGCAAACAGACTTGTGGCTTCACAGGGAAGAGGGTGTGTATTCCTCACACGGGAAAGGTGAAGTGCAGCCCCAAATCAGGCCTGGAAGAGTCCTGAGGCTCATGACCTTTCACATGCCTATGAGGCCAGAAAAATCATTTCCAATGGCCTTGGTAAGTCCTATGTAAGAAGAACTCAGGCTGAGCCCAAGTGAGCAGCCTGGTAGAGCTAAAGACATCTGAGGTGACTTCTCTGGGAATACTGAACAGAAAAGCAACGATGCCTTCTGTCAACAATAGTTCTAGATGTCAGCATCCTGGGAGCTGACTGGCTAGATGCTCCTTAGGCACTGAAGCTTTGCAAATTTAGCTGGGTGGCCATCCTCCAACAGCTTGAGGCCGTTTTCATAGAAAACAGGAAGTTCTCTGCAGTACCAGTCAGATGCATTTTGTGCTGAAGAGCATAAACTTGACCTTCAGCCTCTTTTATCTGCTCTCTGGTGTCCTCAACCCCTTCAGGGCAGCAAAGATGCTGCCCTGCAATGATTGGATAATGACTAAGTTACTCTGTATCCCTGAGCAACTTCACAGTAGGAACTGTTGCCTCTTTTGCTTCCTAGTGTAGCACCTGGCAAGTAGTGAGTTCAATCAGTGGAGAGTTTGTTTGATTTCGTTAAGAAGGCAGAGACCTCGACCCATAATCCCTTTCCATGCCCTGCTACCCACAGGTCCTCAGGAAATGTTGGTTCACGTGGTTGACCGGCAGGCTGAATCCAGTGAGAATGAAAGTCGCTCAGTCGTGTCCTACTCCTTGTGACCCCAGGGACTGTAGCCCGCCAGGCTCCTCTGTCCATGGAATTTTCCCAGCAAGAATACTGGAGTGGGTAGCTGTTCCATTCTCCAGGAGATCTTCCCAACTCAGGAATCGAACCCAGGTCTCCCACATTGCAGGCAGATTCTTTACTGTCTGAGCCACCAGCGAAGCCCGGCTGAATTCAAGCTGTCAGTTTTCATGGGAGCTTGAATTTCTTCTCCAGCAACACTGCAAAGGGTCTACAGAAAGTCACTGGACTTCTGTTCTCTGGCTCCATAGCTTCTATTTTCTACCTCTAATAGATAATCTTGACTCTCAGGAATGTCCTGAGGGAACTCAGGCTGTGTGTGAGCTGTGAGTGGTTGGACCAAAAGGCGGGCAACGGTAGCTGTCTTTTCATCTACAGAGAGTAGCAATAGCCTTTGTAATTCTAAAGAAGAAATAATAGAAGCGATGTCTATTTTGCCATCTTCTCTCGGGTACAGTGGCTGCTGAGCCTGCTGGAGTGAGACAAAAGCAGCATTATATCAACCATGGGGAAACCCCCAGCTCCCGATGGCTTCTCCTTAGGGGGTTGCCTGCAAAAGAACAGCCTGGGTCCTGGCTCTTTAATTGTCATCCAGGAGCCCAGAATGCAGGCACCTCACTTAGAAGGCAGAGGGGTTTGGTGACCAGGGGTGTTGTATGCAAATGAAGCCTGCGTTTCTATGGAGAAAAGGAGATGCAGGAGGAAAAAGTGTTTATTTTCAAGAACTTGCAGGGTTGTTCCCCAGAAGAGAATGACACTTATTTAGAAATATCATGAGTGGTCCTTGAGGCAGAACTAGATCAGAGTTCTTGGTATCAGTTTCTCCTCTGGGTCTAGACGAGAATATCTCGCAAGGCACACAGGCGCTGAGTGCACTGGCCCTTGCTGTTGGCCAGCCAGGTGTCTCCCCCAGCGCTCTGTCACCTATGTACCCAGCAATTCTTTCAGTTCCTCTGTGCCCCTGCCCTGGTCACAAACACAACTGCAGTTACAGCGCACAGAAATGTCTCTTCCAAAGTATGGTTGGAAGGGGAACCATGTGAGTGATGGCACGTTCATCACTTTTGCATGCATTGTCTAGCTGACTGAGTACCATCCAATGAATATAGAGTTCCTACTATGTGTGACTGTAATGCCTTGTCCAGGCTTTGGGTCTCCATGGCACTTTTCTGCCCTTCAAATAAGATGCTCCCAGAACATCTGCTACCCTGGCAGGTATCATACTGTTTTTGATGGTTTATCAGCTCATTTGTATCTCCCACCTCGACTAGAAGCTTCTTCCGGATGACAGGGACTGTACCTATTTGGTAAAGGATTGTCTGGGACACATGTTAGAATCCACACATCCCTGCTGCTTCGTTGTTGTCCAGTTGCTCAGTCGCATCCGACTGTTTGCGACCCCATGGACTGCATTATGCCAGGCTTCCGTGGCCTTCACTGTCTCCCGGAGTTTGCTCAAACTCATGTCCATCGAATCAGTGATGCCATCCAACCAACTCATTCTCTGTCACCCCTTTCTCCTCCTGCCTTCAATCTTTCCCAGCATCAGGGTATTTTCCAATGAGACAGCTCTTCCCATCAGGTGGCCCAAGTATTGGAGCTTCAGTTTCAGCATCAGTTCTCCCAATTAATATTCAGGGTTGATTCTTTTAGGATTCACTGGTTTGGTCTCCTTGCAGTCCAAGACTCTCAAGAGTCTCCTCCAGCACCACAGTTCAAAAGCATCAGTTCTTCAACGCTCAGTCTTCTTTATGGTCCAGCTCACAGCTGTACATGTCTACTAGAAAAACCATAGCTTTGACTAGAGGGGCTTTGGTCAGATAAACCAATTAATGGACACAAAAGTGAGTTTTCTGTTGGTTGAGGTATTTTCGCAGGGCATGGATGCCCATCTAGTAGAGCCCTTCAAGCAGAGATGAGCCCTCTGGTATTATACAAACCACATGACCTTGTAATTGCTCATTTACTGAGCTTACTTCCCCCTTCGATTGTGAGCTCCTTGAGAACAAGAACAGATTTCTATTTGTTTTTGAAATCCTACACAATGAGCATACACTCAATGTTTGGAAAGTTCACACAAAGTCTGTTTTTTAAGAATGCACTGTTGACCAAAAAAGAATGCTGGAGCCCTGAAGAAAAAAAAATGGCAATAATATAATCCACTTGCTTTGCCAGGCCATTAAGAAGACCTTGGTAAACATTAGCTAATGGACAGCCCTATGCTTGCTATTAAGATTTACTGATTTATTAGAAAGTAACCTAGAAACTGTGCATGTGACATAATCTGGGGCCAATCTCTAAAAACTCAGTAGTTTAAAAAACACATATTGGTTTCTGTCTAGGGTGGGATTAAATGTCATTGTCTACGCAAAGGAGGATGTGGGCTGTGTATAATGAGTCTGCCATGAGAAAGATGGGGTTGGTCAGAGGAAGAATTTATCCTGTATTCTCACATTCTCTAGGTATAATTCCTCTTACTGTTTGAATACATAAATCAACAGCATTGACTAACTCAGTGCATATACAAACTACTTTCGGTAAATGCCAGATTTTATAAGATCAATTCAACAATAAAGGCTGCTTGTAAATCTCAGTTTCTTACATAACAGTGAACATTGTGTAGAGAGATTAATGGGGTATCTTGTTGCTTCCTGGTGTGATCTTATTTTTGTCTTACAAATCTGTACTTATCTTTGTCTATATTATCCGCCTGTATGTTTGTGAACACTTGGAAATCTCAGTATCCCAGTGTGTTTCTGAGATAGGCTGGGAGATTGACAATAACTGATTGTTTCTGGTGAAAGGCATCAGGCACAAGCTAGGAGAAAGAGCAAGAGGGCTACAGAGGGTGGCAAAGGAGAAGAGGGAAATGCTGGAACAGAATCCATGCCTGCTGCTCAAGGACCTTAGCTGGCAGCTTGTCATGTCTTAGCATGACGGTATTCAAGCCATGTGATGTCTGGAAAAAAAACACATACCCAGCTTGGGGCTTGGCCTGAGAACAACCAATTGCCTTAGTTTAAATCACACAACTCCACTATCAAATTAACGTTTTAAGGCTAAAATAAAGTATCATCAGTTCACTGGCCAAAGCGTACAATAAATTAAGCTGGGTTTAGAAGAAATCAGCCTGCTTATGGAGACCAACTCCCAAAACTTTTTCCTTGCTATTTTCTGCCGTGGACGTTTCGGGACGGAATATGTTTAAGATGATGTTGGTAAGTGCCGGCCATGTGGGGAAAGCTTTTTAAGCTGGTCGCTTTTTGTCTGGCTCTTTGCATGGCCAGGCAGATAATATTTTCTTAGGAGGGCAAGCATGGAAACCCCAACTTATCTGAGAGAGTAATCAAGGGGGATTCACTCACTCTACAGAAATACTCTCATCAAAATTAAAATGAATTTAGGTGGACCGGGAGGACAAGAATGGTCAGGCACAAAAACCTAGAGATTGGTGTGTTAGGAGCTACCACTGGAATTATAATGCATGACAAAGAGGCTGTGGATTTGACTGATGAATGTTGACTTTAAAAGAAGTTATTGTTTTAGATGAGATCTCAGATGGTAAAGCATCTGTCTGCAATGCAGGACATCCAGGTTCAATCCCTGGGTTGGGAAGATCCCCTGAAGAAGGAAATGGCAGCCCACTCCAGTATTCTTGCCTGGAAAATCCCATGGACCCGTAGCCTGGTAGGCTACCATCCATGGGGTCGCAAAGAGTCAGACACGACTGAGCGACTTCTCTT
This sequence comes from Ovis aries, assembly GCF_016772045.2. NCBI lineage: Eukaryota > Metazoa > Chordata > Mammalia > Artiodactyla > Bovidae > Ovis > Ovis aries. The sequence continues at coordinate 29,658,155 of NC_056074.1, read as the reverse complement.
CACTTCACTTCACCCTATGAAGAGCTTTTGGACACAGTCTGAGCTTCCACAAACCAGGGAAAGGGAGAAAGTCCCCAGTGGATAGAAGCAAAATTAGATGAGATATGTGCAGAGAAAGGGAAGGATTGAGGAAGAAAGAGACCATTTCCCTGGCTGAGTTACTTTTGGGACCATGCACTTGGGACTCTTTGGGGGCTTGAGGTCAGTGAATATTGGGTGGGATGAGAGCAGGGCCCTCAAAAGAGAGTGAACTTCTGTCTGCTCTCCTGGTAATATTTTCTTTTATTTATATATATTTGTTTTTTTCTCTTTACCACTTTTACTTGGGGTCTTCTTGTGTTTTCACATGGTTGAAGGGCATGGGCAAGACACGGTAGATTATCACTTTTGTTTAACTTTTATCACTAAGTTGGTTTCGCTTCCTAGTTTGTATGAATAAACACATTTTTGAAGGGGGATTTTGAAATCTATTTTAGAAACGTGTTTGCATTTGATTAAAAATACCACGAATACACTGCTGACCACAACAGGCACACCTTGGGAGTGGGGTGGGCACACCTAGGGGAGGGGGCCGTCTAGTGTTATGACCCGGGATATTGAGCCATGTTGGCTGTTTGGGGGAAATCCCTTCAGTGCTGTGCTGTAAAATGGAAGCTACAATTGTGTTTTTAATGAGACCTTTGCCCACGTAGTATTTTGAAGCTCTTAATTCATTCACGGAATGATTCCATTGATGCTGATTGAATAAATAGTAAGCCGCCACGGTCTGTGCTAACAGCTAGGATAGAGGAGTAAATAAAACATGGTTCTACCTTATGTAGGAGTCATTAAATCACAGTGCTCCGTCTGTCAGCTTGGGAGCAGGGGAGAAAGTGGGAGACACTGACAGTGACCTTCTTACTATTCCCTTTGGGAATCTTGGCATCCCAGGCTTGCGATCCATGGAGAAAACGTCTCAGATCTTATGATAGGACTTGACTAAACAGTGCTGAGGAACTCTGTTTCAAATAATGTCGAGCACAAAATAAGGAAGTTGACCAAAGCTTGTGTTAAAATGTTCCAGAGAAATCTCACTTTAGAATATAAACAAAGTAATAACTGAGACACAAGTGAAGTAGAGATTCCTCTGACCTGGAAGCAGAGAAACTCATGTTCTGGTTGTCATCCCACCACTGGTCAGGTTCCTGACTTTGGTGCTGTTTTTGATTTTGATTGAATTATATTTGACTTACAATGCTGTGTTCGTTTTTGCTAGGGTACCTGACTTTGGATATGTCACTGAAATTTTCTCAATTCCTTCATTAGATAAATGAGAGAACTGAACTGGATTATAATTTCTCTAGCTACAAGGTGATTTAGGTAATATGTTGTGAAACTTTTCCCCATAGTTATTTGTTGCTATATATGAACCAAAAATGTAAATAGTGTATCAAGTTTCTGCTGTCACAGATATTTTTCCTTGGCTTAAGGCTAAATTTATTAAAGAAAAAAGGAGACTCAGTTTAAAGAATACTATCAAATAAATCAGAGTACAGGTCATAATTTGTTATCATAAACATTTTAAAAATTTTATTTTATTGAAGTAGTTTACTTACAATGTTGTGTTAATTTATATTTATTTAACAGAAAAGTAATTCAGTTATACATATATAGATATAGATAGATAGATGGATTCTTTTTTATTTTCTATGCCATTATGGTTTATCCCAAGACATTGAATAGTTCCCTGTGCTATACAGTAGGACCTTGCTGCTTATCCATCCAATATATACTAGTTTGCATCTGCTAACCCCAAACTCCCTCTCCATCTTTCCCCCACCTCCCATCCCCTTGGCAACCACAAGTCTGTTCTGTATGTCTGTGTTATAAGAAACATTTTTAAAGTTGGGCGTGACTAAGGTCAGAAAACACATGGATATATATTCTCTTAGGTTACTCTACATGTCTATCTCCCTGTAATTAGCTTTCCTCTTTATCTTTAAGCCATATGGTCTTATAGGAGAGAGTTTTTACTGGAAATAACATTGTGGGATCCAGAATAAAGTTGTCAGGTTGCCCAAGTGATCAGTCACACAGATTGTACTGAATGGCCTTTTCATAGACAGCTCTTCATGTGAGTCACTTAGCTCATTAGTGCAATACACATAATTTTCTTCTGTTTTGTCTTTTTCTGATGTGTTTTCAGATCAGTGTGTTGACAGAAAGAATGTTCAAGCATCTTCGGAAATGGTTTTTCACTCGCTTTTTTGGGTGTACTCGGCGGAGAGCGAGGCTGGTCTCCAAAGATGGAAGGTGCAACATTGAATTTGGCAACGTGGAGGCACAGTCGAGGCTAATATTCTTTGTGGACATATGGACGACTGTGCTGGACCTCAAGTGGAGATACAAAATGACCATCTTCATCACAGCCTTCTTGGGCAGCTGGTTCTTCTTTGGCCTCCTCTGGTACGTGGTTGCCTACATCCACAAAGACCTCCCTGAGTTCCATCCCCCTGCCAACCACACCCCTTGTGTGGAACACATTAATGGCCTGACCTCAGCTTTTCTGTTTTCTCTGGAAACGCAAGTGACCATTGGCTACGGATTCCGGTGTGTGACGGAACAGTGTGGCACTGCCATTTTTCTGCTCATCTTCCAGTCTATACTTGGAGTCATCATCAATTCTTTCATGTGTGGTGCTATTTTAGCCAAGATCTCCAGACCCAAAAAACGTGCCAAGACCATTACTTTCAGCAAGAATGCAGTGATCAGCAAGCGGGGTGGGAAGCTCTGTCTCCTGATCCGAGTGGCTAATCTTCGGAAGAGCCTCCTCATTGGCAGTCACATATATGGAAAGCTTCTGAGGACCACCATCACTCCCGAAGGAGAGACCATCATTTTGGACCAGATCAATATCAACTTTGTCGTTGACGCAGGGAATGAAAATTTATTCTTCATCTCCCCACTGACAATTTACCATGTCATTGATCACACCAGCCCCTTCTTCCACATGGCAGCAGAAACCCTTCCCCAGCAGGACTTTGAGCTAGTGGTGTTTTTAGATGGCACGGTGGAGGCAACCAGTGCCACCTGCCAAGTCCGGACATCCTATGTCCCAGAAGAGGTGCTCTGGGGTTACCGTTTTGCTCCCATAGTGTCCAAGACCAAGGAAGGGAAATACCGAGTAGACTTCCATAACTTTAGCAAGACTGTGGAAGTGGAGACGCCTCACTGCGCCATGTGCCTTTATAATGAGAAAGACGCTCGAGCCAAGGTGAGAAGAGGCTATGACAACCCCAACTTTGTCTTGTCAGAAGTCAACGAAACAGACGACACCAAAATGTAACACTGAGTTTTCAACAGGAGTAGAGAGAAATCTTGAAGATACCTAGTTAACTAGAAACATTATGAAACAATCAACAATTTGGGGTATGACAGAGGAGGAGAGCCTTTAAAGTCTCCCTGAACAATGCCCTGAGCCCCAAAACCATGATCCTGCAAGACACACAGCTCTACAAGTTAATTGCATGAGAACGTGAGATGGATTTACAGGAAATTGAAATATGGGAGCCATGTGCTCAGTTCCTCAGTCGTGTCCAACTCTGTGCAGAGCTCTCCAGGCTCCTCTGTCCATGGGATCTCCCAAGAAAGAGTATGAGCATGGGTTCCAGGATGGGAGCCATAGGAGCTCACATAAACTCTCCAATAGGATTATTTGAAAACATGCAGTGTTGATTGGCACAGACAAGAATCATTGAAAGCCTCATGGACAGGCCAAATGAGATCTTTTTAAGAGTCTCCCTAAAGCAATTATGAACTTTATTGAGGATCAGGGGGAAACTATATTCTTACTTTGATTCTACTGATAAGAAGGAAATCACTTTTATTTTAACATTGGCTCTTATCAAAGGAAAAGTTGCCTCCTGAGTTGGGGGAGATGAACCAATCAATGACAGTGAGAAAAGACGGATGCCCAGTGAACATTTGTGAAGCTCTGATCTTCTCCAGCCCTTATTGTTGGAGCTTTTGTATTAGTCTGGGTCATGCTGCTTTCCCAGAGCAGGGAAGACCCAGTCCATGGACCCCACATCTGTAGGTACCCAGTGAGGAGAGGAGTGTGGGACACAGCCTGCTCCAAGGCATCCTGACATCCTGCAGTGAAGCCAGCGTTTTGGCCCATGTACTTCTAGACAGAAGCTAAAGCACCACTCTAGGATCTCAATGAACACTCTCCTGTAAGAAAGGATGCTTGGTTTGAAAATAGGTTTGATATTTCTTCCCATTTGTGTTTGATGGGAGAAGGGGGCTGGCTTCAAATCTGTTAAAACAGTACTTCCTGATTTTCCAAGAAGGCAACGAGGAGTCTGACAGTGGAAAGGCAATTTAGAACGGAAAACACTGCTAATGCTTCCGAGAAAAAAATATGTCTTATGTTTTTCGCCTGAGGGTTTGTAACTGAAATGCTGTTTCTAAAGGAGAAGCATGGAACGGTGGGGAATAGGATGTGACTTCCCCATAAGAAAAATGCTAGGTTTTCCTGCCTCTGAGAGCCAACACCACATTCTTCCTCAAAGAGACCACTGTGATATCCTTATATTATGTGTGTGTTAGTCACTCAGTCTGGGTCCAACACTTTGCAACTCCATGGACTGTAGCCCGCCAGACTCCTCTGTCCATGGAATTCTCCAGGCAAGAATACCGGAGAATTCCATGGACAGAGAAGTATTTTATTTTGCTCTGAAGGAGGGGATTTAACTGTGAATGTCTTGTTCAGTTCCCCACCCCCCACATTATTTTGAATGTATTCTGGAGAGGACAGTACCCAAAACTGCATAGGAATCAAAATGTTTTCAGTGTGTTGATTAACATATTAAATCTCTGAGGCTGTGACGTCCTTTCCCCAAGTGTCAGTCATTGTGCATTAGTGTGAAAGACCAACCAGTGACAGTCTTCTTGGGCAGGGTGGGCTTTCTCCCGGGAGGCATGAGGGGTGGCCTGTTGTCTTGTCTTCAGCATCCCCAGGACATGACCTTGGGTGCAGACATGCCCCCTTCCCTAGTGGCCCCTCAAAACTCTCCATGTGAGTCTTGGCACACAGTTGCAGGTACTGATGACGAGGTTTACCCAGGCCTGGGGTGGAGATTGTACGGATGCATACACAGTCTCTGGTCCTTCTGACGAAGACGAGTGAGGAATCCGCTGGGTTCAGAGTTGTGTGCTTTGTCTGTGGCTATAATGGTGGACCCTACTGGTCCATCACTCTGTGACTGTAGGCGTGTTGGTGTTGCCATTTAATCTGCTGACAGAGCAAAAGGAAATCAGGTATAACAAGCTCGAGGAAGCTAGAATTCTCTGCTGATCCATTGCTATGAAGGTTTATGACTCCAGTGTTTTTGTAGATTGGAGCGTCTGTTCTGCTCCTTAGCAGATGCTAGGGGATGCTGGTGGTGAATAGGCAATCAATAAGGTCATCATAGGCGATCCATTCCTCTCGATTGCTAAAAGAGCAGAACCACCAGAACCTTTGCAAATGACCTTTCTTTCCAGGTTATTTGATGGAAGACTGTCTGCTTCCAAGGACTCCTTCCTTAGGATTAAGGCATTCTACCACTTGAAGTCTACTTTTTAATGCAAATTCCCATAGAAACTTTTGTTGTGGTCATTGTTGTTTAGTTGTTAAGTTTTGTCCGACTCTTACAACCCCATGGACTGTAGCCCACCAAGCTCCTTTGTCCATGGGATTCTCCAGGCATGAATACTGGAGTGAGAAGCCATTTCCTCCTCCAGGGGATCTGCCCGACCTAGGGATCAAACCCACAGCTCCTTCCACATTTCTTGCATTGGCAGCTGGATTCTTTACTGCTGAGCCACCATTGTAATCACATTTAATCTTTAGCAACAGTTGACATACTTACACCCAGATGAAATAAGTCCCTGAAGGCACCTAAGGGGTGGCTGGAACCCCAAAGCAGCCTAAGAATCATGGACATACGAAGAGAGAGAGTTATGACAGGCACAGGAACCCAGTGAGTAAATGAAATGAATAGGAGACAGAATGTTCCAGAGAGCCAACTTGCCCATAGTTTAATGCCAGTGTTAAAGGCATTAAACTTTTATTCCAAGGTGGTAGCAGGGTTCCCGGCAAGGGCTGAACATACAGGGACTGCTATTGCTCCAGGCGTGCTCTATGATTCGATTCACTGATTTATCCATTTTAAAAGGTATTCAACATTTCTTAGTCCTTTCGAGAAAAACTGAACCGCATGGTGCATCACCATATTCAAAGTGTTTTATTGGGAGGTGGGGGGTGGGGACTGATTCCCCCTGAATGGCCTGCTTATCTCCGCTGCCCTGTGGTTTTGACTTGCAGAGTCTGATCCTGGTTTAACCTTCCAGGTCTTAGGGTGGTTCAAGCTCCAATATTTAGAGTTAAGATGTGGGGGACTGTCTAAAATTTTATTCTTCAAGAGAGAAAAGGTGGAAGGCGAAGTTCCTCTCCAAGTTGCCAAATTTAAAGAGCGAGATGCTTGGCCTGTTTCCATGGACAGCAGAGCACTTCCCTGGTGGATCACGGGGACAGCTGAGGAGGTGTCTTCCTTGGAGATTTTGCATGAAACGGGAGATGGGTCCTCGACAGGGTGACTGTGACTAGCACGGGGTCGTGTCTCCTGCGCTCAGATGATCAGAATGCAAATAAGGCCTTGGCCCCGCCCCCCGGCCGTTGTCCTCCCCATTCCAGGAAGTGCATGTCAATCAAAGCTTGACAGGGGAGATAGAGCTTTTTATTTTGGAAGCCAGAAGTTTGAGAACAATGACTGGAATTTCCTCTTTCTGTCCAGCAAGGGCTGTTTGTCACTGGGGAGATAAAAGTCCAGGGGTAGGGAATAAAGGTTATCGGAATTTGCGCTGCACAGAGCGGCGTGGGGGGCGCCACACGAGGAGGGGTTATGGAGGAAATCTATTTCAATGCCTGTCATTAAGTTTCCATTAAAAGAACATTCAGTTAGGAATTCAAAAATAATTTAATCTCCCCAGCCAGATGCACCCAGCTGGACTCCTTGGAGCTGAGCCCTGCAGAGAGGGAGAGTTGCAAGGGGGCTGAGGTTGGGGGGGCGCGAGGCGCAGTGAGGGCGGGTGTGGGTCCTTCCACAACTCCTTTCAAGCAACGTCCACAGCCCTGGGTGTTGTTGAGGCCAAAGCGTCTTTTCAGGTGAGAGAGGAACCCCAAGTTTGTCTTGTGCTACAGTAGGAGAAGCTTAGTACCGGAGCTACTTCCTGAGTTCTTACTATGTCTGGGGTTCCGTTTAAAGCACTTTGTTCACACTATCTGGTCTTCCCTGGTGGCTCAGATGGAAAAGAGTCTGCCAGCAAAGCAGGAGCCCCAGGTTCGATCCCTCAGTTGGGAAGATCCCCTGGAGAAGGAAATGGCTACCCACTCCAGTATTCTTGCCTGGGAAATCCCATGGACAGAGGAGCCTGGCAGGCTACACAGTCCATGAGGTCACAAAGAGTCAGACCTGACTGAGCGACTAACACTTACTTACATACCTAACTTAATTTTCCCGATGATCCAGTGAGGTGCTATTATTTCCCCTGTTTTCCACAAGAGGCAGCCCAGGTAAGGAACTTGTCCAGAGTCACTAGCTAGTCAATGGCAGTGCTGGGACCCAAACCCACATCTGTCTTGAAAGCCCATGGGTTTAAAATCACTCAAGTCTACATCCTCTGACATGGGTCATCCCCTGGGAGGACTCGCCAGGGCTGCCCGACATCTACTTGGATCCCATGGATAGTCAGTACCCATTTCTGGTTCTGTGTCATGCTCTGGGAGAAATCCCACATTGCTTGGCACTGGATTGAGACCCTAGCCGGTGCTTAACAAGCGTCTCTGGACTTGGGTGTTCTAGGAATAGTGGTATCTCTTTAGGTCTACGCGCACCCTAAGTATCTGTACTAACTAGATATATGTTGGTTTATTTCAGTCTGTCAGTAATCCGTCATTTGAGGTAGAAACTGATATTTTCATTTTGATCGATGGGGAAATGGAGCTTTGGATACCCCTGGAGGGCAGTGTTTATATTCCGTATTCACCTCCGTGTACCTATAGCACCAACACACTGCCTCATGTAGTCAGTAAGGGGGTTTTGAGTCAGTAAATGAATGAATGAATGATTTGCTCAAGACAACATGGGTAACGGTGGCTTTCATCCTACATCTGTCCGAAGAATTTTTGACCAAGCTACATTATTCATTTGCAGAGGGTCCTTGACAAATGACTTAGCTTCATCGAGTCTCAGTTTCCTTTTTAAGTAAAAGCAAGCTTTGAAATAGGGTTAGGGGGAGGATTAGATGAAATAATAGATGGAAAAGTTTCTTTATAAGAAGTAAATGACTACTGATGTGGCATAGTGGGGTAGGAGCATGGGTCTGAAGCTGGGAGCCCTGGTACTCAGGCTAGACCCCTGGCTGCCTGATGCTTCAAGGCCAAAGGACACAGAGAGCTGAGTGGGGCTGTGACAAAGACCAGAAGCCTCCTGAACATGGCACAGGCTATGAGTTGGGGGAATTTGAGTAGAACCTTGGTACCCTGGACTTCATTTCAACCCAACAGATGTTTGTTGAGGACCTCTTGTGAGTCAGGCACTGGGGATGCGAGGGTAAGGATGCGAGGATGGTTTCTATCACTGGGATAAAGAATCCTGAGGGGCTTAAACCAGCCTGGGGACCAGAGCTAAATGGGAGAAGTGCTGAATGTGGAGAAAGTTTATTTTTGTGCCTTAGGAAACATGCTTATGTTTCCCAAAAATGGTGTTGACATTACTGCTAACAATAAGACTATTGATTATGGAATGTATAATTATTGGGAATTTAAAAAATTCTTTACAGTATATCCTACTGGGGATGTACAGTCAGTGAAGTGCTTGTAAAGTCACTTGTGGGAGTTCTTGTCTCTGCGTTGCCATGCAACAATCTGACACAGAGTTAGGTCCTTTTGTTCAAGCTTATTTCTATTTATTATTGTTGTTATTTAACACTTTTTTTGGCTGCATGGTTTGTAGGATCTTAGCTCCCCAAGCAGGGATGGAACTTGCATCCCCTGCATTGGAAGTGCAGAGTCTCACCCACTGGACTTCCAGCGCTGCTGCTGTTGCTAAGTCACTTCAGTCGTGTCTGACTCTGTGGGACCCCATAGACAGCAGCCCACCAGGCTCCACTGTCCCTGGGATTCTCCAGGCAAGAACACTGGAGTGGGTTGCCATTTCCTTCTCCAATGCTTGAAAGTAAAAAGCAAAAGTGAAGTTGCTCAGTCGTGTCGGACTCTTAGCGACCCCATGGACCGCAACCCACCAGGCTCCTCCATCCATGGATTTTCCAGGCAAGAGTACTGGAGTGGGGTGCCATTGACTTCCAGGGCAGTCCCTGCCTAAGCTGATTTCTGGAGAGGAGAGCTTGCGCATTGTTTTCCTAGATGGTTTTCACTGTTTTCTTTGATTAATCATGCAAAGACCAGTTCTATGGTTTCAAAATCATGGAACAGGGTTTAGAACACTCATTTCTATTCCCGTGGCCTCTCCTTTCCTGCCTCATATCAAGCTAACCATTCTTTTTTTTTTTTTTTAATTCTGCTGCTGTTTCTTTTTGAAAAATATAAGCAATACACACATACCTATATCCCGCTCCCATTCTTAAACAGAAAGGTAGCATTCTAGAAACACGGTTTACTTAATAATTCATCCTGCAGATTATCGTGTAAGGGCCATTGCTGATAGATAATACCAGCTCCCACGGGCTCTCCCACCACCACCCACACCCCCCCCCCCCCCCCCCCCACCACCACCACTTGCCTTCACTGCTCTGCCGCACTTGCTGGGATCTTGCTGCAGAGCCCCCTACTCTGCTGTTATGTGCCAGAGAGATTCTGGCTGTGCCCATTTTGCATTCTTCTTCCATTGCAGAGTGCCTCCAGCTGCCTGGAAATGAGCTGGTCTCTTGGAACCAGAGTTCTCAGTGGAAGCTGATCTGCTTGGATGAACAGCCCTTTAAGAATCAAAACTCCCAAGATCTTTGGTTGGTGAAAAAGTCAGAACTGGTGTCCTCAAGAGCAAAGAGCCTTGCTCCCATAGTACCTAATCTGGGGTCTCTGCTAGGACAAGAGGGGATTGTTCCCAGGGCTTCTGGGTCATCACCTTTTGATGAGGATCCAGGGGACCCTGTAGGAAGTTATGGAACCTATCACTGTATGTGAAATTTTGTGCATAGGTACTTAGTTCAATGAATGAAATAAATAAGATGCTACAATGAAGTATAAAGAACATGCCGAGGGAGACAGAGAACGGGGAAGGCTTCCCAGAGGAGATGGCAGCTGACCTGAGCTTACTGGATGGGTAAGACTTAAAATAGGGAAAGGACGGGACAGAGAGCTGGGCACCAGGTGGGCACATGTCCCAGGCTAACGGAGCAGGAGGCACGGTTATCTGGGGCCCCTGGGAAGTGACGTACTATTTCCATGGCCACAGCACAGGTACAGGAGCGCAGCATTACTGTGCGGTCAAAGAAGGCTCGTCGTGTGACCCAAGTGTGCACCCTGGCTCTGCCAGTCCACCACCGGAGTCCTCGAGGGGCAGTGACCTGATTATATGGGTGTTTTAGGAATCTGCCTCTGGTGTTGATGTGCTGGGTAGAGTGGAGAAATTAGAGGCATAAATTAGCTTCCAGGGACTGGGAAGGGACGTGTCAGCATTCGTTTTCCAGGAGGGGAAAACCTGCTCAGAGACCACACGCTGAGGTCACTAGCGATGCAGGGGGAAGCAAGGGTGAGGGCCCTGGGCTTCTGCTTTCGAGTCACTTCAGGGCTCTTTCCTGAAGTCACCCATATTTCTCATGCCTGGGGGTCACCGTTCTTGAAGGAAAGCTCACCAGGAAGGTGGAAGCCAAGGTCAGGGGACTACTCACCAGGACCAGAGGGAGTGAGTCTGGGGCCTGGACAGGCACATCCTTTAACTGCTTTCCTGGGGACAAGGAAGCCACATACATCTACTTGGCATTGAGCAGCCTGAGAAGGCGAGTGGCTTGTCCACTTCACAGGGTGATGTGAAAAGTAAGTGGTCCACTGATGAGTGGGGTCTGCACTACCGGCCCATCTGGTTCTGGCTGCACTCTGAGTGGCAATGAGGGGCCGCCACGATCCCAACGGCCCTCTCACTTCCCCACGCTGTAGTGGTGGCCACACCCCACCCGAGCCCGGGGCCACCTCTGAAGGACATGCCCTGCTGATAGCACGGAAGAAAAGACAGAGGTGATGAAGAGGAGCGGTGAAGGCGGCAAGGCCAGTGAGAAGTTCAGAGGCTTGGAAGACAGACATGCTTGGTCAAACACAGCTTTCCCCGTTGGCTGTGTTGTCTAAAACGAGTTCTTTGTTGTTGTTGAGTCACTCAGTCGTGTCCGACTCTTTGTGACCTCATGGACTATAGCCCACCAGGCTCCTCTGTTTTTGGGATTTCCCAGGCAAGAACACTGGAGTGGGTTGCCATTTTCTCCTCCAGGAGATCTTCTTGACCCAGGGATCAAACTCAGATCTCTTGCATTGCAGGCAGATTCCTTACCACTGAGTCACCCTGGAAGCCACAAACTAGTTCTTAACCTTTCTGAACCACTTAAAAAAATTTTTTTTTAATTTTCGCTGGAGTAGAGTTGATTTACATGATCCCCCACCTTAGACGGTCCCTGTAAGGACAACTATATGAAATAATACACAATGAAATAGTATGTAAAGCATCCAGCAAAGAGCCTGATACAGGCTCCCAGGAGATGGTAGCTTGAGTGATGCTGCAGCCGAGGTGATGATTCTGATGATGAAGGTAAGGTGTGCCTGGCCCTGTGGCTGGTCTCACACAGTGACCTACTCCTTTAGCATGAGCATCACCACTGCCCTTTGCTTTCTTGGTCTTAACCGGAGACATAATAGCTCCCCTTCCTCCCATCACTGATTCTGCTTCTACTGCAGACACACTAAATCCTAGAAGCTTAGTGGTGAAAAGACCTTATGAAAACCCTGCTCGACCCAGTCATACGTAGAGAGACTGAGGGTCATGGGAGGAGATAGCGTGTCCAGTGTGTCTTGATGGACCTCAGAAAGTGTAGGTTTCTGACTCCACCTGTGTTTCAGACACTCCACCAGGTGGCCAGGGGAGTAGAAACAGGTGTTATTACAGCCCTACCTGGAGAGGAAGGTTATAGGGAGGGGAGCATACACAGGAGGTCAGTGGGTCAGTTATAAGCAAGCCTGTACCTTCCAGTTAGTGCAACGTGCTTCTGGCCAGCAGGTGGCGCCATCCACTTCCAGATCACAAAAGTGAATGTGAAGTCGGCCTCCAACAGTTAGCCGGTGGAGGGAGGGCTTTGGCCGACCCAGAAAACTCTTTAATAACCATTTTGTTGTTTACACATTGAACAGAGAGACATAAAATATCTGGATCATCTAATCATTATTGGGCTGTTAAAACGACTGTGAAAGCCTTTGAAAAAATAAATGTGATAAAAGTAGAAGTTTATAACTCTAGAGAGGTTATGGTGCCAGAAGAGAAAGTCATCATTTATGAAGAGTCTCCTGGAGTCCAGTTGCTTTCCATTTTTTCTACAATAAAGCTGAAACAATATTACTATCTCCATCTTAAAGATAAGAAGACCAAGGCTCAAAGAGATCAAGGTATCTGCCCAAGGTCCAGGCCAGTGAGGGCAGAGCTTGGTATATACCTACATGCTGAACACCTATGTCTGTTTACTCATTTAATCCTCTTAGCAACACTAGGAGGTAGGAACAACCCAGCCATGCAAGCACAGGTCAAGTTGTGTCCAAATTCATGGCTTTCCGGTCTCCAGGGTCCAATCCTGACCCTTCTGGTTGCTTTCCTATGAATTTGGCAAGTCACTCCCCCTCTCCAACCACACAAGGCTGTGGAGATCAATGGGTATCTTCAGTGTTCACTATAAAGCATGATTCTATTTTACCGGATTATTTTTCCTGCAGGCATCTAATGGCTCAACTGACATAAAAACGCATATACAGACATTTGTCGCAGAATTATTTGTAGTGATGAAAGACCTCAGTGTTCCACAACAGGGAGATGCTGTGTGGACCAGAATAAGGTGAGATACTAGCTGCTTTCAACAAACATCTGGGCACACAGCAGAGCCGGGGAACGGCTGGAACAAAACACACTTGGAGCACCGTGCAGCTCAGAGTCCAGAGGCAGCAGACAGGAGACACAGCTGTCCAAGGAAAGACCGGACACAGGGGGTCCTAATCTTATCGGGGGCATCAAGGAGAGCTGCCTGAGGAGCAGACACCAAGGTGGAGCCTGTGTGGTAAGGAAAAGTTAGTCAGGTGATGGGAGGTGGATGAAGAAGGATCATGGTAGGGGAGGGGGTGCTCCAAGGATGCATCCAGAGTCCCAGATGTGACACCACGCTCATTACCAATCACATTTAACAAATGTAATCATTTTACACAATCTCTCAAAAATCTCCCATGAAAGAAGTTTAAATCAAAAATCATAAAATTAAATTTTATAAAAATTGATTCATTAAATTTAAAAAATTAGACTTAAGATACTTTTTAAAAAACATACAATTTTGTTGCATATAGAGAGAGACATATATATATATACACACACACATACATATGGGACTTATATATAATGTTGCATATATATACATTGCAGCTTCCCAAGTGGTGCTAGTAGTAAAGATTCCACCTACTAATGCACGAGACAGAAGAAATGGGAATTCAGTCCCTGGGTTGGGAAGATCCCCTGAAGGAGGTAGTGGCTACCCACTCCAGTAGTCTTATCTGGCAGGCTACAGTCCCTGGGGTCACAAGGAGACAGACGGACTAGCACACACACATATGTGTACACACACATGCAGGAAGACTCAGAAATACCCACAGATCCTTCAGTCACTCATTCATTCACCAAATGTGCTCAGAAGGCCCGAAGTTCTGAGACTTTGAGGATCGGGGGTGGGGTGGGATGCACAGCGAGGAAGATGATCAACGTCCTCACCTTTAGGGACTTACCTTCCAATGGAGGTAAGTGGAAAATGAACAGTACATGCATTCCCTTAGGAAGATTCTGCATAATGATACAGGTCGCAGAGCACATTCAAGAGAGTCAGGATAGAGAATGACTGGATGGGAAGAAGCGGCTTTAACAGAGTGGGGACAAAGGCCTCTCCCAGAAGCCAATGCTGAGAAATGGCCAAAGGGAAGGAGCCAGTTATGCAAAGATACGGGAGGAGAATATTCAAGGCCAGTGGTCCTCAATCCGGGGCACTTGGCAGCATGTGGGGAGCTTCAAAAAATACTAATTCTTGCCACCCCAACCCCTAGATTCTGACTTAATGCCTTAAGGGTACACCTTGGGCATTAGCATTTTTCACTTTCACAGTGATTTGTCTAAGCTTTCCTGGTGACACTAATATACGGTGAGGCTGAGGACCACTGTCTAGGTGGTAGCAAGTGTGTCTGACCATCTTTAGATGGTAGCGTAATGGTCATTTTTACTGTCATTTTTTAATATTCTGTATTCTACAGATTTTCTATTGTAGCCATGCATTTCTTTCATGATAATTTGAAACAAAAGATAACTCAGACAATAAACAAATGAATATAACAGAAAAAGCAGACTCACAGATGTAGAGAAGAAACTAGTGGTTACCAGCAGAGAGAGGGAGAGGGGAGGGGCCAGATAGGGGTGGGAGATTGAGGTAGCCTGGAGCTTGGAGGGCTATAGTCCAGGGTGTCAGAAAGAGTCGGACATGACTGAGCAACTGAGCATACACACACACACACACACACACACACACACACACACACACACAAGGATGGAGCATAACTGTAAGAACTGTGAAGCACTCTATTGTATACCTGTAACTTATATAATATTGTACATCAACTATACTTCTACTGAAAAAGGGTAACTTAGAGGTTCAGTTCAGTTCAGTTCAGTTCAGTTCAGTCTCTCAGCCGTGTAGTACCTTATAATGTCTAGGGATCTAGGTGAAGACCTAGGCCTGGACTCAATCTAGAAAATTTGAATTCTAAAGCTGCTGCTGAATGAATAGACGGCAGTACAATCGTGGGCAAATTCTGTTACCTCTCTGGGCCTCCGGTTTTGCTCATCTCTAGAATGACCTCTACAGTTTCATGATTCTAGGAACTAGAGTTCTGAACGAGGAAGAGCTAGCAGACACCTAAACAATTACAAACCCGACTTCATATAAGTGAACGTCTCCAAAAACAGCCAACGCCAAACCTTCAGCGTTTGGGAGAATCTCATCAACTGCTTCTTTTGTTCTTTCATGGAGTTTCCATTTGAACTTCATTTCTGTTTTCTTTTTTTTTTTTTTTTTAATTACTTATTTGGCCACATCAAGTCTCAGCTGCAGCACTTGGGGTCTTTGGGGCGGTGCACAGACTCTTTATTGGATCGCGGCTTAGTTGCTCCTTGACAGGTGGGGTCTCAGCTCCCTGACCGGGGACTGAACCTGCGTCCTCTGCATAGCAAGGCGGATTCTTACCACTGGACCACCAGGGAAGACCCTCTGCTCTTTTCCTATGTCAGCTCTGAAGGAAGCGCGAAAAGATGAACTATATATACCCTTCTCTTCATCCTGTCTCTCCCAGCATGACATCACTCTGCTGCCCCCACCTTGCAACACCACCAACAGTGCTTCTGAGGCCCTGGTTAGAATCATCTGAAGCCAGCTGGCAAAGTGCCTTCTATTCGGCTCCCATCTTTAGCGAGACTCTACCCACACTTCCCAGAATCACTGTCTTGCTTCTTTTGCTTTCCCCCCAAAGAACAGGATCCCCAGGAGTCGGGCACTCAGACTCTTCCCTGGCCACCCCACATTCTTAGGAACTTCATCATCACAAGGTGAAGAGGAAGGAAAGGCAGGAGGCGACACTGTTTGCTTCTTGTTCTGCTTCCTGGTTTCGTTCTGGCTGTGGTCAAAGGCACCAGGGTGTGAGGCTCACCCCAGGGCTATGTGGTCAAGATTTCTGCTGACTAAGGGGACAGCCAGGCTCTGCTGTGGGCAGAGCCCTGAATTCACATTCCTCTCCTGACTCCAGCCCCAAGGGGCCATCACTTCATTGCTGTAGGTCTCAGGGGAGGTCCAAGTGACAAGAGCCGATGGGGAGCATCTCTTCCCGGCTCCAAGTTCAGAGCTTTCACGCTGGTCACCTGAAATCGGCCACGTAAAAGTCTTTATACTCTGGAGACCAGCAAATGCTATGCACCAGGGTCCCTGCTGTCACCCTGCCTTCCAATGCAGGGATCTATGGTCGGAGAACTAAGATACAGAGTGCCTCAGGGCAACTAAGCCTGCAACTAGAGAAGTCTGCACACAGCAGCGAAGACCCAGCACAGTCAAAAAAAGAAACACAAGTGCAGAATCATTGGACCTCGCTGCCCACCTCTGGAATCAGAACTTTTAGATGCCCCAGGTGATGCCAAACACCTGTACACTGGGGTTCTAGAATCCACAGATTACACGTCCTTCGAGGTTATTTTTTAGCTCTAAAACAATCTGCTTCTGGTTGTCCCCTGTTCACAGACTGGAAACTGTGACTGCAAATATCAGACATGTTGACTATGCCATCTTTTTCTTGCAATTCTGGAGACTGCCTTGCCTCAGTGGCTGAGTCGTGGTGAGGTCTCCACCTTGACCAGTAATTCCTGCTCGCTAGTCTTAAGTGGGTCTGATCCTGGGATGGGAGGACTTGTAACTAGCCTGTCCTCCTGAGGCTTGGAGGGGGAGCAGGAAAGGTCACCAGGATTTTCTTCGGAAAAGGCTTCCTGAGAAAAAGCCGAAGAAGCACAAGGCACGGTGAGGCCCTCAGCGTGTCCTCCAGGCCCTGGGAAGCAGTCCTAGCTCTATAGGGGCTGGTCTGTGGACTGATGCTGATGCCACATTGGCTTCAACGGCAGCCCTTGCTGTTATCTGGGGAGCAGAGGGAATCAAAGACACACAGAGATGCCCTGGAGCAGACACCATTATATTGAAATTCTATAGGAGCACTCATGGTGGCTCAGACAATAAAGAATCTGCCTGCAAAGCAGGAGACCCAGGTTCGATCCCTGGGTCATGAAGATTCCCTGGTGAAGGAAATGGCAACCCACCCTCTCAGCATTCTTGCCCAGAGAATCCCATGGACAGAAGAGCCTTGTGGGCTACAGCCCATGGGGTGGCAAAGAGTTGGACACGACTGAGTGACTAACTTAGCACACTCAAGCAAACAGACCACTAGCTGAACCCACTCCAGTGTTCTTGCCTAGAGAATCCCAGGGACGGTGGAGCCTGGTGGGCTGCCGTCTGTGGGGTCACACGGAGTCGGACACGACTGAAGCGACGCAGCAGCAGCAGCTGAACAGCAGCCCCCAGGAATGTATCCTTCATTGACACAAGGGGCTGCTTGGGTTAGGGAGGGGCCTGTGGCTGAGCGGGAGGGTGGCAACAGGTCTGTACCCACCTCCATGGCTGTGGAGTTCTTTCTGGACCCCTTCTGGTCCCAGTCAGAACAGCAACCCGCCCTCCTGTGATCTGACCTTAACAGGAAAGCCTTACTGCATCTTATTTCTATGTCCTTAGGTTATCCTCTTGTCTCTCTTTTTCTGCCCCTAGCTGTTCTATCTGCCCTCCAGATTCCTGAGTTAGGCCTTTCCTGCCTCCTATGGCCCATACCTTTTCCAGTCTCCAGCCCTCCACCCATGGCTTTGGACAATGCCCTCTGGATGGCCAGGGGCACCTTCCCCAAAGCCTCTTCAAGATGCTGGTTATGGCCCGAGGCTCTGATCTCCCTACACTAAGAAGTGGGACCCTCTCTGCTCACTTTAACCTTCACCCACCCATCCACCCTTGACCTTGAGAAGCAGGGGAGGTTTGGGATCTGAAGATATAGGTAAAGACTACTCAGAGCCCAGAGGAACACTCTTGGTTGGGGTCGGGGGATGTCAATGCTGACCCTGGGCAGGATGCAGGGACCTCATTTGCCCAGAGAAATGGGGAGAAGGGACCCACTAAAGGTCAGATGAGGTTTCAGCTTCCTTCTGATCTGTCCCCCAGGTTTCACCACCAGTCACCATTGTCTTTCCAAGAAAGCCACATTATCACTGCCAGGTCACACGAGGTGGGACCGGTGAGGGACTCGGAGTCCAGCCCGATCCCAGCGGCCCTACTGGGCAGGGGTGCAGCCTGGCACCCGCGCCCTTGGCCGCTCCTCTCCGAGCGGCTCCAGCTGTCTGCATGCCTCGCTCCAAGGCAGCGGGGTGGATGGCCAGCATGCAGCCCCGACCGGCAACTTGAAAATACAAATAAAACAGAGGGAAAAGAAATAAATAATAAGGAGTGCGCCAGAAAGCCAAAGAAAATACAGTTCCCAGGCTCGGGCAGGCTTGGGGCCTGCAGCCTGGCCCGGCCTCGAGCCTTTGGCACGGGAACCGGGGCCCTTTGTGCAGCCCTCGGCCACCCCCTGCGCGCCCCTTCCTAATTGCAGAAACACAATCCGGGTTTGCGCCCGACGCGCCCGGCGGCCGCGGGGCCGGAGGGGCCGGGAGCGCCCCGCCCGCAACAGGGCCCGGCTTGTTCTTTGTGCGGCAAATATTTATTTTGGTTCGAGTGGACCCCTTTCCACAAAGACCACCTGGTTGTGATCAATAACACCTATTTTCAGATAATCTGCCGCTCTCTAGGCAGAGCCCACGGAACTCACCCAAACAGAGACCTTTTCAAAGGGAATTGTAAATGGGCTGGATTCACAGCGGCCAGGAGGGGGGGCCGGGTGGGGGCCCCGGGTGAGGGGAGGGGGAGCCCGTGGACCTGGGTGGTCAGGCCAGAGCCGGGTGAGGCTGCCAGGTGGCGGGCTCCTCTCAGGCCTGGCTCTCCACCCTGGGGAGGGGGATGGGGCTGCCCGGTGTGGGCGGGGACGGCTTCCTGGGACCTTTCTCAAAACAAATTACAGACTTTCTTTGGTGGTCAAATGTTACTAGGGAGGTAAACGTCTAGAAACTCTGAGAGCAGCTTCCTCTTCCACCCCCAAAGAGCATCTCACTTGTCAAATTAGGATTCAGGGTTGAGGTGGCTGTGGGACTTCCCACACTTAGGTGTTAAGTGAGCCTGGTCTGTCCAGACAGCCACTCATACAAAGATGCGTGCCCATCACCCAGGGGATCCCAGTGGTGCAGCAAGGAACAAAAGACAGAGACCCTGCCCTCGTGGAGCTGACATTCCAGCGTGGCAGGCTAGTGGGCTCCGTCATTAAATCATGCCTGACTTTTCCACCCCATAGGCTGTAGCCCATCCCCCCTCAGGCTCCCCAGTCCCCAGGATTTCCCAGAGAAGAAAACTGGAGTGGGTTGCCATTTCTGACCCAGGGATGGAACCCGCGTCTCCTGCATTGGCAGGTGGATTCTTTTATCACCCAGCCACCTGGGAAGCCCTTCCAGTGTGGAGAGACAAACAAATCAACAGGCAAAATATTTAGTAATGCACAGGGAGAAAGCAGCTGGTGAATAGGTGTTTTGAAAACTATAAAGTGCTCTGTGTCTCCCCTAAGGTGGAGAAGGCTCTCCCTGCAGGCTAGCTGGTCCCCCCTGCAGGTGTCAGGTGAGTTATGCAGATGAGTCGCAAAAAGACTCAGAAGGTGCTGCACACTCCTGATGTCTCAGGTAGTGGGCCCAGCAGGAGTCCAAGTCCAGCTACTAACAAATGAATTTCGGAACTCTGAATCTTCAGGAGGGAATTAGGCTCAAGCCCATCTTATGGAGTATTGTGAGGTGATATGAAAATTTAAATGATAATCAACAGCACACCTCACTCAGTGTTAGTTCCTCCCAGCCCCAAATGCCATGGTTCAGTCTGGGCCCAGTGGAGGTGCAGTCCCTTTTTGTAATGTGACAGTATTAGAGTTTCTGGAACAGAATTTAAGATTTGGGAGGTACAGATTGGAGATCAAATAAGTCCTGGACACTGGGCCTTGGCATCCCTTCCACGGGAGATGCTATTTGAGGTCGTCCTGCACTCGGGTCGTCATCACTGTGGCGTTAGGGATGGCCCAGGCTGGCCAATCCAGTTGCCCACTGTGCCCATACCCCCACTTGCTTTGGGGAAGTCTGGGCTGCTGAAACAGGTGCCCCTTCCCCTCCCTGTTGCCACCCTTGGGCCCTGAGCTGAGGACAGTCAATCCATAGACTTCAAGTGAACCGTGAAGGGTCAGAGTCAGGTGACGGTAATTTGCTTGGTAAACCTTCTCTCTGAAACATTATTTTTTAAAAATGAAATTCTCTCTCTCCTTTTAAAAAAACAACATTTGTTTTTTAATTTTTGGCCACAGCCTGTGGCATGTGGGAGCTTAGCTCTCTGACCAGGGATCAAACCTACACTCACTGCGCTGGAAGGCGGAGTCTTAACCCCTGGACCACCAGGGAAGTCCTTCTCTTAAACACTTCAACTTGGTTAAATGGAGAGGTTGAGGCCTGTGGTAGTGGGGTGACAGGTGGGAAGATGTGGGGAGGGCGTCTTAGTCATAGGGATGTAGGATGGTCTCTCTCACACCTATGGGACCCCAGTGACTTTCTTGTTGGAACTCTAAGAGGCTGTCTTTCCACTTTTAGGAGGTCCCCATCACCCCCATCACCGTGGATTTTCTACAGTCAATTTCCAGTTTTCCAGGAAGCCTAAGTGAGCACCTGCCTCTTACAATGCACAGAGCTCACCTTCCCTGAAGTCTGTCTCAACAACACACAGATGCTCTTCAGCCCTTTGTGGCCAGGCTGGGGAGAGGCAAG
Source organism: Ovis aries (assembly GCF_016772045.2). Taxonomy (NCBI): domain Eukaryota; kingdom Metazoa; phylum Chordata; class Mammalia; order Artiodactyla; family Bovidae; genus Ovis; species Ovis aries. The sequence goes on along the minus strand of NC_056074.1, from coordinate 29,637,327 downwards.
GGCAGACCAAGGGTACGATGATTGTGAACGACTGTGTTAGAACTGCAGCAGATAAAACCATTTCAAGAGTGTTCCTTCTTTGTAAGGGCCTCCATCTGTCAAGGGACCCATGTAAAATTCTGAAAAATCACTTCTTGTATCCTAATGCTTTCTTCACCCTGGGAGATGGCTGGAAAGAGTAGGCAGGACTGACATATGTCATCTTTGTGCTGGTTGGGTCAGGCTGGGGCTACACTGATGTCATTGGTTGACATCAAGAATGTGGCCTTCTTGATGTACAGATGGCCAAGAGGCACGTGAAAAGATACTCACCATCACTATTTGTTGCTGTTATTTAGTCACTAAGTCATGTCTGACTCTTTGCGATGCCATGGACTGTAGCCCACCAGGTGCCTTTGTCCTTGGGATTTCCCAGGCAAGAATGCTGGAGTGGGTTGCCAGTTCCTTCTCCAGGGGATCTTCTTGACCCAGGGATCAAACCCGTGTCTTCTGCATTGGCAGGTGGATTCTTTGCCCCTGAGCCACCAGGGAAGCAATACAAATCCAAACTATAATGAAGTATCACCTCACACTGGTCAGAATGGCCACCATCAAAAAAATCTGCAAACAATAAATGCTGGAGAAGGTGTGGAGAAAAGGGAAACCTCTTACACTGTTGGTTGGAATGAAAATCAATACAGCCACTATGGAAGATCGTATGGAGGTTCCTTAAAGAACTAAAAATAGAGCTACCATATGACCCACCCATCCTACTTCTGGTTATATACCTGAAAACTATCATTTCAAAAGATACATACACCCCGGTGTTCACTGAAGCACTATTTACAGTAGCCAAGACATGGACTCAAACTCAATGTCCATCAACAGAGGAATGGATAAAGAAGATGTGGTATGTATATACAATGAAATATTACTCAGCCATAAAAGGAATGAAATTTTGCCGTTTGCAGAGACATGGGTGGACCTAGAGACTGTCATATGGAGGGAAGTAAGTCAGAAAGAGAAAAACAAATATTTATATTAATGCATATATGTGGAATCGAGAAAAATGGTACATATGAACCTAGTTGCAAAGCAGAAAGAGCAATAGACATAGAGAACAAATATTTGGACACCAAGGGGGGAAAGGGGCTGAACTGGGATGAATTGAATTGGGAGACTGGGATTGACATATATACACTACTATTATAAAACAGACAACTAATGAGAACCTGCTGTATAGCACAGGGAATTCTACTCAATGCTCAGTGGTGACAAAGAGGCGATAAATGCATGCGTATGGCTGATTCACTTTGCTGTACAGCAGAAACTAGTACAACATTGTAAAGCAACTAAACTCCATTTGAAAGAAAAAAATAAAAGAATGTGGCCTTCTCCCTCGATGAAATGTCCTCTCCTAGCTCTGAGTTTGCTGAGATTAAACTTGGGCTCAGACAAGCCAGTGGGGGTTGATGGCCCAGGAAAGATTATGATAAGCAAGGGGAAAGGGACAGGAAGGAGGGGGGTGTGTCGGAATTTGGGATAATTGAATTTGCTGTGCAGCCAGCACAGTTATGACCTGGGTCATCTGCTGCTGCTTCGTTGGTTGTAAATCCGCTAAGACCAGGAAATTCCACCATTAGGCCAATCTCCATTTTTTCCTCAAGAGACCAAGAAGCTTGAAGATTTAACTAGGGATGGTTTTCATGTTCTAAAGGTACAGACCCTGCGTAAACTAAATGTTTTTACACTAAGATTATTAAACATGTCCTGGAAACCAAGTGTTCGTCCCTCTGTCTTTTTGTCACGGTTTCTCCCAGGAAATCCAGCAGACACTCATAATTAAAGGACATCCATCCATCCACCATGATTACCCAAAATGTTGAAGTGGGGAAAGTCTTCCTCCAGGGAACTTCTCTGTGTGCCATAGTTTTGACTCCAGGTTCCCTTCCATTGCCTTTTGGACGTTTGTTAATGCAAAGCTGTGGGGTCATTTGTAATTAATTCAACAAACTGAATAACTGATCTCCTAAAAATGATTATTTCTTGCAAAGCAAGATATAACCTATATGCACATTGAATGCAAATATGATGTTTGTGGCACCTTGAATGTTTTCTGGAAACTGCAAATATTCAGGGTTTCCTTCTTGGACTTAGCCAGAACCCACAGAGGTGAAGAGCTTGTATCTTTAGGAATACCATCTTCTGAGGTTGAAGTTTCTTAGAAGAAAAGCTACGACAAACCTAGACAGAATATTAGAAACAGAGACATCACTTTGCCAGTGAAGGTTCATATAGTCAAAGAGAGTTTTTCCATCCATGAGTATGGGTGTAAGAGCTGGACCATAAAGACGGCTGATCGCTGAAGAATTGATACTTTCAAGTTGTCGTGCTGGAGAATACTCTCGAGAGTCTGTTGGATAGCGAGCAGATCAAACCAGTCAATCATAAAGGAAATCAACCCTGAATATTCACTGGAAGGACTGATGCTGAAGCTGAAGCTCCAATACTTTGGCCACCTGATGGGAAGAACTGACTCATTAGAGAAGACCTTGATGTTGGGAAAGATTGAAGGCAGGATGAGAAGGGGGCGACAGAGGATGAGATGGTTGGATGGCATCACCGACTCAATGGATATGAGTTTGAGCAAGCTGTGGGAGACAGTGAAGGACAGGTAAGCCTGGCATGCTGAGTCCATGAGGTCTCAAAGAGTCGGACATGAGTTAGTGACTGAACAATAGCAATATATATACATACATATGCATATATACATATATATATTCCTTTACATATCCTTTTCCATTCTGGTTTATCACAGGATATTGAATGTAGTTCCCTGTGGTATACAGTAGGACCTTGTCATTTATCCATCCTACATATACTAGCTTGCATCTGCTAATCCCAAGCTCCCAATCCTTCCCTCTGCCACCTGCCTTCCCCTTGGCAACCATAAAACTGTTTTCTAGGTCTGTGGGTCTGTTTCTGTTTCATAGATATGTTCATTTGTGTCCTATTGTAAATTCCACATAGAAGTGATATCATATGATATTTGTCTTTCCCTTTCTGACTGTATTTTCTTGGTTCTGTTTCTCTAGAGAAAGCTGACTCACACAGCAAATGTACATCTACAGAATTCTATGTATGTAGACATGGTGTTTATGCATGTATACACACAGGCTTCCAAGTTCTGTCTACTAGAAGAGGCCCTGGGAGCAAAAACATTGCAGTAGCATTGAGCAGATTCAGCACCCAGATATCGACTTCTGAATCTCATTTCCCACTAAAAAGAGCCAGTGATCCTTGGAGAAGGTACTGACTCCAGAGCTGAAACTGGGAGCCCCAAATATGTAGTTGTTTGAGAAAGACTGAGGGGATACAAGGCACACAGAGGCCAATGTGAACGGCGTCTTACTCAGACAATGTACTCATCAGAATAAATAAGAACTGTCATTCCCACTGAGTAAAATAGGAAGACACCAGACTTTAGAGATACATGAGTGAATCCACTGACATCTGATGATGAATGGCATATTTACGTAATTTCAAAGTACCTCCCCACAAGACAGTTAATTGCAAAGGGGGAAAGTGTAACTTTACAATGGAGAAGATTGGCAGACACCATCCCTTAGTCACATCATCAAAATGAACATCATCAACCCTGGAGTAAATATCTGTGACGTCAGAGATGCCTCCTGCTGCTGCTGCTAAGTTGCTTCAGTCGTGTCCGACTCTGTGCGACCCCATAGATGGCAGCCCACCAGGCTCCCCCGTCCCTGGGATTCTCCAGGCAAGAATACTGGAGTGGGTTGCCATTTCCTTCTCCCTTGAAAGTGAAGTCGCTCAGTCGTGTCCGACTCTTTGCGACCCTGTGGACTGTAGCCCGCCAGGCTCCTCTGTCCATGGGATTCTCCAGGCAAGAATACTGGAGTGGGTTGCCATTTCCTTCTCCAGGCTACATCTAATCATGAGGAAATATCAGACAGCCCCAGATTGAGGACCATTCTGCAAAACAGCTGGCTTGTAATGTCAAAGTTGTCAGAGTCCTGGAAGTTGAGGAAAGTTGGGAGTATCCCAGACTAAAGGTATGTGATAGCTAAATACAATATGTGATTTTTAAATTTCTTTTAAAATTTTATTATTGGAGTATAATTGCTTTATAATGTTGCATTAGTTTCTGCTGTACAACAAAGTGAATCAGCTATACGTATACATATATCCCCTCCCTCCCACTTCCCCATCCTCCCACCCCTCTAGGTCAGCACAGAACACCCAGCTGAGTTCCTTACTTTCCAGTTGCTTTCCAGCAGTTTCGCACTAGCTCTCTGTGTTACACACGGTGGCGTGTGTGTGTCAATGCTACTCTCCCAACGCAGTGTGTAATTCTGTGTGAGATCCTTTTGCAAAGGACTAGACACTCTCTGATGGTTCCCTGAAAATGTTCTTTGTGCTGTCCCAGCTTATTTGTAAGTTAGTGACTGTTACAAACTTTTACTCTTTTATGGTTAAAAAAAGATATGCTTGTAACTGGTGGAAAAAAAAGAGAGAAATGTGTTTTACCCCTCTGTCTTAGGATGACCGAGAAGAGACCAGAGTTTTGAGTTACACTGGGGGGCTGCTCATCAACCAAGACAGTATCTGGCATTTCTGTAGTTCTTTTCAACATACAGAGTATTCTTTGTTACTCATACTGAACTCCTGTGATAACCTTGCGTGGTTGTGGCTATAATCATTGTACAGATGGAAGGCAGGCTCAAAGACAGTAGTTATAATTAGTGTGGTGGAAATGCTGGGTTTATGTCCAAATTCCCCCGATTACATCCCTATTTTTTACATATTCATTCAGCATATAGTTAATGACCAATTGCCATGTGTTCAGGAAGGCAGCAAACGAAACAGTCTCTTCTCTCCAGGAGCTGAGAGACTCTTTGAGTCTGCAAAAAAATCTGGATCCAAGCTTACTAAGAATGAAATCCCAGCTCCCAGCCTGTTTCTTAGCTGATTTGAAAACCCAACCCAGCATTTCTGACAAAGTGCATTTTTAGCATTCCTTCACGACAGTCTCAGTTTATTTGCAGCGTCCTGCTGCTTGGAAGCCTGGTGGGCTGACTGTAGGTGTACACAGAACCAGTGAAAGGGGGAAGCCCAAGTGGGATGCAATGAGGACTGGGGATGAGAAAACCCAGTTTACCCACTTTTCACTCATTTGGACAATGCCTTTCTGAATGTAAAACAAAATCCATACTGTATAGAACTCCCTCCTGAACAGAGAGCTTACTGATTACCAAGCTCTGAATAAAAGTTCTTGGAAAAAGTTAACAAATACTAACAGATAACAGTGTATATGTATCTGTATACATAAACAGTGTTTATGTATGTGTATATATACATGTGTATGTATATAAGATACATATATACAGTAAGTCCCCTAGATCCGAACCTTCAACTTGTGAACTTTCAAAGATGTGAAGCTGCATTTGCCTGTCCAGTCTCATAAGGTGGTTCACATGCCTGCATCCTCTACAAATGGTTGTGTTTTTGTGTACTTCGCTATAGAGTACTGTATGGAGTACGGTAATACAGAGTCTTTATTTCAAGTCCAGGATGTCCAGAAGCACGCGGGAAAAACGGTGGTATATAGCTGATTGTGTTAGTTGGGTATCTAGGCTAACTAACTCTCTTGTACTTATGAAAAAAATCGGACTTAATGCACTCTCAGCATGGAACTCATTTGGATGTAGGGTACTTACTCTATTTTACTTTTTATATAAAATAATATTTAATAAAAATAGTATATATATATATATATATATATATATGATTATGGGCTTCTCAGGTGGCACTGTTGGTAAAGAACTGTCAGTGGAAGAGATATAAGGGACATAGGTTCGATCCCTGAGTCAGGACGATCCCTTGGAGGAGGGCATGGCAAACCCACTCCAGTATTCTTGCCTGGAGAATCCCATGGACAAAGGAGCCTGGTGGGCTACAGTCCATGGGGTTGCAAAGAATTGGACACAACTGAGCAACTGAGCAAGTATATATATTATATATCTATGTATATACATATATACACACACATTTTATACAGTATTTTGTAAAGGGTTTTTCATGTGTATCATCTAACACCTCACAGGAGTTCTGGTGGGAGGTATTACTCAGCTCCCTGATTCATAGGTGGGGATAAGTTGCCTGGTAGGTAGAAGGGTCAGAATTTGAACCCAGGGCCTCTGGAGTTACATCCCTGCTCAGTCATCTGCCTAAATCGCCTCTCTCCTCCCACTAACAAAACATACATAGTAACCGTTAAAATCAAGAGTGCTAGTTGAGCAATGATAAGTGAGTGGTCTCTCTGGAAACTTTTTCAGCTTCCCCCTAGAGTTTGTAAGCAAAGTGTAAATTGACTATGTGCTTAGGAATTTACCAGCTCAGACAGAAACAATTAGACAGGAGGCCAAGTAAGAGTGAGAGAGGGAGGCAGACCCCAGGCATGTGAGCTGAGCCGACATTCCTTTTAAAAGCTTCCCTTGGCCCCTTTCTCCATTGGCTGAAACCCTAGAGGGTTGACTGGCTAAACCACTTCCTCTCAGAAGTGTCTGTCCTCCCCAAGGGAGCTTGGGATGTGTAGTCTTGAAATCAGCTGAACTTTCAGAATCCTTCAGCCAGACTCCCTGGGTGAAGAAGTGCAGACTGGATTTCAAGTTTTTCTGTATGATGAAGTAACCAGTGTGCTTTTTGCAAAACACAGAGTTCTTCCAGGCTAAGAGTTGAAGCCTCTGTTTATGGATCAGGATCCCTCCCCCCGTCCCCATTTCAGTTCTTTATTACCTCCCCTCTCCTTCCAAAGAGACCAAGCACACTGACAGCCTCATCAGTGCTGCTGATGGAGGTAGATCCCCTGACAGGCGTGGAGCAGTTCTCAGCAGCAGAGGAGCCTTGCCCAAGGGTTGCTCCCCAAAGCGGTACCTTTGCAGTAGTTTCTAAGGTGACCTGTTTACATGATGGCTGTTAATAATAGATTTTAGAGGAAGTAAGAGTGCGAAACCAAGCCCACAGACCACTTACAGAAAGCACTGCATATGGTTTTGCTTTGTTTTGTTTCTAATTTCCTCCCTCACTGTTGCCTTGGCCTGGCAGCTCCTTGGCCTAGAGCAGTCAGATTTTTTTTTTTCCCCCCTGGCATTCTGGAACCTCATGTTCTCATTTGGTCTAAGATAGTAACAACCCGTGTGAGGATCCACACTTGATGCATTACTCATGGACTAAATAAACACTGTACACATGGATGGCTCAGGAGCATGTAGATTTCATTGATTTAATAAAATAGCAATCATCTTAGGTGTCACTGGATTTCCTTAGGGCTCAGACGGTGAAGCGTCTGCCTGCAATACAGGAGACCCAGGTTCGATCGCTGGGTCGGGAAGATCCTCTGGAGAAGGAAATGGCAATCCACTCCAGTACTCTTGCCTGGAAAATTCCATGGATGGAGGGGCGTGGTAGGCTCCAGTCCATGGGGTCCATGGGGTCGCAAAGAGTCGGACACGACTGAGCGACTTCACTTGGACTAGGTGTCATTACATTTCTAGTGGTCACTGACCATTAAGAATGCTGCAAAACAACAGATATTGAAAATATAGCTTCCCTTGCATGGGAGTCAACAACATTTTTGCCCCCCGCCCCCCGCCCCGGCACACACACAAAATGACTTCTTATTCGAAAGGGCTGTTGAGCAGCATCTCAAACTATGGGGAAGACAGTTTCCATCGGAACTTCCCACAGGCTTGCCATGCTCCTCTCTGTTTGGCATGTGTTTTTGCCCCCTTTCAATTGCTTTCTCTTCTTTTTTCTGCTTTCCAATGTTGTGTTCATTTCTGCTGTACAATGAAGAAAATCAGCTATATGTATCCATATATCCCCTCCACAGAGCACCACGCTGAGTTCTCTGTGAGGTACAGCAGCTTCCCACCAGCTATCTGTTTTACAGATGGAAGTGTGTATGTGTCGAGGTTACTCTCCCAGCTCACCTCCCCCAACCCTGTCATGTCCACACATGCATTCTCTAAGTCTGTCTCTCTTCCTGTCCTGGAAATGGGTTCATCTGTACCATCTTTCTAGATTCCACATATCTGCACTGATAGACTCAAAGCACTTCATGACATCTGCACAGAACGGTTGAGTAGGGGAAAGGCTGGATTAGTAGCCAGGATGGTGAAGTTCCTATTTGCCCTTTGTGTCAAATCAGCCAGCTCCCTTGTAATAAGTTAGTAAAATCGTAAATCTGAGCACTGCAGGGAATAAGTGCCAGCCCTCACTCCATACAAATGCTTCTAAGGAAATGGTGTCCTGGTCCTGTTATGAGTGGGCCAGTTTTCCAAGTGTGGAATAAATGACTGGGAAATGAACTCTAGGGGCAATATTAAATCAAATTCTAAAACTTTGTAAAGGCAGTGGACCTTAGCCAGTGCTTGAATAGCCAGGGCATATTAAGAAAACCTCTTAAAAAGATGACCTCCAATGCCTCACCATCCCATCTTTCTCAGAGAAGTCAGAGGTGTGTGCCTTGATTTTCCCTAATCAATACTTAGCAGATTTCAGAAGTGGTGAGAAAACTGCTTGCCTGAGATAGAGATTTGCAAGAAAATCCAGCTAGACTACTCTTAAACATCCCTGGCCGTTATTTCTCTTTCTATGCTTAGGCCCCTTATACCAAATTTTTATGTTCTGCTTTCTTAGAAGTCCACTAGGAAACCTCTATAGAAGTATACATACAAACTTATTCCTCTAAAGACTAACATCCTTGTTGAGTACTGACAGTGGGAGAAATGCAATACAGTGAGAATAGGAATAAACAAATAGAATTTCATCTGTAATTTATTTTTCTGTCACTCCCAAATTTTTCTATTTTGTGTTTGTTTTATAAGCTAAACAACAACATAACAGTTTTATATATGCTTTATAAATTACTGTGCATATAATGAGAGTGGTTAACTCAGCTGGTTAAGAATCCCCCTGTAATACAGGAGACCCCGGTTCGATTCCTAGGTTGGGAAAATCCCTCTGGAGAAGGGATATGCTACTCACTCCAGTATTCTTGGGCTTCCCTTGTGGCTCAGCTGGTATAGAATCCGCCTGCAATCCAGGAGACCTGCGTTTAAACCCTGGGTTGGGAAGATCCCTTGGAGAAGGGAATGGCTGCCCACTCCAGTATTCTGACCTGGAGAATACCATGGACTGCATAGTCAATGGGGCTGCAAACAGTCGGACACAACTGATTAACTTTCACTTTATATATGCTTTACAAATTAATGTATATATAACAAGAATATTTACTTACATTTTTTAATGGTAGGGTACACATTAAAAAATTTAGACACATCACTTCTTAGCCTTTTGGCTAAGATCAAGTGTCAAAAATTTAGACACTAAAGTTTGGAACATGTCTCCTTCCGTTTTGTTGTTGCAGTCACTTGGTTGTGTCTGACTCTTTGCGACCCCATGGACTGCAGCACGCTAGGCTTCCCTGTCCTTCTCTATCTTATGGAGGTTGCTCAAATTCACGTCCATTGAGTCAATGATGCCATCCAACCATCTCATCCTGTCAACCCCTTCTCTTCCTGCCCTCAATCTTTCTTTCCTTTCGTTTAAGTAGACAAGTTGTCTAGAAGGTACTCAGTGTCACCCTAGGAAGTCTACTGGGTGACCAAGTCTGTGAGTCTAATTTTTCTCACAACATCAAGGACTTTCCAGGGCTCATTCATTTTCATTATGAAATAGAGGAAATGAAAATGAGCCAACTCACAGTGAAACGATTTGAGGCAAATTTCTTCCCTGGGAATAAAAAAGATCTTAAAAATCTGCATGAACCATAAACTCCTGGCACAGGACCAGAGGGGGCTGGACCATCTTATTCTCTACTGGAGGATCATTGGGGGAACGGCCACTTGGGTTGGAGATGGTCAGAAGATGCAAGAGTGAAGTCCAGGGTATGAGGTCTACCCTGGATGGATCTGCTTGCTTTGTTCTGGTTCTTGACACATATCCATGGCCTTGGCTGTCTTCCTTTAAAACAGGAAGATTTAAATATTATGTTTAAAAATCTCTGCAAGCATCATCAACAATGTAAAGGTTAATTTTAAGTATCAGTTTGACTGTGGCCAAGATTAAACAGTATTTCCGGTATGTTAAGTATGGGTGTTTCTGAATGAGATTAGCACTGAATGTGTGGACTCATTGAAGAGGACTCCTCTCCCCGGTGCAGGCCAGAGGGCCCCCTCTAATCACGGAGGGTCTGAATAGAGCAAACAGCAGAGGAAGGAGGAATTCACCCTCTGGGCTCCCTCCCTGCCTGCCCAGGTAGGATTTTTCTCCTGCCCTTGAACTGAGATCTACACCATCAGCCGGTTTCCCTGATTCCCCTGAATCACACGCTACTGGTTTCCCTTGAGGGCTTCCCAGGTAGCACAGTGGGTAAAGAATCCGACTTCAATGCAGGTGACACGAGTTCAATTCCTGGGGTTGGAAAGATTCCCTGGAGGAGGGCATGGCAACCCACTCCAGTATTCTTGCCTGGAGAATCCTCTGGAGAGGAGCCTGGTGGGCTACAGTCCACAGGGTCGCAGAGAGTCAGACACGGCTGAAGAAACTGAGCATGCTACATGTGGCTTCCCTAGGTGACCAGCTCCAGCCCGGGGGGGATTCTTCAGCCCTCACAATTGCATGAGTCAAGTCCTCGTAATAGAGATCCGTATATATATCCGCACTGGTTCTGTTTCTCTGGAGAGAGCTAATACAAACAACACTAAAACCCACATAATTCTATACTTTCTGCTATATGCACATGTGAAAAAGTTTTCACGGTGCCAGAAGAGGTCAATAGGAAACTCTCCCTGGGAAAACCCTTGGACCTGGGGTGGGGGACAAGGGACAGAAGGTTGGTTGTAAATAAGAAAACGTTTTCTTCAGTTCTGAGAGAAGAAGGCACAATTTATTTAGTCAAATTATTTTACAACATAGTATTCATGGACAGTTGTCAACTTAACACTTAATATAGTTTAAAAGAGTCAATGATTACCTGCAAAATTATATATATTTTAATATCTAAAAAATATATTGTATATATAAGGCAAAAAATCCCTCGTATCCACAAGGGAAAGTTAGGTTGCTGTTTTCCAAGTTGTGATGATTGTAGTTCAGTTATTTACAAACATCTCCAAAGCAGTTAACGGTTTAAAGGGATTGCCTTGACTCGCTTCTGCTCATTTGTTAAATAATTACAGTGATTCTCTTTCGGGTAAGTCAGTGACTTCAAAGTCCTGTTCTCTTTTCTGCAACAAGTCACATTATGCTTTTTTAAAAACCAGCTATAAAAACGTACAAGCAGTCCAAATGTACAGATTGACAAAAAGATGTACAAATTACATTAAAAAAAAATAACGACTGATTTGATAGGAACACTGTATCTGTGACCGAGGTCAACTCGTTTCTTTACTCTTTTTCACTTTTTAATTATTTACTTTTAATACTGTGAGATATAGGAAAATAACTCTGCATAATTTATACAGTAAGTTGCCTTGTGGTTGGTGGACCCTGGACTGATCATCTGACAAGCGCACAGCACTTGCGAATCTGTTTGTGTTTAGAAATCCCTAGGACTTTTCAAAGTACTGGGACCCACTGTCATTATTTTTTTTTTTTCAGTTATTTACTTCTCTGGCTTTTCAGGAATGTCTGTATTTGCATTAACATCTCTTAGTTCATATTTTGACTACTTCTAGACAAAATGGTCAGCCTAGCGCATATTTACTGCCCACTGAGAGGGATTCTGCAATGCCCGTGGCTTCTTAAATACACACTTGTTTCTTTCTGTTAAATTCCAGTTGGGTGAAAACTTCACTGGCCTTACAACCAATGTTCCAGTTGCCCTCCACTGAGTTAGGTCTTCCTAAGATAAGATGATAAGCTTCCTGCCGCTAGTTCACTAAGCCTCAAACCAGAGCATAACTGGTTAAGTCCATGATTCTTTATCCTACTGAACCCTTCAAGGTTCAAGATGAGACCCGTGTGTCTGTAAGAAACTGTTTTTGGTCCTAAAAATATAAATCTACATGCAGTTTCTTTCCCAGAACCATGACACAACCATTCCAGTAATCTTAAATATTCAACTCATAGGTTGACAGGAGATTGGGACTCCAAACTGGCATACTGGCCCATGGAATTATCCACCTCTTTGTTCAAGGTAGAGAAAAGCAGGAGTTACCAATGTTAAAAAAAAAAAAAAAGAGTTGTTTTTTAAGAACAGGTACAAAAGTTCTATCCAACAAGAAAGAGCATCCAGTTTTGATTTCTCTCCAAGGCCACGTAAGTCCAAAGGGAGGTGTAAGGGAGGGGCCTTCAGCGAGAAGGCCGCCGATGAGGAAGCCTCTAGTAGTAGCTGCCTAAGTGTGAGGGCACGTGGGTGTTGGGGTGACGGGGGACGTTGGGGTTAGGGTAGATGCCCCCCGTCGGGGAGGTCCAGTATTGTGACGCCGCTCCGAAGAAGCTGGAGGACGTGACGGGCATGGAGGACGGGTGGGGAGGGACAAAGTTCACCTTCTGTTGGTGGGTGTGGTAGGAAGGCATGTAGGAGATGTCGGAAGGGTACTTGTACATGGACGATTCAGTGGGATGCGGCTGCAGAGCCTGGGCGATGCCGTGGAAGTCAAATTTGTAGGCATACCTCTTGCCATGCACTTTGGTCATAATGTTCTTATCATAGTAGTATCGGAGGGCCCGGCTCAGCTTGTCGTAATTCATGTTGGGTTTGCTCTTGCGCTCCCCCCAGCGCCGGGCCACCTCATCGGGGTCCGTCATTTTGAACTCTCCGTTGGTCCCCTCCCAGGTGATGCAGCTGGCGTTGGCGCTGTCCGAGAGCAACTCCAGGAGGAACTGCCACAGCTGGATTTGCCCGCTCCCTGCAGGAGAGAGAAAACAGAGGCTCCGCCTGAGAAATCAGAACCTGATCCCTAAGTGCAAGGGTCCACTTACTCTGGACAGGAACCCCAGGATCTCCTTCTACAGTCAGAATCCACTTCTCACCCAGACTGGCGTAATCAGCAAGGTTAGATCTTTAGATAAGCTGCCCCCAGCCTGGTGAAATTCACCCAGAGCCAGCTGTGTGGCTTGGGGCGAGGCACGCCCCATCCCTTTGGGGGAAGATGCTTGCCTCTCTCCTTCTGTAAAGGTCTGAACCACGGTCTACTTGTTCAGTGCTGGCCTCCCTCTGAGTCCCAGGGGAACGTGTGGACAGCACTTTAGGCTAAAGCAACCTGAATTGCTCCTTAGCCTTTGTGCTTGGCTCTCTGCTCTAAGTTCCACAGAAAACATGGGCAGAGAGAAAAGAAAAAAAAGAGGAGAGAGAGCTGGTGGCTTTCTCACCCTCTGAGCAGAAATGGCCTGGAGACAGGAGCAGTGGGACTTCCCTGGTGGGAGAGTGCTGGCCTCGCAATTCCAAAGGGCCTATTAACTCACACAGGGGGTGCACTTGGTTCAGAACTCGCTTGAGAGTTACCTGAATTACAAACCCTTAAAATACACTGTCGAGTTTCTTTTATCTGCAACCTCTTTTAGGAAGCCAGGTAATGCTGCAATACCATCTAAAGTGAATACTGAGGCAGCTTTAGAATATGTATTCACTGAGAGCTGGCTAGAACTTGTTCCTTGCCCTTCCCACACCCACCCCCTCCATCTTACCCTGCTGAAACTTATCTCAACCTCAGTGCACATACACAGGGCTAAAATGTTTGTGGTCCAAAGGCATCTCCAGCTTATGGATATCGTCACCACCTAATGACAAGCCCTGTTCTCTCCTTGTGCACTAGAGAAACGGGGGTCAAACAGTTCAAGGAAAGGAATACATGTCCCTCCCCGGTCAGGTGTCTGAACCGAGGACACCTTAGTGATCTCATAAAACTATGGAACATTCTGGAACACAACCTCTCAGGCCAAAGTAAACTCACCAGGATTGGCTAGGCGACTGCTGGTTGGGCCCAGGATCTGATATGGATCTAAGGAGACAAGAAAGGAAATTTGCTTCACTGTTATGAAAAATATAAAAACAACAGCATTAACAATAACAATACCCCTAAGGGTTTCAACTTTTGATATCATAGGAAAGCCTCATTTCATAAAACGGCACTGCTTTTACTTGCAAACCTTAAAGATCATGATCAGAGTTATGCTCTATATCCCTGTTATTACAGAAACAACATGAAATAGTGATAGTATCATTTTTTCCTATTTAGTGTTTAAAATTTATAGATAATGCTGCCATTACCTACAACAGAATAATAAAATGCATTTGGAAAGGAGCTAGCTGATATCCAGTCACATGAATAAGGTGAAGTATGGCTTATTAAAAGAGCTCAAAGTCTAAAAGTGTCTTTATAAAGGTCTTACAACAGTCTTTGTAAAAATTTATTTGTTTGTTTATTCCTGACCATGCCATGCAGCTTGTGGGATCTTAGTTCCCTGATGAGGGACTGAACCCACGCCCCTGCAGTGGAAGTGCTGAGTCTTAACCACTGGACCACCAGGGAATTCCTTTGTTGCTGTTCAGTCACTCAGTTGTGTCTGACTCTGTGACTGCATGGACTGTAGCCTGCCAGGCTATTCTGTCCATGGGATTCTCCGGGCAAGAAAGCTGGAGTGGGTTGACATTTCCTTCTCCAGGGGATCTTCCTGACCCAGGGATCGAACCCACGTCTCCTGTGTCTCCTGCATTGGCAGGCGGACTCTATCACTGAACCACCTGGGAATCCCTGACTAGTCTTTAATAGCTCTAACTATTACATGCCCCTCTTTTTCTGATGCAGCATAAAAGACACATGCCTGGAAATCAAGTAGCCTGATAATAAATTTAGCTGATCATAACCACTGAGTCACTGAGTTATCAGCTAAATAACTCAGTGGACAATCTCTGGGTATTGCTTTTCTCCTCTGCAAAATGATAGGTTTGGCTCTTGGATTCTCCAGTTCGCTTCCATTACAACCTTCTATGATTTTAAGCTTGGAAATGTTGACACCAACCAACCGCAATTTGTATTTTAGCCATAAAATGATTATATATTTATACACACACACATATATTTGAATTTCTTTTTTTAATATAACATCTCTTCATTTATTTTGGCCTCACCATGTGGCATGTGTGATCTCAGTTCCCTGACCAGGAATCAAACTCCTGCCCCCTGCAGTGGAAGCATGGAGTCTTAACTACTGGACATCCAGGGCAGTCCTTAAAATGATTATTCTTAATACCTCAGTTTACATAAAACTTATATGATAGTTTAGCCATAAAAGAAACCTTTGCAATACTGACACAGTGAGGACTATCTTCTTCTTTTCAGCTAAGATCATGGTAGAGAGCTGGATCACAGCTTGGTGATGACGTCATATGTTTGATACAATTTTACAATTTCTATATAATTATAATCTTAAAAAATCAACATGATTTAGGGGTTTTTGCTCACAACCACAAATTAACTTTGAAGAGTCCTTAAGACCTCTCAATCTACCCCTTTCTATCTATATAGTATGACAACTAAAATATTTTGGGGAAAGGAGATCCAACCAGTCCATTCTGAAAGAGATCAGCCCTGGGATTTCTTTGGAAGGAATGATGCTAAAGCTGAAACTCCAGTACTTCGGCCACCTCATGCGAAGAGTTGACTCACTGGAAAAGGCTCTGATGCTGGGAGGAATTGGGGGCAGGAGGAGAAGGGGATGACAGAGGATGAGATGGCTGGATGGCATCACTGACTTGATGGACGTGAGTCTGAGTGAACTCCAGGAGTTGGTGATGGACAGGGAGGCCTGGCATGCTGTGATTCATGGGGTCACAAAGAGTCAGACACGACTGAGCGACTGAACTGAACTGAATTTGGCCACCTGATGTGAAGAGTTGACTCACTGGAAAAGACCTTGATGCTGGGAAAGACTGGGGACAGGAGGAGAAGGGGGCAACAGAGGATGAGATGGTTAGATAACATCACTGACTCAATGGACATGAGTTTGAACAAACTCCCAGAGACAGTGAAGGACAGGGAAGCCTGGCGAGCTGCAGTCCACGGGGTCGCAAAAGTCAGACAGAACTGAGCGACTGAACAACAATGTCTAATTTTGTTGTTGTTGGGGACTCTCTAAATCCTCCACGTCAAATCCTCTCGGTCTGACTTGTGTTTCACAGTCAGCAAGTTCTCAGCCTTCCTGAAGAAATGCAGGTCAACTTTCTACTGCTTATCCTCAGTGGAGATGGAAAACCAAGCCTGTTCACCCAAAGCAACAGCATGTTCAGAGCTTACTCTAAGCTGTGTCCCAAGAGAGACTGAGCTGGGCTTGGGAGGGCACACATGGCAGTCTTCAGATTCATGAAGAACCTTCACAGAGAACAAGGGGAAGACCTTTCCACAGGGCAAACTGGAAAGCTTGAATGGAAGATACAGCACTGGGGGGGGGGGGGACTTTGGCTCAAATGGTGGAATTGAGCCTCGTTAGGTATTGAGCTCCCTGGTGGCTCAGATGGCAAAGCGTCTGCCTACAATGCGGGAGACCCAGGTTTGATCCCTGGGTCAGGAAGATCCTCTGGGGAAGGAAATGGCAACCCACTCCAGCACTCTTGCCTGGAAAATCCCATGGATGGAGGAGCCTGGATTGCAACCCACTCCAGTACTCTTGCCTGGAAAATCCCATGGATGGAGGAGCCTGGATCTATGGGGTTGCAAAGAGCCGGACATGACTGAGCGACTTCACTTTCCCATAGCTGTTAAGTATTCAAGTGGAGATGATGCGGCCACAAGACTGAGGTGTTACAGGAGGATGTCGTAGACCTAGACGTCTCTAGGTTCCCTTGCCATACGAAGAGTCTCCAGTTCCATGGTTTTCAAAGTTGCTCTGCCTTAATTGTTAAGGAGATTCATTACAGGGATGGAAGAAGGTGAAGCAACTTGGGAGTTTGGGATGACAGCTCTCGTATTCCCCGAATCCAGCTGTGTGGCTCTGGCAAATCACTTCACTTCTTGAGATCTCGGTTTCTTTATTTTACAACATGAAACATGTTAATCTTGAGGTTCCTTTCACCTCTGATATGACAGGATTCTCTCTACATTCCAGGGCTAGGTACGCCATGCATAGATCTAGTACAGTGTCAAATATAGGATTCTATGAAGAAGAATGATGACAAACACAAGATACTGTCTAAATCCTCCCCTGCTGACCACGTGGCACCAATGGCCGCACAGCAAGCAAAGGAGGGTTCGAACATCAGGGACAGGTACCTGGTTGGGGCCGCTGTTCAGTATTCTTACTCATCGTTTGTGCTCCAGCAAGGGGGGGACCTGAGGCAAGAAGAGAAATATGGTAAGTGGAGCCATTCTCCATGAAGGGGAGGGAACGTCTCATCAAGCACATCCCCACCGAGCAGAACAACTGTGCTTTCCCATTCACTCCCTCACTCAGTCACTCTACTCATTTATTCATTTTATGTTATAAATATTTATCCAGAATCTATGTACTGGCACTGTTCTCGATGCTAGGGACCCAGCACTGTGCAAGGGGTTCCTGCCAGAGCTTACATTTTAATGGAGGAGACAATGATGAACAGCAATAAATATGTAAAAGGAGCATGTCTGGTGGTATCGGGGCTGTGGATTTCATTTTTAAATAGAAAACCGAGAAAGGTCTTTAATGAGAAGGTGGCGTTTGAGCGCCAGCCTCCTGCTCCTGTGTTTCCACGTCTTGTGAGCTCCCCTCTTTGTGGCATCTCTTAGTACACCCTTCCTGCTCCTGCCATCACGTCACATCTCCATGTTAGAGCTGTGTTGCTTCTTGCACCATCTTTGGTTTCATCTGACTGGCATCCTCACCACTCCTCTCTCTTCTCACTGACCCATCAAATGCTATTTAGCCAGTTTAATCTCCATAAACCACTTTACTCCACCATCCAAAAACCTCAGTGACTCACTGTTGACTAAACCACTGAGGTCTATGGTCTGAGCATCTCTGAACCCTTTCCTTACCCTTCCAGACTTTTCCTTCATGCACCCTAAACTCCAGGAACCCAAGTCCTCCCTGACTCTCAGACATATTGACCTTGGTGTCTTTCCCTGATGCCACCTATCCTGGGAGCGCATCTTTCCCATCTTTCTGGGTCCAAATCCTGCCTCTCTTTCTAGAACCAACTCTTATGACTCCAGGTCTCCAAGGTGTTCCTGAGGGCACCCAAAGAGAAAGGGTTGTGTGTGTGTGTATGTGTGTGTGTGTGTGCACGCGTGTGCGTGCGCGCCTGCGCGTGCTTGACTCCTCTCCCCTCCTGGAGAGACTGGTCCATGCCTGGTTCACCATGTGAAACCCACACTGCCCAGGGCTGGAGGCAGAGGAAACAGATAATACATATTATTAAAAGGACTTGTGGCTATTGCTTGGGCATTAATTTTCAATCCTAACCTCTTTCTTGAAAGAATTCCCATCACCATGCATTTCTGTGCTTGATATTTTACCTCCTAGAGACAGCAAGATTTACATGTTCTGGGTCAGGACTTTATGAATCATTCTTTCCCCTGCACTCTTCACAGGAGATTCTGGGTCAGATTTCAACACAAACTGATGTCATACCACTAGCATCTCCTCATCCGGTTACCACCCCACCTCAACGTTCCACGAAATGAGGTAGAGACGTTGGTATGATTGTATCTTGACAATTAGGGAAGCAGGTGAAGTCATGGAGGGTCATTATTGAAACTTAAATGGCAGAATCCAAATCCAGGGATTTTTCATTCATACAGAAACCTGTCCTAAGAAACTTGACAACTTCAAACATTCTAAAGCCAAATGCAGTGAAACAAAACTCAAAGGTCTGAGTGAAAATTCCCTTATCTTTCTGGCACTAGGTATCACTCACAGGTTCTACACTGGCAATTAATTTTGATATCCATTCAAAAAGCAGAAAAAGAAAATGCTCACTCTTCTCTTCCTTTATCTTGTGACCCTGTTCTCCACCCAACCCTCAGAAAAAGGTTTTCCTCCCAAAGAACAGAGTGACGTTTACTTACTTTTGTTGAGGCCAGAATTCATGTTACTGCCCCAACCTCCTCTCCTGACTGAGTCATAGGAAGGGTCTAGTGGAAAAGACAAATAGAGATACATCAGCCTCAATAGGTATGGATTTGAGCAAATGCCAGGAGATGGTGGACAGGAGAGCCTGGCATGCTATAGTCCATGGGGTAGCAAAGTCAGACTCAACTGAGTGACTGAACAGCAACGAAAGCATCTCCTGCTCTTCAGAAAGGTTGCCTGAAGATTATCTTTTAGTGATCCAGAAAAATTAAAATTTAATTTAGCAATAACTTTAAGCATCACTAAATTCGAGAAGTGCATTTCCCTGGGGCAAATGCGGACGAACGGAAGGAACACTGACACACTGATTGGGAGTCGAAGGGGGTGGAAAGAACCCTGAATTTGAAGTCACAGGGTTGGTTCAAGTTCTATCCTTCCACCATTTGTAGTGAGACCCTGGATGAATCCAGACATCCTTGGGCCTCAGCTTTTCAAAATATGTAATTAAGAGTCTTCCCTGGTGGTCCAGTGGATAAGACTTCCGTGCTCCCAATGCAGAGGGCCTGGGTTCAGTCCCTGGTCAGGGAACTAGATCCCACATGCTACAGCTAAGATTTCACATGCTGCAACTAAAAAAAAAAAAGATCATATATGCTGAATCTAAAAGAAACCTGCCACAGTGAAGATTGAAGATCTCGTGTACTCCAACAAAGACACAGCACTACCACTTTTTTTTTAATATGGAAATAAGATTTTACATGATTTAATCTACCTTAAAGGGTATGCAAATGTTATCGACTGCATATCTGTGTCCTCCTCAAACTCATATGCAGATGTCTAATCCCCAATGTGATTGTAATAGGAGGTGGGGTCTTGGGAGGTAATTAAGTCTTAAGGGTGGGGCCCATATGAAGAGGGTTAGTGCTCTTATAAGAAGAGGTCACAGAGGTAGCTTGCCTGGTTGCCTCCTGCCATATGAGGGCACAACAAGAAGGCAGCCATCTGCAATCCAGACGGGAGGGCCTCCAACACCTGATCATGCTGGCACATGACCTCAGACTTCCAATCTCCAGAACTGTCAGAAGTTAGTGTTGTGTATAAGCCTCCCAGCTTGTCATACTTTGCTACAGCAACCCCAAGGGATGAAGACAGGTAATGATCAAATGAGATAACATGTGTGAAGTATCTTATAAGGCATTCTACAAACATAATCTAAGTTTAGAAAGAAAAAAAGTGTCCAAAGCCTGTGTTGCAAAACCCTTTAAGCAGCTCTGTGGAGATGGTCATGTCTAGATTAAAGGCTCATGGACAAACTGGCGCACAGCCGTGCCTCGAGGCCCCAGCAGTGGCTCCAGCCTCTCATTTCAGCACATGTTTGGGCACATTCTGGACTCTCCTTGGCCTCTCAGGTTTTCTGTTGATAGCGGAGAGCTGGGCAATGACCACAGCAAAAGGAAAAGGACCAGAGGTGTGGCTGGAACAAGAAACAAGGGGCTGGAGAGACGCTTCCCACTTGGACTGCAGAGAGGCTTCCAGATCACCTTGGTGGACACTCTGTTGAACCTGAACATTCATGATCCCAACCCTTTTCTTGAAAGAATCCACACACCTCCCTAACCCTGTGCAGAAACTGCTTAAATGACTGACTGGAAACATCTTTTCCTTTCTCACGCTGTGAGTCCCATGGAGACATGGAGCAGGAACAGCAGAAGAGCTTAAGGATATAGAATTATGACTTTCAAAGTCTTTCCACGGACAACAAAGAAACCATAAAAACCATCCGGACAAATGGAGTGCAAACCTCATCAAAAGGCTGTCAGACAGGGTGAAACGCAAACCATCCCCCTCCACCCCTTCTGAGCCTCACAAACAAATTAGAATAAGAACTGTGAAGATGGGCTGGCTGGTCCCATGGCCTGTTCTGATTGTTTCTGGCTAAGAAGAACCAAACTACAGGAACAGACTTTTGGTGGAAAAATCCACGTGCAGATGCGCATTCCTCCTAGCTTTGGAAAAGCCAGGGCAGTTTTGAAATTACAATCTTTAGCAATTGGCATGAAAAGCAAAACAGAAAGTGAGGGGATGGAGACGGGAAGAAGGGGAGGGAAGGGGGCAAAAGAGACAGACCTGGCTCATTTGAATTGTCTGTTTTCATTTTTGACTCTTTTTTTCACAATTCCTTCTGCAAATAGATTCCTATGCTTGCTTCAAAACACAGCAGAACAGAAACAAACAAAGAACCTAACTTGTTTACAAGCTGGGGTATGTGGTTGAAGGTTCTCATGGGTATTTTCTGGACTGTCTGGCAGGGGGCAACAGTGTGTACAAGGCTGGGGGACCTGCGAGGAAAGGCCAGGTTCTTCCAAAATTCTTCTTTGGGGTTGGGGTGCTGGTTAGGCCTCCAGGCATTTGTCTGGGACTGATTTCTGCAATGGATTGTGTATTTGGCTATAGAGTGCAAGTGAAAGAATATGAAACAAGTCGGCTATTCTTGCCTTTATTATTTTTATTAGTTATTAAAATTTTTATTGCAGTTTGTTGTGTTAATTTCTGCTGTGCAGCAAAATCAATCAGTCATGTGTATACATATATCCCCTCTTTTTTATATTTCCTTTCCAATTAGATCACCACAGAGCACTGAATAGAGTTCCCTGAGTTATAGAATAGGTTCTCATTAGTTATCTATTTTATACACGTGTGTGCAATGGCAACCCATTCCAGTACTCTTGCCTGGAAAATCCCATGGACAGAGGAACCTGGTGGGCTGCAGTCCATGGGGTCGCTAAGAGTCAGGCACGACTGAGCGACTTCACTTTCACTTTTAACTTTCATGCATTGGAGAAGGAAATGGCAACCCACTCTAGTATTCTTGCCTGGAGAATCCCAGGGATAGGGGAGCCTGGTGGACTGCCGTCTATGGGGTCGCACAGAGTTGGACACAACTGAAGTGACTTAGCGGCAGAAGCAGCAGCAGCCGTGTGCTCAGTCGTGTCTGACTCTGCGACCACATGGACTATAGCCCACCATGGGATTTCCAGGCAAGAATACTGGAGTGGGTTGCCATTTCCTCCTCCAGGGGATCTTTCCTACCCAGGGATTGAACCCACATCTCCTGCATCCCATGCACTGGCAGGCAGGTTCTTTTACCATTGAGTCACCATGAAGTACCATGTTATATGTAGTAATGTATATATGTCCATTTCAATCTCTCAGTTCACCCCACCCCTCCTCCATCCCCCTTGGTATCCATACTTTTTTTGTTCTCTATATCTGTGTCTCTATTTCTGCTTTGTAAACAAATAAGATCATCTATACCAATCTTTTCAGATTCCACATATATGTGTTAATATACAATATTTGTTTTTCTCTTTCTGACTTCACTCTGTATGAAAAAAACATGGTTCAAAAAGACACATACACCCCGGTGTTCACTGCAGAACTGTTCACAGTAGCCAGGACATGGAAACCAAGTAAGTATCCATCAACAGAGGAAAGGATAAAGAAGACGTAGGACATATACACATTAGAGTATTATTCAGCCATAAAAACGAACACAAGCGTGTCATTTGTAGAGATGCGGATACACCCCTGTCCTTGCCTTTAAATAGGAGAAGATAACAGATAGAAGATTGTGAGGATGTACAGGTCATGTGCCAAAGGAGTGCTGGAGATCCTGGGGGTGAAGGAGGGAGAAGCCAGTCTAAGTGGGGCCCGGTGGCCTCTTTGGAGAGAAGAGAGCATGCATCAGAGGTGGGCATGTGGCAGACGTGAGCAGTGAGATGCGAATGTGTCGGGTGGGAGACAACCACTTGTGGGTTTTCAGTGGGGGGATGAGGTCAGGCTCAAGACCATGTCCACGGCCGATCAATAAGCTTAGTGGCCCTGGGTCACAGGCAGCAGAAACCAGGAGAAGCCCCTGGTAGGTGGCAATACCGTGAACACACAGTGTGGTGGAGCACACAGCCCGTGGTGGATGGATGCAGTGGGTACTGGGGGGTACGAGAGGTGAAACTAGCAGGAACGGAATAGAAAGTGGAATAGAAAGTGACAAATTCATGCAAAGAGAAATAGCAAATCACCAAGTTCCAGGAATTGGTGTGTGTTATCTGAAGTTTTGACTTGACTTGTGACTTACTCTGCACTGATAAGATCTCTGACTCAGAGATTTCTAAGCAGTTTTTTTTTTTTTCTCGATCCTTAATTTACTGGAGGAATCTATCCTCTCCGAAAGCTATGTTATATTCATTCAGAAGAAACTTTTTTTTTTTAAGGCCCACCTTAAGGCTTTGGCTATTGTTACCATCAACTTCTTACCAACTATTCCTCCTATTCTTTTTCTTTTTAATTGAAGGATGATGGCTTTACAGAATTGTGTTGTTTTTTGGTCAAACCTCAACATGAATCAGCCATAAGTAGACATATATCCCCTCCTATTCTTTTATTCTAACAGTAGAGGCATGCAAAAGTTACAGGACACCTGGATGAATTCCCTGTAACCAACAGAGGGCAGGTCGTGGCTGGATTTTTTTCTCATGGTTGATCAGAGGAGTGTCTGGCAGCCCTGTCCTTTCCTTCGATGCCCTGGGGGTCTGGGGGGAGCCTGGTTGAGAGAAATTTTGAGGTCCCTACCAATCCTAAAGTCTTATAGTAGGTACCAAAAAATAGTGACAGAAACAGAAAGGCCACGAGCAATCAGCCTGAAGTGCCTCCTCCAGCGAAGGTAACAGAGCAATAAACAGCATCCGTCATGCCTACAGCTAAGGGTCCCGGAGCAGAGTGTGAAATCAGAGCAGCAAAGGCCACAAGGCTCCCTTCCCACGTGCTCTTTCATTTCCACCCACTTGCATGGAAAATCCCGCCCCTGGAATCTGAGTCCACGAAGGACACCTGGGTCCATTTACTGAGGAGTTTAACAAATGCTGTCTGTGGGCACTGGGTACGTTACAGCACCTACTAAATGGAAGACTGAAATGAAAGCCAGTGTTTTTGGATTAAGTCCTACTGCAAGGATAGAGCTGAAGATGGGGAAGGCCAAGATCAAGAGCTAAGATCTGGCATTCTGCCTTAGAGGCTGGAAGCACCAGGGCAGCCCTGCAGATTAAATGAGATACCCAGACAAACAGCTGGCATGGTGCCTAGCACAGAGTGAAACTCGGTGAACATTAGCAAGTAATATTATTGCAATTATTGCTATATTTGCATCATTAAATACCTTATGAATGTTCAAACCCAGAAACAGGTTGGCCAGTCCTACCAAATATACATTAACCTCCCTCCCTTTGCTTCCACCCATTTTACTTTGCTCTACTTATTTTTCCATTTATTGCCTAATTTAATCACGTAGGCTATGGCTTTTCCAGTGGTCATGTGTGGATGTGAGAGTTGGACTGTGAAGAAAGCTGAGCACCGAAGAATTGATGCTTTTGAACTGTGGTGTTGGAGAAGACCCTTGAGAGTCCCTTGGACTGCAAGGATATCTAACCAGTCCATCCTAGAGGAGATCAGTCCTGGGTGTTCATTGGTAGGACTGATTTTGAAGCTGAAACTCCAATACTTTGGCCACCTGATGTGAAGAGCTGACTCATTGGAAAAGACCCTGATGCTGGGAGAGATTGAGGGCAGGAGGAGAAGGGGACAACAGAGGATGAGATGGTTGGATGGCATCACTGACTCAGTGGACATGGGTTTGGGTGACTCCGGGAGTTGGTGATGGACAGGGAGGCCTGGCATGTTGCAGTTCATGGGGTCACAAAGAGTCAGACGCGATTCAGAGACTGGACTGAACTGAATTCATGATGGTTATTGTCTGCATCTCCCACCTGAATGTCAGGTCCATTAGGGTCAGGACCCCTCTTTGGTTCTCTGATAGAACCAAGCACCCAGCCCAGGGCAAGCATACAATAAATATTCGTTGAATGAATGAATGAATGCCCGGCCAATATTTTCTCCTTCTTGCTAAATAGACACACTTCCTCTTGTTGTTGACTATTTTCCTAGCTGATGGGCATTCCAAGCCTCTGCCCAGACTTCTCCCCACCAAATGAAGTCACCAGGTGATTCCAGGCTGTGTGTGTGCTAAGTCACTTCAGTCGTGTCTGACTCTTTGTGACCCCGTGGACTACAGTCAGGCTCCTCTGTTCATAGGGCTCCTCAGGCAAGAATACTGGAGTGGGTTGCCATGCCCTCCTCCAGGGATGCCATGCCCTTCCTGACCCAGGGATTGAACCTGAGTCCCTTATGTCTCCTGCACTGACAGGCAGGCTCTTTACCACTAGCGCCACCTGAGAAACCCACTCCAGTCTGGGTGATGGGTGATATATGAGTGTGCACAGTTAACCCGCGCTGCCCTCTGAGCAGAATGGCCTACAGTCCTCCTACAACAAAGCACAGGCATAAACCTGTCCCCACATGAAGCCCAGGACTAGATGCCACTCATTCAGGTGACCTGCGGTATATCTTATACATATTTTAACAATGTCAGTGTTCAAATGAAGACTTGTTTTTGTTCCTAAAAGTCATACAAGGGAGAAGCCAGCATGATGGTCAGTTCTGGTACCAGACACTCAAACAGAAATATGTCCACAACCAAAATGGAAAAGCCTGGACCCAGGAGCTACCCAACAACTCAGAGTCCTGCACACTCTGCCTCCCTGGTGCCCAGCTGCCCATCAGCATGTGGGCCGTCCTCCTGTGGGGTGTGCCTGGCTCAGGAGGCGGCCTTGAGTGTCCCCTGGGCCCTGCTGTCTGCTTTCTGAGAACTGACTTCTGAAAACACGCACTTAAGCGGGCGACCGAGGGTGCGTGTGTGTGTGCTAAGTCGCTTCAGTCATGTCCGACCCTTTGTGACCCCATGGACTGTAGCCCGCCAGGGTCCTCGGTCCATGGGACACTCTAGGCAGGAATACTGGAGTGGATTGCCATGCCCTCCAGGAGATCTTCCTGACCCAGGGAACAAACCCACATCTCATGTCTCCTGCATTGGCAGGTGGGGTCTTTACCACTGGCGCCACCTGGGAAGCCCCTGACCAAGCGTACAACAGGTGAAAATGTGACTGTTATGGGCCCTCAGAGGAGCTGGTCTCAGAACTTTCGGGTGGCAGCAGATGCTTGATCAGTAGAAAATCACTTTTTACTTCAGTGATGCCTTCTACCCCCGGCTTGATAATTAATCTTATTGCAATAATCTTTTTCCGAGGATCTTCCCAGAAGGGCTCTGCCTGGAGCTTATGGTTTCAGGCAGTCCTAACATCCACTCTGGCCAAAGCTGAGAAAGACTGAACCTCATTCTGGGCACTGCTAGGCATTGTGGATAATTCAGCTTCATGTATATAATGGTCTTAACAGTATCTTCATTATAGCATGTCTGGTGTGGCTGACTTGACCTTCAGTGGCCTCTTAGATTCCAGGGGAGCCTCCTGGGGTGGAGAAATATGAGCATTGAGATTTTTTTTTCTTTTTTCTGAAAACTCCTTGTGGGAAGGGGAAGACTTTTTCTGGACGTGACCTTCTCACAGACATCCCAGTGTTAACTCAGCTTCTGTGTGAAGCTGTTCAACGGGTCCTAGAAACCTGGCCAAACATCGCAGGAAAGCTTTCTTTCTGCTCTGATGCCGACGGTTCGCTGTCTGAAGGCTCAGTGTCCCAGGCAACACGCAGCTCTACATTTTGTCATGACCTCACCCGGGGGCCAGAGATGCTGGAGACGCGGGCACAAAAGCCTCTCTCTTCCTCCCTTCCGGCATGAGCCCGTGCTCTCAATTACTTGATGGAAAAAGATGAATATTCCCTGAAACTTCTCTTCGAGTTTCTGGTTGGCAGCACCTCACCCTGTTTATCCTTGGAAAGCCCGGCTTCTGAATGCAGACCTTTCAGCAGGACAGGCAAGGCGGCTCCAGCTCAAGGCAGAGGCTTCTCTCAGTCTGATCCAGACCTCCTTTCTTGGAAGAGCGAGGTTGCCCAAGGACAAAAGCTCTAAGAAAGGGAACCCCTGAGTCCAAAGCCCCAAGCTTCCTAAGAAAGAGCCAAACCCACCAGGAGGAAGACCCATTGCCCAAACTCCCCCATCTATAGGTAACATTTTTTTGGTGGGGGAGAGGGGTGTTCACAAGGCCTGTGGGATCTTAGTTCCCTGACCAGGGATCAAACCGGCACTCTGTGTTGGAAGGCGGATTCTTAATCACTGGACCACCAAGGAAATCCCACACACAGCGAAGACTATACACGAAGACAACATCCTTGCTGTTGGCAGAGGACTCAATGATATGGTCCTCCATACCCCCCACCCTCTGAGGCCCTGGGGTATAAATGGTCCAGCCTAAGAAGAGGAGCAGGTCTGACTTGGCCACCAGTCCAGCTCTGCTTCTCTCTGGGCTCTTTCTTCTGCCCTGCCCAGCATGCCGAACCTTCCAGACTCAGGACCAGCCCTGTGCCGGCCTCGATCGCCATATAGCCCCTGCCAGCCATCGTACCAGACATCTGACCTGCTGGCCTGGCCTCCCACTTTCAAAGTTGTGTTAAGGCAA
Source organism: Ovis aries (assembly GCF_016772045.2). NCBI lineage: Eukaryota > Metazoa > Chordata > Mammalia > Artiodactyla > Bovidae > Ovis > Ovis aries. The sequence goes on along the minus strand of NC_056074.1, from coordinate 29,609,743 downwards.
TGGGCACCAGGGCTGTGCAAGGTCATACAGGGCGTGGACCCCCTTGGGCAGACACCCTTTCTCTCTAGAAGGTCGGTGGTTATGCTTCAGATCCCAGCCCTGGCGAACAATCATCGTCAAAAGGTTACTCTGCCTTTTTGAACCCCATGTTCTGCTTCTCTAAAAATATTAGTGACAGATGCTGCATAGGATTGCTAGAAAGATTAAATAAGGATTCGCTCAATGGCAATTTAAAAAATATATACAATATACACGTAGTCTATACAATCTTGCTTGCACCTCTAAGATGTTGGTCTTGGTGAAGTGAGGTTAGAAAGCTCACCAGGGAAAACCCTGAAAAAGAAGAGAAGCTGTAAAGGAGGAAGGAGAGTCCCATTCCTGTGCTCTGAGATCAGTGATTCCCAAACAGGAATAAAGTCTCACTCTCTTTTAGAAGGAGAATGTATGACAGCAAGTCTCCTACATATGAATGAGTTCCTTTCCGAGAGCAAGTTCGTACGTCCAATCTGTTTGTAAGTCCAACACAGTTAGCCTAGGTACCCAACTAACACCATCACTATCCCTCAGTGCATCTTAGCAGTACTGGCTACATCACTGCTCCTCTTACTCTTCTTTCTGGACATGCTGGGCTTGAAATAAAGATGTTGTACTACCATATTCTATATAGGACTGTACAGAACATGAAAGCACAATTACCTGTATAGGATGCAGGCACGTGAACTAACTTATGCGACTGGAAATGCAAACGCACGTTCGCATCTTTGAAAGCTCACAACTTGAAGGTTCGTGTGTAGGGGACTTGCTGTATCCTGGATCCCAGTTTAGAATCACTGGCCTAGAAGCTGGTGAGGGCCCGTGGCTCTGGCTGCCTGCTGGTCTATTACTAGCCTAGGTTTTACCCAGCATTTCTCCCGCCGTCCCCGACTGTCAGCTCCCCAGCTCTCTGCCCAGCCAGCCCTAGAGCTCTGAGCTGCGTCCTCACCTCTTTGCAACCTCATCTACAAGGGCAGCTCAGCCTTCGCCTTGGAGGCATCCTATGTTCTAAAGGGCATCAGGGGATCTTGGCTTCCAAGGAGACCTCAAGAAGAGGGAAATATCTAGGCAAGGCTTTCCTCAAACTTGGAATGCATGGAGAGAAAAAAAGAACAAACATCCTGGATCAGATTTCTTTTGCTCAAGGATTTGTCCTGGAATCCAAACAGCCTAGGAGCCTCGGAGCCAGCCCTGCTGTGTGGAGTAGAATGAAGCTACTGTTTCAGATATTTCACGTGAAGAAATATCTGAAAGGACACATGAGAGAAATGTTTAAAGAATGGTCGGCTTTCACAGATGATGGCTGGAGAGGCCAGTGGTACCTTCTCTGCACAGCCTCACCCTGGTCCCACGAGACTGGACCTGCTAAGGCCGGCCCTCCCTGGCTCTGCTCCTCCCACGGGGCTCTGTGTCTGAATGACACACAAGCCTCAATGACCTCTTTATTTTGATAAGGGCTCCAAGTGGGATTTGGAGGCCAGCCTTGTGTGGAAAAGCAATTCATACTGACTTGATTAGTTGAGGGTTTGCCAGAATTCCCCTCTACGTTAGGCAGTGTAGACGCAACAAAACTACAGACTTCTTGGGTCAAATCTGCCTCAGGTTTAAGATGATTCCAGGTCAGAAAAAGAAAACCTAACCGGTTGCTCACTTAGGTAACAGGCTTGAGATGAATGAGTGGCCATCTGTGTTCAGCCCCCTGGGTCCCGAGAGCCCGGATCTGATGCACTCCCGTCTGCTTCCTTGGAGGGGGGTCGCCCCCCCTGATTATTCGGGACACAGTCCTGCATTTGATGCATGACTCAACTTTTACATTTTTCACTCCCAAAGTTCTGCAAAGGTTCACTGGTGAGGGTCTCGTGGTTATCACCCTCGTTTTGTTCAGCCTCCTGCTGTGATTCCTGGTGTACTTATGCCTCTTGCTTGGTGAGCATCTTTGGGAAGGGAGAGACTGTATCTTATCACCTGGTTTTCCTTTCCCACCCCCAGGTTCCTCTTCTCTTCCAGCATGAGCTATTGGGCCTAGCTGATATCTCATACTCCACAAACATTCATTCATTCAGCAACGTTTTAGTGAATGTGTATTATGGTGCCGGACCCTCTTCAGTGTGTGGAGAATGCATCAGTGGCCAGAAACACAACCTTGCTCTGGGAGCTGACATTCAAAACACAGAGTGCTGCGCTGTGCTTAGTCCCTCAGGCGTGTCTGACTCTTTGCGACCCCATGGACTGTAGCCTGCCAGGCTCCTCTGTTCATGGGATTTCCCAGCCAAGAATACTGGAGTAGATTGCCATTTCTTCCTCCAGGGGATCGTCCCAACCCAGGGATTGAACCCAAGTCTTCTGTGTCTTCTGCACTGCAAGCAATTTCTTTACCAACTGAGCCATCAGTGAAATGAAAGTCGCTCAGTCGTGTCCAACTCTTTGCGACCCCATTGACTATACAGTCCATGGAATTCTCTGGGCCAGAATACTGGAGTGGGTAGCCTTTCCCTTCTCCAGGGGATCTTCCCAACCCAGGGTCTGAACCCAGGTCTCCTGCATTGCAGGCAGATTCTTTACCAGCTGAGCCATAAGTTCAGTTCAGTTCAGTTGCTCAGTCGTGTCTGACTCTTTGCAACCCCATGAACCGCAGGCCTCCCTGTCCATCACCAACTCCTGGAATCCACCCAAACCCATGTCCATTGAGTCAGTGATGCCATCCAACCATCTCATCCTCTGTCGTCCCCTTCTCCTCCTGCCCTCAATCTTTCCCAGCATCATTTTCAAATGAGTCAGCTCTTCACATCAGGTGGCCAAAGTATTGAAATTTCAGCTTCAACATCAGTCCTTTCATTGAACACTCAGGTCTGGTCTCCCTTAGGATGGACTGGTTGGATCTCCTTGCAGTCCAAGGGACTCTCAAGAGTCTTCTCCAACACCACAGTTCAAAAGCATCAATTCTTCAGTGCTCAGCTTTCCTCACAGTCCAACTCTCACATCCATACATGACTACTGGAAAACTATAGCCTTGACTAGACGCACCTTTGTTGACAAAGTAATGTCTCTGCTTTTGAATATGCTGTCTAGGTTGGTCATAACTTTCCTTCCAAGGAGTAAGCGTCTTTTAATTTCATGGCTGCAATCACCATCTTTGGTGATTTTGGAGCCCCCCCAAAATAAAGGCTGACACTGTTTCCACCGTTTCCCCATCTATCTGCCATGAAGTGATGGGACCAGATCCCATGATCTTAGTTTTCTGAATGTTGAGCTTTAAGCCAACTTTTTCACCCTCCTCTTTCACTTTAATCAAGAGGCTTTTTAGTTCCTCTTCATTTTCTGCCATCAGGGTGGTGCCATCTGCGTATCTGAGGTTATTGATATTTCTCCCGGCAATCTTGATTCCAGCTTGGGCTTCTTCCAGCCCAGCATTTCTCATGATGTACTCTGCACAGAAGTTAAATAAGCAGGGTGACAATACACAGCCTTGATGTACTCCTTTTCCTATTTGGAACCAGTCTGTTGTTCCATCTCCAGTTCTAACTGTTGCTTCCTGACCTGCATACAGGTTTCTCAAGAGGCAGGTCAGGTGGTCTGGTATTCCCATCTCTTTCAGAATTTTCCACAGTATATTATGATCCACACAGTCAAAGGCTTTGGCATAGTCAATAAAGCAGAAATAGATGTTTTTCAGGGAAGCTCCCAAAACACATGGTAAACTACATCGTAAATTAGAAGTTGGTGTGTTATGAGAAAAAGAAAACAGGCAAAGGAGAGGGCCTCACTGATGACAATTTTGAACAAAGACTTGGCCTGTCTAGTGTTAGGAACATAAAGCTCTCCATAGTGCCATGATCTTCTTATGAAAAGTGACTGGGTCACCCTAATTGATCTCAAAGCCCTTCCAGAAAGTTAATCCCTCAGTGTCAGTTCTTTAGATGGTGAGAATTATTTTATGATAGAAGATGAAAAAAAATTAGCTAAAAAACTCGATAGTATCTTTTGTATGTCTGGATGAGAGATAGTAAAAGGCGAAATAAGTCTACTTTTTTCAAGTCTGGCCACCTAATGTTAAGGGTCATTGGAAAAGACCCTGATGCTGGGAAAGACTGAAGGCAAAAGAAGGGGTTGGCAGAGAATGAGATGGTTATATAGCATCATTGACTCAACAGACATGAATTTGAGCAAACTTAGAGAGACAGTAAAGGACAAGGAGAGCCTGGTGTGCTGCAGTCCATGGGGTTGCAAAAAGTCGGCCACAACTTAGCAACGGAACAACAACAACAATTAAAGCGTTCACCAATTTTTGCATATTTAGAATCAAGGTATTGTCAAATCTATGATCCCAGACTCACACTGACATAGGAAAGCCATTTAAATGAAGAAACTGAAAATTCCACACTTCCTATGCCTTGCTTTTGAGCCACCTCTAAAGTGGACTGCAGGAAAGGGCATTTCTCCGGGGTCACTGTGAATGAGAAATAAACAAGTGAGTTCTCCGCAGTGGAACACCCAATCTTTGTGGCCAGCCCATGAGCCCCAGAACACCCCCACCTCTGCGTTCTGCATTCACAGATCAGAAGCACAGGGATTAGGGTTTGCCTGGTGATCCAATGGCTGAGACTCCGAGCTTCCAATGCAGGGGTCATGGGTTCAATCCCTCGTCAGGGAACTAGATCCCACATGCCACAACTAAGTGTTTGAATGCTGTAACTAAAAAAGATTCCGCATGCTTCATATAAAAGTGGCAACTAAAGATCCGGCATGCCACAACTAAGACCTGATACCGCCAAACAAATAAATTAAAAAAGCATAGTAGTTAAAGAACCATGAGCAGGTGGAGTGTGGTCTCACTTACATAATAGAATCTGAGGCTTCTTTTCAGGCTGGAAGGGACTTCAGACATTATCTAAACCAGACATGCAAATTAGCACAGGCCTGGAGGCCCAAAGCCTGAGAGAAAGCATATGCGACCATATAAGAATTTTAATAGAAACTGAAAGTATGACTCACAGCAGAAAAAACTGCCTTTCTCTAAACTCCTCCAGGATATTGGGCAGGACGGACCATTCTTTTTACAGGCAGGCCAAAGACTTTGGAAGCTCAAAGAGTTTTCAAAGTTAGTGAGAACAATTTTCATCTCTTTGGAAGAGGGATACCTAAATCTTATCGAGTCTAAGGTCACGTGTGATGTAATTAAGGACTCTTAGGGATTTTCACGGGAAGGAATTCCGTGATTCCTCTTTAATTCATTCCCATTAGGGAAACAGTTCATTGCCATGGAAGGACGCTACACAAGGCTTCAGAACTCCTTGGGCTGCTTTCCATCTCTGCCAGTTACCAGCTGTGTGAGCTTGCACAGGTGACAATCTCTCTGAACCTTTCAGTCCACCTATCTGTAACAGGGGAGAAATGATTCTCCTAAAACTTAAGAACTTGGAGACGCAAATGGCTTATTTAATCCTCCCAGAGTTCTTTTGGGAATAAATGAGATCATGCATGTGAAAATGCTTTCTACACTCCAACCTATCATTTAAGAGTATAGCTGCTATTCTTTTCCAGAGTTTTATTCCGTGGAAAAAAGTTAATCTTTCCTGTGTCAACCAAGGCTAATTTCTTGTGCTTCTTTGTCTAGGGAAGCAGAAGCATGGAGTATATATTTAATTAAATTGGCAAACCAGATTTTCCCTCCCCAGTAAATCCATCAACTGTCAATGATATTTACTGAATATCTACAGGGCTGGGAAAAGGGATACAGAACAAAACTCAGAATTAGAGATGACAAAGTAATCTATAGTTACCTTAGCATGGTAGTTAGGTCCACATACGGCTTGTGAGTAAGGTAGGGTCCTGAGAAGTGACTGCATGTAGTCTTTGTGAGTAAAGAAAAAATTATCTTGAAGAGGCTGGAACTTGAATTAGGCCTTGAAGGATATGTTGGATTTTGATAAAGTAGTAACTCCATTTAATTTACCACTCGCTCTTTAGAATATGCCTAACACAAGAATTTGAACCGCATCAGCGGCATGTTAAACTTTTTATTGATCCTCACGTGTGACTGCTTACAGATCCCTGAGGCTGGAGGGGAGAAGCTCACGTTGGTCCTGGTTAGTGTTTCTAAGTATAGCATTTCTTCCTCAAAGACGTTAACTTTTCTGCCAAAAGGATGTTTCATGAGAAATAATTATTTATTATCTTAGACGTGGACTTCTCTGAAGAGGGTTCGTTGTTACATCTTTAAAAAGAATTTGGGAAAGTTTTTACAATAAAATAACAAATGATGCTATCTTTGCCTTGGCTTTTCACTAGAAGATTTCCCAAGTCCCTTCATCTCTGTCTGGCGTAAGAGAAGCTTCTTTTTTTTCCTATTTTTTAAAATTTAAATGCTAAAAAAAATTGTTACAATGTTGTATTGGTTGAGATGCTTCTTCCTGGAGAGAAATTTGGTTTATGAGCATGAGAATCAACAAGCGCCTTTTAAATACTTTTCAGCAACTACTGTCCCTCCAAACAACCGCTGCAATTTCTAAATCAGTGCATTTTGCAAAACAAAGGCATTTGGAATGGTCTATGTGGAGGCGCCCACCACTGGGCTAACTGGAGCACTTGTGGACCTAGTCTTCTCTTTTCAAAGTACCCCGGGACCCGACTCCTCAACAGAGCCAACAGTGGTCACTTCTAGTTTCTATTACAAACCAAGACCCCGTGGTCATGGAAATGGAGTGACATCAACCGAGGCCAATTTCATTTTGAGTCTTAGCTCTGCTATCTATCTAGAATGGGATGACACGTCTGAGTCAAAGCGAAACCTGGTAGAGATGGGAGGTTTAAAATAGTAACAGTTAAGAGTCTGGAGATGAATTGGAAATGCAAAACCCAAACGGCCCACTGGGCACCCTGCCCAGTAAGTGTGAAACGCCTGAGAAGTGGGCGGGGCTGGGTGGTGCTGCACCCCGCCCACTGGGCACCCTGCCCGCAGGGGTGGGCGGAGCAGTTTTCTGGCTCAGCCCAGTTGGAAGGGTGCTCTGGAGGTCAGTTCAGTTCAGTTCAGGGCTCAGTCGTGTCCAACTCTTTGTGACCCCATGAATCACAGCACGCCAGGCCTCCCTGTCCATCACCAACTCCCGGAATTCACTCAAACTCACGTCCATCGAGTCGGTGATGCCATCCAGCCATCTCATCCTCTGTCGTCCCTTCTCCTTCTGCCCCCAATCCCTCCCAGCATCAGGGTCTTTTCCAATGAGTCAACTCTTCCCATGAGGTGGCCAAAGTATTAGAGTTTCAGCTTTAGCATCAGTCCTTCCAACGAACACCCAGGACTGATCTCTTTTAGGATGGACTGGTTGGATCTCCTTGCAGTCCAAGGGACTCTCCAGAGTCTTCTCCAACACCACAGTTCAAAAGCATCAGTTCTTTGGCACTCAGCTTTCTTCACAGTCCAACTCTCACATCCATACATGACCACTGGAAAAACCATAGACTTGACTAGACGGACCTTTGTTGGCAAAGTAATGTCTCTGCTTTTGAATATGCTGTCTAGGTTGGTCATAACTTTCCTTCCAAGGAGTAAGCGTCTTTTAATTTCATGGCTGCAATCACCATCTGCAGTGATTCTGGAGCCCCAAAAAATAAAGTCTGACACTGTTTCCACTGTTTCCCCATCTATTTCCCATGAAATTATGGGACCAGATGCCATGATCTCAGTTTTCTGAATTGAGCTTTAAGCCAACTTTTTCACTCTCCTCTTTCACTTTCACCAAGAGGCTTTTTAGCTCCTCTTCACTTTCTGCCATAAGGGTGCTGTCATCTGCATATCTGAGGTTATTGATATTTCTTTCGGCAATCTTGATCCCAGCTTGTGCTTCCCAGCCCAGCATTTCTTATGATGTACTCTGCATAGAAGTTAATAAGCAGGGTGACAATATACAGCCTTGACATACCCCTTTTCCTATTTGGAACCAGTCTGTTGTTTCATGTCCAGTTCTAACTGTTGCTTCCTGACCTGCATAGAGGCAGGTCAGGTGGTCTGGTATGCCCATCTCTTGAAGAATTTTCCACAGTTTATTGTGATCCACACAGTCAAAGGCTTTGGCATAGTCAATAAAGCAGAAATAGATATTTTCTGGAACTCTTGCTTTTTCGATGATCCAGTGGATGCTGGCAATGTGATCTCTGGTTCCTCTGCCTTTTCTAAAACCAGCTTCAACATCTGGAAGTTCACGGTTCATGTACAGCTGAAGTCTGGCTTGGAGAATTTTGAGCATTACTTTACTAGCATGTGAGATGGGTGCAATTGTGCGGTAGTTTAAGCATTCTTTGGCATTGTTTCTCTTTGGGATTGAAATGAAAACTGACCTTTTTCAGTCCTGTGGCCACTGCTGAGTTTTCCAAAATTGCTGGCATATTGAGGGCAGCACTTTCACAGTGTCATCTTTCAGGATTTGAAATAGCTCAACTGGTATTCCATCACCTCCACTAGCTTTGTTCATAGTGACACTTTCTAAGGCCCACTTGACTTCACATTCCAGGATGTCTGGCTCTAGGTGAGTGATCACACCATCGTGATTATCTGGGTTGTGAAGATCTTTTTTGTACAGTTCTTCTGTGTATTCTTCCAACCTCTTCTTATTATCTTCTGCTTCTGTTAGGTCCATACCATTTCTGTCCTTTGTCGAGCCCATCTTTGCATGAAATGTTCCCTTGGTATCTCTAATTTTCTTGAAGAGATCTCTAGTCTTTCCCATTCTGTTGTTTTCCTCTATTTCTTTGCATTGATCACTGAGGAAGGCTTTCTTATCTCTCCTTGCTATTCTTTGGAACTCTGCATTCAGATGCTTATATCTTTCCTTTTCTCCTTTGCTTTTCACTTCTCTTCTTTTCACAGCTATTTGTAAGGCCTTCCAGACAGCCATTTTGCTTTGTTTGCATTTCTTTTCCATGGGAATGGTCCTGATCCCTGTCTCCTGTACAATGTCAGGAACCTCCGTCCATAGTTCATCAGGCACTCTATCAGATTTAGTCCCTTAAATCTATTTCTCACTTCCACTGTATAATCATAAGGGATTTGATTTAGGTCATACCTTAATGGTCTAGTGGTTTTCCCCACTTTCTTCAATTTAAGTCTGAATTTGGCAATAAGGAGTTCATGATCTGAGCCACAGTCAGCTCCCGGTCTTGTTTTTGCTGACTGTATAGAGCTTCTCCATCTTTGGCTGCAAAGAATATAATCAATCTGATTTCCTTGTTGACCTGGTGATATCCATGTGTAGTCTTCTCTTGTGTTGTTGGAAGAGGGTGTTTGCTATGACCAGTGCGTTTTCTTGGCAGAACTCTATTAGCCTTTGCCCTGCTTCATTCCATATTCCAAGGCCAAATTTGCCTGTTATCCCAGGTGTTTCTTGACTTCCTAGTTTTGCATTCCAGTCCCCTATAATGAAAAAGACATCTTTTGGGGGTGTTAGTTCTAAAAGGTCTTGTAGGTCTTCATAGAACTGTTCAACTTCAGCTTTTTCAGCATTACTGGTTGGGGCATAGGCTTGGATTACCATGATATTGAATGGTTTGCCTTGGAAACGAACAGAGATCATTCTGTCGTTTTTGAGATTACATCCAAGTACTGCATTTCGGACTCTTCTGTTGACCATAATGGCTACTCCATTTCTTCTAAGGGATTCCTGCCTGCAGTAGTAGATATAATGGTCATTGGAGTTAAATTCACCCATTCCAGTCCATTTTAGTTCACTGATTCCTAGCATGTCGACGTTCACTCTTGCCATCTCCTGTTTGACCAGTTCCAATTTGCCTTGATTCATGGACCTGACATTCCAGGTTCCTATGCAATATTGCTCTGGAGGTCAAGGTGGCCCCAAATACCTGTCCTGCAGCCTCATGCCTCGTTCCCCATCCTGAGGTGCACTGACAGTATTTTTCTTTATAAAAACGCATCAGGGCTCATGCCTTCACTGTCACCTTCACTCATGTTGCAGAGCAAGGTGGTGCCTATCAGATTCTCGATTTCTCCAGGAAGCATGCAGGAGCAGCTTTGACAGACATGACTACAAGAGATAAGCCCAAGCGGGGTGGGGGCAAGAAGACCAAAGTGCACATTTCTAAGCAGCCCAGAATGGTATCAGGCGCTGGAATGCCAGCGGGCACAGGGATGAGGAGAAAACAACGCTGCAGAATGATGCTGATACAGAGCAACGAAAACACGTTGCATCTCCATTAAGTATTCAAGTAAAGCCTGGGGAAGGCGGCGGGGTGATGGAGGGGGAGAGGATTTGAGAAGCAGTGGGAACACTCAGCTCCAACCTTGCCCACCAAGGATGCCTACGGACTGAGAAGGGGGTGTGGTCTACAATGCTGGGGCATGCGGCTTCTGTCTTTAAAATGGTCCAGGTGATGCCGACACCTTTCCTTCTCTTGGAGAGCCATGGGTCAAGGAAGTTGACCAAGGCAAGGCCTTGGTTAACTCCTGTAACTGAGGAAATTTCACAACCAGACTTATCAAACAAACATCCATTATCCTTTTTTTTAAGTTTACTGCACTCTTTCTTATCAACAGAGTATTACTCAAGATAGCGTGTCATTTCCTAAATCTCTTCTTTTCCTCTAATTAAAACAAAAAAAATTTTTTTTTTTAGTTGTTTTCGCTGTACTGGGTTTTTGTTGCTGTGGGAGGGCTTTCTCTCTAGTTGTAGTGTAGGGCTTCTTGTTGTGGCAGTTTCTAGGGCAGGCTATAGAGCTTGGGCTTGGTAGTTGAGGCACATGGGCTTAGTTGATCTGAGGTTTGTGGAATCTTCCTGGACCAGGGATCGAACCCATGTCGCAGGCATTGGCAGGGAGATTCTCAACGACTGGACCACCAGGGAAGTCTTTCCCTCTGATTTTTAAAAATGTCATATTAAACACACAAAAAATGTGTAATGCTGTGTAAATTATCAAGCACAGTAATGAAAAGAACATCTGTGAGGTCATCTAACATGCTTCTGGAAATGCAAGATCTGAGTACCCAAGTGAGGATCCTAATTTTTTTTGTGGGGGGGGAGCCATAGTGGATATCAGTGAATGTCATCATATCATCTTAACAACTAGATGACGTTAGCTTCCTGAAAAATATGGGCCATTCTACGGGGTGGAGGATGGAACAGGGAGACGCAGCCATAGAGCCTGTCACTACTGGGTGGGGAGGGAACTGTGGAAATGGGCTCCAGTCTGCTTTAATTCCTACTAGGCTTTGTGATCTGGGCTTAATCTATCTGTGCCCCAGTTTTCTCATGTGCAAAATGGGAAGAATGACTGTGTGTGTGCTTAGTTGCTCGGTTATGTCCAACTCTCTGTGACCTTTTGGACCGTAGTCCACCAGGCTCCTCTGTCCATGGGATTTCCCAGTCAAAAAACCGGAGTGGGTTGCTATTTCCTTCTCCAGGGGATCTTTCTAACCCAGGGGTTGAACCTATGTCTCCTACACTGCAGATGGATTCTTTACTCACTGGGTCATCACAGAAGTCCTAATAATAATTGTACCAACTACATAAGGTGATTATGAAGTGTAAAGATGAAGTGAATAGAAGAGTTCTTAGCACAAGCCCTCAGTGAACGGTAGCTGTTATAGTTATGGGGCAAGGGGAGGGGTGATAATAAAGGTCAGGAAAGGAGGTCTGAATGAGCAGGAGTTAACCTTTCCTGCAACATGACTTTCCCTTGTTCTGGTTCTACCCTTGGCCTCTTTCTCATCAGCACCCATAGCAAGAGGACCCAGATCTGAAGGGCCTCCAAGGGGAGTCTAAGCCAATAAAAAATGGGGCAACAGCGTGACATGGAACCATCTCCTTGTGACTGAAATCAGTTCTCAGTAAGCTCTTCCCTCTACTTCTGCCTGGAAGGAATCATGCTGGAGTCAAATGAAGGGGAAATTATGGCAGAGAAGAAAAGGCAGTCCTGAGTCGAGCTCTTCAGTGGCCGAGGCCACAATCTCACTCTTGTCTTTAGAAACATCACAAAGGGTGAATTTTACAGTAAGCTCTTGGGGAGTAGTTTAAGGCACTTTGTCTATAATTTTCATCCATCCCTTCATCCATCTACCCATCCATCCATTCATCATTGATCCATCAATCCATTCACTCATCCATTCATCTATCCATCCATTCATCATTGATCCATTGATCCATCCATCCATCTATCCAGTGGCCTTTTCTAAGGCATAGTCCCTGCCTACAAGATGCTTCAAGACTTCCAAGACCAAAGGCTGTTGGATAGACTATCAGGATGCTGTCCTGGAAGGACAGTGGGCACAAGCAAGGTGCCATGGGGCAGAGGTGGCTAAGGAGACATCACCTGACCTGGACCGTCAAGTGTGAGTGTAGCTCATAGAGTGTGGATTGGGTGGGGGTGAGACAACCAAGGAAAGTATACCAGGCAAGGCGAGAAAAGGAAACACTCAAAGTTTGGTTTGAAAATGTCCAGACAGGAATCCATTCACATTTGAAGGATACAATTGGGGGGGAGGGGTGTCAGAACTTAAGTGTGCAAGACTTTTGCTGGGCAAGCTGTCATGCCCTAGACCCTTAATTGACTTTGGCCATACTGGGTGATGCCTCTGGCCATCCTGCATGGCCGGACCTAGATGGCCTGCAAACATACACACCCTGGAGAAGGTGGGTTTTGCCTCACAATCCATCAGGCGACTGTGGCAAAGTCAAGTGATGTGAGCGGCCTGGGGACACAGGACAGCAGTGGCTGCTGGGCTCCCGACGGTTATACAGTTGTGCCTGCCTGGCTCCCCACCCTCAGGGTTTGGGCTGACATGCTCCTACCTTGGAATTGTTCTCTGAGGTGAGAGAGACCTATGATGGTGGATTTCTTTAAAAGTCATCAATTAATCAATCAAACAGAAATGGAAGAGAATGTTCATCAGAAGGTATCTATGTTTATATGTTCATTTAAAAAAAAATCTTCAAAGGAATAAAATGTGCACAATTAAAATTATTTCTGAGATGGAGAAGCTCCTTCAAGTAAGCGGGTTCCTGCCTTAGCTGGAACTAAAAACGCTCCAGCGAAATCCATCTCTACCTGCCTCTAACAGCGATGGTGCAACACGGAAAGTTGCTTGCTTCATTATCCTGGAACAAATTTACACTTGTCTGAGGAAACGGGCTAAGTGTTTCCAATCATTTTAGAGAAAGCGTGTCCTCGTCGCTGTGGAACCCACACATGCGATAACAGCACACACGGAACAAAATAACAGTTCTTTTACTCAGAGAAAGGAAGGGTAATGGTTACTTAGAAAGTGTCCCAGACAAGCTGTCAAACTGAATTCAGAGAGCTGGAGTCTGACTCCAGGACAGGGCTGGCTGGCTCAGGTCTCTGGGGACTGGGGTTTCCTGCCTGCTCCAGCTTACAGACAAAGATTCTTTGTTTCCAAACCTCTCTCTCTCTCCTTCTCCCTCTCTCAATCTCTCTCTGGTGAAAACACACACACACACACACACATACATACAACATGCAGTTCTCCAAAGAGGGTCAGATCGAAAGTAGACAAAACATTAACTCTGGAATTTCAAAGGAAAACAATTTAAAAAAAATAAAACAGAGAGAGCAAGCTACCGTCTGTTCTAGAATCATAAATCTTGCCTTTGGACGCAGAAATAGCACACACTCACACACACACGCACTCAGCAATCATCCTTGCTAAAAATGGATTAGGGCTATTTCATCATAAAGGAAAAACATATAATGACAAAGTTCTTAACAGGCCCTCCCGGGAGGCCTCGATACCCTCACGTTTTAAGTGCACGTTAGCGGACACAGACGGAGCCTGTGAAGCCACACAACCTGCTCCATGAGAGATGTTATTTACTCCCTAAAAATAACAGGCCATTACCTCACAGCATTACTGGCCTTTTCCTTCAGGCACACGTGTTCCAGACCAACTCCTTGCAGGGCAATGCACACAGGCAAAGGCCCTGCCAAACACACGCTCACCCCGCCTAGACTCTCACTCAGGATGCTGCCTCGACCCCATCCCCTACGCTGAACCGCTAACCTGCTACCCTTGTTCACAGCCACACACACAGGGCACGAGAATCAATATTCTGCATGCATCCACATCTTCTCCATCAAAGCAAAACTTCTTGCAGCATCTTTTAAATCATGGAAAATGTCAAAGATGTAGGAAAGCAGAGAGAAAGATGTATTGCACTGGGGAGGGCCCTTCAGCTTTAACAGGCATGAACTCACGGCCAGCCTGACTCCAGCTCTCCCCCTCATCTACCCACGCCCCCTCTCCGCCCCAACTACTTTGAAGCAAATCCCTGGTTCCTTTGCTAAGCTTCCTTCTCACAGAGTGAGACTGTACCTGTCTATCGGTTTCATGAACACCACCAAGAGTACCCCCACAAGCCTCCCCTACCATGCACGCGTCACAAAACTGGACCTCGGTGCTCCCAAGGGGCACAATGAGGCACACCAGGGGAGAGCACTGGGTCTTGTCCCCCTAACCCATCCCGTGCCCATGCAGCCCCCACACAGGACAGACCCAGATGTGCTGGCTGGTGTCTTTGATGCCCACCTCCTCTTCTTCAATACCCATTTCCAGCACCACTATGCTGGGTCCTTCCAGATCTTCTCCCATCTTTCACTACGATCTCTATCATTAAATCATCAAGGACACCCCGTAGGGGCTGAAAATGCAGGGAGAAGTGGTGAGACGTGGTGTTGTATCAGCCATAAACAACACATAGCATTGACTTACTGGCCCATCTGTCTCTGACTACAACCCCTTGAGGGTAGCTGGCTGGGTACCACATTTCTGAGGCTCAGTCTGGCATTCCATACATAGCGGGTTCTTATAAATGAAGAGATGTGTGAATGGGTGGAGGAGGGCATGAATTCTGACTAAGGTTCTGGGTGAAGCTCTTCACCCTCTGTGTGGTCGTGGGGGGACCCACGCCTTCTCTTGCCTCCCACTGCCTCTGTCCCATGAAAGGTTCAGAGTGAATGGTCCACTTTAACACTGAATGATTTTCCAACTCTTCATTACTCTTAGGGAGCTTCTTGTAGGTCGCATGCATTTTTCCATTTGATCAAAGCAGTTTCATATTATTCCTTAATCGTTCCACATGTGAATATCCCTGCTGAAATTTTAAACAACTTGTCCATCTCATCTACAGTGTTACCATGCCATCTAATATGGTGTCCTTCACAACCCTGGGAATTATGTCAATAGGTAGTAAACCAGCAAGAATATTCTAATGATTTTGTGGTAATACTACCAATTACTACTGTAATTCATGGGGCTAAGACACTGAACACTTACTGCTGTGTCAGACACCTGGTAAGAGATTTATGCATATGATATCACCCCTGAAGGGGCCTTAAGCCTGTCCTCATTCTACCCATGAGGAAACCGAGGTAGAAAAAAGTTAATGACTTGACCAAGTTCACCTAGCTTGAGCCCAGAGCCTGAGTTTTAAACCAATATGCTATAAGGCTGAAATATGAGATGAACACCTGCTTTGGGGAAATTTAAAGCATCAATTAAAGAATGTTTAAAATGTCAGATGCTTGATGCAAACTATTACATAAAGAATGGATAACCCACAAGGTCCTTCCATATTGCACGGGGAACTATATTCAACATCCCATGATGAATCGTAATGGGAAAGAAGAAAAAGATTGTATAAATGTGTATAACTGAGTTACTATGCTATACAGCAGAATTAACACAACATTGTAAATCAACAATACTTCAATAAAATAAATTTTTAAAAAAGACGTCAGATGCTTAAATGCTGAGATGAGAAGCAGACCAGAGGGAGGAAAGAACAGTAGGGACGTGTGTTTGAGTCCTGCTCTGTCCCGAGACGTCGGGGACTTCAAGTGAACCCTGTAACCTCTCTGTGCCTAGTTTCCATGATCTGCAGATCCAGGGTGATAATAATACCAGACCTGCCAGCTCATGGGGATGGAGGGTGAGAGGTGCAAATGAGATAACAGACCTGCAAATGCTCAGCAAACAATGAGGGTCTGCAGAATGATGGTGCTGGCTGTAACACAGGCCCCACCATCTGGAAATCTCCTCGAGCCAGCAGGGCTCTCCTTAGCATGATCTTCAGCAGTGGTTAGGCGTTTCACTCTGAAGGACACGGAAGGCTGGTTTCTCCCCCTCTCTCTCCCACACTCAGCGTGCAAGCAGACAGACTTTTTATCCATCAGCTCAGGTGACGGCAGGCCAGGGCTGTTCCGCAGGCCGCCAGCGACCCACATGGAGGAGGAGCAGTTTGCATTCCACAGCAGGTCCTGAAAGGCTTCCCGGGCTGAGGACAGAGGCTCAGGCTCCACGGGCTGGGCTTATAGTTTATGAGTTCCAGGAGTTCATAAACAACGAGCTCAGTATCCTCCGACTTTTGGAGAGTCAGAGGCATTTAAATGTGTCTGGCACGAGGAGCTGAGGACATGAGGTTTAGGATGCAAAGCAGCATTGCAGGGGTGTGCTGGAAGGGCCCAGGGCAGGGCTGCTCTGACCTGCATCCAGGACGGACACACTCGCCCCTGGGCGTGGAAGTCAGAGGATGTCACTATGTGCTCGAAACAGCTATTTAACTTCCAGAACCCCAGTGCCCCTGATAAAATCAGGTTGCCAACTCCAATCCCAATTACCAATTTTTTTTTTTTTTTAATTTTTGGCTGCGCTGTGTGGCAGGTAAGATCCTAGTTCCTCAACCAGGGATTGAACCCTTGCCTCCTGCATTGGAAGCATGAAGTCTAAAGCAGTGGACCACCAGAGAAGTTTCCCAATTACTATTTAGATACCCATGGTGAGAACATATAAGAGATTTCTGAGGGCTGAAGTGATGGACTCAGGTAAGGCTCAGGTCAAGATCAATAAAGATTAACCTCATCAATGACAAGGATGAAATAGAACAAATCTTCCTGTAGTCAAGTCAACCTGTTCTTCCATAAGTACACCAGGAGGTCCTGCCCTTCCTTTTCGAGGTTGGTTTGGGGCCAGGAAAAATCAAGATCAACCATCCAGTGTGTTTCCAAGGAAACCTGGGTGGCTAGGAGATAGGCCTCCCTCCCCTCTTTCTGATTCAAGTCTGCCCTGTAGGACAGCACTGCTCAATTGTGGCTGCAGGTTTAAGAGTAACCTGGAGATCTTGAAAAAATTCCCAATCCCACCTGTCACTCCTAGAGATTCTGAATCAGTAAGTTGTGTTTGGGACCTGAGCATCAGTATTTTGAAACATTTTTTATTTTGACTTCTCCAGTATTTTTTTTCAGTTATACAATACATATTCAGATTATATACATATATATATATACACATATATGTATAATTCATAGGCAAAGAAAAAAAACTTATGGTTACCAAAGGGGAAGGGATAAATTAGGATTATTATACAGTAAATTCCTGTTGCTATTTTATATACAGTGGTATGTATCTGTTAATCTCATACTCCTAATTTATCCCTTTCCCCTTTGGTAACCACAAGTTTGTCTTCTATGCCTATGAATCTGTTTCTTTTTTGTAAATAGATTCAACTATATTATTTTTAGATTCTACATGTAAGTGATACTATATGATATTTGTCTTTCACTTCACTTGGTTGGATAATCTCTAGGTCCATCCATGTTGCTGCAAATGACATTATTTCCTTCTTTTTTAATAGCTGATATTCCATGGTATACAGAACACATCTTTTTCATTCATTCATCTGTTGATGGGCACTTGGGTTGTTTCCCTGGCTTGGCTATTGTAGATAGTGACGCTATGAATATTGGTGTGTGCGTATCTTTTCGAATTAGTGTTCTTGTCTTTTCTGGATTTCTGCCCAGGAGCGGGATTGCTGGATCATACGGTAGCTCTGGATTTAGTTTTTAAGGAACCTACATACTGTTTTCCATAGTGGCTGCACCAATTTGTGTTCCTACCAACAGCGCAGGAGGGTTTCCTTGTCTCCACATCCCCTCCAGCAGACGTAGATTTTTTGATGATGACCGCTCTGACTGTTGTGTGGTGGTACCTCACTGTGGTTTGATATGCCTTGCTCTAATACTTAGCAATGCTGAACACCTTTTCACGTGTTTTTGCAGTTTTCATTGAGGTGAAACATACGTTACATAAAACTTACCATTTTGTTCATCTTTCAGTGTACATTCCAGTGGCATTTAAGTACATTCACATTGTCCAACCATCATCACTATCAGAACTCTTTCATCTTTCCAAACTGAAACGCCATGTGCCCATTAAACAAGAATGTCCCATTCTTCCCTCCTTCTAGCCCCTGGCAACCACCCTGCTACTTCTCTAGTCTCTATTAATTTGCTGACTTAACATTCCTCCTGTGAGTGGAGTCATACAGTATTTGTCCTAGGGCATCAGTTATTTTACAAAGTTCTCCAGCTCATTCTCTGCTCAGTTAGGACGAGGGAGTAAGCCAAGTGGGGGGATTTGTATGAAGTCACTTTTGGGAAGAGAGGACAATGCATGGATGTGGTTGGAGATGATAGTGAGAAAATTGCAGGGACAGAGAAACATAATGGAAAAAATTCAAGTCTCCACCCACACTACAGTTAGACAAGGTGTAGCTTTCATGAAAAGCCAGCTAGAAGGGAAATGCTATGTATGTCAGGAGGACGATCTGAAGCAAGGGATTCTGAATCCTACAACTTGGGTTTGAATCCTTGTTCTGCTGTTAAATAGCTATGTGTCTTTCAAGTAACCACTAACAGTCCTGAACCTGTTTCTCTGTCTGAAAAACAAGGCTGATTCTGTCCACCTCGCGGGACGTTGCCAGACTTAAAGAGGCAAAGCTTGTGAGAGTGCCTGGGGCACGACAGAATCCTGTACAGGTGACAGTGGAGGCTGCTCCTGCCAATGGGTAACAACTGTTGCAGTTGTTCAGGAGCTATACGTCATGTCCGACTCTGTGACCCCAAGGACTGCAGCATGCCAAGCTTCCCTGTCCTTCACTGTCTCCTGGAGTTTGCTCAAGTTCATGTCCATTGAGTCAGTGATGCTACCTAACCATCTCATCATCTCAACAATTGCTTCCATTCTAATTTATTTTCTAACTGCATTAGCCTTGGTAACAGGTAGAGAGAGGATAATTGTTCTAGCTGGGTCCAATCTGTGACCACAGAATATTTAATTTTAAAAAGGTTAGGGACTTCCCTGACGGTCCAGTGGTTATGACTTTGCCTTCCAATGCAGGGGATGTAGGTTTGATCCCTGGTGGGGGAGCAAAGATCCCACATGCCTTGGGGCCAAAAAACCAGAACATGAACAACAGAAGCAAAATTGTAATAAATTCAATAAAGACTTTACAAATGGTCCACATAAAAAAAAAAACTTAAAAAAAGCTTAAAGACTGTTACAAATTGATTTTTAAAAGCTAGTCTTACTTCGTGGGCACCAATAACCCTTAGAGAGTACAACAGTTTTCAAGAGACAACCTGGAAGGGTGATTATGCCATTTTAAAGTAAAAAGGCATTCTCACTGGATAAGCACAGTGAAGGCGCATTCACAGAAGCGTTTACCTCCTCAACTTCTTTCTTTTGTGCTTGATGCCAGCACCTGTCCTTTGTGAAACACACACACACACACACACACACCCCACACACACACACAGAGCTCCAGATCTCTTGAGGGGCTCTGGGTTTCTTTGGGGCTGTGGGTGTACCTTATTCAAAGAAGGTGGAGCTAAGGTTGCACCATGCCTTCTCTTTATTTTTCCATTTAAAATTTTAAGAACTCAAGATTGCTCTTAGAGAAAAGCAGAAGAGAGAGGGGTGGGGTGGAGGGTGAAAGGGAGGGAGCGAGGAGTGTGGCTAGCTTTGTCTTGCTAATGTACTTTTGTTTTGTGGACCATGGGCCGTTTAGACAGATTTGGACCACCTCTCGAGGGGGGAGCCGCTGGAGCAGCAAGACATCTCAAGTGGAAAGCTTTACGGGTGGACAAAAGATGCACCTGCAAAGCGCAGACGTCTCCGGAGACCAGGGCCAATGCTGGGAGATAAATGCCCGGCGCCACCTGACTGAGGGTCTGGCAGCGCTCGCTTGCCTGGAGACTGCAGTTCATTCATTTCAGAAGAGGAGCAGCTCCTGCAGAAGCTCCAGAGAGCCCAGCACAGCACTGTACACACACAAAAGGACCCAGGAAAGGAAGGGGCGTAGCGCAGGTAGAGGGCAGGCTGAGAGCTAAGACCCCTGCAGGAGTCATGAGTCAATAACCAGTGCGATAATAATCAGTCAATATCAGTTCAACCCAGACACACTCGCTTCTTAACAGAAACCTGTATTTAAAGTCCAATGTCGGATGCCCTCTCACTGGGTCCGCCCCACAGTCTCACTGGTTAGTCCTGCTGTCATAAGCAGGTCTCAGCCTGTAGCCCTGCATGAGCTTCAGGGGTCTCCTGCCTGCCTTCTTTCATCCTTTCCTTCCTCCCTCTCTCCCTCTTTCCTTGCAAGAAGTGGATCGCTACCTGCAGGTGAAGTGAAAGCTCAGTAAGCAAACCAGATCAGAGCAGAGGGGGACCCTGGATGGAAGCAGAGCCTCACCTGAGGCTGCAGGGTCATCTCCTTAAAACCCAACAACTCCAAAGTCAGGGAGGATTCTTACTGGCTTCTGTGTGTGTGTACTCAGTTGCTTCAGTCATGTCCAACTGTTTTGAGACCCTATGAACCGTAGCCTGCCAGGCTCCTCTGTCCATGGGATTCTCCAGGCAAGAATACTAGAGTGGGTTGCCATTCCCTTCTTCAAGGGATTTTCCCAACCCAGGGATCGAATTCCAGTCTCCTGCATTGCAGGCAGATTCTTTACCACTGAGCTACCAGGGAAGCCCTCTTACTGGCTTAATTTGGCTCTTTTACTTGACAGGAAGTTGAGGTTCGGGGCATGAAGTGATTTCCCCAAAGTAAACCAGAGGTGTTCCGACCTCAGTCTAATGTGTTTGTCATTGTAGCACATTTTTTCTTTTATGGATGTCTGCAATGCGATGGTTAAGTGGGTCACCTAATAAAATGCGGCTTGGACTGTACAATGAGTCAATATGACTTCAGGTTTTTTTATGGCAAAAGCCAGTAACTCTGATTTTGAAAGAAAACAGTAGCATAAATAGGACTGGCCCAGGGTGGGGTAGGAGGTAAAGAAAGTTGCAGAAAACCAGGAAAGTTCACAGATTCATTGTGTTGAATACTTCCTCCACAGAACTGTCTGGTCATCATCTGATTATAAATTGTTAACAGGAAACAGGAAGTCTCATGTGATGGAAGGTGTGAACTTGGTCAAAACACCCAAGCTCACTGGGTCTCTGTTTCCTCCATGACAATTTTGAACTAAATGGTCTCTAAGATCCTTCCCGTTTCTCAGAGCCTTATGTTTCTCTGTGATATGATGCTGTGCTAATCCCATGTAACCAATATCAACAACTCCTGCCTTCATTCATTCTATGTGGCAGGTGTGCATTAAAGAAAAAGTATTAAAGGAGAGAGAGCCAAGGAAGAGAGTGCTCATCATACTCCTACTCATCCTTCAAAGCCCCGCTCAAAATGCCCCTCCTCCAGGAAATTTTTCTTTTGCCTCGGGCAGATGTTTTTTCACTCACATTTTGTCTCCCTTAAACCAGGTACTATGAATTATTCACTTGTTCAAACGCCCAGAATCTAACAGTATCTGGAGCAGGAAATCTCCACAACACTGTTTCACAAATAGAGATGATGAGAAATGTATTATAATGTTTGCTAAAACCCTCACCAGAGAAAACCATTTTCTGAGATGATTTTCTTTCTCTCTCAACCAAACCAAACCAAACCAAGCGAACTAGACCATATCCCTAAGTCAGCACTTTAAAAATGAATTGGTAGCGCTAAAATGTCTTACCAAAAAAAAACCCCTGAAAATGTGACATTGCAAGAATCCTCGAAATCTTTACTTCATTTTCTTCAACAGAGAAAGCCCCTGCCTTTCAGCTTTGAAAGTGAGTAGCATCCATTTCCTTCCAAGAGCAACATGCTTTCTTTCATGGAGTAACAGCCTCAGATCGTATTTTTATGATGTTATCACAAAATATTTCACACCCCTGTCATGTTTTTGCAATGAGCAGCACAAAGGGGATCAGCTTAGGCTTCTAAAAAAGCCAAGTGGACAAGAGACTTGGGGCCCACATTTGAGGTTCCCCATCCCAGTCTTCCCATCACAGACAGTCCTGGACTGGTACAGAGGACCCTTCTACAACTACACGCCTGAGAGAACACACTCACCTTCCTTGACATTCAGCCGTGAGGACGGGTCCGTGTGGGAGGTTGTGTTATAGGCCAACAGTGAACCTGAAAGGCGAAGCAAAAACATCAGTTGTGTCCCAGACAAACTTCCGAGATCAAGACCGGGAAAGGGGATGGATGAGAATGAATAGGGGAGGGGAGGAGACAGGGAGAATGGAGGGACAGATGACTCCTTGAGAGAAGGAAAAAGTTAATGCCAGCCATCACAGGTTCCTGGGGTCAAGGTCCAAGGAAGCTAGGACAGGATGCTCGTGGGTGGGTCACACACAAGCCCTCGCAGAGGCCATGATTAAGGATCTGGAGGTCCTGGGTCACTACAACCCAGCAAGGACACACGGCTGCAGGCACTGTTCTGGTCCTGTGACTCCCTGTGTGACCGTGAATGAGCGACTTTCCTGGTCTGCACCTTGATTTCTTTATCTTGAACTGCAAGAAGGACTGGCAAACGTTTTATCAAGACCAGACAGTAAATACCACCTCTGTGGAACATCTCTCTGTTTTGTCCACGGGCAAGTACTGGCCAGATCCGGCTGCCACTGGCACTGCCGTGCCCCGGAGGAGAGGTCTGGCCAGGTCCTTCCTGCTCTGATGTGCTTTGGGTTGACAGGTGGGCGAGGTGCTTGGATGGTCACGTTGGTGGAGGCAGTGCTAGGAGCTGGGGATGGGATGGGGGTGGCAGCGCTCCTCAGAGCAACTTGTGTCTCCTTTTACGCATGTCTAAGAGAACACTAGACATAAGCCATAATACACTGAATTTCCTGTCATCAAAGGCTGCTGATACACAATCTTTTAAAATTAAATGTTCATGCAGAACTACTCTTAGTAAACACTAGTCTGGGCATTTTCTAGTTTTCTCTTCTCTCGCATGTAAAAAAAAAATTCCCCCTCTTTCTTAAAACCTAGGCTTCCCAGGTAGCACTAGTGGTAAAGAACCTGTCTGCCAATGCCGGAAAGGCAAGTTTCATCCCTGGGTCACGAAGATCCCCTGGGGGAGGAAATGGCAACCCCCTCTAGTATCCTTCCCTGGGAAATCCCATGGACAGAGCGTGGAGGACTACAGTCCACGGGGTCGCAAAGAGTTGGACACAACTGAGCAACTGAGCCCATTCCTAAAACTGGGCTTGTTCCTCTGTTTCCAGCAAGCCCAAGAGCTTTATTTTGGGAAATGTAGGCATTTTTGCCCTCTGCCTTGAGGCTCTGAAGTTTGATCCAGAGGGCTAGAATCTGTTTTTACAAAGGACACGAGAGGCTGGACGTGAGTGTTGGAGGCTAAAAAGTCTTTCTAAACAATCCTTTCCCTGATCCCTGGGACCAAGTGGACAGACTTAGGTGCCAGGGCTCTGGAGCAGGGAATGGACTGCCAGACATTCCTATTTTTAGCCTCAAGTCACGGAAGGGACACGGAGTGAAGCGCCTGCCTCACCCAGCCGTGGGCGTTTGGTTGTGTGCCTCAGAGAAGTTGTGGCCCCTTTCAGGCCAGGCGACCAAGAGAATTTTGGAAGAACCATCCAACTGGCTAGAATCACTGACTCTGGGCTTGGGCGACTATGCCTTTCAGCTCTGAAACAGTTCCAGGTTAAAAGAGAAAAAAAGAAAAAAAGCGCAAGGATGCTGGTGGGATTGAGACAGTTTTGTGCCAAACTGTGGCTAGGTGGAGATACTTTTAGAAAGAAGGCAGTCACATGCCTGGAATATCCAAGAACCGGATGCATTTGGTTATTCCATTCTCAAAGAAGTCGAGCATAAAGTGATTTTTACACTTCATTTAATATAGATCTTTATGCGAATGAGAGTTTAGAGTCAGACCTGCCTCTCACCACTTGCCAGCCTGGTGACCTCCATCAATCTGCCTCATCTCTCCAAGCCACAGGTTCCTCCTCCATGAAACAGGATAATAGTAACACCTACCTGATATAGTTGTTGTGACGACTGAATGAAGTCGCAACTGACTGAAGTAATACATGCAACTGCTCGCAACAGACCTTGGCTCGCAATGAGTGTTCAAAGCACGCTAGGCACTACCACAATTATTTTTACATCCCTGCTCCCGCAGACACCACAATGACACACAATAAACTCTTTATAAAAGAGCTCGCTGGGCATTTGTCTTATCCTCTGGAATTAAGAGTTATGAATGAGTTCTGCTGCAATAAGAAGTAACCCTCCATGACTGGAAGGAGGTCACAGAAAGGAAGCAAACGTTCCGAGGGAAGCAAAAACAGTCTCCAGAGTAAGACCAAGAATGTCTGCCTCTCTGTCCCTGACATTCTCTGCCTGGGGCGGAAACCTCATGGCTGGAGCAAATAAAGAAAAATGATGGTCTCAGAGGACCGAACTGCCTGAGTCATTAGCGCAGATGCAGCAGAGAGCACGAAGCTTAGATAAACCGCATTTATTAAATTCTCCCCTTGGTGTAAGTTCTTCTTTGGGCACACGTGAATTCCACAGGAAACTCCCAGAAAGCCTAGAGAAAGGGTCATTTGACCTCAGCAAAGCCTGCGTGAAATACATATTTCATGGTAACCCCGGAGAAGGATTCTACCCTGAAGAGTGTTCTTGGTTCAAATTTCCCCCCTAGAAGGAGAGGCTGCCTGCCTGCCCGTGGAGGGCTGACTCGGGGAGTCTGACCTCCTTCCCAAGGGACCAACTTTTCCTTCTCTCCTCCTGTTTTTATTTAACCAGTTTATTTAGCCAGTTCCTCAGGCTACACAGAGTGGCAAGGCGCACTCTTTCCTTAAAGGAATTCATTTAGAGGCAGAAAGGTCCTCCCTGGAGCCCGGCCTCTCACTCCGTGCCTTGGGAACGTCTCCCTCCTGCTTTGGGGCCCCTTCTGTGTGCGGTGAACGCCTCCTGGTCAGAGGAAACAGGCTGTGCGGTGAGAAGGGAAGCCTACGCTCTGTTGTCGTCTGCCGGATGCTTTCTCTCTGTTTTCTCACTTAATGCTCATACAAATGAGGGAATCAACATTCAGAGAAGTCAAGACCCTGTGCCCAGGGTCACACAGCCAGCAAGCCCAGGAAACAGGATATCCATTCTGGTCTATCTACAAAACCTGTTCTCAGTCCACCTCCAGGCTACATCTAAGAGACGGGCAGCACTCACTTAAGGTGCTGGAATCAGGACAATAGTTGCTTTGGGGAAAGAAGTGAGGGGTATTGATGGAAAGGGGACACATGGGGGCTTCCAGCCTCCTCCTTGAGCTGGGGGTGCTCATATGAGTGAGTGGCTTCACACTGTGATAATTCTTTGATTTGTGCATTTATGATTTTTGCACTTCTCTCTGTTCAATACTTTAATTAAAACGTTTATTGCCTTCTCTGTTGATGTCTTTATACATGCATGCAGGCATCCATGTTTATCTACGTACTGGGGGCCCTGGAAAGCACGGAGGGGCTGCTGCTAATGGAACAGGCTTCCCCACGTGAAAGCACAAGGACAAAATCATTTCCCATTGTCGAGTCCATCCATCACTGGTACAGTATTTGGGATCTGAAAGAGGATGGAAATGAACAGAGGGAAGCTTGCAGGTGTGGGGAGCCCAACAATCAGGCTTTCTTCAGCCCCGTGCCCCCCTCAACGGACCTGGTCTTCATCTGGGGCACCTGCAGCCGAGACAATGACCGTCTGAGCGCCAAAGGCTTTGTCTCCCGCCTTGCAGAGATCCCGCCAGCCCCACCGCCAGCCTATTGAAGCTGGGCTCCCTTTTCTCTGCATTGCCATCAATGGCTCTGGCTGGAGGGTGCAGGTGGGGAGGGAGGAGGAAGGAGGCTCTGTGCTAGAAACAGCCTGGCTGATGGCTGAGTGTGGGGAAACCCGGCCTTTTGTTCTCCTTCACCGGTCAGACCCGGCCTGGAAGGGGTAATACTTCACCTGCTTAATTGCCGGGACCCATCACCTTTGCCCGAACATCTGAGGAGGCCGGTGGGAGAGCCACAAAACGCAAAATGTGTTTTCCATTAAGTTTAAATTAAAAATGGGAATCAAGATAGATACCTTTGCTGTGGTCTCCCTGTCACCCAATATATTTCATGTCTCTAGCGCTGCCACTATTTCAAAACGAGATTTCTTAACCTGTTTCCCAGGTCAGATGCAGTTAGACAGAACAGGACTTGCCATAGAATGGAAAAAGGCTCTTCTGCCTCCAGCTACCCCACTGGGGACCCTTCAGGCCCAAACTCCCCCCAGTGGCCCTGGGTCTGAATTGCCACTGGGGACAGCTCCCACTTCCTCTGAGGTCTGTCCCAATCTTGCCGTATGACACCCAATCTCATTTCCCGCAGCCTAAGACTGTAAATACAGCCTCTGCCAAATGAGGTGTGCCTGCGAGAGATACTGATGGGGCCGCCTGGCGGGTCCAGGGTGTGGGGCGCCCCGCGGAAGGCAGAAGGGCAGGGCTGGCACCCAGATAGGTTATTCCTAAGCGGCCTCATTCCGGGAGGCCACAGGGAAGTTTTTCAGAAAGCATTTATCTCTAGGTACAAATGAAAACAGAAAATGCTGTGGGGAAAATGGCCTGGCCCTCCATGGGTGTGTGGCCAGGGCCTAAGGCTAACCCCATAGCAGGAGAGGGAAGACCAGGTGGCCCAGGTAAGCGGGCACTCTCTATAAGGTCTGGCCTCTGACTTAGAGTGTGAGGCCATGAGCCTGGCTGCAGCCTGGGACTCAGGAAACCTGGGTCTTAGATACCAAGCTGCTCTCTACGGGCTGGGTGCCTTTGAACCAATTTCTGAAGCACTCCAGGCCTCAGTGGCTTTGGCTTTAAAATGGGAATTTATAATCAGCTGCCCATGGTGTCCACAAGGGGGCATCTTGTCCCCGTAAAGTAGATGACACCTGGGCAGCTGCAGTGTGAACCCTGGTGTCCCCAGGGGACAGTAGAATGATCCTAAGCCCTGTGAGCATCTCTCCAGGCCTGTCCTCCTCCCATTTCAAGAGTGGGTGACATTACGGAGGGGCAGTATCAGGTACAGCCACTTCGTCCGGGCTGGCTGAAAAGCCAGGGTAAGGAGAACAGGAGCTGCTGGGCAGGCCAGGTACATCCTAGCATGCTAGGCAGTGCTTAGGACACTGATATTTCTTCTCCATCATGGAAAATACATTTTAATCTGAAACTTGGTTTTTAAAATTTGAAAGTATAGCTCCTCTCCCTGACCACCAAATAAATACTCAAACACCTTTTGTGAAAGTGTAAATATTATGTTGCTGTTGCTTAGTCACTAAGTCCTGTCCGACCCCATGGACTGTGGCCCACCAGGCCCCTCTGTCCATGGAAGTTCCCAGGCAAAATACTCGAGTGGGTTGCCATTTCCTCCTTCAGGGGGTCCTCCCAACCCAGAGATAGAACCTACGTCTCTTGCACTGGCAGGCAGATTTTTTGCCACTGAGTCACTGGGGAGCTTCTTAATTTAACCTTGTCTTTTTTTCCATTAAAGTCCAGAAAGCTCAGAGACTTCTGAGAGGTTCGACTGTTTTATAGTCTTCTGACCGAGGCTAAGTTACAGGACTCTGACTCTCCTCCATCCACTTTCCTTAGCCCTGCAGTATTTCCTCCCTCTGTGCTGAGCAGCTCAGCTGTCTTCCTTCTACCTCCTTGCCAAAGTGGAACTGTCTGAACCTTATCCCCTCCTCCATGAAAGGACGGATGACAAAACACGAGGAATTAGCACCCATCTCCCGGCCTCCATTCAGCTGCCCTGGGCTCTCCCCTGAGGGCTGGCCTCCTTGCCTCCGCACAAAACATCCCCTGGAACAAGTCTGGGGAAACAAAGCAGTGTTTGAAGGCAAGCTGCTGGGCCCTGGGGAGTTCCCCACAATACTGAAAGGGGACAGTCACCACAAACATGACCTCCTGCAGGGGTCTCAGTGGACCAGCCACCACCAGGGGTCCCAGAGACTAGACATCAATGAAAAAGAGGGGGGGATCATTTTAAGCCTAAAGTCCTCAAAAGGCCTCCAGACTACAAGGCTATGCTGGGGCAAGTTTTTTGAACCTTAAGACAAGTATTTTAATTTTCACTTTTGCAGGCAGACATGGTTTTCTATCTTTGCACAGACCCCTTTATATTTTGCTGTTTCACCAAACATTATATTCTATCTGTGGTTTGTTCATCTCCGCTCAGCTCTGGGAATTTGCTCTGCTTCTAAGTTCCTTCCTGGAAATTTCATATTTTTATTGCTTTGGGGCTATCTTTTTTAATGTCTACAAATATTCTGAGAAGGAAAGAAGAAATCCATCCTTTTTCATGCCCCACTACCTACAACCCCCAAACCAAATTGTCTGGCCTCCACTTCTGCTCAGGCTGCTCGGCCCTCTGCTTTTTGTTATCTGCTCTCCTCCGATAGGAAGCCTCCTGAACGGTTTATCCACGACCACCATGTTGGACTCCTGGGCATTCTAAGCATAGGCTGGTTTTGCTTCAGCATCTGTGGCTTGGGTTCTTTTGTTAGAGGAAGTCCTAGCGAGGACCTGGGTATGTTTACGGACCCACCATAAGGCAGGGGCTGGGATCACATGGCACGAATGGCATCTCCCCGTATCAGTCAGGGCTTGCCAGGTGGTACTCGTGGTAAAGAATCTGCCTGCCAGTGTAGGAGACAGGAGAGACCTGGGCTCGGTCCCTGGGTTGGGAAGATCCCCTGGAGGAGGGTACGGCAACCCACTCCAGTATTCTTGCCTGGGAAAACCCAAGGATAGAGGAGCCTGGCGGGCCACAATATAGGATCCCAAAGGGTCGGACACGACTGAAGTGACTTAAAATACACAGCACTCAACGTTAGAATGTGCTTGAACACTCCCCATCATGGGCAACTGATAACTAGACCCTTTAAGGGCCCCACAGTCACCGTCCTCACCTCTGTCCATCTCTTCTCCCACAAACAAAGAAAAGGGACCAGCCATTCCTAGACCATCCACTGTATGAGGCCGGGAGGTGCAGAAAGGCAGAATGGATCAGTGTTTCTGTTTCGCTGGTGGTCTCTCCTCGTCACGCATCACGCTCCGCTTCCATGTGCCCACTTCCACCCCCGCCCTGCCCAGCTAGCATCGCTGCAAGGACTCTTTGCAAAGATCCTTTCTTAAAAAAACCCCTATAAACACTTACAGAAATACGGATTGTTAGAAAATGCTCATTCTCCAAAGCTCAGGAAGACTGGGTGGAAAATTGCCCCCTTTTTTCAAACGATCGTTTCTTGGGCTGACCTCATGTTGCAGCAAGACTCAGACATGAGGTAATTCCTCTGGTGTTAACATACACTGCATCACCCGCACAATCCCACTGCCTACCAGACGCCTTGGAGGGGTGACCGGGGAGCCCGGAGGCACCAGGGGAAACTTCCGAAGGCATTTTAAAAGTTCTTCGTTTTTACAGCCAGTGTGTGTTGCCCCCCAGCCCACCCCGCAGAGTGCACTGGTGCAGAAAGAGATAGAAGGTCCCAGGAATGGCGAGCTGAAGACACACTGAACACAGAAAACAAACGAAGAACTAACCTACCCAGAGTCCAGGAGACCAGGAAAAGCGGCCTTTAAACGCTGTCCAAGGATTTCAGTTTTAAAGGGGCTT
This sequence comes from Ovis aries, assembly GCF_016772045.2. Lineage (NCBI taxonomy): Eukaryota > Metazoa > Chordata > Mammalia > Artiodactyla > Bovidae > Ovis > Ovis aries. The sequence goes on along the minus strand of NC_056074.1, from coordinate 29,579,886 downwards.
TCAAATCACCAACCTCCTTCACTGTGAGGCTGAACCCCTGCACCCTTGGCCACAGACAGAAAATCCCGCATCCTGAGGATGCCGGTGGATCTTCGGGCAGGGCTGACTGCTAGAAAACCCCTTGTGGAATGAACCACATCTGTTCTCCTGTAGCTTCCGCTTCCCCATCTTAGTACCATCTTTTCTGCTCACAGAACAATCCTTTGGTACTTGGGGTTATTGACATTTCACCTGCTTGGGGCTTTCCTGGTGGCTTAGACAGTAAAGAATCTGCCTGCAACGCGGAAGACCCAGGTTCAATCCCTGGGTCGGGAAGATCCCTTGGAGAAGGGAATGGCTACCCACTCCAGTATTCTTGCCTGGAGAATTCCACGGACAGAGGAGCCTGGTGGGCTATAGAGTTCAATGGAGTCACAAAGAGCTGGACACGACTGAAAGACTTACACTTTTCTGGTAAAGAGTTAAGGCTGAGGTTATTAGTGGGTTTATCAAAATTCTGTTCATATCTCTGTGTATATTTCACATCAGATGAAATTCATATCAAATTGACCGGGCTTGGTCTTAGAAAATCCTTGTATTGGATAAACCCTTTGGACAACTGTGCCTTTTCTTTTACAGATTCTCCCTTTCCAAAGCTCTTTTCCTTCTCACTCTGCCAGGAGAGTCTCCAACAGACCCTAACCCAACTGTAACATTTGCTACTCTTCCTGCTTGGCTGAGAAGGGTGTGTCGGTAACAGTGGGCAGTGCCAGAGAAAACCCAAGAATAAGAAGAACTTCATGTAAAAATATTCAAAAATGTAAACCCGTGAATCTAGAATTTTGGAGCAACTTGAAATCATTGCTCAAGATAGAACCAGCCAGGGCGTCCATCTATTTAAAATGTGGGGCAAAGTAGTTTCCAGAAAGGGATTCTCATGGGAAGGGTGCAACCAGCTTCCAGCAGACCTGCCCTCAATACACACACACACACACACACACACACACACACACACACACACGGCTGCAGTGCCCTGGTGTTTCTTCATGCTTTGTTTTCCTTCCTTTGACATGGCAGGACTGGGTCAGCCCCCTCGCAGGGTCCCTGGGAGCCAGTGTGACCTTGGCAACTTGACACCCAGAGGTGTCGCTCCTATAGCACCCACGCAGCATAAACTGAGGCAGGGACCCTTGCCCTGGGCTGTCACTACTGGAACCAGTCTGCATCCTGAGCAGCCAGGCAGAGTTCTCTCCAGCCCTGGGGACTTGGCGCTACGGTCTCTGGGGGTGTTTCGCTGACCAGAAATGGAAGGGACCGGCCACTTACTTTCCCTGAGGTAGCTGAGATGTGACAATAGCACTTCCGTGTTGTAGAGGGAGGTGGCTCGGAGGAAGTCCTCCTTGTTCAGTTTACACAGTTCCTTGCCGTCCATATTCTGAAAGAAAGACGTGTCGATCTCCATCAAGCTGTACTCCTTTATCGCCCACTCCAGCCACTGCCGCACGTGCTCCTGCGTCCACAGCGTGGGGTCTGCAGAAGAGAGAGGCTGTTAGCAAGGCTGCCAGAGGCAGGGCTCCTCCCCTTCTCTGTCTGTCTCTTCTCTCTCTCCCCACCTCCACCTTTCTCCAGTCTCCTCCCTCCTCAGTGCCCCTCCTGCAGAGGGAAAGTGGTCCCCCCACCCCCGCCCCAGATGGTCCTCCCAGAACACCCATCTGGCTCCATCGCATCTGGTGCAGCCTGAACCACTTAGCGCTCTGAAAAAGTTCTTAGGCGCGTAACTATGCACCCAGACAGGACGTTCTCTTTCAAGTCTTTGGAGGGCAACTGAAACCTCTGCCTGAGAAATCATGGCATCAGAATGAAAATAAGCCCAGTTGCCTAGAGCAGGGACCAATGGCTCTGGAAAGGGCCCCCATCCATATCTTAAGAACATCAGTGATCTCATGGGGCAACAGCAATCTCTCCTATGGCTGCAAAAAAGACGTGTGTGCACACTTCGACCGCAATTCCATCTGTGCAGGTGGAACACCCGGTGGTGTTAAGTCTTCAGCTTAACTCCAACCTGGATTCTCTCCTTTTGGGGACAGTTGTATTAAAGGCTCTTTAAAATCATCCCCCCCCACCCAGGGTTTTTAGGATATTTAAATCCCCAAAGACGGGAAATGGTGTTGGAGGGAGAAAATGTTTTCACTCTTGAGGATAAATAATGTAAGGGCTGAGGTCCTAGAACCTCAAGGTATTAGATCTCCACTGGGGACGCTCAGACTCTTTCCTAAACAGGTGTGTGTGTGGTGGGGGGAAATGTGTGTACTCTGAGTGCTGTGAGGAGTTCTAGCAGGTTCCACAGTAGGTGGAGCCCTTATATCTTGTCACATATCACAATTTCATAACCAGCTCTCTCTTTGGCACCTAATTATTAGAGATAATTAGCTAAACCATAAACATGCTCATCACAGGAAGACCCATGCCCAGGAAAACTCAGGCAGGAAAGCACAGAATTAAGCAAGATTTTTGTGGTGGCAATTTGAGGACTGGTCCGCAGAAGGGGTGACTGTGAATTTGCAATCATGGAAGGTTTCCTGGAGGAGGGGAGGAGACTTAACAGTAGCCCCTAGCTTCTACTGAACTTGTTTTATTAGCCTGCTATTTGGTAGGAATATCTGTGCTACCACCTCACTTTCTCATTCTAAGGGTCTGTTAAGGCTCTTGGTAAAAATGGGAACAGGTCTGAATGATTAGGAAGGGCCATGCGGAGAGAAGCAGGGTTCATACTAAGCACCCAATGCCCAGAAACTTGTAACAGTCAGATTTTGAACACTTCCTAGGTGCCCACTGCTTTGGGTGTGCTATTTTTTACAAATACCCTGAAAAATGGCTATTTTCATTTTGCAGGTGGGAAGTGGAGCCCTGAAACATTAAGTCCTCAACTTAACCTTTAATCCTAGTATGAGCTGGGGTTCGACTGAAAGCCTCCCAGGACTGCACTTAGCTGAGGATCCCTGCACCCTAAGTCTCCTCCCTTCTCACCATCCTGTCTTAGTTCATTCAGGAGGTGCTTTGCCATCACTCCCAAAAGCAGAGCTACTCGGGGCTACATTGTACAAGTCTGGATCGATCTCTCTCTCCCTAATCTCACATAAATTTCTTGCTTTGTTTCACTCTTTTACTCTCCAGGAACAATTAGGCATGGACCATTGGTAAATGGAAATGATTTTGCACCATTTCAGAATTCTAAAGAAAAATGTCCTGGGGGAACTTGGATTATGTCACATATTATTTCATCAGCTCGCCTCTGCTTCTCCTAATTTCTCACTTTGAATATCCAAGGCCTCCAATTCAATTTTACACTGTAGATTTTATTTATTTTATTATTTCCGCCCTTGCTTTGGGCTCTATCACAATATTATTTCTCTCCCTTTACAGCACAATGAATTATAAATCTTCCACTCCGGAGTGTGCTAAGCTCTTCCAAATGTATTTCCTGGATGATTTAGTCCTAGTTTCTTCCCATCTGAACTTGGAACTGGTGATGAACTAGGGCCCTCGTTTATGCTTGTCTTCAAATCCCACCATAAATCCAATGGGTTGTTCCACCGATGTTTTATGGCCTTGATTTGTGAGACTTTCTCTTATGTCTAGGAGGCTGACCAGGAGGAAGCCAAAACGTGTGAGGATAATGCTGCAAGATCCCGCCAGGAGTAAAGAAATGAAGTGAAGCCCTGGCTAGCGAATCCATGACACGAAGTGCTTGGAACATTCTTTGATGGGAATTTATGCTATTTTCACTATTACTGCTCTGGTGACCTTCGCCCCCTAAGACTGCCACCTTGATTATCTTTTCAAAAGTACTTCAACACCACTTCAGAGTTGAAGGGTCAACCAGTCTGGTCATTCCCCTCCCTTCTTTCCCCTGTCTTCTCCCCAAAGTGACTTCGGAAATGAGATGCTGTCAACATTTGGTTCAGAGACAACCTCTGGCCCCCTAACTCTTCTGTCCTCAAGATTTCCTCCCTATGTTGGCCACTGTTGAGAGAAACGGGGGGCGGTGGTGGGGGAGAGTTTGGTTCCAAGTGAGCAAAGGCTTGGACAGGCTTGGCTCCAATGTGGGGAGTCCAGAAGTTTCTCTCCAGGCCAGTTTTAGCTCAGTTTCATTTCTGCCTTCTTTCTATGAGAAGGGAGAAGGCACAGTTCTCTTGGCTCTCACAGATGCACCTGAGCTAAACATTCCTAGCTGGTGTCCCGAGGGAGGGGCGATCAGATACAGATGCTTCTTTCTCGATGTTAGAGACAGAAGTAACATCACAACGATGAAGCTGTTTGCATGGTGCCCAGCACCAGGAGGCACTCAGTATATGGAGCTATTCTTTCTCTTCCTCTGGGTGGCCACATGTTTATGGAAGAAGGAAATAAACATGCTTTATGAGCAGTTTTCAAGTCCTGCAGGGCACAGAGACTTGAGAGCCCACCCCTCCCCTGCTTCCCCTGTCCCCACCCTCCTGCCCCTGCCACCTGGAGTCTGGCCTGGAGCACAAGCATGTGTCTGCAGTCCTAGGAGATGGTGACACACAGCTTCCCATGGAAAGGAAATACAGAGGGCCGAGGACGGAGCGGCCTGTTACAGAGCCACACCTTCCAGACCGACCCGCAAATTCCTCTGGATTACCTCAAAGGGACATCTAATCCTTGGCTCTCGTTCACAACTTCATTTACACATTCCCAAATGGAAGGAGTTTGCCTTTCGGGTAAACTTGTTTTGCTAAGTCATTGACTGCCTCAAATTTGAACACTCTGGCACCTTCTACCTGGCATGGACTCTACACGGGGTAGTTTCTCCTCCCTTTTCAAGCAGGCAGCTGAGCTCGCCAGCCAGTGTCCAGCCAGCACACAGAAGGCCTGAACAATGATTTTATTTTCTGTGACCAACAGTACCGATACCTAGGAAAAATAGCCTATTTTTACAGAATGACAAAGCGTGCTGCGCACATGTTCAGGCACTCCTTTTGTTAAATATAGTTGCTTCTATTTTGGACCTGGAAGAGATGGCTGTAATTCTGGAAAGGTGGGACCCTGCGGATGCCAGGAAGTGCATGCCCGATGGACAGGACAGAACTCCGGGCCACTCTTGTCCTTAAAGGCAAAGGTGGGCACGTCTGGGTGTTCCCAGGATTCCTTTGGGGTTCAGAAGACCTTGCTCCTCCTCTCTCAGGAGGCCTTGTCCGTGGAACCAGGCACTGAGGGTTGAAAGTGTGACGTGACCTGTTGAAGGCGGGGCTTCCCGAATCTGTGTGTCAGGGTTCCAGTGACATTTGGGAAGCGGTCATGGAGGGTGGCCAGGGAAGAAGGGGCAGCTCTCCCTGCTAAGCATTTCCACAGAGAATAGGCCAGGGGAAGATGTAGATGCCCCTCCCCCAGGACGACGAGCTCAGAAGACTGAGGACATGGGTGGCACCCAGTGAAAGGGTTCCCAAAGTACCTGCGGGGACGATGACCCTCCTCTCGTTGGTGGTCATGTTGGGGGGAGGGGGGCCGTTCTTCTCATCCATGTAGCTGTTGTAGCTCATGGTGTTGGATTCACCTCCGCCCACAAGCTTGCCGCACTTGCTGACGCTGCAGTCCACCGGAGACTCCCTGGAGCGAGAAGAGACAAAGCTCAGGGGAAGTCATCAGTGTCACTGTTGCCACTGCCACCAGAGCATCCGTGGAGCCTCTGCCCAGTCCTACCGGGTGGAACAAGGGCGACGGGGGTGCTGCTGACGCTGCCTTATTTCTATCCACACGGCCACTAGTTTTCTCCAAATCCCAGCCCAATCCTATAATTACGGTACTTAAACACTTTCTGGCAGCCTCACTGCCCTCAGACTGGAGTCTGGACCTCTGAGTTCGGCTCTGCCTGCAGCTGACACTTTTAGCCTTGTGGCCAGGCGACCTACCCTCCCTAGGCAGAAGCGCTGGACCTGGCTCCCAGACAGGCCTCTCCCCACTCTTATTGCACCCTGTTTCAGCTGTGGCCCTAGGACTTGTCACACTGTGTGATGGTTAGTCTGGCAGGTGCCCTTCCCCTGGCTGGATCGATGCCATGGCTTTCTTTTTTTTTTTAACCTCAAGTATCCTGTAATAGTGGGCTTTCCTGGTGGCTCAGCAGTAAAGAATCTTCCTGCCAGTGCAGAAGACTCAGGTTCGATCTCTAGGTTGGTAAGATGCCCTGGAGAAGGAAATGACAACCCTCTCCAGTATTCTTGCCTGGAGAATTCCATGGACAGAGGAGCCTGGCAGGCTACAGTCTATGGGGTTGCACAGTCAGACACATTTTAGCGACTAAACAACAACAGCAATCCTCTACAGTGCCTTCCAGAGGGGCTGAACAGTCACTGAGTCCTGAATCACTCATTACTATTGCATGTGTATCATTTCAACGTGCTTTTCAGAGAGAGTTCTATGTGAATCTCCCCATTACCCTCCAGGTCCGACACGACAAAGGTTAACACCTCTTTCCTATGGTTAAGAAAACCAGAGAAGTACATGGTTAGTCCCTGCTATTTTGCAACATGGGAGCATCTATCTGTCTGGAGACAAAGCTGACATCTCCCTTGTGACCAGCTGGTGCCTCAGCAGGCTGGCAAAACACATCACCTACCCAGAGATCGGGGTCACAGACTCCGGGTGTGCCTAGGGCAGTGCTATCCTGCCCTGCCACTTCCACTCAGCCACTCCCCCAGTGCCAGGGCCGAAGGAGATGACTAGAGCCCAAGCAGAGGCTGCAGCTTTCCCACCCCACCCTCCCGGTTGTCCAGAGCAGGAAGCATCAGTTCTGGTAACCTGGGAGACAGCCAGTCTTCACAAGAGCTCCAAACCAGGCCCTCAGACCCAGGAGTTCAGATAAGGTTCAGATTACAGACGGCCAACTCTGGGCTGCAGAACCTCGATCGGCTTTCCAGAGGTCTGGCTGCTGCCCGCCCTCTCTCTGCTGTGGGCAGAAACAGACCAGGCTGAAGCCTAAAGGAGCAGGCGAGGAGCAGGGCTGTGCCAGATGGACCCGCCCATCCTGAAAAGGCAGCAACGTGGAGGGCAGGCAAGCAATGGTCCCTGAGCCTGAGAGGAGAGGGGAAGGAGGGTGGGGACACGGCAGGGGAGGGGGGAGGCCAGAGCACATTCAATAAAGAAAATTAAATGAATTTGTTTCTTAATCTGAAAGGAAAAAAATATTGAAGATCACTTATCATAGCTGGGAGATAAATGCTCCACTGAGATATTAGAAGTCAGACGGTAATTTTTTCCTGATGTCTTACAGAGGGAAACATGGGCTGAAAATGAAAATAAGATGTATAACTTACACATGTTAGAATTTAAGGTTTTACTATTCGCCTACTGTTTTTCCAGGCAGAGAACCAAGAACCAGCCGTCGGAGCCCCAGATTGTTGAAGGTTTAATGTCCCCATGGCAGTCTGAGGGGCGGCAGTAGCACTTCGGGGCTTTGCACCAGGGTTTGGCCCTTTGGCTTCTGCTGGAGCGGACTTGGCCTGAGATGAAGCAGTCCCGGAAAGACCCCGGTCCCGCGTCTGAGCTGAGCTCCGGTGGAGCTGGCCGGGTCCCCCTCACCCTAGTCCAAGCAAACCGCAAGTGGGCACATGCGCACAGAGGCGCCGACGCCACCGGTGCAGGCACACGCACACGGGCACATACGCTACGCGTGCAGGCGTGTACACACACATGCACGCAAGCACAGGCCCGCACCCGCACACACACACACACACACCACCGCCACCACGGCCTGGCAGCCTTCCCCAGCATACTTGTCCATTGTGAAACAACCCAAGTGCAGCCGAAGTTTGGAGGATTAAGTTGGCCTTTAACCAAGACAGCAACGTTTTCACTGGCTGGGAGAGGCCGTGCCGAGGGTGGGGCTGCCAGAGCACACGGTTCCCCGCGTTGGGCAGACGGAGAGCACTTTTCTGTGAGGGGGCGGCGTCTGGGGTGGGGGTTGGGGGGGGGGGGTGGGGGTGGGACTGGTGGGCGGTGGGCGGGTGTGGCGGAAGGGGACTTGCCCTCCGTGGGCTGCATCTCTCTTTGGGAACATCGGAGAAATAGATGAGTTGTGAACATTCTTTTCCACCATCAGCTGGGCCTCTGGGGATTTCTTAGCCCAAAAGAGAACTCTGGGCACTCGGAGGTGAGAAGTCGGACCTCAGAAAGCATCGCAGTGAAATGGCCCCTTATGCAATTGGCGCCCCAGGGCAGGGCCAGTCACTGGTACCAGGAGGAGAGAAAAATAAAAATCTGAATAAGGGAATCGTTTAGTAAAAGCTGCCTGGTACCTCTCTCGGTAAGGAGTCTGAGCACCGTGGTGAGAAGGAGCCTGCTGGGGGTGTGGGGCGGAGGGGGGGGTGCCCTAGGGAGGACGTCTGAACAGAGTCAAGCCTGGGCCTTCCAGCTGGAGGCGCCACTGGGGTCGTCCAGTGGTGGGGCCTCTTCGTTTCGGGCCCACAGAATCTCCCACGATTCTGTGCCCTCCTTTCTCTTCTGCTGCCGGGCAGGGCAAGGTGATCTGCTTGCCCACCGCCCACCTGCCTGGGTGCTTGTCTTCTGGAACAAGGCTCTGTCTTTGATCCCAGACTCTGCAAAGGGGCACCCTAAGGGAGACGTCCTGGCCCTCACCCTGGACCTCTGCCATGTGCAGGCCGGCCCTCCTCTGACTCCTAGGAGAGAAGGAAGGAAAGCCATGCCTTCCCCATCCACCTGCCGTGCCCCTCCTCCACTCTGGGGTTGCGGGACTCTGTGCCTGGGCAGACAGCACAGGCTTCCCAAGAGCCCAGCCAGCTATTGGAAGGAGCCAGGAATACAGGTGAAGCCCAGCATAAAGGCTGCTCTTAAGCGAGGCAGCTGGTGCCTGTGGAGAGGACCGATGAAAACAAGGGGGGCATGCATGGAGGGGGGAGGCTTTGCATTCAGCCCACCCACTCTGCTACTGACTTGTATTGAGACCTGCACTTACAGCTAGCATGGGGCTGGGGTCTGCAGGCAGCTGACAGCACTGAGGCAGGTGACAGGAGGGCCAGCGGCTGCCACAGTGGAGCAGGGAGGAGGTGGTGGCTCTGAAAGTGTAACTCAGAGCATGTCCTGCTCAACCATGGCTCAGAAAGCCACACTGTGCTGGCAAGCCACAGCAAAGGCCATGTGGGCCCTGCAGCCTTGTCCTTTATTTTCACCAAAGGACACAAGGTCTTTGCTCCTCTGGTTTTATTTCTGTGTTCAGGGATCATTGCTTTAAAAAGACAGCTGCTGGTTTCCAAAAGTGCCTCGCAGACTGTCAAGCGATTGACACACAATGAGAAATCTTGAGCATTTGGATAACAGGAAATTTCAAAGACCTTGCCTGAAGATTGTTGTTGTTGCTCAGTCGCTAAGTCATGTCTGACTCTTTGTGACCCCATAGACCATAGTCTGCCAGGTTCTTCTGTCCATGAGATTCTCCAGGCAAGAAAACTAGAGTGGGCTCGCATTTCCTCTCCCAGGGGATCTTCCTCACCCAGGGGATCGAGCCTGCGTTTCCTGTGGCTTCTGCATTGGCAGGCGGACTCTTTACCACTGAGCCACCAGCGTAGCCCAATTACCTGAAGATAATCCCATTCAAGTATGTAAACATCTTCTCTACCTTCTGGTTCAACCGAGAGCAACTTTACTCAAGAGTAGGGGATCTAGTCCCACAGGTCTGCAGCCCAGGCTTACAGTCGATGAATATCCAATGTCCACACAGCTAAAAGGAGGTCCCCAGGGCTGTTGGAGCATTAGCAATATCTGGTGTGCCTTCTACATCACGTGCATACTGCGGAAATTGTGCCAATCTGTGTCTTTAGGATTTCTGTAGGAGCCATGCAGAGATGTGTGTATGTGACCTTTTTACTTTTGAAAAGGAGATGCAAAAGCAAACTTCAAGAAAAGAAATCACCCATAGTAAAGCTCTCACGCTAACCTATACTTAGTAGATGCTCACAGCTTCTCCAGAACCCTGAGTACCCCTCCCATTCACCTTTCTGCCTGACAGGCTTCTCATTGCAAGGTGCAGAGTGTTAGGAGGCACTTTAGCACGGGACTGTGTAGTCAGAGTCAGAAGTGACAGGGTGCGTGAGGCTCGTCCTCCTGTGTGTGGATGTTAAGTCTGCAGGTGTCTAATAAGGGCATTGGATCCTGCTGGCCAGGCTAGGCAGTGTCAGGGCAGACTAACAGTGAACTCTGGTCCAGCAATTCTGGCAAGCAAGCAATAGATCCGTAAGCTGATATATATATTTTTTCCTTCATGGGATGTTTTCCCCCAAACTCGTGGTTGAGAAAGGATGCAGCTGAGAGTTAGTTGCAGACCACAGCTTGGATCAACTTGCTGAAGTCTACATCCAGCACAGAGCCTATGGGTCACACTGTTTGAAGAACAATTCATGGTAACAGATTTAACCACAAGCGGAAGGTAGGGAGAAAGGGGGCAAACCTGCCCCAACGTGGGCAAGATCGAATTTCTGTGAGCTCCTCAGATCTCAGTCTCTCCACCGGCCTGGATGACTTACTGGCAGCATCAGAAGCAAGAAGGACCTTGTAGCTTTAGGCACACAGAATACCTCCTCTAGAGACATAAATATCTGTAGGGTCTCTGATAAGCATCAAGTAACTCAGAATTCCAAGTTATCAAAGAACGTGGGGGAGAATTCACCGTGAATCATGAAGAGAAGAGAGAAATACATCTTTGGGTACTTTGTTGATCTACTAGGGCAGCTATAACAAAGTGCCACAAATGTGTTAGTGGCTCAGTTGTATTTGATTCTTTGCGACCCCATGGACTATAGCCCACCAGGCTCCTCAGTCCATGGAATTCTCCAGGCAAGAATACTAGAGTGGGTTGCCATGCCCTCCTCCAGGGGATCTTCCTGATCCAAGGATCGAACCAGGGTCTCCTGCATTTCAGGCAGCTTCTTTACAGTTTGAGCCACCGGGGAAGCCCTGAATTGGTCCAAAACATGCTAACCCAGCCCTGTCCAGTCGAAGGGGCCACATATATAATGTAACATTTTCTAGTAGCCACATTTTTAAAATAAAAAAGGTTAAATTAATTTTAATAATATATTAAAATATATTAATTCAGTACAGGCTGAAGATGATCATTTCAACATCATCAATATAAAAAAAATTAATGATGTATTTCACTTCTTTCCTACACTAAGTCTCCTAAAGCCAGTGTATTAACATACACATCAAACACATGCCCATTTTGGATAGGTTATATTTCAAGTGCTCCAAAGCAGCATCTATGACCAGTAGCTACTGCCTTGGACAGCATAGATTCAGTGTATGAGCCAAGAAATCCCAAGTTTTATACTCTGTTTTTTTTTCATCTGAAGTTAGGAATTATCTTCTGCATTAAAAGCACATCATCAGTGGTACTGAAAGGACAGAAGCACAACGTGGCAGATGAGAGATTTAAATAGGGCGGCATTTGCTTCATCACGCTGGTTCTTTGTTGCGTGATCCAAGAATGTGATCCGACCGGGTTCCATCCTAAGCAAAGACATTTTTTTATGAAAACCCTGGCTCCCTGCTGCCCACTCCAGCTTCCACGAGAGCACTTAGATGTTTATGAGGTGCTGGTTATGTCTAGACCTAGCCTGCCTGATTCTCAAGAGTCCACTGCATCGTCTTGGTTTCACAGGAGGGGCGAGGAGACATCAGTTTCTGAACCTACGCTGTCACCAGCTCCTGGCCCTGGTCAAGACCAGCAGATCAGAAGCAGGGGCTGCTTTGTGAAACCAGAGCCAGGTAGATACCATGTCTGGTCTCCAGGGTCTTCACACAGCTCCCCTCCAGCTGGCGTCTGGTGTGATGGGAGGAGCCTCGGTGGAGCTGGTGAGGGGGTTCTGAAAACTGATTTCTCTGGGGGGACCTCCTCTGCTCAGGATTCATATATGACAGTACTTGAGGCTTCCCTGAAGCACAAGCCATGAAAGGATTTTGAGCAAGAAGGGCAAATGTTTTGAAAAGAAGACTCAGGCTGCTGTCTGATGAGGAGACGTCAGAAAGGCAAGAGGAGGAAGGGGAAGAAGGAGGAGGCTCCCAGATGGCCTAGAAGGAGAGGTGCTGCTGGCTTTGATGGGTGGGCGGTGGAGGTGAGCAGGGGTTGGACTCAGCCTCCAGCTTGTCCAAGGGTGAGTCTAGACTGTCAGCAAGCACTGGGAGTGCCATGGTCAAGCCCATGTGGGAAGGCTTGCTGAATAATGTCCACATGTGGGGTGGGTGCAGGTGGGTGCGGAGGGGATGGAAAGAGTGGCCACGGGGCCAGGATCAGAGAGCTGGGGTGCAGGGCCAGCTCTGCACCTTTGAAAAGGATTCACTGTACCTTTGAATCCTTAGGCAAGTCATTTACCCCCTCAAAGCTCAATATGTCTTTCTAGTTGTTCAGTCTCTAAGTTGTGCCCAACTCTTTGTGAGCACATGGACTGCAGCTCACCAGGCCTCTCTAGGTCAAGATGTAAATACAATATGGACCTCATGGGAGGCAGATGGAGAGCAAATGGTGATGTGGAAAGACTGACAAACTCTGACTTCCCTCCACCGAGAGTGAGTCAGTACCCTCATTATCTCTGTGGAGAGACTCACCAGACGGGCTCCTGGCTCAGAACCCCTAAGCCTCCCTGAAATCCTCTATGCCAGCAAAGTGGCTGGGATCCCAGGGGCTGGTGTTGGTTAGTGGGGTTGGAGTGTGGTGGGGCCAGGTGTATTCACAGGCAGGTCTGAGACCAGGACCTTCTGGGGGGGTGCCCACCACACGAGCACCCCCTTCTCCTGCTGTCTCTAGTCTTGTCTGCTCCTTGACCTCATCTGCCAGCACAGGCAGAACTCTTGAGTGATGAAACCCAAGTCTAAATTCCAACTGCATCCCCCAGTAGTATCTGATCTGTTTCCAGTAACTCATAGATGTTTTTATATGATGTCCTACTTACTGATGGCTCCTGATGCATCTCACAGGGGTGCTGACATCCTTTCTCAAAGCTTTTTCTCCTCCCACTCCTGTGGGTGCCACTGGCACCATCCTTCTTGGAAGACACCCAACCTTTGCTAATCTTCAATTCTTTCCTCGCACAAACCCCCTTCCCCTGCCGCCGCCCCCAGTGCAATATTTATCAACCTGAGTCCTGTTAATTATCCCTCTGTTATGTCCCTCATGTGTCTTCCCCTTTTCATTTCTACAATCAGTGCCATGACTCTAGTTCAGAATTTTGTAATTTCCTACCTGGAATATTTCACTAACTTCTTATCTTTCTGACTCTCCCTTCCCCACTCACTGTATACCATGATGCCCAGCTTTCAAGTGTTCAGTCACAGGTCTGATGATGTTCAAATGTCATGTCAAATCGGCATCTGCACGTGGAATAAATTCCCTGTTTTCTTAGCCAGCCAATCAGGGCTCCCTTGGTCTCTATTTTTATCTCCCTGTGCTTGCCTGATGTTTCATGAACTAGACTAACGTTTTCTCAGCTTTCAAACTTCACTCGTGACAGTCACCCTCAGGATAGCCAGCACTTTCTGAGTCCCGGGATGGGTCACTTCCTGGGCCCTGCCCTGGGACACTTCTCCTAGAGTATCAGGGTTGACCCTTGTAACAAGCCTATGGGAAACCGATGCTCCAGCCGTGCAGAAAGGAGGCAGCTGGTCCTCAGAGGGAGCAGTGACTGGTCCACAGGCAGAGCCAGGACTCCAGCCTGGGCCGCCCGGCCCCCAGGTGTGCTCTCCTTCTCTGCGGTTCTCTCCTGTCCATCTCTATGATCAAAGTCTTATCGGCCCTGGGCAGCACCAAGTCCCAACCCACTTTCCAAGTGTGCCCTCCCTCCCACAGGGAGCCCTCAGATTTGTTCATCTTTGTCATCGTCCTAGACTTTAAATCGAAGGATGGTTTGCTCATCTTTGCTTTGATGAGACCCACCCAGAGAGGTCAAGTATCTTCAACAAGAAACAGAAGAGTATCTTATTACTGAATTATCCCCAAGAGGGGCGGTGCCTCGGCCTGACATAAAGCAGGTGTTACAAAAGTGTCTGTTAGTGTCCTGGGCCTGAAGGCTGCTTTGGGGCCCAGAGAACCAGAGGGCTCCCTGGCTCTGTGCCGCCCCACCCCAAGGAGCCCTCTCACCCCAGCTCACTAAAGCCTGGCTCAGTTGCCCGGCCCAGCACCAGAGCTCCGTCTGCCGCAGACATACTTCCCGCCAGATCTCTGACTCAGTCCCAGGCCTCCAGCCTCCGCCGGCCTCATCCCGGCAGCATGGGTCCAGCGGGCTTACCTGGACCCGTTCATGTGGTCGTACTCGCGCTTGACGTTGACCCTCACCGGCTGGTTCATCCACTCCTGCTGCGGGGGAAGGGGGTTGATCTTGTGGGGCTGGCCGTAGTCGGGGCTCCCGGAGGCGGTCATGTCGGCCTTGGGGAGGTGGGCCGCCGCTCCGTACGCGGAGTCGAAGAGGGACTGGTCGTCGCTCACCACCGACAGAGCCTCCTGGAGGGCAGAGAAGGACACAGAGCCCCAGGTCACTCTTTAGCCAGTGTCACTCTCCCCCACCCTCCCTGGGAACCAGCAGGCTGGCCCACAATTATGCAAGCTTGATGTGTTCTCTGCAGATGACCCCGGGTGAGGAGGGAGTCTGGGCCAAGGAATGGGGACCCCCAGGAGTATGTTCCCCTGTTGGTTCTGTAGGCTGGAACCCCCAGAAAGGAGGGTGGGGAGGCTGAGGCCAAGAAGAATGGTTAAGCACACACATGTGATGTTGGGGTGGTGCTTGAAACAGATCGACGGAAATGCCCCTTACTGGCCAGGAAGCCACCAAGCTACAGGGCATATGAGAGGGAGCATTGCTCTTACAGGTGAGGCCAGTGAGACCCACCCGGAGAGGTTAAGTATGTGGCTCAAGGTCACACAGGGGAAGGGTGGGGCCACTCTCATTTCGGTTTCCTTCTCTGTAAACAGGCATAAGAATAGCTTTCTCAGAGGTGATGGGTGATTAAATGAGAAGGCCTTGGTACAGGTGTCTAGCTTGTTTGCTTAGACATGCTCCAGGATGTGCTGAGCTTCTTACATATCAGAGATCCGGGTAGGGGACTGCCTGCTTCCCTGGCACAGAGTGCTCCATCATCCCTTCCTGCCTGACTCCTTGAGATGACAGTTTCCAGTCTTAAGTGGGATGATTCTGCCCACCCAAGAAAGAGGGTGGAGTCTCAGCTCTGTGGATGTGAGGTGGGGGTGGGGGGTCAAGGCTGGACTTCCCACGTGTGCTGTCCCATCAGCTGCTGGGATAGGGGAGATGACAGATGGAGAAAGGCAGCGTCGCACTTTCCAGACATCTAGCAAGCAGAGCAAGGTAATGAAACCCTTCCCCTCCATCCCGGTCACAGCAAATCACCGGGACCAGGTCATGGCCTGGGGTGTGGTGGTCACTAGGTCACACAGTTCCACCAAATTAAGTTGATCACACTTCAGAAAAGGAGGTCACAATCTATAATCTAGGATTAATTATAATTGATACCATCTGTAATCTTGGAGATGAGATGTAATATTATGGGAGAAATGCCCAGAACGGTCGCTGGCACATAGTGACACCCAATAAAGTTACCTTTACTGGTTTTCAGTTTCAAGTAAAGGTTCTCTTAGGCCAGCAGGTCTCTCTCAGACCTGGTAAGGTCTGAATTGTTCCCTTAAAATTCATATGTTGACACCCTAACCCCAGTTCCTAAGAACCTGTGTTTGGAGATAAGATGTTTAAAGAGATGATTGAGTTGAAACAAGGCCCTTTGGGTGGGTCCTAATTCAATATGGCTGGGAATGTAAATTGGTACCGTCACTAAGGAGAACAGTATGGAGGCTCCATACAAAACTGAAAATAGCACTGCCATGAAAGTGACCGTGATGCAATCCTATTCCTGGGCATGTGTCTGGAGAAAAACATGATCCAAAAGAATACATGCACTTCAGTGTTCATTGCAGCACTGTTTACAATAGCAAGACATGGAAACAATCTAATGTCCACTGACAGAGGAACAGATAAGATGTGCTCCATATATACAATGGAATATTCCTCAGCCATTAAAAAGAAGGCAATAATGCCATTTGCAGCAACATGGATGGACCTAGAGAGTGTCATACTGAGTGAAATATCAGACAGAGATGGAAAAATATCCTATGACATCCCGTGTATGTGGAATCTAAAAAGAAATTATACAAATGAACTTGCTTACAAAATAGAAGAGAGACTCGCAGACTTAGAAAACCCACTTATCATTGCCAGGGGGAAGGGATAGTTAGGGAGTCTGGGGACGTCACATACACACTCCTAAATTCAAAATGGATAATGAACAAAGCACATGGAACTCTGCTCAATGTTATATGGCAGCCTAGATGGGAGGGGAATTTGGGGGAGAATGGATACATGTATATGTATGGCTGAGTCCCTTCACTGTTCACCTGAAACTATAATAATATCATGAATCGGCCATACCCCAAAACAAAATGTTTAGAGTTTGAAAAAAAATTTTTTAATAAAAATTTTTTCTATGAAAATGAAAAAAAAAGAAGAGAGTATCTGAACACACAGAGGGACACCAGGAATGGTAGGCACAGCAAGACCACCAAGTGGAGAAACAGCAAGAAGGCAGCCATCTGCAAGCCAAGGAGAGAGATCTCATAACCTGCCAGCACCCCAACTTGGGACTTTCAGCTTCCAGAACTGTGAGAAAAAAATACATTTCTGTTGCATGAACCCTGTCAGTGGCATTTTTCTGTGGCAGCCCTGTGACACCTTTGCCCCCAGACCTATAAAATTACAATCCATTCTACCAGCTAACTTTCTCCCAGGCCCATTCTCAACCCCAGCAGGAGGACAGCCATACTTCAAAGGGAAAGGTTCTTCTGTGGCTGTTTCCGGCTGGGATCAAGGAAGAATTACTGGAACACAGTCCAGGAAGTCTGCTCCTGCACAGGAGGCTTTGCAGGGTGTAGACATGGCCAGAGACGGCAGTTTCAAAGCTGAGCTGCTGGCAGAGTGTGGAAAGGACAGGGGGGTCCCTTGACTCAGATCTGAAATCAGCTGGGTTCCTTCAATCTCCACCAGCTGTCCTATGCCACTCTGTCTTCTGCTGCAACCTCTTTGCTGTGAACCCTGGTTTTGCCATCTGCTTGGTCTGCTGACTTGACAACCTGCTTCTCTCCTTCCTGACCTGCCCTCTGCAGGGATAATGATGTTTGTTGTCTTTTGCCCCTTACCAGAGCATCACTAGCCCTGGTCCTGCCTCCCAGGCCTCCTGGCTTCCGTTATTTCTTCATCTTCTCCCCTAACCCAGAGGAAAGCAGACGGAAGGAATGCTTTAATTGGAAACTCCTAGATTTGTGCATGATCAGGAATGCATGTGAGCCACTCTCCACGGCAGACAAAGATACCTGGTTCCATGTTCAGAGGGGAGCTGTGCTTCTTGAAGCCATTTGTCTGTTGGTTATTTTCTCCATTGTTCTTTTCAATTAGGGATCCGCCCTGACTGCACATCCCAAACCAGGGGTATGGGTAGCCAAGCGCATATGGTTCCAAGTTGAAAAGTGTGGCATTGTTATCTTGCAGAGGGCTGAGTGTGAGCCCATGAACTTCCTGGGGTTCTTTCTATACCAGGAGCCAAGATGCATTACCCGATAGAAACTATGAATGCCCTTTTGGTGATAGAGGTGGTAAACATTCATTAGTTCTGCTACAGAAAGAGACTATACCTAAGGAATCAGGCATTGTCTTTGGCCATGGAGAGTGGCTCACATGCATGGCTTGATCATGCACAAAACTAGGAGCTTCCAGTTAAAGCATTTCTTCCATCTCCTTTACTCTGGGTTAGGGGAGAAAATGAAGGAATAATGGAGGCCTGGAAGGCAGGACCGGTGATAGTGATGCTCTGGTAAAGGGCACCTAGCATCACTACCCCTGCAGAGGGCAGGTCAGGAAGCAGAGAAGCAGGGTTGTCAAGTCAGCAGACCAAGCAGATGGCAAAACCAGGATTCACAGCAAAGAGGTTGCAATGGAGGACAGATAAGACCAAGCCAGGGTTTCCAGAGGCTGACCATGGAGAGACTTCTCAAGCAGATGAGAAAGAATATTCTATAGAACAAAGTGCAGTGTGGTAAATGGTACAAAACTGGTTTGAACTCATTCTGGAATAGTTTAGTTCACAGTCAAAGAAAACTCCAGTCAAGGAGCTACGCCATGGGAGGAGAGGACCCTGGTTTACTCCAGGACACATCTCCTGTCCTCTGTCCAGCCCTGCCAGCGATTCCGTCTGCTTTTCTCTTTCTGCCTCTTTTCTCTTCCAGCATATGCCCCCTCACCCAGGTCACCCTGCTCATTCCCCTGCCAGATCCAGCTCCCTTGCGAGCTGTAGACAACCAGAGCTCAGAACCCTCCCAGAGCATCCCTGGACGTCAGTCGTCACGAGTCTGTTCTTGTCTGCCTGTTGCCCCAGCATGAGGTGTCGCCGCAGCTGCCCACCATCCGTGGTCCCGGTTCACGACTTCCGCACGCAGCTCCTGCCCTAGGCTCACTGTTCCCACAGCTCCACTTAACGGGCCCTCAGTGGCCTCCTGTGTCTGACTTTGTGAGTCCTTGCGCTTGGAGCACCCTTGCTTTGCCCTCTTGGCCGGGCGCACATCCAATTCTACCCATTTTGTAGGTGAGTGAAATCTCCCTTACTCCGTGAAACCTTCCTTGATAATAATGCCCTCTGACTCACTTGAACTTTTAAAGGCCTAGTGAGAATACTGCTTGGGTAGATGTACATATGTGCGTGCGCACACACACACACACACACACACACACACACACCCGTTTGCAACCATTCATAGTGAAATGCTTTTTTAAACAAATTTCATCACAATGTGTAGAAAAGAATTGGTGACTGGGAGAAGCTGGGGAGAGACAGAAAATGCAGGAGAATGGTTCCTTGCCTGGCCTGGACTGAATCAGAAAACCGAACACAAGTCGGGCGGCGGGGGACATGAGGACCATCAATGCAAATCATACATGTGGGGAGACCAGGGCCCAGACAAGCTGATTTGGGATTCAGGTGGAACATAAGCGCTGGGGAGATTTGCATCTGAAAGGAAATAGCATCGCTTTGCCACACAAGGCTGAGTGCAGGGGCTTCCTGGTGGTCCAGTGGTTAAGATTTTGCCTTCCAATGCAGAGGGCGTGAGTTCAATCTGTGGTCAAGCAGCTAAGATCCCTCATACCTAGGGCCAAAAAACCAAAACATAAACAACAGAAGCAATACTGTAATAAATTCAATAGAGACTTTAAAATGGTCCACCTGGAAAAAAAAAGTCTTAAAAGAAAATAAGGCTGAGCGCTTCGAGGCTGTCCAGAGACCACACCCGCAGTACAGTCTCTGTGGCCAATGGCAGGTCTCCTCTAAACTGCTTGGGGGTGGTGGGTGCATTTCGGGGAGACAGACATAGAACAGGAAGACACCACAGGGGCACAGTGTAGACTGAGGGCTGCCATCGTATTGTGCTACAGCTTCGTGTCCCCACTGGGGGTCCGGAAGTCCCTGGGGGTGAACTGATAGGGGGCGGGCACCAAGGGGCTGCTTTTCTCAGCTGAGAAGGCAGACAGATCAATGACATGCTTGTAACTTATTACCTATGTGTGGCTGTTGCTATTTTCTCCATGTCTTAGAAGCTGTTTTGTTTGTTTTTGTTGTTGCTTGTTGTATAGTCTCTCAGTCATGTCTGACTCTTTGTGAGCTCATGGGCTGTACCCTGCCAGGCTCCTCTCTCCATGGAATTCTCCAGGCAAGAATACTGGAGTGGGTAGCCATTCCCTTCTCCAGGGGATCTTCCCAACCCAGGGACTGAACCTGCGTCTCTTATGTCTTCTACATTGGCACCTGAGTTCTTTACCACTGAGCCACCAGGGGAGCTCAGAAGGCATTTACTTTTACTTAAATACGTAAAGCTTATAAAAGTTTCAATGTGAAATGCTTTACTAGTACTTACAACTCTTTACAGGAATGAGTCCACAGTTGGTGTTCAAGTCTTTTACACTGAGGGATGGTTTCTAAATGTTTAACTCTAGAGGATGGGCTGAATATAGAGAGTATCAGCATGAAAGTTCACACACTACTGTCAGAGTGCCTGGGTTCCTTCATTTCTCCATTTGACTTTGGGAATGACACTGATCCCTTCATGCAGAGGGAGACAAGTGATTCTTCAAAGACTTGTTGAGTCTAGGTCGCCACAGAGCACTCTGCAGGGAAACTGCCTTTAGTGGGAAGGACAGAAGGCAGGGCCCTAATCCCTTATGTGGTCTCAGTCTGAGGTCTTCATGGTCCCCATCACTGTCCCTGTGAAGTCAGCCCTGAACTGCTTAGTAACTGGATTCTACGAAGCACATGACTTCTCTCTGCTTCATGCTGGGAACAAAAGGATGCTCATCAGGATGCTCTGGCCTCTCACCACTGTATCCTAGAGCCAGAGGGAGGTCCTAGAGCCAGAGGGAAGCACAGGGCTCCTGGACTCCAAATAGGGAAATAGTCGAGCACATCAGTATCCTATTTGACCCATTTACTAGAGCACTTAGGCAAGGGCAACGTCTTGGAGCGGCAGCTTGAGATCCGAGCTAACAGGATGGTAATACTGGCTGTAAAAATGCTGACCAAACCATGTCAGCCTTCCTTCCCAGGATCCCCTGCTGGCTCTGGGAGCCTGCGGACATGCACAGCCAGGGGGCACTTGTCTTGGTGCAGATTCTCCTTTTTACCCAGTTTGGGTAAGGTTGCCTTAAATACATATCACTTCTAATACATCTCACTACAGAAGAGAGATCAAAGTAGCAGATGATTATCATATTATTTATTAAGTGCATTTTCCTTGAGCGATCTAATTTAATTCTCCCTGCAATTCTATAGGGGATGTGCTGTTATCACCTCTGTTTTTTTTCTGATGAGGAAATAGATACTCAGAGAAGTGAACTAATGAGCTCAGGTGACACAGCAACTGAATGTGACCTGGGATTCTAATTCAGATCTGCTGTCTGGGCATTGAACCATGACCATCCACCTCCCGGTTAGACTGTCACCTCTTTGAGGGTAACTCTTATGTTTGTTGAAACAGACCTAAAGCCCGATCTTCGGAGTCAGAGAGATTTGAGTTCCAATCCAAGTTCCATCAGTTACTCAACAATATACCACCTAGTGCAATTCATTTATACTTTACAAAGGTCATTTTCTCATCTGTAGAATGGGGATGATAACAGTCCCTAAGCTGGCAGATTTAGAATAAGTATAAAATGAGATAATATAAATGAACTCCCTGAATCAAGTGCCTAAGGTTCTCCCAGGTGGCTCAGTAGTAAAGAATCCACCTGCCAAAACAGGAGATGTGAATTCAAATCCTGAGTCAAGAAGATCCCCTGGAAAAGGAAATGGTGACCCACTCTAGTAGTCTTGCCTGGGAAATCCCATGGACAGAGGAGACTGTCAGGTTACAGTTTAAGGGGTTGCAAAAGAGTCAGACACAAGCGAGCACACACACACTACTAAAGTTCTTAAGACATAGCAAACAAAAAAAAATTTTTTTAGGGACTTTCCTGGTGGTCCAATGGCTACGACTCCACACTCCCAATGCAGGTGATCCAGGTTCGATCACTGGTCAGGGAACTAGATCTTGCGTGCTATGACTAAAAGATCCCACATGCCATAACTAAGACCCCGTACAGCCAAAAGAATATAAATAAAATTTTTAAAAATTTCAAA
This sequence comes from Ovis aries, assembly GCF_016772045.2. Taxonomy (NCBI): domain Eukaryota; kingdom Metazoa; phylum Chordata; class Mammalia; order Artiodactyla; family Bovidae; genus Ovis; species Ovis aries. Next base: position 29,558,109 of record NC_056074.1, on the reverse strand, counting down.
AAGAAGTACGATGCTGAAAGATTCCACGGGAATGCCATGGGAACCTCTGGGTTGGAGATGCGGTTTGGAGAAGGGAGACAGACAAAACCAGAGAGGTACCACCTTCTCAAATGTGTTGGCTACTTAAAAGCAACCAAGTTTGCCTAGGGTTCAAAACGAGCAGGTTTGGAGGTAACAGATTTGAAATGTGGATTCCACAGACTTCTAGAGAAGAGAGCTTACTTCTTACTCTGTGCTTCTCCTCCATGCAAACCATCAGACTGTTTCCTTGCAGCCTCAGTCTGCTCTCTCTTTCTAGTTTGTAAATTCAGGCCTCTAGGAGGCACAGATGAGGCTCAGAAATCCTGCAAAAGACAGGAGGCAGTAGCAGCACCCACTCATCCCGCTGTCCCTGTATCAGTCCTGCAGTAAGTATCAGAAGAATGCCGCGTGCATGACTGTGAATTCATAAATAAATAAACTTCCCTTATTTCGGAATTTGTCATGTATACATTTTGTTTCTTTTCTTTTCCTCTTTTTTTTCTTTAAATACCAGCAGATGTGTCTGCCACCATTTGTTTTCCTTAGATTAAGTCCAGGCCTATTTTCTACACTCACATCAGTTGAGCGATGGTGGGGATGTGGTCAGAGCCTGGCCACATGACGGCCTTGCTGACATTAGTGATGAACCGAGGACCACGTCCCCAGACAGCTTAGCAGAGATGGAGGCAAAGAGGGAAAAGCCTCTGGAGCAGCCAGCAAAGGCTGAAGAGGGTGATGTGAGACGTCCCCTATTCTCTGCAGGAAGGCAGGAAAGAAGTGTCTGCCATAGTCCATGTGCAGGAAGGACACACAGGAGCCACAGCGATGGGCCAGATGGAGTTAGAGGAGGAGACCCTGATTCTTACAATGAGGCTGAGTGTTTATTTCTAGTACAGGGAATGACCCAAAAGATGGGGCCCCAGAACAACCAACCCTACACTGGTTTGCTGCCCACCTCTCCCCAGTGCCGCCCCAAGTCTTGTAAGGACAACTTCCGGTGGCCGATGAGCTATGCTAGAGGCAATTTGAAAGATGTCAAAATTGACCAGACTGACTTCCCTGCCGCTCGCTGCCTCTGCTCCAGGAGTCCAAGACTCCCAGACCAGGCCTCGGGAAAGCTAATCCCTGGGTCACCACAGGAAGCCACGAGTTGTGGCTTTTTATTACATTCTTTGCATAATGACATAAAGTCCCTTCTCCTGGCAGCCAGAGAGCATATACACTGCAGACAGGATTCCAGGGAGCAAAGTCCTCCGGCTTCTCTGTTTTTGGAAATCAGCAGGCTCTGCAGCAGTGTGTGTGGGGGCAGGGCAGGGAGGGGTGGGGGGCGGGGGGTGTTCGTGGACGATGCTCAGCACAGTCACAGCTGAAGTGTCAGGAGAGGTGGCTCCTATGAAATCGCTCAAACCTTCGGCTTCTCCCTCCTTTTTAACAGCCAGCCCTATGCCTGATTCTGACTCATTTTTTTCCAATACAGGGAAGGCAGGTACAAAAGGGAAGAGGAGGCACATGATTGGCAATGATGGATCAGGAAGAAGGTGAAGACATCGATCAATCACCCAGAATGATCTGAAAGCTCTTTAGCACAGAGCACTGCAGGTGCTCCCACTCAGGTCAGGAAGGTTGTCTTTGCCCCCAAACGGCCACAGCAGGATTTCCAATCTTGGCCACTCCCCACCAAGAGGCCATGTCTATTCCCCTCCCTGTGAACCCTAAGGGGACTTTATGATAGCTCCACAAGTGGAAGGTGGCAGGGAACTTCCCTGGTTGGTCCAGTGGTTAAGAATCCACCTTCCAATGCAGGGAATGTGGGTTCAATCCCTGGTTGGAGAATTAAGATCTCACATGTCACGAGGCAACTAAGCCCACGCGCCACAACTAGAGAGAAGTTCGCACACCACAGTGAAAAATGTTGCATGCTGCATCTAAGACCTAGGGCAGCTGAATAAATTAACTATGGTATGTATGCACGTGTGCTCAGTTGTGTCTGATTCTTTGCGACCCCATGGGTTGTGTAGCCCGCCAGGCTCCTCTGTGCATGGAATTTCCTGGGCAAGAATACTGGAGTGAGTTGCCACTTCCTTTTTCAGGGGAATCTTCTCGACCCAGGGATCAAACCCATGTCTCTTATGTTCTTGACCGCTAGCACCACCTGGGAAGCCCGAGGATGTTAGGATCCTCCCATTATTGAAAAGAAACCCAAGTGTCCAGAGGCTCAGCGCTTGCCTTAGATCCTTCAACTAGTGATTCTCCAATCTGTAGCCCAACTGCAAAGCTTAACCTCTTCCCCCAAACTGTTCCCAGTTTGGCAACTCGGTCTCGCCCCATCCAGGGTTGTGTCGCATAGCCAAAATGGCCCTGGAAACTCAGAGTGCCAGGCTGATTTCTAAAGTAGCCTATTTAAATTTCTAATCCCATCCCCACCCCCACCTCCAGTCTTCTACCAGCCACCTTGTCACTTAAATCTTCACTAACTGGGGAAGGGGGGGAGCTTCTGCCATGACCGGCCCGGCGTAAGGCAGTCAGCCAAGTTCCTAGAAGATGGAATTGGAATCCTTTGCAGATGAAAGTACTTTATTTAATGGAGTTTAATAAATTAAGGGAATGAACCTAAGTGCGTTCAGAGCTGAGGGGCTCGGCGTTCCATACAGGCAGGCCACGTAACAGAATCCAGAGCCGGAGGCCCCTGTTAATCATAGTCTCCCATTAGAGGCTTCTCCACGTCTCCCGTGGGTCTCTACCTTTGCCTGTTGACATTGAGTTTTCACAGTCACTTTTTTGACCATAACCACATTTAAAGGGCATCTCTAAAGATCAAAGTGAAAATCTCCTCCCACGGAGAACGAGTCTACTGCTGCAAAGAAGAAAAGCGCTGAATGTGGAAACTAACAGGAAGGCGGACTGAAGGTTAGTCTGAGCTCCAAGAAGGGAACATTTTACAGTATGTTGACCTTTCTGTGTCTTTACAGTGGGTCTAGCCACACTTCAAGCTGCTTTTTCTCAATGACAATGGGGAGCGCAAAAAGGCCAGCCATGATCTGCTGTGTATAATTTGACAGTTAAGAGTGACCTGATCACAGAGGTGGATCTCACCGTGCCCAAGGGACAGGGCAGCATGAGGGTGGGATATGGGGGCTCACCTTGGTTGGAAAGCTTAGATGGAGCCCGTGAAATCAAGCCTGTGCCATTGAGCCTGTGTTCTCCTGCCAGTTTTGATAGGCTGGAAGCGTTAAATAAAGCCCTGCCAGGTACAAAGGGATGATGATGAAGAGGAAACTGGCAACCATCAAAACACACCCTCAGAAGCCACGGGAGAAGCTGGTAAGGAAGGCATTCGTCCTGGATAATGGACCAGACATAGGGTCCCAGTAGATTTCACTGCTCATCACTTGCGCTGGGACTGTATCCTGCCTGGCTGCACAGCGGTGGCTGCACTTGTCATTAACAATACTGGATGCTTCCACATCGGTGGTTGAAGGCCACTGCTCTGACCTCTTCCTGCTCTCTTCTGCCCTGGGGATGAACTAAAGGGTCGAGGATTGGCACAGCAGGTCCTCCAAGACTCAGCTCTAAGACAGGAGGTTGGTGCCCTGGTGCCCCTATGGCACCACATGGGTAGTTATATGCTGCTGCTGCTACTGCTAAGTCGCTTCAGTCATGTCCGACTCTGTGCGACCCCATAGACGGCAGCCCAACAGGCTCTCCCATCCCTGGGATTCTCCAGGCAAGAACACTGGAGTGGGTTGCCATTTCCTTCTCCAATGCATGAAAGTGAAAAGTGAAAATGGAGTCGCTCAGTCGTGTCCGACTCCCAGCGACCCCATGGACTGCAGTCCACCACGCTCCTCTGTCCATGGGATTTTCCAGGCAAGAGTACTGGAGTGGGGTGCCATTGCCTTCTCCGGGTAGTTATATATCAGAATGTTTTCCTTGCCCTGGAGTGTGCTCTTCTGACACATTCAGGTGGTGGCACAAGAGGACAGTTGAGGATCTGGATGGGCTGGGAGCAGCCTTGTCCCCAAGAGGACCCCTGAGCAGGTTTGCTGCAGGAGAGGTCAAGGGTGAATGGGTAAAGGAAGCAAACCACTTCGCCACTCTCTTCACTCCATAGCATGATGCTGTAAAGTCTGTTTCAATAAAAGGCACAGTGTGCCAGCTGCGACAACGCGGGGTTTTATTGGCTGTGCAACTTTGGGCAAATTACCTAACCTCTTGGTTCCTGGAAAATTTTAACTGTCTTCCACTGAACGTTTAATGCTCTTTGACGATGATGAATGGCTGCAGTGCCCTGACCACAAAAAGCTGAAAGCTTGGAAGAAGCAGCCTGGCGGGGATGGCTGCAGTATTTCCTCGAAGCGTCTGAATTCCCCCACCGTGGCGGTGATGGAACGGCCTGGGAGAAGGGACATGGTCCCCTTGGGGCTTGGTCTTCGTGGCTCTGGCCTGGTAGCTGGACCAAGAGGATCTCAGTCTGGTCTGTGATGATAAGGGAAGAGAGGGCAGAGGCAGCTCAGATCTGAAACGATGGGCTCCCCCAGAGGGAAGCAGACTCTCAGTCTACCAGCGGTGATGACACTTTCTGCCATTGTTTGCAAACTCGGGGAGAGGAGGAAATGTAGGCAGTGTGTACCCTCAGGAGCTTTGCCAATTCTAGGGGTCCTGAGAACTTTCTCATCCTTTCTCTCAAAGACCAGAGAAGCAGCCCAAAGAGAAAGACCACATCCATCGTAATCACTGCTTGCATCTAGCAGCTTGCATAGTTCCTGGTACACCTAGTAGGTGTGCAAAAGATTTTTCTGATGGATAAGAAACCCAGAGCATGATGAGAAACACCAAGAGCCTCCCTCCCCACCGCCAGTGCCTCTGCCACCAGCCAGACTTCCCACTCGCTCTTGGCCTTGAGACATTAAGCCTTGCACCCAGGCTTGTCCATTTTTTTTAGCCAGCCACACCCAGTGACCGTTTCTTATTCATGTTTAAACATGAAGCCACTGACCGCTCCCCCAACCCGCCACCCCCGACAAGGACATGAGGTCCTTTTCCTAGAAGCTGTGATATTATCCGCTGATGTCCTCATGTGATGGTTTCCATGGCAACAGGTGCCCTCATAATCACCGGAAGCCTAGGAGGAAACAAGCACACGGGGGCCCTTTGCTCTATTCTTTCAGCTACACCCAGGGAGCGTCCTGGCAAGAGGACAAAAACAAAACCAGCCTCAAGGAGCAAGGGTGTCAATGTCCGTGAGCCCCACTGGCCCCATCAAGGGAGAGAGAGGAGTCCACTTCATCTTGATGGAGACCCGGGTCCTAGCACAAGACCCCTTTCGACTTCACTTCCCTCAGGGCGCTGGGCAAAGAAGAGCCCGGATCCATTTCTCGGTTCTTCATGGCTCTTTCCTCTCAGTGACTCGCGCCCAGGAAGCCACGCTGGGTGACCTTAGGCCTATCCCATCCTGACTGTGCAGGATTTCTAACTTTCATGTCTGCATGAGCCACTCTAACCCAAGGTGTTTAGTCATTCTGTGGTCCTAGGCATACGGTTACCAGGCTGCTGCAGGCACAGGAGAACGGCAGTGACCGGAGGAGGTGCCCACAGAGCCTGTCTTCTGGGCTGGCTCCGATGCCCCCGCCCTGTCTCTGCCCTCCTCTTAGGTTGGCTATACTCTGCTCCTCCACTCCATTTGTCCCCCTCTATTCCTTCTTGCGTTTCTCATTTCTTTTGCTGCATTTGAATGTCCTTATTAAATGGTTCCTCTTCAAATAAGACCTCTTACCAGTTTCTTCCCAGCACTCTTGTCTTGTAGATGTCTCTATAATACACATTTCTGGATTGTCCTTTGGGTGTCTGCAAACACTTATGGGCTTTCCAGGTGGCTCAATGGTAAAGAATCCACCTGCCGATGCAGGAGACATGGGTTTGATCGCTGGGTCGGGAAGATCCCCTGGAGAAGGAAATGGCAACCCGCTCCAATATTCTTGCCATGGGAAATCCCATGGACAAAAAGAGCCTGATGGGCTACAGTCCATGAGGTCGCCAAAGAGTATGACACAGCTGGGCAACTAAACAGCAACAATAAAACACCTTTGTGAATACCAGCTTTCCTGTCCCTTTGCTCAATCCAGACATCCTACAGAGCTGCCTTCCTCATCCCCTTTGTCGCATTGAATCTCAGCTCTTCACCAAACCTTTCTGGAGGACATATTGCATGCCAGCATTTGGTCCAGGGGATGCAAAGGTAAATGAGACCGAGGTGCTTAGTCTAGGGAGAAGGCTGATACAGGTACAGGGGCTCATGTGGCGGGGTAGGGGACAGTGAGTAAAGGCTCAGGGAAGGCCCTCCTGGGACAGGAGGGTGGAGGGGACCTTCCAGAACACCTGGAGTTCCATCACCTCCTCTAGGAAGTTTCACCCTCCTGCAGTCGCCTGCAGTAAGCTCTCACTCTGCTGAAATTGGTAGTACTTTTTTTTTTTTTAAGATTTTTTTTTTAATGTGGATCATTTTTTTAAAGTCTCTGTTAAATTTATTACAATATTGCTTCTGCTTTATGCTTTGATTTTTTGCCTGCAGGCATGTAGGATTTTAGCTCCCTGACCAGGATCAAACCCGAACCTCCTGCATTGGAAGGTGCAGGGACCACCAGGGAAGACCCTGTAGTACATTCTAACTCATCACCGATTCAATACTTTATTCTAGACTGCCTTGTCACATCGATTTTATTTTTATTTAACTCTTTCTGGATACGGTAGTTTTTCATATGCTGATATTCCGTCTCTCCAGACAGTAAACCCCATGTGGATGGATTCTCTTCGTGTTTTCTGTGGACATTATTCACGCTTTCTGACACCTTGGCTTCCTCACCCCTCAAATGAGCACAATGACAGAAATGACTGCAAAGGGTCCAGCTGAGCACAAGTTGAGGTGAGGGGCTCCTCAGTGTGTCCCCGCTCTGAGTGGAACCATGCTGTCCCCTTTGAGGTTCAGCTTCTGACATCACTTGTCAGTCCTGTGACGCTGTTATTCAGTCACCAAGTCGTGCCTGACTCTTTGTGACCCCATGGACTGCCGCAAGCCAGGCTCTGTCCTCCACTATTTCCCAGAAAGAAAGTGAAAGAGGCTCAATCGTGTCCAACTCTTTGCAACCCCATGGATTGTAGCCTGCCAGGCTCCTCTGTCCATGAAATTCTCCAGGCCAGAATACTGGAGTGGGTACCTATTTCCTTCTCCAGGGGATCTTCCCAACCCAGAAATCAAACCCAGGTTTCCCGCATTGCAGGCAGATTATGTACCAACTGAGGCACCAGGGAAGCTCACTATTTCCCAGAGTTGGCTCAAATTCATGTCCATTGAGTCAGTGATGCCATCCAACCATTTCATCCTCTGTTGCCCCCTCCTCCTGCCCTCAGTTTTTCCCAGCATCAGCATCTTTTCCAATGAGTCAGCTCTTCACCTCAGGTGGTCAAAGTACTGGAGTTTCAGCTTCAGTCCTTCCAGTGAATATTCAGGGTTGATTTCCTTTAGGATTGTCAGTCCTGTGACTTAGGCAAATTCTTCCATCTCTCTCTGCCACAGTTTCCTTTTTGGTGGGATAGACGATGACAGGACATTCTAACTCATGCCTGGCACATTATAAGCACTCCCCAAGCTTAACCTTCTTATTCTAATTCACAGGTTCTAAGATAGGAAAAGCACTTCATTTCTCTAGGCCTGTTTCTTTTGTTTGGTCTTTAGTCGCTAAGTCATATCCTACTCTTCTGTGACCCCCACGGACTGCAGCCTGCCAGGCTCCTCTGTCCATGGGATTTCCCAGGCAAAGATACTGGAGTGGGTGGTCATTCCCTTCCCCAGGGGATCTTCCCAACCCAGTGATTGAACCTGGGTCTCCTGCATTGGCAGGCAAATTCTTTACTATGGAGCTGTATCTTCATTAAAACACAGAAGACTGAACTAGGTAGGAGCAAGATGCCTGTCATCGATTAGCAGACAGATCCGACTGCCCTGTTTGTCTGGGACTGTCCCAGTTGATACCTTTTGTTCCAGAAAATGCTTAATAATGCCCCCTTTCACTCTCAAAATTATCGCGGCTTGGCTGATGCACTGTGGGCCGCCCCCCCCTGCACTCAGAGATGGCAGTGTGTGCCTCAGCTCCATGGACCCACTGCTCATCATTCCCACCCTCCCCTCCGAGATGAGGTGAGGGGATCTGAGGACAGCCTGCTCCCCACACAAGAAGCCAAGCATCGCCCCTCTCGGAGCTCAGACTCTGTCTCCGGTACACAGCTGGCCTCTCGGCTGGCAGCCACCCTCAAAGCCTTCGCCCACTGGGTTGGCCTTCATCCTCGTGTGACTTGAGTGCCAAGCCTAGGCATTCTGGCACCAGGTCTCCTGTCTTTCGGCGTCCATCTATAGGAAAAGCAGATATTTTGTGAACAAGTCCTGCCAAGGGCTTCCAATGAAAACATCTCCGTGGGGTTACATGGCGGTATTTCCTTTGTCACTCTCAGTAAAGCTGGTTGAGCAGAAACCCCAGCTGAAGCCCCCTGACAGTTCCTAGGGCCTTGGGACTGATTTGGTTACTCTCTCTATAAAAGGTACTTAGTGTTCAATTCTTGGAAGCTTCAGGAGGGACCAGCCTTACCCTGTAGGAGCCAGGCCTCTCTGTCTGTCCCAAGGACAGGAGTCATGATGGCTATGAAGCTTAATCCTTGACGTTCCAAAACCTTATGGGAAACAGGAAACCACCCTCCAAGGTGGTGAAGCCATGAGGACGTGTCCAAACCTCATCAAAAAGCCTCTCGGCTCCTCTCCCTGCTTGGGTCCCTTCACTCCAGGATCCACTGTCGACAGCTGTCAGTTCCGGTGCTGTGACTTCAACTTGGGTTTCTGCACCAATGGGGTGTCCCACGTTCTGTGGGGCTCGGTGATTCTTAAAAAAGGCTAAAGCCAATGATGTCAACTTTGCCCTTCTTGGAACCTGTGGTCACCCTGCTCCTTCTAATCCTGAACCAACAAAGGTTTCAGGTCTTCTAACCTGAGTGCATTTTTCCTTTTATATATATATATATATATATATATATATATATATAACCACTTTTATGTCAACTTGTTCCCCCAATTGTTTTTTCCCCTTTTTTTGGCCTGGTTTTAAACAATGTTATTACAAATATTTACAGCATTTCCTTTGTTAGATGAATATTCTTATAAACTGAAAAAGGGAATTTTATGAACAGACCACATAAAACATGAGACAATGTCCTGAAGGACTTTCTAAAAAGGGTTAAAGATTGTGGAAAGGAGCAATAGGTATACGTATACACTTCAACCTCAGTCTTGTGCTAAACTCAGAATTAAGATACAGGGACTTCCTTGGTGGTCCAGTGGTTAAGAACCCATCTTCCAATGCAAAGAACATAAGTTCGATCCCTGGTCCGGGAAGTAAGATCCCACAGGCCATGGGGCAACCTGCACATCACAACTGCTGAGCCCATGTCCTCTAGGGCCGACACTCCTCAACAAGAAAAGCCCACACACCACAACGAAGACGCAGAACAGCCAAAATAAAGTGTTAATAAAATACTAAAAAAAGAAGAATTAACAAACAAAGAGCATTTATATAAAACCTATGATCCTTCAATGTACAAAGAAACTGAACTCTTGAATTTGGTCCTTCAGACCAGCACTGTCCAGGAAAACTTTCTGCTACAGGAAACCATTCTCCAATCTACACTGTGCAATGCAGAAGCCACTAGCCCTGAGTGGCTACAAACTTTGGAAATGTGGCCTGTGTGACTGAGGAACTGACTTTTAAAATTTTAGTTCATTTTAGTTAATTTAAATGTACATAGCCACATTGGCTAGTGGTTACTATATTGACCAGCACAGGTTCTAGACACGCGTGCTGGGTGGCTGGACTATATGCCGCTCAAACCATGTGACGGTCAGTTTGGATATTTCTTGAACATGTCCTGTCTCATTATGGGATCATGCAACATATTTGTCATAAAAAGCATTCTTTCATTGAGGCGTTCATTCATTTGACAAATATTGACTGGAAACATGCCTTATACTAGGCACTGATAGAAGTTGAGAATGTGTCCGTGGAAAATGGCAACAGAGAGTTTTAACAGCACTTGCTGATTACGGTGGAATTAGGAGATTGGTATAAACTTTCCCCCACTGATCTGGTGTGTCTCTGCAGGTGAAGTAAATATTTGCAGGCGATTCTGTGAGCAGAGAGTCCTCTGACAAGCAAGCAGCCTCTCCAAGTCTGCTGTGGAAATCACTGGCGCGGGCGGGGCAGTTGGTGGTAGGAGAGAGGAGGGAGGAAATCCTGAATTAAATAGGTAGGAATTACGGTATGTTGTGAGGATTGAATTAAAAAGGAACAAAGTCTGCAAAAGAAGTCTGGAAGGTGTAAAACACGGCCTTTCATACAACAATCCGAGCCAATGGCTTTCCCAGACACCCCGGTGTATCATCCCCAAGAAAGTACTAGAACGGCAGAGGAGTGCCTCCTGAGAAGGTGGCAGTGCATGAAGCAGAGAGATGGCCACTGCGGAGGCAGGGGGATTTCAGGGGAGGGGAGAGCAGTGAACTGAGCAGGAATGTGGTGAGGGGAGGGCGTTAACACTTCATTGCCTGTCAACAAATGTATAGCAGGGACTTTCCTGGTCACAAATAGCCAGCGAGGACCTCCCGAAAATAATTCATCTTGTGTCTAAAGAGCATGCTGCAGGGAGAAGGGGGTACAGATGCGGCACCCCCACCCCTGGGGGCTTAAGGATTTGGAAGGATACTGCCTCCCTTTAGTAGAAGGTGGTAGCTCTCACAGCAGGGTCCTCAAACAACACTGAGGTTTTGAGCACTCTGGAAGCATGATGGGGAGATCAGCAAGGAGATGCCAGGTATCATGGCAGGTTGCTCAGCTCCGGAGCCCAAGTCCCATGGGCGGGTGACTGTGCTTTAAGCCAGAGCTTCACACTGCGTACCCTTGGCCCCAAGACATTTCACAGATGCTTCTCAAATGCTCAGCCCTTAGGAGAGCTTAGCAGCTCTGATGGGTGCAGCCTGGGACTCTGGGTGCCAGCTTTGCCTGGGAGTGCCTCTTCCCACAAAATCAACATTTGCATGAAAACAGGATCTCTGTAGCCACACCTTCTCTTCCTCCCTGAAACCACTCCTCCTCTCTGGCCACCTTGTCCCCATCCCTCCCAGGCTGTGGCCCTACATCAGCTAAGCCACCATCCACCACCCAAACTTTAAGAGGTGGCCTGACCATTAGGACACCTACAGCGTGGATTCACCCCAGGTCCCCAACTGTTAACACCTGATGTTCTGAGCTCATTGAGCAAGATTTGATCTAAAATATTCACTCTTGTAATCCAAAGAGATCTCTCAACTACAGTTTGAGAGGGGATTCCTCATCCCTCTAAGCAGTTTAACCCTCTCAAGTATTTTTAATTTAGATAAATGTTCTTTTAAAAAATGCATTCCCTAAGCACACAGAGGACTTCCCTGGTGGTTCAGTGGTAAAGAATCTGCCTGCCGTGCAAGCCATGTGGGTTCAATCCCTGGGTCAGAAGATCCCCTAGAACAGGAAATGGCAACCCACTCCAGTATTTTTGCCTGGGAAATCCCACGGACAGAGGGGCCTGGTAGACTACAATCTATGGGGTCACGAAAGAGTCGGACAGACATGACTTAGCAACTAAACAACAGCAAAGCGCACAGAAAACTAAGATGAGAAGGGGAAGAGCGGGGAGTGAAAGCACAACGGGGCCTCAGTCAGGAAACCAGGTTGACCACATTCATGGGTCTTGGTCTTTGACAACCCAACAAAGTTCAAGGATTTTTGGACTTAACTTCGGGAAGCCCAGTGAGCCAGCGCTCCTGTAAGCATCAAGCGTAGGCTCCAAGTGAAAAAGATAGGGAAGATATTGTCTTTAGACACCAGTATTGGAAAAGACCCTGACGCTGGGAAAGATTGAGGGCAGAAGAAGGGGGTGACAGAGGATGAGATGGGTGGATGGCATCACTGACTCAACAGACATGAATCTGAGCAAACTCCAGGAGACGGTGAAGGACAGGGAAACCCGGCGTGCTGCAGTCCCTGGGGTCACAGAGTCAGACACAACTTAGGGACTGAAAAACAACAATTTGATATGATCACAGATTTAGTCTTTCGGGACCTCTGTGGGTCGGTCCGTCGAGAGCTTTCTGAGCACACCTTTCAGATAGAGGCCTCCGATCATGCCCTCCCTGTATGCATATGCACTTTCTTGACTTTTATTTCACTACCCAGCTGCTCTTCCCACTCCAGGTCAGAGAGTTTCTTGGGAGGTTACTCTCTGCACTCCTGGAGCACAGACATTGATAGCAAGGACACCTCTACTTCCCTGTAACATCAGGGCAAGTGACTCAAAACCCATGTGTCCCTCACATGTGGGGACGAGGCGTAGCAGCCAGAGGATCGGGCCAGACCTGATGCAGCTCAGACATGGCCCCTTGCTCCTGCAGCAGGAGGGAAATCCTGTCAAAATGGCTTAACGATCTTCTAATATTTCCATGCAATTAAGGCCACATCTGCCTCCCAGGCCCCCGCACTTCTCTGCCGGCTCACAGACATGAACCAAACAGTCTGTCTTGTCGATCTGGAAGGTAACAAAGAGCTCCATTCATAACTGGAGGCACTTTCACCAATTTTTTTTTTTTCAAAGTAAAATAGAGTTTTCACTTTGAGAATAACCTGTGTGGCAGGCAAGCGAAGGATTTTTCCCCTCTAATAAATCAAATTCAACAGCCTAATAAAATGCTGCCTTCCCTTTCCCCTTCTCCCCCTCCTTCCCTCCCAGGGTCCCCCTCAGCTGACCACAGCTCTGCCTTGAGAGTAGTGGGCACAGCCAAGGAGGTAGGGGATGGTGAGCTGGGAGCAGATGAAGGGAGTTAAAACACCTTTTGAAGGTGTGATGGGTTGTTTGGCAGATTAAGGGCTAGGGCGGGTGGGGGTGAGGTGGAGTTGCGGGAGTGGGGGGTGTCGGTATGTGGAGGTAGCCTGCCTTCCCCTCCCCAGCTTTACCTATTTTTTCAGCCTTTCAGAGCTTGTTTAAAAATATTCCCTTTTATACGAAGCTCCCTCTACCCCACTACCCATCCTCAAACACTGGGTAAACCTCCTGCTTCCTTCTTCTGCACTAGGAGGAACAAGAGAGCCGTGTTCCAAGGATGGAGCTAGGGCTGTGGAGCCACACCTGCAGCCCAAGCCCTGCAGGAGCTTGCCTTCCCTCAAACAAGGCTGAGAGATCTCCCCACTGCTTTGAAGCCTCCAGAGAGTGAGTTTGCAAGAGATAAGTGCTGATAAACATCGGGTTGGGTGCTTATCCACAGCGAACACAATCTTTTGAGGTTCTCTCTGCGCTCACAGGCCATAGAGACGCTAATCAGAAAACAGAAGGGAAAATGCAAAACCCAGCAGTATTTGCTGCTGCTTTTTCTTCTTCTTTTTTGTTTTGTTTGGTTTCAGTCTACTCACTGGAAAGCCCAACATAGATACTGTAACACAGGGGACTCCAGAGCAGAAAGGCAGCCCTGGGGCTTGGCTTTGCTCAACGTGTTTTGTTCTGACATCAATGGAAGAAATATTTTCAGTCCTGGATATAAGAGGATGAGTCAAACGTTGATAATAATGACAATCTATCTGCAGCATTTTCTTTTCCAAAGCGCTTTTACAGGCGCTGTGTTATCTGGCCCTCGTGACAGCCCTCTAAGGCAGGGCAGAGAGTTTGTGTGTAAAGTGGGCCTGCGCTGGATTGTGTGGTTTGTTCAATGCCACACAACTTAAGGTGTAGTGGCAGGGGGAAAACCCCAGGCTTTCTTTGGCTATCAAGCTGGCTTCTGGTCATTCCATTCCATGCAGTGGCTCAGTGGCTAGAAGATGTTCAGAAATTAGAATGGCCTTGTGCCTGGGCATAGCATCTGGAAGGATTTGGAAAGCTTGGGTAGCAGTGGATGAACCAGGGTAGAGGGGAACTCTGAGCTTTGCAGCACTTGAGTAACGCAAAAAAGTAGGGCCATCTTAGATTTCCATGTATTGGTAGTGGCTGATTTTTTAGTATCGGATGTTAGCAAGAAGCCCACATGGAAGATGTGGGGAGAGTAGAAGGAACCCTGGAAAAGGGGATCCAGAACTCTGGCCTCTGCTCTATCAGTGATCAGCTATGGTGGTCTTAGGCAAAGACCACTCCTCTGATTTTCCACAACTCCTTTCATAAAATGAAGGAGTGGGTCAAGATGGTACCTAATGCAGGAGGGTAGAGGCTAGTGAGGGTAGCATGGAGCATGTTTGCTTCTTCATAAGTACATTCTCTTAAAAATTGTACAACCACGTGATACAGTTGAACTTACTTACAAAACAGAAAGAGACTCACAGACTCAGAGAAACGGACTTGTGGTTTCTGGTGGGAGGGATGTGGGGGGGGGAGGGATTGTTAGGGAGTTTGGGGTACACATGGACACACTGCTATGTTTGAAATGGATAACCAACAAGGACCTACTGTATTTCAGAGAACTCTGCTCAATGTTATGTGGCAGCCTGGATGGGAGAGGGGTTTGGTGGAGAATGGATACATGCATGTTTGGCTGAGTCCCTTTGCTGTTGACCTGAAACTATCATAACACTGTTAATTGGCTATGCTGCAATACAAAATTAAAAGTTTTTGTTTTTGTTTTTTTTTTTTTACAGAATTATACAACCACAATGACAACACTAGGGTAAAATACTGACATGACTTACTAGGACTAAGATGGGAAGCACAATGGTAGAACTTTGCCACCCATCCCAGCTCCCAAGTTCTAGGGTGCTGACGTCTTTCACTTAAGGAACGACGGATGGCTATTTACTTCCATAAAGATAATAAGTTATTTCCACGCAAACTTCAATTAAGCAGTTCTGCACCTGACTCCCAAGGCTTCAGTATTAGACATACAATACGGACCATCTGCATTTGGATAGAAAGTAAACTCTCCACAAAAGCCTCACAAGTCACATCACAGCAAAAGTAACTGGAACTCAGCCAAAAAGAAAGTTTCCTGCGGGGGCAAAAGCGATGCATCATTCACACAATCTACCTTATGCTCTCAATAAACCCTCCACGGCCACTTCTAGGATGGGAAGTGAGACGGGGTGTGGTCTCACCTCAGAGTCAGGGGGTTCTGACTTTACCTCTATTTGACTTGTTTTTTTTTTTCCAATAATGTATTTGTATTATTTATTTGACTAAAAATCAAATTGAAAAGAAGGGTAAAAAAAGGAAGATCTTGTTCATGGTTGACTTCATGGTTTGGAGACGGAGTGCTGGATGAGATTCCCATTTAGGACTGAGTCAAGTTTAACTTGACTGACCCTGGAAGAAGCCCAGTGCAGAAGGCCAGTGAGCCGGCATAGTGGGAGTCTGGAGAAATGCAAGATATGCCCAGGTTGTCTATCCTACCAATCTCAGTCATGAATACTTGACTTTGTGCTTCATAGTCTGGTTTTTCAGCTCCAAGTTAAGACATGTGCACATGTGCTAAGTTGCTTCAGTCTTGTGTGACTCTTTGCAACCCCACTGACTGTAGCCCACCAGGCTCCTCTGTCCATGGGATTCTCCAGGCAAGAATACTAGAGTGGGTTGCCATGCCCTGCTTCAAGGGATCCTCCTGACCCAGGAATTGAACCTGCGTCTCCTATGGCTTCTACATTTCAGGCAGATTCTTTACCACTGAGCCACCGGGGAAGCCCCAGTTCAGACAGACCTGAGGATAATGCTGGGAGGTGATCAGAGGGTCCCCTCCCTCTACAGATGCAGGGACAGAGCTGTGCTGGCCCTGGGCTCTTTCCTTCTCTCTGTCTCTAGAGCCTGCTCCCACCGAGAGCCCACACCATCATCATTAAGAAACTGGCTAGATTCAACAAATTCAGTTAAGGGTTTTCAGAAGTCCTCATCTATTTAATGGTTTAAGTGTGTATCTAGAGTGCAGATGCCCATGCTCTTTACACTGATGGGTCCGTTAGAATATGTTTGTTTGGGGTTTGGAAAGGGACTCACTGGGTTAATATCATCCTTTGGAACTCAGACTGGGCTGAACTGGTCTGGGGTGCTGAGTCAGGTTCTACCCTCAACAAGAAGAAGCCCTTGTCTTTTTCACTGTCCACCGCACCCCCCCCCCCACCACACACCTGCACACACTCAAGATACCCACAAATTATAATGCATTTGGAAAACTACTAAAAATTAAGCTATAAATATTTAATGTATGCAAATAGTATTACAGAAGAAAGAACGCACATAGGCAATCATCTATCTCTTCTAGAATTTTTTAAAAAAGCAAAACATTCTTTCTAGCTGTCTTTTGATCATACAGTGTTTGCTGAACATTTGTCCCAGAAAATCAGTAAACAGTTTACTGGTGGACGATTAGCCATAGGCTTCTGGTTTTAGATGAGGTAGCTTCAGAGGAGATTTTTATCTGGACCTGGCATGTTTGGGGAGTGTCTGAAATGGATGTGTCTCAAGAAGCCACTCCAGGTTCTTGCTTCTCCAAAGTCGATCAAGTGACAAACCAATTTAGGGCATCAAGTCAACGATCAGAACTTTAAATGTGATGTGCCTGTTACAAGTACGTGCCCCAAGAATTTCTAAATATCAAGAGCTACTAATATCACCATCAAAAGCTGTAGCTTATCAATTCACAGGACCTCTTTGGTTGGAAGTTTCCCGAAAGTAAGGTATCGGAGGGTAAGAATTATGACCTGGTCTTCTTTTTTCTAACAACTTCTAACTGATTACCCTGCATCTATGAAATGAATGTACATAGCTCATCAAAATGAATGGAAAGCAGAGAACAAAGTACTTATGCTGGGTGGGGTGGGGGTGGGGCCCGGGGGGGGGGGCGGTTGCTTGTTCAGCTCAAGTGGTTTGCATTTCCTGTTTAGTGGGGTTGGGTGAAGGATTGAAGGAGAAAAGTTTCAGTCTTAATGCAGTCTCAATGCGTAAGCAGAGACTCCAGGCTTCCTTGGAGATGTGTGAGGAACTGACATTTGGCCTCTGATACCAAATGGAGATTTTAGCATCAGGAATCTTCAGGATCAACCAGTCCCTAATTCTAGCTGCTTCTTTCAACTGGTCTTTGTCTTATTCCTCCCAAGGTCCTCCCTTTAAAGTGGGATTAAACAATTTCTCAGACCAGCACATAGATCCTTAAAGGAAAATGTAAAAAAAAAAATTCTCAATATTATTTTCTGTTTGTGGGAATCATATGAATTTACAACAGGACCTAGCATATAAGGGAGGAGAAGACTCAGAAAGGCCTATGAAATTCATTAGCATTTCACAGTTAATTCTCCAACCATAGCCAAATACAGTCTCCTGGTTCATCTAGCTACCCGTGTGTTCTGTGCTAAGTCACTTCAGTTGTGTCTGACTCTTTGTGACCCCACTGACTGTAGCCCACCAGGCTCCTCTGTCCATGGGGATTCTCCAGGCAAGAATACTGGAGTGGGTTGTCATGCCCTCCTACAGGGGATCTTGCCCACGAAGGGGTCAAGCCTGTGTCTCCTGCATTGGCAGGTGGATTCTTTACCACTGAGATACCAGGGAAGCCCATCTAGCTACCTAGAAAGTGACAATCACATGGATGTCACAAGGACACCTTATATTTGCCTCTCTTATCTAGATATTTAATAATACTCATAATTACTATGATCATTTTTGGGTCATCAAATGGATCTCTATGGAATTTACACCAACTGCACAGTCACAAAATTCTCCTAAATTGAAGGTAGCTCCATAAAATTAAAACCAAGTGATATCTTAGGAAGCACATGCTTTTCTTGGATTTCTTCAAATCTTAGACGTGATAAGTTCATCTTAAATCTTTCAGTACAAATGATAACCACGATTACCTTTCAGTAGTGATACAGGAATTCCAGGCAAAGAGTGAGGGGGCCGGAACAGAGTCCTGAGCTGGTTTAAATCCCTATACTCAGCTCAGTCTCTACTCCTCTCTTGCTTTTTAGGGGAAATGGCTGATGATACATGTGCTAGACTGATTCCCCTCCATGCTGTTATTGTAGCAATAATAATAACTGAACTTTTAGACAACTTTATAGTGTAAGGCATTTATCTTAATAGAAGCCTCCCCATACCTATCTATTGTTGTTTAGTCCCTAAGTTCAGAGAAGGCAATGGCACCCTACTCCAGTACTCTTGCCTGGAAAATCCCATGGACAGAGGAGCCTGGTAGGCTGCAGTCCATGGGGTCGCTACTAGTCGGACACGACTGAGCGACTTCCCTTTCACTTTCCACTTTCATGCATTGGAGAAGGAAATGGCAACCCACTCCAGTGTTCTTGCCTGGAGAATCCCAGGGACGGGGGAGCCTGTTGGGCTGCTGTCTATGGGGTCGCACAGAGTCGGACATGACTGAAGCGACTTAGCAGCAGCAGCAGTCCCTAAGTTGTGTCTGACTCTTTATGACCCCATGGACTGTAGCCTACCTGGCTCCTCTGTCCATTGGATTTCCCAGGAAATAATACTAGAGAGGGTTGCCATTTCCTGCTCCAGGGGAATCTTCCTGACCCAGGGATCCAACCTGCGTCTCCTACACTGGCAGGTGGATTCTTTACCACTGAGCCACCTGGGAAGCTTCCCACACCTATAACCTTGTTTAATCACCAGAATAAACTGAACAGGTAGGTAGTATTATCACCCCCCTCCCCATTTTGTTGATGAAGAAAGGGAGATACAGGAAGGCTCAGACCTTGCTGATTGATGGCAGGCACGGGACAGGAGGCTGCTGGCTTTGACATTTTAAAACTGCACACTTCCTGCACTGATACAGTGTGCCCAAGCGACCGGCCACACTGCCATTTTTGCAAAACCAGGAAGCGAAACTGGCCACCAAGAACAAATGACCACCAGCCAAAGGATTAGTGCAAACCAAGCAAAACACGCCAAGATGCAGAATGCGTGGGTCAGAAAGAAAAGCAGTCAGTATGCAGTCATCTTGAAGGAAAGGTACTTCTCTCACCGTGGTTTCAGTCACAACCATCCTCAACTTTTAACCTGGTTCTGTGTCTGTGTTCTCACACAAAACTCATCTTTAGACCTGCCTTGCACAAAAGTTTTATGTGTGTGTGTGTGTGTGTGTGTGTGTGCTCAGTCGTGTCTGACTCTTTGTGACCCCATGGACTGCAGCCTGCCAGGCTCCTCTCTCCATGGGATTCTCCAGGCAAGAATACTGCAGTGGGTTGCCCTTCTCTCCTCCGGGGATCTTCCCAACCTGAGTCTCCTGTATTGGCAGGCGGATTCTTTACCACTGCACCAACCTGAGAAACCACACACAAGTACAGATTTCTCTAAATTTTTTTGGCTGTTTGCTCTGAGAAGGACAAGGCAGGGCTGTTGAATGTGCAGGAAAACCCAATTTTTCTCACATGTTTCTTTCTGCATCTCCTCTTCCCATCTCCAGGCTCTCTTTTAACCGACTCAGATCACTGGCACATTGGTCTTTGGAATGCTTTCGGAGTGTAACACCGAACGTGTTTTCTGTCTGCAGCTGTGGAGTACTTGGAGCTCTGGTGGGTGGGGGTGGGGAGTTACTGGGGCCCAGGTGAGTAATCTGAACCTTGCCTCTTAGCAACAAGCCTTGTCTGATCACATGCTTGGTCCCCCCCTCCTCTGGATGCTGAATGCAACCCAGATAGAAGGGGCCAGGGGATTCCACACCCTTTGCAAAGAGCCCACTTCTTCAGCCTGTTTCCTTCTGGTGGCCAGGACAGAAGGGAGAGGAATAAAAGACACAAACTTCTGTGCATATGAATGCATCCAGAAGGGTCTTTCTGAGTACCTGTGTTCCCTGGAAAGCAAGGGAGGTAGCTAAAGAGATGGCACTAATCAGACAAAGGCAGGTGCGTATATGCTGCAGAAAAAAACTTCTGATGGACCCAGTATTTGCACAGCTTCAGGAATTTTTGACGCACAGCATCTCATACCACACATGATGCTCCTGCCAACTTGAGTCCAAATGACCAAGGTGGCCTTTGTAACCCCACACGGGACACCCAGCAGATTCTAGACCAAGGGTGAATTTGCTGTCTGTGACTCATTTTATTTATTATTATTATTACTTTCAAAAAGTCTATGCTGGGACTTCCCTGGTGGTCCAGTGGCTAAGACCCCATACTCCCAATTCAGGGAGCCTGCATTTGATCCCTGGTTGGGGAACTAGAGCCCACAGGCCTCAACTAAGATTCGGCACAGCCAAATAAATAAATAAATGATTTTGTAAAAAGTCCATCCTGGCCCAATAACTTAGCTGTGTCCACTCAGCATGAACCTAAGGTTTAAAAGAACACAGGAGAGCCAGGTAGGCCAGTCAAGGAAATGAGCAAAGATATGGAGCTGCTCCATGGAATTCTAGTCCTATTAGTTTTTCTTGAAGTATGGTTCCTGGATTTGCTGCCTCAAAATCTCTTGAGGTGTTGGTTAAAAAGGAAGCTAGCGAAGACCATTCTAGATGGAGAGAACCTGATTCTTGGCTTCACCATCTGTTATTCTCCCCAAGAGGGTCTTAGGCAGAATCACATTTCAGAACCTGGTTAGGTGCTCATGGAAAAACCGTGCCACCATGACATATTTTTGGAAAACATGGCAGACCATATCAGCCCTCTCCTCCCCTTAGAGATTCATGATCTCTGTCAGCATGTGTAAGGTTATCTGATAAGTCCTGAGACATGGGCCTCTGGATTGTGCATAAGCCAGTGCTTCCCACACTAATTTGACCAGATTCTTGTTTGCATAAAGCACCTGTGAACATCCCCCAGACTCACTCTGGAAGCAATCAGTGCCCTAAGAGAACCTTCATCATGAGTCACCAGTGGACCCTATGTCCCTTCGTTTCATTTTTTCCCTTTTGTCCTGCCATAAACCACCTCCACCACTGGGAGGAGAAGCCATGCTTCCCTCAATAAAGACTAATGGTCTTAAGCTCAAGACAGCAATCCACACCCCTGCCCCACCTTTTTTCTTCTTTTTATGGTAACTAGTTGCTTCTTAGAATCATAACTGGCTTTGGTTTTGTGTTGAAAGGCTGGGGATGCACAGTCCTTCTTTCCATCTTTGTCATTTACATGTAAATATCCTATCTTCAGAGGGTCTTGCTTTGAATCCTCAGACTAACTTACATTCAGCCTTGAGTTATTCTCTCCACCCTGTCGTCATCACACAAACCATATTTAGAAATACATGTGCAAAACTAAACTTTATCTGTTCAAAACTGATATTAGTGTCGCCTCCACTAGAAAACTCTTTAAAGCAGAATCACTGGTCTAATCCGTTCACTTCTGTACCCAAGACACAGCATCAAGCCCGCAGACAGTATGCACTCAATATTTGCTTACTGCCTTGATAAATTACAGCATTCTAGTTTAACAGTTCATGTAGAACATGTCAGGCCAAGTGATTAAGACCCATGGTGATTCTGTCTGCACAACAGAATTTCCTGAAAATTTTTAAAAAGCCAAACTTAAAAAATGACACTTTTGAAAAATACCAGTTTCCATCCTGGACCTCCCACAAGAGGAGGGGGGCAGCACCTGGGAATGGGGTGGCGATCCCTGGCTTAGCAGACGGAAAACAGTGAGTCCTGGTGAACTTTACTCCAGTCTCTTCTCCTGACTTGCTCTAGGTGTGGGGCCAATCTCTGCATTTTTGGTGCCTACATTTCACTGCTTAGTAAAGTGGGAGTCTGGTCTGCAAATCCAAATTACACTGTGAGATGTCTACTCAAGCATTTTGAAATCCTAAGATGAGAGGCCACTCTGAGAGTCCAATCATGGTTGCTATTCCTGGCATTGTGGGTTTCTAGCACATGGGCTGTGAGCCTTAGGTTTCACCAAAATGATTTTTAATACAACCTCACTAAGGACTTTTTTTTTTTTTTACTGACACTGCCCCTTTAACAGAACAAAGGCCGCTCATCTGTTACCACCCTTTCTTCCCAGACCTCTGGTTCTGTGGTACAGAAGTTACACAAGCAGACCGTTAGACATGCATGCTGGCTGCTGGCTCTTCGGTGCTTTGTGCACTGATATCTCTCTGCAGAGAGGCAGCGAGTACCCAGGGAGAATGGGAGTGCACCTCACAGACACAGACAGACACCCCAGGTCAGACCTCAGGGGCTCCCTGCCTGTGGGCAGCTCTGAGCAGTGCCAGGCTGGTCCCCCTCGGGCGATCAGCAGTACCGGAAGTAGAGGGCACGGCTAATGTACATGTCACCATGCGGCTTATGGCCGCAGCCTCACCCCACCTTCGCTGTACAAGCTGCAGAGCAACAGGAAACGACCACGGTATATATATATATATATATATACAGCCACATTGTGTTTATCCAGAGGTGCTGTTTTGCACAGACTATTATGTGCTTTTTCACTGGGAGACGAGTTGGCATTTGCGTTTTCCTCGGGGCCTCCCAGGTGCTTGTAAAACTAATCAGTCCACCTGAGAAGGAAGAGGGACCTTTTGCCTCTTTGGTTTCTTCATTTTCAAGGTGAACAGACTCGTGCATTTTCTTTCCCAAGGGATTTCCGGATATATTCAGCCGAGGCTTGGAAAGGATGGGGACCAGCAGTAGAAAAATGCAGGATTTCCAGGAGCCTTTAAATACAGCCCATCTGGGAAAATCATTGATTCCGTAGATTGAAACTCACTAATTAGGCTTTACTTCCCCTCACTCCCCACTGCATCCTCCTGGCAAATAACTAAGCATACTCCTCACCCGCCCCGCTTCGTGGTGTATTCATCACACAGGCTTGGTCTAGTCCCCATGAACCCTACCAGAGGCAGAGTCGACAGGACAGCAGTGGTGTCAAGACTCAGGGAGTCACCCCTGTCCTCGCAAAGGGAAGGAGAAAGGCCTCTCACCCTGGGTCTCTCCTCTGAGCAGAGCCCTTCTTTACCACTTTGGAAGTGGCTTCCTGGGAAGGCTAGCTTATTTATCAGCCTTCTAGTACATTCTTGAATTGGGCCATGGCTTTAGTAATGGCGGTCTGCCCTTTACCACTCTCCTCTCTCTGCTGAATGAATACCGGACGAGTACTAGGATGATGTATGTGTATGTATGTGCGTGCGCGTGCTCGTGCTCAGCTGCTAAGTGGTATCTGACTCTTTTGCCATCCCATGGGCTGTTGCCTGCCAGGCTCCTCTGTCCATGGGATTCTCCAGGCAAGAATACTGGAGTGGGTTGCCATATCCTCCTCCAGGGGATCTTCCCGATCCAGGGATCGAACCCATGCCTCCTGCATTGGCAGGCGAATTCTTAATCGCTGAGCCACCAGGAAAACACTTAGGACAGTGGAGCGACTGAAATACTGCGAGAATGTGGTCTAATGTGTGCACTGGCAGACCCTGGGCAAGTTAGGAGACATTTCTGAGACATGGGTTTTCATCTGTAGGATGGGGATCATGAGGTGGTGAGGATTAGATGAGGGAGGATGGGTGAAGTATTCAGCACGGCCCCCACACAACCAAAGACATACATGGCAGGCAGAATGGAGGTGGTGAGAATAAAAATCAAAAAAGGGACTTCTGAGCAGGAAGAATCCTGCAGAGTACAGACCCTGATTCCAAGATCATCAATGTTTCTATGACCCCTTATTTCTAAAACTGACGTAGTTGGCTTGGCCAACATGAATGAACTCTGTGTTGGAAGATGAGAATAGCTTGGAGGTCAGTAGAGCAGGGAGCTCCCGAGCAGCATGCCGCTCCATAAAGGGACCCCTGAACATCTTAATTCTGCCTGCTCTGAGATGTTGAAGTTAACGATTCATTTGGGGGGGGGGCGGGGAAAGGTGGGGCATCCTTTGAGTGCAAGCATTCTGGAGAACGGTTTATAAATTGTCCTTACATCCCAGCCCTCCCAGCTAATGTTGGGGCGTGCTCTCCAGCCAGTTCAGAAGAAACCAGCTTGAGAAGCAGAAGTGACTGCCTCTCATTTCCATCCTTTAAAAACAGGCGGTTAGGGATGTGTTTCTCTTTTGTATACTTTCTCTTTGGCACAAGGAGGCCAAGGGTGTAAAAGAGACCTTGCTTGGACCGCAGCCAGTGTTCCTGCTTAGCGGGCCGCATCTCCCACGGGAAGCCCCGCATCCCTCCAACCTCACCCATTTCTCTTCCCACCTCTTTAATTGTCCCGCAGCCCGAACCATTGTTCAGTCTCATTACTGAAAGTCGAGCACACGGTGGCAGGGCCCAAGGCCTGTGGCTGTGTGTGCCTGAGATTAAGACTTTTATCTGATCTTTGACAACTTGCAGAGGAAATCCTGTTCCAAAACCCGGAGCCCCGAGCGAAAGGTTGCCAGCAGTTCCTCCCTCCCACCTGCGAGATGAATCAGGACACCTGAAATGTGAACATGGGCTCATTGTTTATAAATATAATAAGCTCACTTCCTGTCACTCTATTAATCCCTCCCCCTCCCTCTTTTCTTCTAAACTCAGTGCCTAATAAGGCCTCTGGGCAGAGCCCGGTCAGGCACCCTTTATGTCCTCGTCCACACCGGGTCACAGGGCAAGGGGCCCAGCTGAAGGCAGGTGCTTGCTGCAGGAAGCGCCAACACGGCCCATCTCTAGCGCACTAGGATTCCCCCAGGAGTCCAGCCAGCTCCTTATAGACCTAGACGGGCACCAGCAGCTCTGCATCGCCATGGAGCCCAGCGTGGGCCACCTCGAGGAATGAGAGAGCCGCAGGCAGAAGGCAAGGCTCTGGTGGTTGGAACAGAGGTCTGGGGAGTCGTGGGTTTTCTCCTCAGCCCACTCCCCAGCTAGGGAGCACACTGACTGTGGTTGGTTTTACATGGCATGCTGTATCCTTCAGCATGGTCTAGGTGGTGCAGACCCACCTGATATTCAGATGAAGTTGGTGATGCCCACCGGGGTGAACAGGGAGTAGAAACAAGATATTATTTTTTGTAACTGAAGGAGGGAATCCAAAGATGGAATTTGCCAGGGGAGGTGCCCCGATTTTTTCCTTTTCCCACCACTCCTGTCAGTTCCTTCATTGCAAATAGGAGCAGATCTGTTCATCAGTTAGTCCAGCGGTTTGCCCAGCGCTGTGCTGGGTGCCTGTGGGGAACACACAAAGAAGAGAAGGCTTGCCCGAGGGAGTTCACACCCGCAGGGACCACAGGAATGAGGAAGAAATGGTTGAGGAAAATGTGTGCACATCAGCACAAGCCAGAAACAGAGAGGGGGGTGCAGACCTGCCCCATCTGAGGGGCTCGCCCCCGTCCGACCCTCACGGAAGTCCGTGGGCACCCAGACCATCCCTAAGATCTCCTGCAGCTCCGTAAGCCTGTGCCGGATGCTGCTGGATAATTCAGAGGGAGAAGGCAGATGCTGCGGCCACTTCCCAAAGCCTCATCTGCTCCTGGAGTGGCCACTCCACCTCGGAAGGACCGCAGCTCCAAGAACGAGGGTGGTAGAACTGGGGGCTGCACCTGCTGGTCTTTCTTAAAGCAGAGCTGGAGAGAGCCCTCAGTTTGTTTTGTCCTGTTTCGGCTTGTGAGCAAAGTGAACTTGCTAGTCAGGATGGAAGTGGCCCAAGGGGAAGTGGGTCTGGGGAGGGAATCTTTACTTCTACCCGGGGAGGATGGAGGAGACGGCAGGGATGCTCTATTCCTTTAACGTTCACCCTCAACAAACAAACAAGAAGCAAAACCAGGCTGGCCCAGAGGATGGGCGTCCTTCTCCACGTCTGGACAGAGCCGCGGGAGGCGGCAGACGCTGGTCCAGGGTTACGAGGGGAGACCTCACCGCGCGTGCCTTTTCCCAGCCCCAGGTTCAGGTTCAGTATCACTGGCAGCTTGCAGTTGGCCACTGTGGCGGTGTTTATACCCGGGAAACAGGTTACATACATCAGAGAGCTGGTTGTTAAATAGTTAGGAAGGCTTCCAAGGTGGCTCAGGGGTAAAGAATCTGCCTGCCAATGCAGGAGATGCAGGAGATGTGGGTTTGACCCCTGGGTCGGGAACACCCTTAGAGAAGGAAATGATAATCCACTCTAGTATTCTTGTCTGGGAAATTCCATGGACAGGGGAGCCTGGTGGGCTACAATCCATGGAGTCGCAGAGTCAGACGCGACGGAGCATGCACGCAGGTGGGTGGGTGTGCCTACTTCTCAATCAGACGGGACTTGAACCCATGCCTCGAGGCCTCTGGCTGCAGCAGGTCAATGTTCGAAGCTGATGGGTCAGCCCTGTCCACAATCACTGCCGTGGACCCAGCACTCAAAGCTTGGCTGACTTCATCCCACTAAAAGGATGACACAGGCCTGACCTGCTGAGATGCGACGTCAGGAGTCTGAAAGCCTGACACTCTAGGGACCTTAAACAGTTTTCGGTGGCTGCCTTTCTAAACTGTAGGCTATAAGATATATACCACTGACCACTATCAATTTAGGAGCTGCTCTTGGCCAAGCACAGAACAAAGCACTTTGTGTAAGTTATTTCATCTCATTTCATTGTTGCCATAGCCTTATGAAACAATTTCCTCATTTTATAGTTCAGGAAGGTGAAGCTTAGGAGGTTCCCCAGCTTATCAGCAGCAGAGCTATGGTGTGAACCTAGATCTGTCCGATGCTAAAATGTGCTTCTTCCCAAGTCTACGTCTTTGCCGCTACACAGCATGCCTGTTATAAATCTTATTCTTCCTCCTTAAGAATACAACCAAATGGGACTTCCCTGGTGGTCCAGTGGTTAAGATTTCACCTTCCAAATGCAGAGGGTGCAGGTTCATTCCCTGGTTGGGGAGCTAAGATTCTACGTGTGCATACGTACTTAGTCACTCAGCTGTGTCCGACTCTTTGCAACCCTATAGCCCGCCCAGGGATTGAACCCACATGTCCTGAGTCTCCTGCACTGGTAGGTGGATTCTTCACCACTGAGCCACCTGGGAAACCAAGATCCCATGTGACTTGTGGCCAAAAAACCAAAACATAAAGCACAAGCAATACTGTGACAAATGCAACAAACTTCAAGAAGGTCCACATCAAAAAAAAAAAAAAATCTAAAAAAGAAAAAAAAAAAAATATATATATATATACACCCAAATGATATCAACTCTAAGAGGGACCACCAAGTGGTCCAGCTCTAAGTGGCCCAGCTCCCAGGGCCAGCAGGAGAGCACGCTCACCCTTCCCAAAGGCCAGCCCCTGCCCCCACAGAACACACTTCCTCTTCCCCCTCCTCTGGCCCAGCCGTTGTCCCTCCCCTCCTTCAACCTCTACTCAGAACTTACTTCCTCCTTGAAGCTTTCTGTCATTAACCCCACCCAGTGCCGATCACTTCGCCAACTCTGCTTCTCCTCAAATACTGACACACTTACCCTAGATTCCTCTGCCTTGCTTTCACAGCTGGAGTCCACTGGGCTCTTGTGCACTGAGCTGTGTCTTGTCCCCCTCTTTCGTCTTTCCCCACAGGGTTTGGCAGCAGGTGTGCTCCACGAGTGCCTCTTGGGGTGGCCTCTGTCTGTAGGTCTATGAATGGCCTGCCTGGCCATCCACAGATCTCCCAACAATCTGGCCAAATGACCTGAGCATCCTCTGTGTTCTGGTCAAAGGAGATAGTCACATAGAGTTTGGGCAGGAGGTCAGGAGAAGTAGCCCAGGCCTGTCAAGGTCACTCAAGGAGCTCTCCTGTCCAGCCTGAAACTTCTGAGGACTTCTTTTTTCGAACCTGGGCCAGACCAGGACTCAATTTCCTCCGAGAACATCTGAGGATCTCCTGCCTGGTCCTTCCTACTTCTTACCTTGAGTGGCAGGCTAAAACTAACAACGGAGTCAGAGTTTGAGGCTGGGTTAGGGGAGGTGCTTTTCTGCTTAATCAGAGTGTCCCAAAAGGTGTGAACACACTGGTGAGTGTGAGTGGGTATTAGCTGGGGACAGGGGACTCAGGACTCAGGATGCAGGTATAGGTGCTTTCCCAGCTCCCGAGTGGACCCAGGATAGAGGCCGGACCTAGGGTTTTCGGGAGGAAGATGCCAGTGATGTGGTGGTCACAGCGGGTGTGATTTGCATCTGGGAAGCCAGACTGTTTCAAACAGCTCCTCTAAAGCAGGTAGTCATTCCTGACAGGCTCCCAGCCTGTGTGGAGTCCACCCTCCTTCAGAGACCTCTCCTGCCTTGTCCCCTACTCCCCTGGGCCCAGGACATGCTGCAAGTCCTGCCTCAGTGCAGACCCAGTCGTGATCCCCACACCCTGGCGGCTAACATGTGAGCAGGCTCTCCTCCCGCACGGCCTGCCGCTTTTAGACTGGCACACACGGTTTTCACAAGACGGGTTTTTGTGGTTTTGTTTTGTTTTTTTTTTTTTTCCTTCATAAGTTTGCAGCTGCTAGTTTTGAAACCACCAGCCCTGAGGCAACTCAGTCAGAAAGAGAGCAAGAGAAAAAGAAAAGAAAAGGAGGGCCAACACACAAAGGGAGGACAAGCTATCTTTCTATAAATCGGGCACTGCAACAGCTAGGTCTGGGCTCAGGCTTGACCTTGCTCTGCCAGCCCTACAGGCTTCTCTTGGGACAGTCCCCTGGGGGCATGCGCGCAGGATAGATTTGAGGAAGTGAGTCTGAACCCCCTGCCCCTGACTGCCTGTGATCACAGGTCAGTGTGAGGGGCCGAGACGTGGGTTATGATCTGAAGGGGACCGGCCAGCCCCCTGGTACTGCTTGAAGACACGAGAGGGTGTGGATACCACGTGGTGTGCAAGCTGGGATTGGAAGGGGAAAGAGGAGGAGGAAGGCACAGGAAGACCCTGATTGAGTTTCCCAGGAGGGGGTGCTATTCAGGCCTACCTAGGGGGTTACTTTGCATATGCAAACTGAAGGATTTAGCTGAACACAGACTCCAGACCAGAAGAGCCAGAAATAAAGGAACCCAGAAACAACTACTCACACTCAAGTCTTCCCATCCCCCCTCCCACATCCACTGGCATTTGTGGCAGCTAATTATAGTTTTTATCTAAACCAAACACCTCGAGTCACAGCCTGGAGTCATAGCCCTGGCCACTTGTACTGAGTGGCTTTGGGGAGTCCCCCATTTGCTGGCAATCTGACCTGAACCCCATAGTTCCTTCTGGGGTTAATAAATGCAGTTTTCCCGGAGGAAAGAGGGAGAGTCCTGGAGATAATTACCAAGGAAAGAAACGAGAAATGGTGGAATCTCCAAATCGGGTCTGAGTGGGCTTCTGGGGATCTCTGCCTCCATGAACCTCTGTGCTTCTTCCTCAACAATTGTGCATTAGTTGTCTGTGGTCTTTTCCTCACCGTCTCCATTGCTCCTCCCGGATTTACAGGGGGGTCCCTTGAGGGCTAGGAATACCCAGCACAGTGTACGCTTTGCTTGTAGTAGCTGCCCTATAAATGCATAGTTAAAAGAATTGAATGAATATTGCTGATCCGACTCCCTTACAAACACAAGTACTGATTTTCTTGTTGGCCACAACATAAAATTCAAGTTCTCTAGAATCTGATACGAAAGTGACAGCTTTTGGGGTCAAGCCCAAGCTTCTTTCCAGCTTCCCCGCCCGCTGCCCTGTAAACGTGGCACACTTACTGACATCCGTCTCCCCTTCCTGCTCCCTCATCCTGGAATACGTGTGTGTATGTGTGCGCGTGCTCATGTCTGACTCTTTGCGACCCCACAGACTGTAGCCGGGCCAGGTTCGTCTATCCACGGGATTTCCCAGAAAGAATACTAGAACGGGTTGCCATTTCTTTCTCCACAGGATTTTCCCAACCCAGGGATTGAACCAGTGTCCTGGAATATCCTGCCAGGTAAATCCGAAGTCACTTTAAAAAGCCAACTCCATCATGAGCTGCCCTCCACGAAGCCCTCCCCAACTCTCCCAGCTATTTCCAGCAGAGTTGGTTGTTTCTTCAGTTGGTCTCTTGTGACATTTAGCACACAGTATTGTGAAAGAAAGCACTCGCCTTCCTTCAGAGTCTGCCTGTGTCCATCAGGACACTGAATTTATCAAAGACAAGAACCACATCTTACACATCACTGCATTCACAATGCCACACGGTGCCCAGTACATGTCTGATGATGAAACTAATGCAAGAAAGAATGGGCTCCATCCACCCCTTCCTTGCAAATCTCCAGCAGTCTTCCTGTACCCATTCTCCTTCCTTCCTTCTCTTTCCCCTACCATGCCCCCTCCTGGTGCTCAGCACATAGATGGCACCAGGAACACAATTCTTTTATTTCCACTTCTGAAATATCTCTATCCTGTGCACAAGCTCCACAGAATCACCCACAGCCATTGCTACTCACCACTGCTCACAAGCCGCCAACGCTTGTAAAGACGTTGATTTTGGCCTTTTATTTCCTAATGATGTGGACAGTCATGAGGATGAACCTTCCTGGATCACAACACACCTCCTCCAGGAAGCTCTCTTGCACTAGTCTGAACCCACAGGGACTTTCCTTTTCTTCTGTTTCCTTTTGGCTTATCCACATACACTGCCTGATCCCCAGCTTGTTCCTCTGTTCCCTTTCATAGTTCCACCGTAACTTTGAACTTGTATGCAGTTGTCAGCAGATATGTTTTTATCCTGGTTCTTCAGAGACTTCGCCCACCATAGTTCACAATACCTAATACACGATCAAAATACAAAATGATGCTCCTGCATTGACTTTGTGCATTGACACTCACATTCCCTGGACTATGGGTTTTCCCAAGGGAACTTTACCTGGTCCAACTAGCTGCTGGTCAGGAAGCAGTAACCAGAAATATCTCAATGACTATAAGTTCTGCGATGGAATAAATCTTCAATAACTGACTACCTTTTGCAAAGAGCTGACTCACTGGGAAAGATCCTGATGCTGGGAAAGATTGAGGGGCAGGAGGAGGAGAGGGTGACAGAGGATGAGATGGTTGGATGGCATCACTGACTCAAGGGATATGAGTTTGAGCAGACTCTGAGAGATGGTGAGGGACAGAGAAGCCTGGAGCACTGCCATCCATGGGGTCACAAAGAGTCAGACACGACTTAGCGACTGAAAAGGAACAACAACAACTCACACAGTTGCACTGTCATATGTAAAGCCGCACTACTGAGTCCCTTGGTTCAAATATTGATAAAACTGTGAAACCTTTGCCAGCAGAGAAAGCGCTTCTCCCAGAAGCTTCATCAGGTACAGCTCTGCAAGGTGTGCTGGAGCCTGGGGGCCACAGAGAAGAGATAGAATGCCCCAAATGAGGGCCACCTGTAGCCAGGTGGATCATGGGGCTTTCTGGAGTCTACACTCAACCAAACTGGTATCACTGGCCTGTTATGCTCCGTGTCTGAACATCCCCCTCCTGCACTCCCTTCTCTGGGTTGGGCTTCTCTGAGAAGCATCCTCGACATCATCTCCTGTCCTGCCCTCCCCCACGCCCTGTCAAAACTTGCCAGATTTGCCATATTCACAGGACCTTGCTAAGGTTGGCTCAGACAGTCATGTCAATGAGTAAGTTGCATTTTGACATGAGCTTCCCAGGGCTCAAAGGAATCAGCTCATGGTGATCATTTCAGGCAGATGGGATGCTGGGGCCGGATCTTTCAGAGCATCCCAGCTAAGCTACCTGGGATATCTGCTGCTAACGCCAGCTGTGGACAAGGGAAGGTCCCTCCACCCCATGCTACCTCCAAGACGATCAGGGAGTCTCTGACCTGGAGGACACTTGGCAGGAGTTCAGTTTGGAAGGGTTGGAAAGGAGCCCCCCACCCCCACCCCCACCCCCAATAAATACCTAGTCTGAGTCATCTGATTTGGAACTCAGGGTTTGGAAATTCACCCGAACGCCTCATTCCCAAATCTGACCTTCTAGAGAGTCTGGAGCTGGCAAGTTTCAGATTCATTTGCGTCAACATGTTGTTTGGTTAATGCAGCTGAGCATCTAAGCCCATTTTCTTAGAAACAGGAAATCCCAGTGTGCCAAGAGTAAACAGATCCCAGCCCCCAAAGTTCGAGTTCATTTAGGAACTCTCTGACCACAAGGGTCTGTGGGGCTGTGTGCTCAAGCCAGGCTCCTTTCCTGCCCATAACTGATCTTACCCAAAGCAATGGTCTCTCTACAGCTCAGCGGCTGGAAGAGCTGTGTGTTCAGGAGAGGCTGGGGCTGGACTAAGAGCAGGATTCCACTGTCAAACCTAAGACAGGAGTATCAAGGGTCTTACTTGGGAGGTATCTCCCCTGAGGCTCCCACCATCAACTCTTCGACTCTAATCGCTTCCCTTTATATTTTTCGTGTCGTCCATGAGAGGAGGGGTGTTAGCTGTTTTATCCTCCATCCCATCATCAGCCCTGCAGTGTGCTGCATGCCTGCTAAGTCACCTCAGTCATGTCTGATTCTTTGTGACCCCGTGGACTGTAGCCCACTAGGCTCCTCTGTCCATGGGATTCTCCAGGTAAGAATACTAGAGTGGGTAGCCATGCCCTCCTCCAGGGAATCTTCCCGACCCAGGAATGGAACCTGTGTTCCTTATGTCTCCTGCATTGGCAGGCAGGTTCCTTACCACTAGCGCCACCTGGGAAGTCCAATCCTGCAACAGGAGACACTAAATACCTACTGATGGAATGAATGAATGATTGACAAAGCAGACCATGCGAGTTCAGGCTTTGATGAAGGGCTTGGCTGACTCAACTCTGCAAGGTATCATGCTGGGATAAACGGCACAGCTGCTGGTCCTCCCAGAAAATTCTCCCTCACAGACTTGCCAGCACTCAGTTGGGAAGGACAGATTCTCTCGAAGCTGCCAGGAGGTTCCAGCTTCTCAAGGCTGGCCAAGTGAGCTCTGGTTCATGGGGGCTGGAGGAGAAGAAGGTCATCGGCTGGGTGGAGGGGGACAGGCAGGGGGTGGCCAGAGGGGCTCCTGCTGCGGAGAGGTCTGGCTCCCTCGCCAGACAAAGAGCTCTCAGAAATCTACCTCCCCCACCTCCAGCACACACGGGGTGGGCAGGGAGGCTTGGCCTCTTTCTGACAAGCAGACCGGCTGACCCTGCTGCTGGGAGGGCAGAGGTGTGGCAGACAGCCGCCGCCCCAGACGCCAAGTCGCTGAGCAGCCACTGCCGGGCCTGACGACGGAAGAGGCAGCTCTTCTGTTATTAGTGGCTGCTTTCCACGTCTGTGTAAGTCAAACAGCCTATGCAAAAACTAAGCCTTGTGGTAGCAGCAAACTCAGAGATGTAGGTGTCCTGGTGCTATCAGATTGGGCCCTGGACTGGCCTGCAAGTCCTCAATCCAGCCTCCCTCTGGGTGACCCAAAGGGGTGAACCCAGGCCCCTGTGCCTCCTGATTTCCAACTGAAGGGGGATCCTATAGCTGCTTCAACATCCCTTTTTCAGCACTTCATGTGAGATCATTTCTAAAGCCCATAAAAGATATTTTATTAAAATAGAAAAGAAAGAATTCAAGCCCTGTTGGGCTTCCCTACTGGCTCAGACGGTAAAGAATCTGCCTGCAATGCCAGAGACCTCTGTTCGATCCCTGAGTCAGGAAGATCCCCTGGAGGAGGAAATCGTTACCCACTCCAATATTCTTGCCTGGAATATCCCACGGAGAGAGAGGAGCCTGACAGGGTACAGTCCGTGGGGTCACAAAGAGTCGGACTCGACTGAGCCACTAACACTTTTCTAGCCCTGTTATAAAACACCATCCCAGCTCCAGAAGTTGAAGAGTAGCAAGATGACACATACTGTCCAAAAACGCGGCACTTAAAGCTCACGGAGGGATTATCTGTCAGTCCACAGGACACAGTGACCTGCCACAACGCCTGATGATACAGGGAAACATTCATAATTAAATACAAAGAGAATAAAAGGAGGTTGCAAAACAATACGATTCTGGTTATACAAAAACCAGACATGGATGTCTATATGTCTGCATGAAAAAGATTGGAAGGAAATGCACCCGAATATTAATATGTTGTTTTCTGGATTGCTAGACTGCAGGAGCTTTGACATTTTCCCGGATTTTTCCATATTCTCTAAATTTTATACAAAGATAATGTAGTACTTTGAAAATTGCTATTAAAAAATACTTAAAAATAAGCAATAGATTTAATGAGTAAAAGAAAAAATGTAAGCCAAAAAAACAGAGAATCAAAGAAGTCACAGTCTATGCAGGAGGCTTGCCAGGGAATGGATTAGCAGCATAGGTGGGTTAATGCACTTCTCATTCTGGTCCCTGCCTCTTTGTGTCTCTCCTCTCATTTCACACCCCCACCCAGCTCTGCTCCTTCCAGTCGATGCCTGGGCAGGGCTCCGCTCACACCTTGCTTTCCTACTGCACCCGCCAGCCTGGCATTCCTGCTAGCTTATTGCAGGAGAGCGAGAGACCCTAGAAGCAAAAGAGGATGTGATGAACATAACTCAGCTCCCAAAGTGCAAGGTAAGTCTCGCTTCTTGTTCTACGCCACCCGAGATTTCTCCAGCCTCACAGAGTCTCATCCTTTCTGCATGCAGAGCCCTCGGTGCCTGTGTGTGAGGTGCCACTGGAAAGTGAATCAGGGAGATTTCACTGAGCTCTACGCGCAGCTTCTGCCAGAAACTGGCTGCCCTAGATCCCCAGGGGAATATATTCAGGGTAAAAGTAAGTCTTAATAATACATAAACGTACATGCACACACACCTCTATTTAGTATGTGTGGGTGCAGAGATAAGTATGCAGCATACAGACATACATGCACACATCATACGCAAGTAGACGAGCAAAGAGGGGAGAGTTTGAGGGCACACACACACACAGAATTCTGTCCTCACAACATTATGAAATGGTATATTTTCTTCATCCAACTGATGAAGAAACTAAGCATCCAAGAGGTTAAGTCATGGCCGGAAGTGGCAGGGCTACAATTTAAACACCGATCTCCCCAACCTGGACCCGTCGGCAGAGGGCCCTTCCCCCTCCTCTATGGAAGTCCCGGCAGGCTGTTGTGGTCCTAGTGAGCCCAAAAGCTCCATAATTACCGGGTTGGACTTGGCCTCCAGAATAACCATGACAAAATTTGTGGAAATGTTCACAACAGCTCTTCACTTCCAGGTTCTGAGATCAGAAACGGAAGTTTCAAAATACCGAAAGTTCGTTTATGTTGAACATACTGCTTGGGCGAAAAGCAGGAAGTCCAAGAAAGCCTGATCTCATGAGATTTTTCAGCCCAATTTGGATCCACATCTGCACTTCTGGATTTTCCACTGAGTCCAACCTCAGCTGCTCTGCAGCTTCTCCCATTTCACTGACTCTCCACCTACGGGGGTACAGATAAATAACACAGTCTGTGGCCACTAACTAAGATTTATCCAGCAATCGGCCGGTGGCGAGGTGGTCAGCTGGGCCGGGCAGCAGACAATTGAAATTTGACAAATCTGCACATTTCTTTCTGTAAAGGTTTCTTAAAAACCAAACCAAAACAAAAGCTCTAAACAATAAGTCATCCAAATAATGGCTTCTGTGCTTGTTTCCAGGTGCAGGAAACAAGTGGAAAGGAATCTTGCCACCTACTCCTTCCCGCAGACCTGGCCTCCCCATGGGTCAGACCCTGGCCGGGCTGGGAGAGGATGGGAAGGAAGTGGACCGACAGCGGGCCTGGGTTGCCAGCTTTGGGGGAGCCTCAGAAGACTGAGGGGGGATCATTTCTGTATCCCATTTAGTTGATGGCAGGAACTGGGATTAGAATCTGGTGGATGGCTTCCGGCTGCCTCTCTTTCCAGCTGTATTACCTGCCTGGCCACCTCTCTGCATTCAGATGAGTTCACAGCATCACAGAGTTTCTAAGTGACTGGGTATAGCTGAACGTTAGCTGTTATAGTGTTTACAGAAGGGTGGTTACTACAGCTGACGCTATTTTTAATTGGAGTCCCCTTCCATTCCTGAGTTCCCTGGGCAAGTCAGTATTTATGAGGCTTCCCTGCCAGAAGATTTAGAGGGTCCCAGTTCACCCCACTCCCACCATCCCCGCACCACCTTAGATGCCCCCACATTAACATCTGGAAGATTTCTGCAAAGCAAGAATCTGCAGCGCCCTGTGGTCTGGCTCCTCTACTCACAGACTGGAGCACGCTCGCTTGCAGTGCAGCTTTGAATCAGCCACACCCAACTGAAACAGTCCAGGAGAAGGGCAGACCACACCTTGCAGACCCCTCCTTCACCCTCTTTTCACTCTGAGGAGCTCAGGCACACGTGGGTTCCTGCCTCGCCTTGTGAATCTGTGCACACTGTGCAAAGGAGGTGTAGCCTAGCAAATGTAGCCGCTGTGTGGCCTTGAGTGAATCACTGAACATCTCTGGGCCTCAGTCTCCCCCTCATAAAAGCTAATGACAACATCTGACTCGTGGGTGGCTGTGCGCCCAACAGGGACGTGTCTATAAAGCGCCAGGGCACACGTGGGCACAGGCACTTCCCGCCTGCCCTGTGGTGCAACCCTGCCCTTTGGGGTGGGGTAAACCCTGGGGGCCTAAATGTCTTAGAAGCAGGCCCTCTGAGCTCCAGGAGAACGGCCAGAATCTAGAAGCACAAGTCCTCAAATCTGCAGTGCAATTTTCAGGGGAGAGCAGCGGAATTTCTTACACTTAACAGTCATTAAATAAATACCACCTTAGAGCAGAACCTTAAATGAGACGGCTCTTCCATTCGAGACGGCCTTCTGGGCATCACTTCATCCTGACACAGGTCCTGCTCTGTTTCCTTGGCCACCCTGCAGGTGCACATGCTTTCCTGGGTACCCTGGCTGGGGTGCACTTGGAGCAAGCCCCCAAACCCACCCCATTGCTGAAAGCTGCAGCGGGAGGACACGGGGCCTTTCATGTGGCAGGGGCGGGCGTTTGTGCCCCGGAAGCCAAGCTGGTGGGCAGAGGCCACGGCCGCCGCCGCTTCCTCCCCACCTTGGAAAATTACACAGAGTGCCGCTCTGCCCACTGGCTGCCAGGAGATGCCCTGCTGGGTTCTGAAACGATCCCACCTCCTTAGATTGAAAAACAATGATGTGCCCGCAGCGGCCAGCTTGCCCTTTCCTCCCCCTCCTCCTCCCTGCCCTGGAAAAAGTACAGGATCTGTAAACAAGTCATTAGATTCGAGGTCCTGCCCAATTTAGACCTTTGTCTCAGTTTTCTCCAGAGTAAACTCGTGGTCACACCCACCCAAACCAAGCAGAGCCCAAAAGGAACGCCGAGCCCTGCGGCCAGGCTAACCACAGCTGACCCCACCATGCCCAGGGCTCGGCGCGCTCCCGGGGCTGGGAGGGACTGAGGGAAGGCCCAGCGCCGGCCTCCGCCAGGGCCAGAGCCAGGCGCTCGGACGGGCCAACGGCTAAAAGCTCCGTCTCTGGGTTCAATTCCCCAAAGCAGTTTTCATTTTGCAAATGCCTCCCCAAACTATCAGAAAACCAAAAGTCCACCTCCTTTGAAGTCTGGCAAGAACCCCCCACCCCCACCCCAGATCAGCTTCTCTTTATTCCTGTACTTCCCGTACAGGCAGGCTTCTAGAAAACAGAGGTTGGAGAAAATGAAAGTCAATGCCAAATACTAACCAGACAGAAGAATAACTGCTTTTCCCCACAGCCCCCCACCCCCAGCTCTGGCATTACGGGCTGGGGGACTGGGCCCCTCTCCTGCCGCCGTAGATCTGTTTATTCTGCACTCCATAAAGGGAAACCAGGCCCTTCGCTGACATTTTGGCTTGGAGGGGGTGGGGAGGGAAGGAGGTCCAGAATTTAAACTCAAAACCAGATCAGCTTCGCTAAATCTCCTAGTGCTTTTTTCTGTGATTCCTCAATGGGCCACATTGTGCGATTTGGGCTTTTAACTCTCCCAGCCTGCGCACCCCCATCACTAACAGTCTGGCTCTGAGCTGCCACGAATGCCGTAAACTGCAGTGACCCCTTTTTGACTTCCAACCCCGCCGGTGCTCCCCAGATGAAATTAGGGAGCAGCAGGCACGCGAGGGGCTGGGCTGCTCCCCGTTCCCACCGCACTCCTGGCTTTTCTCTGCCTCTCCTGTCCCTGCGGCAGAGAAATCTGTGTCTATGCCCCAAACCTGGCTCTCCCGAGTGGACCGGGGCTTCCTTTAAACAATGAAACAGGGAATTTCCTTTGTCCTGGAAATGTTCCGCTTGTCATCCATGTTATCCTTATCAGCAGACCACAGTGCACCGAGCAAAGGCCCCTCCATGCTTGGGACCCAGGGGGTATCATTGCAAAATGTTTTCTTCGCTTTTTCCTCTGCCTCGAATTCAAAGCCTGACCTTTATCGGTGGAATTCAATCAGGTCATCGCTCAGATTCCCCAGCGGGGAAATAAAAGTAGCACAGGCAAATCCTATTGTTTCCATTTCAAGAAGGTTAGAAATGCGTTCTCCCCCGTAGCATCCAACGAAACGGGATGGGGTGGGGGATAGAGGATGTAATAAAAAACCCTCAGAAACAGTAGACTAGAATCCCCCACTCTATTTATACAGTCTGTTCTTCAGCACTGCTTTTGCTAGTTTTCAGGTAGTTCATTTGTATTTGAACAAGTTTGGAAAATATTTTTCCCCTTTAAACAACAGAAGAGCAGTACAGGCGTACTTTGCTTACTGGGCTTCACAGATGTCGCATTTTTGACACACTGAAGGTTTGTGGCCACCCTGTGTCAAGCACATCTCTTTGTGCCATTTTTCCAATAGCGTTTTGTGTCTCTGTGTCACAGTGGCAATTTTCACAATATTTCAAACTGTTTCATCATTATCGTATTTGTTATTGGGATCTGTGATCAGTGATCTTTGATGTTGCTTCTACAACTTGCTGAAGGCTCAGATCCTGGTTAGCATTTTTTAGCAGTAAAATATTTTTTAATGAAGGGTTTCAGACGCAATACAGTTGCACACTTAATAAAGTATAAACGCAACTTTTCCTAAGAGAAATTGAAAAATATTGTGACGTGCTTTACGCTGATGCTGGCTTTACTGCAGTGCCTGGAACTGAACCACTGTCACCTTGGAAGTCTGCTCCAATAGTTAGGAAGAGGGGTGGAGGCATGTGGGAACGCCAGAAGGCCAAAGGAATTGCAAAAATCAACTGCTAATGTTAACACTCTTGTATTCTGGGGCAGAAATAATTAATTGTATATGTTTAGTCACTTAGCAACCCTGAGCCCTTATTCGGAAAAGTTCAAAACATTTCACATATGTAGGGAGTAAAGTCTCTGAAATCAGACGGACCCTATGAGTTGCATACACTTTGAACAAGAAACTTGGGTTTTCTGCACTTGGTTCCTCTTAGGTAAACTCTAATGACAGATGTAACCCACGGGCTGTGGTAGAAATGAAGTGCTAAAATGCACTGAAGGGCTCAGGACAGTGCCTGGCTCATCTATAACTACTCAATATTATTATTATTGTCATCATCATCTTTTTTTAGTTGCAGCATGCAAACTCTCAGTTGCGAATGCAGGATCTAGTTCCCTGACCAGGGATCGAACCTGGGTCTTCTGCACGGGGAGTGCTGAGTCTTGGCCACTGGACCAACCAGGGAAGATCCCACCATCATTACTGACATTATTGAAACCTCCTGGAAAGTTGTTTTAAAGTAAATAAATAGGTAGAGGACACAGTCACTCCAGAAAAGACCTTAAAAGCCAATCCCAGTTCTTGACCTCTGTAAAGTTTTAGACCAGATGGCTTTCTCTGAAATTCTAGCAAACACTCGATATAGATAGCACGCGTCTTCAGCAGGGGTTTTTGTTTTCTTCTTTTTGTTTTTGATCTTACAAAATGCACTTACAGCCATTTTTATTACAACATCACTTCGAGGTAAAATTATCATTGGCAGAATCTCTTTGCTCTGAAGTTGAGGAAACCAAAGCATGAGGAGGTCCAGGACCTGCTGAAGGGCTGAGGGCAGCTCACACCGAGGCCGGTGAGCATGACTTCCAGAGCCCTGTGTGCCCAAGAGCAGCCTTACTCTTCCAGTAAGGAGGTCTGCAAGGCTGAGAACAAGTCCAACCCATATGCTGTGGGAATCATCAAAGATAGAAAGAAGCCTTAGAGAATCTTCCTGCCCTTGACATTTCTGGATGCACTGCATATTCAAAACATATCAATCCTCCACTTAAATACACTTTTTAAAAAAAAGTCTATCAGCCAATACAAAGGAACTTAATGTGCTCAGTCAAATACTACTCTGATCATGTCTTTGAAACCTTGAAAGTCATTGTCCTCTTGAGATACTCTTTACTCACTTTACTTGCCTTTACTGAAGAACATGGCTTACAGACCCACAGACAATGCCTAGAGGCACTAAATGTAGCCGAGCGGTAGGAAGGCAGCGTTTCATTCATTCATTCCGCGAACACTTCTTGAAGGCCTGTTCTCCTTCATGCCTCCTCTTGCTTATCATTCAGGGTTCAGCCTAAATGTCACTTCCTTGGGGAAACCTTTGACCTCTGAAACTGGTTAGGTCCCCATAGTACACTCTCCTGAAACATCTTCTACTTCCTTTTTCACAAAACTCTTTGCCCTTATAACAACACACCCAGTATCTCTTTTCCCACCTTGACTACAATTTCTGTACCAAAAACTGCCTTGCCTGTCTTTTTTCTAACTACTGTAATCCCAGGACCTGGCACACAGAAAGTGCTCAATAAATACACGAATATCACTACCATATTTAAAATGGATAACCAACAAGGACCTACTGTGCAGCACAAGGAACTCTGCTCAATGTTATATGGCAGCCTGGATGAGAGGGGAGTTGGGGTGAGAATGGTTTTACATGTATACATATGACTGAGTTCTCTGTTGTCCACCTGATACTATCATTACATTGTTAATTGGCTATACTCCAATATAAAATAAAAAGTTATAAAAAAATAAATATGCAACTATGCGCAGGGAGCTGAGGTCTCAAAGACAAACTGGTGGGGTGTCTGTCCTCAAGAAGCTGACAGCAAACAGTGAAAACCCACACTTCAGTGCTTGCCATGATGTACCAGGAGTCACTGAACTATCACCATCACAGAATTATATTCTGCACACCCATCCTTACTTTATTCCAGATGCAATCTGAAAAGAACAAGGATGGAAGATTTCAAACTGCAGAGAGTTTTCTGAAAATGCGTGAGCCATAGAAGTACCAGACTCTTGATGGATTCTATACATAATCAGCATGAGATGATCCAAGGCTTGAATTGGGCATTCACAGGTGCCCAGGAGTTGATTTGTACTTTCTCCTTTCTAGAGGGCAAGTGTAAGAAAGAAGCAGGACCACAGTGGTTCACCACTCCTAAAACCATCGTGCAGTTAGTTAGCCTGCAGGGAGCTCTGCTCTATTTTCTCTGTAACATCTGTCCATCTTGATTTTAAACAATTCAGCTCAGAAATGTACACCACTGATTCAGGGGGTAGACACAGGATGAACCTTCTCAGTGATTAGTTGAAGACTTCCCAAGCAAAAGCCACCACAGCTCTGCTCATGAAGAGGCCTTAGGGGGACTTCCCTGGCAGTCCAGTGGTTAAGAATTCCAATGCAGGAGGTGTGGGTTCGATCCCTGGTCCAGGGAACTAAAGATCCCACAAGCGGTGGGGCAACTAAGCTTGCGAGCTACAAGGAGAGAGCCCACACAGCCAAAAAAAAAAAAAAAAAATCAGGCCTTAGGAAGGAAGTCGGATCTCCCCAGAGAAGAACAAGGTGTTTATTCCTCACGGTCATTCCAAAGCCACAGCAGGTACAGCATGTCATATGATCGATTTTCCATGGGTCAGGGTCATGAAGGAGGGAGAAAAATTCCTCCATGCCTTGGACATATCAAGCGTGTGGGTCCCAGTAACAGAGAACAACACAAAGCAATGGAAGTCCAGGGAATATGCACTGGAGGGACACCGGGGTTCAAAGTCACCATTCTACCTACCCGTGTGCTAAATAAGTTGCTTTGTTCACATTTAAACTTAAGAAGAAATCTACTTACAATGAATTAAAGGGATCTTGGAACTCAGAAAGCCAAGTCTCTGTTAAAAGGATGGAATCTGCCGTCAGAGAAAATCATATTTTCATGGCAGGACAAAGCATTAGGACTGAAAATGACCTTGAAAACAATTGATCATCATGCCAGCATTTTACAAATGAGGAAAATGAAATCACCATGTTCTGGAGGATTCCCTGTGGCTGAGGTCATTTTCAGTGAAAAGGTCTACAGGAAAAGCCCACACCTTTCTTTGACAAGCCTGATATACACTTAATCTTCTTTTGTGAATATCCCGGTGACAGATTTTGAGTGCACCCATTTTATGGATGGGAAAAGACAGCATTATACTCTTAAAGGCCAGTGTAGAATTGGCAATGAAGCCAAAATACTAGATGGTAGCCTTAGTTCCAGCCCCAGGCCAGCATTGGTAATATTTGGGTAAAGATGGATATCCACTTTTCCTTTGATTTTGCTTTAATGTCAGTCATAAGCATCAATGGAAATGTTAGTCTCTATGTGGATCACACATTGCTGACTCAAATAAAAAATAATTCACATAAACACACTCTCCAGCTGAATTCAGATTTTAAGACCGTTTTGACCTGAAATACACAGACTTGCATGGTCTAATATGGGAGCCACTAGCCACATGTGAATTAAATGTAGATTAACTGGGAGGAAATGGAATGAAACTAAAAACTTACTTCTTCTTTGCACCAGCCACATTTCAAGGCCTTAGAAGCTACCTCAATAGCTAGGTTAGTGGCTACTATAGTGGATGGTGTGCAATAGGGCATGTCCCTCCTTTGCAGAAAGTTCTACTGGACATCCCAGATGAAGACAATTTGCTTAATCTTCCACTTTGCCTTTAAGATCAGGTTAAGAAAGCTGGTAAGTATTAATGAAGTTTCCCAAATCTCTTATCCTAAAAGTTATGTAGAACCACGTCTCTCATGAGGTTGCCAATGCATCAGTCTTTTCTAAAAACAAATGTTCAAGCATTCTACAGACCAGGAAAATATCACTCTCCCTTCCACTCACATAATTTAAAACCAGAATGTTAGAGTTACTTGAAAAAGATTAGAACGTGTTAATTAGCTATTTCCAAATCTGTAACATCTTTAGGCAGGACATTGGACATAGCTAAGATGGTAGGATATTAAGTATATCTAGAAAATCGTTATACAATCTAACCTCCCAAAGATAGATACCACTGTCAAACAAAACGAATTTTCTGCAAGGCTGAGTTAATTCCCATGTGTGAGACATTCTCCATAGTTTGAAATATGTATTTGAGATGCTCTCTAATCTCTTTACCTTTACTCTGTGGTTTCGGTGTAGAAAAAACACAGAATATTCCTTCAATACAGTCTACAGATCTTGGTGGTCCTTTGCTTTCACGGAGAAAGAAGTGGTGGGGTTGATCTTAGCTGGACTGTGGTTCCTAAAGAACTGATA
This sequence comes from Ovis aries, assembly GCF_016772045.2. Classification (NCBI taxonomy): domain Eukaryota; kingdom Metazoa; phylum Chordata; class Mammalia; order Artiodactyla; family Bovidae; genus Ovis; species Ovis aries. Next base: position 29,514,632 of record NC_056074.1, on the reverse strand, counting down.
GATCAACGTCTGAGGAGCTCAGTGTCCACCCTGTGGACTTTTAAATCCCAATTTTGTTGGCCAAGAAGAAAGCCCTAATACCTAATTCAACATGTTCAGAAAAAGATGTCAGGAGAAGCTTTTCATCAGAATCCTAAATGTCTAGACGAGCCTTTTAAAATGAAAAGAGCCAACTTCATTTTCCCTTTTTTGTGTGTGTCTCATTATCACCTAGCTGCTTCAGTGTGGGTATAACCGGGGTAAACATTCTTCCCCTTCGTTCCACCTCTGGTCACACAGTCATACTGGTTGTGCAGTGCAGCACGGAGATAGACAAGCTTTCCCAAAATGTTACCGATGCAGGATGAGAACAAAGACACAGCTTGCCTGTTGAGTCTCCGTGCCTGGGGGAAGAGCCACCGTCATCTCTGCCTTCTGCTCCAGCAGAGGAGCATCTGCAAAGTAGATGACTTCTTCCACACTGTCACCCCCTCACTCACACTCAAGTCAGTTTCAGCTTTCAGTTACTTTCGCACTTAAACCATCACATCCCAAACCAATCCAGATTCCTTGATCAGGGGCGTTCAGTCCTACAGTTCCTCCTAGGTTGGAAGACTCTTCTTTTTGGAAGTGGAAGGTAAAGCAGAGCCTATGGAAGGACTGGAATGTCAGCTCCCTCTGAGTCAACCCACTTCAGGCCTGGTCCTGCGTTCCCACGGGGACAGGGAGGAGACACAGGAGGTGGTACAAGTGGTGGGGGCAGTGGTTGCTCACTAGATGAGCATTGGAAAACCATTCCCAAGGGGAAGTGGTACAAGATACATGGCTTATATTCTAGGAGGGTTTTTGACTCTTTAAAGGCAGAGACAAAAGTTAAAAAACAAAATGTGAGTAGCATAGTTTGGACAAGGGAATTTTGTTTCCCTGGTGTTTTCAGTTGGACACAACTCTTTATCAGCAGCACAAGCCTGGAATTCCTGAAGCTGCACTCACATCCTGCCATCAGGTTTTACGTAAAACCCCCATTGATGGGGATGGGAGTTTCACGAGGAGAACAATGGCCGGATATGAGGGAGGGGAGAGGAGGAATATGGGATGTTTGGTCTGTTCTGGTCCATTCGTAGGGGAGAGTGTCTCTACTGGCAAAGAGATATGAATAAATAACTGACGAGTTTCACCAAATGCAAGTAAGTCTTGGGAACCATGAAAGTCAGAAAAAAAGTAACCCATGGACTCCATTTAAGCAACACTTATTATCTGTTAGGGTTTCCCTAGTGGCTCAGATAGTAAAGAATCTGCCTATAATGCAGGAAACATGGGTTCCATCCCTGAGTCAGGAAGATACCCTGGAGAAGGGAATGGCAACCCACTCCACTATTCTTGCCTGGAGAATTCCATGGACAGAGGAGCCTGTTATGTTCAAACATCCACCTGGATGAGAATAATAACTAAGATAATAAGAACCAGCATTTACATTGCTGTTTACTCACTAAGTCATGTCTGACTCTTTGCAATCTCATGGACTGTAGCCCCCCAGGCTACTCTGTCCATGGGATTTCCCAGACAAGAATACTGGAATGGGTTGCCATTTCCTTCTCCAGAGGATCTTCCCAACCCAGGGAATGAACCCACGTCTCCTGCTTGGCAGGCAGATTCTTTACCACTGAGCCCCCTGGGAAGCCCATAACTCTTTACAAAGTGCTTTTTCTTCCACACTTATTTTGATTCTTATTATTGGTCAGTATGGCAGTAGAAAACTTCATATTACTTATGACTGGTCTTATTTTACAGATAGGAAGGGAGGAGATGAGAGAATATCTGGCCCGAGATCACACAGCTAATCAGCTGCTTTCAAACCTAGATTTTCACACTTTGAATTGCACAGGAGCCATTCTGCCAGCATCATGATAATCTGCAAAACACTATAGCATCTCACTGCCCACCAGAATAAAGGTTTTTGTCACCTTTCTCAGCCAAGAAGCCCCACACCGCATCCCCACATGACACTGTGTGAACACGAAGTTACACTGTCTAACTCCAGCTTAACAGGGCTAACCAGCCCGTAACAATAAAGAGAGAAGAATAAGTGGTCCAAATAAGACTCAGAATTGGAAATGATGCTTGCTTTACAATTGACAACAAGAAGCGCCGTGTAAGGAGTTGCTGAGTTGCTTGGCAAATGGCAGTAATTAATTAATGCTTTTCTTCAAGAAATTCAAAGCAATCTAGCAGGCCAGATTTTCACCAAAGTCAAGAGAGAAGAAGACTGACTGTTCCTCTTCTTCATCCTTTTGGGTGGATGGAGAAGAGAAGTTAAGAAAGGGGGAGAAACTTGTCCAGTCTCACTCAACCAGCCAAAGGCAAAGCCAGGAGCAGAAATCAGATTACCAGATGCCCTGTGCACTTCAGAGGGACTGGTACACAGGGAGAGCCTGGGACTGCTTCCACAGGCCCCAGGGGGCCGGCTGCATCGGTCTCTTTTGCATTTAGTGCAGAGGTGTGTGCAGGTAGGTTCATCATCAAGGCTTTGTATTGAGTATGAAGGAGGCGAGGGATGCATTTGCTGTCAATGCAGACAACGGACTGCCTCCAATCAGAGGGACCAGTATTAGTACTGGAACACCAGTCCACCTGGTCCATCTCTGATGAGACTGACTGTCCCACAGACAGCCTGTTGATGCTGACTGGCTGCATTAAGAGGGACGCCTGTGTTTCCAGGAACATGCCCCTGACCATTCCGGAGGAACTGAGCTCCGAGCACCCTGCCCTCCCAGCGGTGGGGGCACCAAGTTGTCCGCCTTCCGTCATATTCCTTATTTTCCCGTAAGAGTCACCTTCACCAAGGCATCTGGCTCATAAATATCCTTGTTTTGTGCACATACAGTAAACGTTCTCTCCTGTTTCCAATTATTTTGAACAATTAAGCATGCAAATGCCTGAGCAACATTTATTAAACTTCTGTGGACTTTGAGGAGGAGAAAGAAAAAAAAAGATCAACAAGAATCTGAATCATCAAAGCACTCTTACAAAACCAGCATTTTGAGCCTTTAATTGGAAATGAATCAAAAACAGGCGTGTGAAATTTTCCATGAAATACACACAGGGCCTAAATAGTTTTTTAAAAAGGTGCTCTGGGTGGAACAGAATCTAGGTCCTGCCCAGTCCAAACTGATGAGAAGAAATGATTAATTTCAAGGTGATTCAAACCCAGCCCCACTGACTGATCGTGGCTTGCCTGTAACACCTTGCAGGGCAGACTCTGAGAAGGCAGAGAAGGCGGACTGCGATTTCCCTTTACAACAGTACAGATCAGAAAGTAGATAGGGAACCACAGATCTGCAGAACCAAGGACTTTAGAGGCCCCGGTGCCCAGAGCGCCAAGTCCACACGCCTCGATGCCTCTTCCATGAGGCACCCTGGGAAAATTCTCTGCACACCAAATTTCCTGAAGCATGTTTCCAGACAAGCAGTCTGCCCCTTTTCTCTCCTCCTTCTTGAAAAGTGCAGAAAGTACAGGTGTCCCTCGAGTCCTTGACCTCAAAAGAAGTCCTGTGTAGCAGCAAAGACTCTATTTGATCAAGACTGGTTATACCTGTTGCCCCCAATATGCCCTTATGGTAGAGAAAACTAAGGTCAGTACAATCTGCCCCTTCTTTCCAAGGGTTCCTCATCCCTATACGCAACTGATCGTGGACGTGTTATAATAGTATTTCTGATCTGTGGTGGGTTGAATCTGCCAAATGGATAAGCTGAGGATATGGACAGCAAAGTGTAAGGGACTTGAGCATCTGCTGATTTTGGAACCCTGGAGCCAATGCACAGGGTGGTACCAGAGGTGGACGGTACGTATACGGTTTTCTACAGATAGCATTTTGGGGACTGAGAGAGGTAATGCACGGGTCTTTGTTCTCTAAGATTCCTGCCTGGTCACAGACTTAGGTATAGGGCTGGTGGCAGAGCTGGGAAAAGAAAGATCTCATGTTTTCCTCTATCAGTGCAGAAATGTTAGCCCTTTTCTCCTGGCATCCTCAAAGCAGGTTATTTGAGGTTTAGCATCCTCATTGAGCCCTAACCTACCCTCACACACTCACCTCACACCATATAGTTTCGGAATGACTTTCCTCTCTGAGATCACCCCTTTTCAAAGCATTTACATCTAGAAATGATTACACTGAGGATTGGGTTGGGAAAAATCAATATGAATTATCCATGATAATTCCTGTTGTCTGAAAAATACATCTTTTGCCAGGGGAGCTACATTGCAGTTTCAACTGTTTTCCATTTCAAGTCAGTGCTTTGTAAAGAGAAAGGCTGCATTTGAGTGGCTGCATGACTGCTTAGATGCCTCGGCGGTTCCTATGGAAAGTGCCCTGTTTGACCCCACAGGAGAATTATACAATGGCCAGGAAGTAAGACTGAAAGGCAAAGAAAGCAGGTTCACCTGTGGATGTGATGAGGCTCGATATCTTTACTTGTAGAAACACTCTTACTGTGAAATGTGTGCTTTGGGAAATGGATACCTGCATTCTGCTGTCCAGTTCTCATCTTTAGACACATCACACCTTGAAACCTAGACACTTCTTTGGTACGATGGCCTCTTGTCTTCTAACAATCTCAGGGTGGGTACTCAGTTAGCAACGTGCGATGTCTGCCTTGGGCAATGAGATAAATACAAGCAGCGTTTTTTAACTTGACTGTTTTGTGCAGCCTGTGGGATCTGAGTTCCCTGACCAAGGATAGAATTGGGGCCTGTGCCTTGGAAGCACAGAGTCTTAGCCACTGGATCACCAAGACATCCCCAGGCAGCTCTCTTAGTGTTCTCAAAATTATGACCAACCTAGACAGCATATTCAAAAGAAGAGACATTACTTTGCCAACAAAGGTCCGTCTAGTCAAGGCTGTGGTTTTTCCAGTGGTCATGTATGGATGTGAAAGTTGGACTGTGAAGAAAGCTGAGTGCCGAAGAATTGATGCTTTTGAACTGTGGTGTTGGAGAAGACTCTTGAGAGTCCCTTGGACTGCAAGGAGATTCAAGCAGTCCATTCTAAAGGAGATCAGTCCTGGGTGTGCATTAGAAGGACTGATGCTAAAGCTGAAACTCCAATACTTTGGCCACCTCATGCAAAGACTTGACTCATTGGAAAAGACTCTGATGCTGGGAGGGATTGGGGGCAGGAAGAGAAGGGGACGACAGAGGATGAGATGACTCGATGGCATCACCGACTCGATGGACATGAGTCTGAGTGAACTCTGGGAGTTGGTGATGGACAGGGAGGCCTGGCGTGCTGCAATTCATGGGGTCACAAAGAGTCAGACACGACTGAGCGACTGAACTGAACTGAACTGCTTACTGGGAATTAAGCTAAAGCCCTTTCAGAAATAAGGTGTAGAGTAGGAGGTGAAAGCAAGTGGTAATGGGTAATATGGAGTCCTCTAAGCGAAAGAGGAAAGAAACGCCTTTATTCCAATTTCTGGAATTTCCTCTTCAGTTAACACCAGTGATCCTTGGGATACAATTTAAAGTTTCTTTCCTTATATGCATGTTTCTAGAGTTAGAACTTCAAACAAAGATAAGCTGACATCTCTAAATAAGAGTTTCTTTGCTGACAGATTATGTTGAATTAGGGTGACAAAAACGTAAACCCTATACACAGAGGCCTTCATGTGACTCCTGGAGGTATATGTGTGTATGGCGTGGAGGAGGTGCTCAGGCAGCCTTAAGGAGGAGAATGGGTTAATTTTCCCTCTTGGAGTGAAATCAAACTACAACTACGATGATGAGTTCGAGTGTCTCCTTGACCCCTGAGAATTGCACCCAAGGTCCACCGTGACAACATACACAGGGGTGGGGTGGGGGGGACACCAGAGGGGGTAAAAAACCCAAAGCCAAGCACACAGCCTCCACATTGAGGATAAAAATTTTTAAATAATAGGTTCTTCACTGTTAAATGATGTTTGGTTCCAAGGATCCTTGGAGCTATGGTTTTCTTTGTTCTGCCAAAGGAAAAAGGAAATACATCAGGAAGCTGGGCCAGTCCACAGGAAGTCTCACTTGAGCTGATAAAAGGAATTGATGTGAGGTGGCTGGGGATGCAGTTATAAGTCAATCAGCCTTGAAATAACAAGAAATGCTATTCGGGAGAAACTGGAGCCTGAAGTTAGCCTTTCTTGACGACTCCCTTTTAACCTTGCAAAATGTCCCCTTCTTTGTCTTTCGTAGAAACACATCCCCCCATCAGATTTTTTTTTAAGTGTGTGTAATTTATGTGTGTGTGTGTAAGTGAAAGAGAATGAAAAAGACAGCCAGAGTTAGAGCCAGAGAGGAGAAGAGAAAGCATAAAATTGTATAAGAGGAAGCATCATTGAGTCAAATATGCTATTCTCTACTGAGCTACAAGAGCTTTTTTTTTTTAACATCAAATCATCTTGATAGCTCGTAGAGGGTGGGAGGATCTGAGAGAGTGGCACTGACATACAGGCACCACCATGTGTAAGCTGGAGAGCCAGTGGGAGCCTGCTATACATTACAGGGAGCTCAGCTTGTGCTCTCTGAGGACCTTGAGGGGTGGGTTGGGAGCAGGTTGGAAGGAGGCTCAAGAGGGAGGAGATACACGTATACATATAGCTCACTCAGCTGTCGTACAGCAGAAACTAACACAGCATTGTAAAGCAACTAAACTCCAAGAAAAACTAATTTAAAAAGTAAAATAGAACCTAGCGGTTTCCCCTTCCCTTGCCTGCCTGCTACCCAGTCCATCTGCCAGCAGAGTCAGGCAGGGACTCTTAGCCTGGGGAACAGAGGGCCGAAGCCTTCTTAAGGACAGGATGTGGAGGACAGGGTGAGGCCACAGACCCGTCTAGAGCAGAGCGGGTCACCTAGACAAACACTACTGCCTGCGTGCTCAGTTGTTCAGTTGTGTCCAGTTCTTCGTGACCCCATGGACTATAGCCCACCAGGCTCCTCTGTCCAAGGGATTTCTCAGGCAAAAACACTGTAGTGGGTTGCCATTTCCTACTCCAGGGGACCTTCTTGACCCAGGAATCGAACCCATGTATCCTGCATTGGCGGGTGGATTCTTTACCAGTGAGCCGCTTGGGAAGCCCGCCACCACCTGCAAGTCCTCCATAGATGGTCTCAGTTTGGAGCCTCAGTTTTATGGACGTGCATGTGTCAAACTGGCAACGGATCACAGAGGCTAAACTCTATGAACTTCGGAGGCAAACAGGATAAGCTTCAAATCATTGCCTTTCCACTTTCTGTCCTCTTGGCCTCAGATAAGTTACTTCACCTCTCCAAAATAAAAACAGTACATACAGCATAGGGTCGTTCCAAGGATCAAAAGGGACTATGTCCTAGAGACCAGACTTGTGGTTGCCAAGAAGAGGGATGGTTTGGGAGTTTGGGATTAGCAGATGCAAATTATTACATAGAGAATGGATAAACAAGGTCCTATTGTATAGCACAGGGAACTATATTAGATATCCTGTGATAGACCAAAATGGAGAATGTGAAAAAGCATGTACATATATGTATAACTGAATCACTCTGCTATACAGCAGAAATGAATTAGCCTTGCATAAAATAAATTTTTTTTAAAAAGTCAGCATGCCCATAAAGGCAAAAACAGCTATTGGTACACAGTCAGAGCTTGATAAATTGCTCCCTCTCTTCCTTCTGTTGCTTTTGATCGTCTGCCCTCCATACTCTTCCCCTCAGGTGGAAGGTGAGTGAGTCTGTTACTCTCAGATGAGGAGTAGGAAAAGAAAGGCCTTAGTAAGGGCCATTGAGGCTCATGCAAAATGGTGGGTGATATGGTTTCAAACTGAATTGGGGCTTTTCAGGGTTGACTGTGTTTGCCCAAAGCCTAGCACCACTCACTTCCTGTTTTAAGAAGAAGAAAAAAAAAAAGGCTCCCAGAAAACTCATTAAGAGGCTCAAAATCCTTCCTGGACATCAAATATGTCCTCAAAAAAAAATTTTTTTTAAGAGTTAAGTGTAAATGAATCAAAACCAGACGAATTCAATTTCCCTTCAATTAAACAGAATTTTTGTTTTTTTAATCCAAGGAAAAGGCACTTGGGACCAAATGTGTTTTGGGTTTTAAATGAGACCAAATTTTGGGAAAGAGCGTCTAAGACCCCAAAACAGAGTCAGGCCCTATTCTTCGTTTACATTAATGCAAAGGGATTAACACAGCTCCAGTGTTGCCTGGTAATAAAAACACCAGCTCCCAGAAATTCAGGAAGGCCCTCGTGAGACCCAGCCCCTTCCCGCCCAGCCTCCAACCAGCTCCCAGATCACTCTATGAATTATCCTTGGATTATGCAGAAGAACCACATGGGCTAGACAGAACTTCTGTGAGAACTTCAGTCATCTAAGCCCTCAAATGAGAAATGCTTGTAAAGTCTGCCTGGGATTAGAGTCGTATAAACATGGGAGGTGAAAGGAACTTTTGAAATCATATCTTCATTTTATACATGAGAAAACCTTTAACACGAGGAAATTTACACGAATACTGATGCAGGGAAATGACTTGTCTAAGATCCCAGAACTCCTCTGGGGTAGAGCTGGGGCTAGAATTCAGGTCCCCAGATCTTGGCTAAGCAGTTTTTCTCTGTATTTTACTGCAAAATGGAATCCCAGAGTCTCTGAGAACACCACACTGGGGACAGAATGATAGTGTTCAGCTTATTCTTTTTCACAAATCTATTTCTAGTCCCTCTTTTACTTCAGTTTTTAAAAGGATAAGAGTAATATATACTAGCAATTTAAAAAGTCAAATACTACGTGTTTATAGTGTGAAAAGTAAAAGTCCTGCCCATAAGTAGCCACTGTTAAAATGAAAACTCACACACACACATCTATCTATTATAATTATTTATGCATAGACAACTTCTTGAAGAAGGCGATGGCACCCCACTCCAGTACTCTTGCCTGGAAAATCCCATGGACAGAGAAGCCTGGTAGGCTGCGGTCCATGGGGTCGCGAAGAGTCGGACACGACTGAGCGACTTCCCTTTCACTTTTCACTTTCATGCATTGGAGAAGGAAATGGCGACCCACTCCAGTGTTCTTGCCTGGAGAATCCCAGGGACCGGAAGCCTGGTGGGCTGCCGTCTATGGGGTCACACAGAGTCGGACATGACTGAAGTGATTTAGCAGCAGCTTAGCAGCAGACAACTTCTGGAAAAGTATATCCATAAATAAACAAACAAATAAACATTTTCATCTTTTTTTACAGAAATGGAACCACACATTTTGTAATGTGTTTTTTTCCATGTATTAATATACTTTGGAGAATTTTCCAAGTCAGTTTGTATACACAATTGATTTTATTCCACTTAACGACTACATGACACTTTTTTACCTGAGTCTTCTAAAATCAATTTGTCTAGTACCCTATTGATGGATATTTAGAGTTTTCCCAATTTTTGCCCTTACCAACAATGCTAAAAGACATCTTGTACATTTGTCTTTGGTATTTGACTGAATATGTCTGATAAATTTTTAGAATTGGAATTATCATCAAATTTGTATATAAACACTTAACATCTCAATAAATGTTTCCAAATTGCCTCCCAGAGTGAGTGTACCAAGTTAAAGTCCCACTAGCAGAAACAGTGAGAGACATTTCCCTTTACTCTTTCTACCACAAGGCAACAGTAAGCTGTTTTCATCTTTGCTGTCCTCATAGGTGATAAATGTTGGAATTTCATTAATTTCATTTGAATATATAGATGCCTGAGATTCTTTTCATATACTTTCTGACCATTTATATTTCTTTTTCTAGCATTTATTTATAGCATTTTTTGTTTATTTTTCTTCTATGTGGTCTACCTTTTTCTTATTTATTTGTAAACAGTCTTTATTATTATTTTTAATTGACTTTTATTGGAGTATGATTGCTTTACAGTGTTGTCTTAATTTCTGTTGCTGTTGTTTAGCCGGTAAGTCGTGTCCGACTCTTGGCGCCCTCACAGAGGACAGCCTGCCAGGCTCCTCTGTCCATGGGATTTCCCAGGCAAGAATACTGGAGTGGGTTGCCATTTCCTTCTCCAGGGGCTCCTCCCGACCCAGGGATCGAAACTGAGTCTCCTGCATTGGCAGGCAGATTTTTTACCACTGAGCCACCAGGGAAGCCCCGTGTCAGTTTACATATATACACACACATATATTCCCCTCTTTTTTGGATTTCCTTTCCATTCAGGTCAGCGCAGTGCTTGAGCGGAGTTCCCTCTGCTATTCAGTCGGTTTTCATTAGTTAACGTATTTTATGCACAGTGTCAATAATGTGTATACATCATTCCCAATCTCCAATTCATCCCATCCCACTTCCCCTTTGGTATGTTTGATCTTTATGTTTGTGTCTCTATTTCTGCTTTGTAATAAGATCATCTATACCGTTTTTCTGGATTCCACATAATCTTTGTGTTTTAAGACATGTGCCCTCTGCTTGATGGATGGGAAATAGTCTTTCTCGGTTTCTCATTTGTCTTTTCACTTTACTTACCGTATTTTTCTTGATGTCAATATACAAAAGGAGGAACTAGAGCTGACAAAGGGAGAATAATAATAAAGAGTTTCCTTGGCTGAAACCCTGGATTTCCAAAAATGTCCATTCCAGGACTAGTATCACCCAGAGTAAAAGGGCAATTAAAAAATTATAGGCTGGGTGTTACCCTTGGGAAAATGTGCCTACACTTCCTTGTAATACAAAGCCATGGATAAAGAGGCCCCTAGTGAGTACTGCTTCTTTTGGAAACTTTAAAATCAGTGAGCAGAGAAACCTCTACCCTCTAGATGCCTAGAAGAAGCAGTAAAGACATCCGGCTCTTGTTCGTTTATGTAAAGCTTTGTGACTGGCAATAGTTTTCAGTGTTTAGTTGAATGAGCAAATGCATGAGTAAGAATTAAGTGATAAATCCCTAAAGATGAACTCTTCAGCATAAGAATTTCAACCTAGGGAACTTCTCTGGGAACTTCCAGAGGCTAAGATTTCATGATCCCAGTGCAGGGGGCCTTGGTTTGATCCCCAGTCAGGGAACTAGATCCCACAAGCTGCAACTAAGAGTTTGCAAGCTACAGCTAAAGATCCTGCATGCGGCAACTAAGACCCAGCACAGTCACATAAACAAAAATTTAAAAAATAATTCCCTCTAAATACATGCACTGATAAACATTGTAACAGCGTTGACAACTCACAAACTGGGTAATTTTATAATATCAACCTGTTTGTTTTCACATTTCTTCTAAATACTGCAAAACTGTTCACTCTCAGACTCCTTCTCAGGGAAAATCAATGAATTTCCATGTATGAGACCTCAGAAGTCTCCTCTTGATCGTTAGATGCCAGTAGACACCTGAAACCCACGGCTGTCTAGAAATGCAGGGTGGAAGCTCCCATGGCACCTGTAACACTGATCACCTACACGTGCACACTGGGGTGTGACACGGTCTTTCACTCCCGGGGACACATGGCACCGACTGAGAAAACGGGCCCTGCCGTGGGCAATGCATTTCACATTTCAAGTCTGCATTGTCTTGGAAGTGAAAACTTACATACTCTGGAATTTTGATCATGACCTAAACAGCAGGCACATTGTTCCCCAAAGAGGGAAAACACCTCAAATACTCAGTATTTTGGTTCATTTTTGTGGGTAGAAGCCATTTTGAAGCTGTTGTGAAGTAGATCTGAAGGATCTGAAAAGGCGTCTGAGCACCTGATTTCTGGTCGTCCCTGGAAAGATAAGTGATGTCACCTAGGTTTTGGTCTGCACGGGTGAAATGTCAGTATTTCTAAGTGAGATGATGGGCCCGGCCATTCATTTTCCCTATGAAAGTATGTCAGATTTGTCTGAATTTCCATAGAAATTGGATGTGCGTTTCAGGAAACAGCTTTTCCTTTTGTCTCTTCTCATTTACTATCTGCTGACTCATTCTAAAAAGGAACTAAGTTGGTAGCCCAGAATGGATGGTCTGGTTGAAAAGACAGCTTGTGGTGAAGTCTCTAGAACACTGTGAGAGAAGACGCAATCAGAGAAGGGAAGGAGAATCATATTTTTATCGGATCTGGTGAAATAGAGTTTCTCCTCTCTGCCTTGACTCCATATTTAATAAACAAACAGCTGACAACATAGTCTGGTGGCCTGAATCTATGACTGGTTGTCTAATCCTTTCTGCTACTTAATTCTTGCGGCCTCTGATAAGTGATAGAGCAATCACTTTCAACTCTATTTCTTTTTCGTTTTCCATCTCCTAAGGAGCAGGATGAGACTAGGATGAGATTCCATTCCTGACAAATTTTTACAGTTATATAGATCAGCCTTCTATTAAAAATTTTGTGATTCCTCTTTTCCACGTGTTTTGCAAGACCCAAATTCTCTCTTACAGTATTTAAGGTCGTCCATAATCATTCCATCCAATATTTCCACGTTTTACCTTCTCCTTCATATGCCCCCCCCCCAGTACTCTACTTTCCTAGAAAGCCCTTGACCCATATCTTCCTGTGCAAGTCCTACCCATCTTTCAAAGTCAAGGTCTACCTGGGCCAAGAGGCACTGCGGCTGGTGTGAAGAAAAACAAACAAGCATTCTGGAAACAGAAACACACTGGGCTTGAAAACCAAGTATGTCACCTACTCGCTGTCATCTTAGGGTTACTTCGCCTCTCTGAACTTTCATTTCTCCCTGATAAAGCAGAGATGTGATGATACTACCTCCCAAAGGGTCGCTGTGAACATTAAATGTGAGGATGAATGTGAAAATGCTTTGTAAACAGAAAGGGGGAAACACATGACTACTTCTGTCTTTTCTGTGTCTCTCCAGTTGAAACTGCTCTTTCCTTCTACTGCACACACACTACTGCATTCTGCTGGGTGTGCACGCACACACACACACACAGAGCTTCTCCTCCTGCTATGTCTCCAGGGCAGGAGCCCTTTTGCCACCAGCCTGGTGTCTTGAAAGCATTTAGTACCTAGTTCAGCCCCTGCCTAACAGCCATGCAGCAGACCTCCTGACCTGCATTAATACAGGTGGCATCAGCTTATGATGCCCATGAGACCAAGGTGACAAGTTCCCATAAGACCAGCTTGCTCTGCGCAGAAAAGGGTTAGTCCATAGACTGTGTAATTCTCTCAAATGTCCAAGATACCTGTCAAGATGTCCCTAAGGGTGACAATGTGGGGATAGACAAACCCCATCCATTGCCTCTGGGGGAATATCTCAAAGTCTGGGCCACTGATGTTGGGTCTATCAGGTCAGTAGAAAAAGTAGAGTGACATTATTTAGTAAAACTGTCCCACTGTTTTGCTTTCCTGTGAATGGGAAATACAGATAAACATCAAATGCATCCCATGAATGGGATGAACACTATAGACAAGTATCATTGAAGCAACAGAAAATGAAACAGGGTATAGTTTTCTGCAGAGAGAAAGACACCTGCATAGCTCCGAGATTTCAAAAAAACCTATTATGACTGGTTGAAAATTTTGTGAGACTCTGTGTGTGTGTGTGTGTGTGTAGATAGAGGCCAATGTCCTTTAGTCTTCTCCATTTGTCACAAAGCAACAAACAAAAGATAAGACTTAGAAAAACTGTTTCAAGATAGGCCAAAAAAGAAAGACTTGTTATTCAAAACAAAACAAAAACATTATTCTCTACCTACATAATGCAACTGTTTGTCTCAAATAAATGAAAATAGTAGATGTTTTTCCTTCCAACACTAAATAGTTAGGTCCTAATCTGAAAATCTTTTTATCAAGCTTCAGGCAGGATAAGACTTTTCCCAAGAAGACAAGGACCTTGCTGAGGGCCTGAGTGTTGACTTACAACATAGGGGTATTTTCTGACATTTGAGGGATGATAAAGGCCTCAGACCATTAGAAATCCAGCCTGGTGGTTCATCATCATAAACAGTTTTCCAACTTTTTTCTTTTGCTGGGACAACTCGATGCTAACATTTGTCTAATGTTGCATTTCTTAAAAAAAAAAAAAAAAGATTTGGTTTAAATGAATCACTTTTTAAAGCCAGTGCCAAGTTAACTGTTTGACCCCAAATAAAGAGACATCGAAATTCTAAATCGTATATAATGCAGCTGTTATTAAAGACCTACTTACTACACAGACTAGAAGGTAGACCCATAAGATACGTTCTAATGCATCTGAATACATTCTATTTCAATAGTCAAATATTCAATTATTAAAAGAACTGAAATAGTAATTCAGCCCACCTGTCCCTGGTCTGTAAAGGGGCCTATTTGCTATTTAAGTAAAATACCCTATTTCTTTTTGTCTCCTGGTGGTAGAGACCTTGTTTGTCTACAGAAAGAGGAGGATTTGTTTTGGAGAACAGTTATGTAAAAATCCTATACAAACATTTGAGATTTTTTCTGAAGTATGGAAATACATTTCTATTAAATAAGAGAAATAGTCTTTAGTCCAAACTGTCAGATTCTCCACGATTTCTTTAATGACTTATCTGCCTCTCTCTCTCTTTCTCACATATACACACCACTTCCAGGATCCTACAATTCATAATAATGTAATGAAAGCAAATGAAATGTTCCTAGTAAGTGGAAAGAACACTGGCCTGAGGGTAAGGACCCTGCATTCTCACCCTGACTCTGTCACTAGTCAGCTGTGTGATCTTGGATAATTCAGCAAACACCTCTGGGCCTCAGTTTCCCTCCCATAAAACAAGGATATGGAGCTAAATAACCACTATAGCTCTAAAGTTGCAGTCCTGAAAGCCTGAAGTGGAACAGCAGCAGATGTGGGGAGGAAGCTTTTTTGGTAGAAATTATTCAGGAACAAAACAGGATTCACCGCTTGGTGACTCCCCAAGGGAGGCAATTCTCTGTGGTCACCAGACAGAGACACAGCCTGTTGTGCACTAAGTTTGCGTGAGTGCAGGTGCTATGAAGGTTAATTAAAGGCGCAGGTGGGGGAACGGTTCACTCCCAGAGTGAAGGCAGTGTCCACCTTTAAGGACAGAAGTAAAGTCTTTGTTCCCAGGTACCCCTCACTCTGCTGCTTTCTTCCAGCAGGCCCATCCTGAAGTTTTCCAACTGGACACACAGTGTCCATGGTGACTTGCCACCTGGGCCAGTATGGCTTATGGACTCTGATGGTTTTCAAAGCCCAGCTGACACTTCAGCCCTCCTTTCCCATTTTGTTCTCCCCACATGTACTGCTGTATGGTGCAGTGCTTTCCCGAGGTAAATGATGAAAACTGACTGTATTTCTGCTTACCTGGGACTCTGTTGGAAGCACCCTCATGACCATCCTGGCTATCTAACCACATCCCTGTCTATTCCCTAATCCGCTTTACTGTTCTTCAGAAGACGTATCAGGTTGGACACACAATTATTTATGTATGTGTCTGTCTCCTCTGCCAGAGCGTAACTTCCAGTAAGGTTTTGATTCCTATCTTGGTGGCTCAGACAGTAAAGAATCTGCCCACAATGCAAGAGATGCAGGTTCAATCCCTGGGTCAGGAAGATCTCCTGGAGGAGGGCACGGCAACTCACTCCAGTATTCTTGTCTGGAGAATCCCATGGACAGAGGAGCCTGGCAGGCTTCAGTCCATAGGGTCGCAAAGAATCAAGACATGACTGAGCAACTAACACTTTCACTTTTTACTTTAGCCTCAACACATAAAGCAGAGCCTTGGAACATAAGAGACACCTAATTAATATTTGTATAATTAATGAAAGATGTATATAATAAATCCAGACCTATGAACTGATTTTCTGGCCAATCGATCCCCACAAGCCCTATCCCCAAGGAGAAAGTCAACTAACATACAGTCAATGAAGGTACCAAACTTTATTGAATCCTTACTGTGACTTAAGGCAAGAAGGTACTTTGGCTCCACTTTACAGATGAAAAAACTGAGTCTCCCAGAATGGAGACTGAGCCTGGGTTTTCTGACTCCAAGTCCCCAGTTCATTTCCCTATTCTATTCACATCATCTACATTTTCTCTGATTGCTTCCCCATCTTTAATGGTAGCATATGTATGGACTGAATCAAGCTTCCATAGATGAAATAAGCAGACTCAATTGAAGACTTCCTAGATCTAAGATGCAGTATTTGAAACCAGGTCATTCTTAAAGCAGCAACCAGTATCACGTGCTTTTCAACAACTGATAGCATCACCGTGGGGGAGCAGGGCGGGGTAAGGTGTTGTTCAATATTTAGGCGGACTTGCCTGTGGCAAATGAAGAGTGGAAGGGCTCCAGCAAATGTTGGTGCTCCCAACGTGATGTGCAGAGCCTTCCCAGGAGACATTCTTGGAGAGAAGAGAGCATGATACAGGACTTATTATAACAAGAGTGATGAGGTTGAGATTTGGTAATCACAAAATAAAAAGCTTCTGCAAAAAACTTCCCTGGCAAACTGGACCAAATAGCTTCCCCAGTGATGAGACCCAGAGGTATTCTGAAATATCAACATGCTTTATAGATGAAGAAGAAATACGCAGGTGCATAAAAATCACATCCCCAAATCAGTCAAAGATGATGTGTCAAGGCCATTCAAACTGCAAACACACATTCTGGATTTCTGTCTACAAATTCCACAGCTGCTATCTTCTGAGCTCTCTCAGTCTAGAACTGGATTTCCTGGACTTGGAGTTCCATGTTCTTGCAAGAGCACGTAAGCAAGATATCCCAGGAACTGAAAGGATTGGAAAGATACTATTGCAGAGGTAATTCGGTCCCACTCTTTCACTTCTACAGAGTCTGAAGCTCAAACTGGCTTCGTGGACTGTGCATCCTCCCTCACACGGAGACCAGAAGTCCTGGGGCCTCTCCTTGTCCACGTCCTGTCCACACACAGTGATGGAACCCCTGTGGGAGTGGGGTCTGGGAACCCCAAGATCCGAAGGTCACACATGAACAGGAAACTGTGGCTTTCACACAATTTAAATACCAAAGTACACACTAAAGACTCAGTCCTTCAGAACGCTGGGCAGTTCTGAATGCTGGGCAGAAGATGACGACCCGAAAAGCCACTGCTCTGCTGGTCAGCCTCATATTCAGGCAAGCTGGATGGGAGATGGAGGGTGCCTCAGGGGACGGTCTGCATGGACTGTCGGGCTTCCGTCACCCCTGCAGCAAAGAAGCCCGTCACCCCCACTAGGGTCCTGGCCTAAGCTTGCTCTCACTGCTGGCCATGCCAATCCCTGCGTGCGCATCTAAAGAGGTTAGCACATTCTGGGTACACAGACCACAGCTTCCTCCCTACCCTCAGGGCCTGTGCTGAGAGGTCTGAGCATCGGGGAGACATTGCTTCACTTCTCCTTAGGGTGTCCACATCAAGACCCTGGAGCCATCTTACCACCCTTCCGGGTCAGAGGGGGGCCTCCTGGGTCAGTGGCAAGTGTCCTGGTGAGGGGAGTTTTCTAGACTGGAGCATCTTATTACTAAACCAGACATACCGATACTCGAGACTCTTGCACACACCCACCAAAAGAAGGGAGACAGACATTAAATGACCAGTCACAGGACCCCCATCTACTGGTTCCCCCCTACAGGAACCTCATCTCCTCAACTGACTCCTCACCCACACACTTTAAACTGGAGGAACCCAGACTCACAGAGGCTCCTTTTAACCCAATACAATCAGTAATCTCATCTCCAGATTTTCAAGTTCCTGCTGTTGGTGCCTTTTACTTAAGTCAGCATATTTCAAACTCTCAGAAGAAGAAGAAGAAAAAAAAAAAACTTAGAAAATAAAACCACTACCCCACCCAAATGATAAAAATCTCTTAAATTCTCCAAGCCCAACATCTGAGCCTCCTCTTACTCAACCCTGAACAAAGATTTGATTCCTTTGAGTTCGGGTAATGGTGGGCTCTGCCAGTCCCCTTCTCACCAGCCTAATAGATTTTCCAGACCGGCTCGGGCTTACAGTTGTGGGGTAGCCTCGCAGCCAACTCCTGGTCCCATTCATTCCTCTCGGTCGTCTAAGGCCCGTCACAGTAGGGGCTGTCCCTCCTCTCTGCTCCTAACCCCACTTCCCCCTTCCAGAGGGAGCAGGCACTGAACCCTCCTTAAGTCTGCGGTGAAACCCAGACCTTGACCCGTCCCTCTGGGCTGCACTTGGCAAGCAGGACCCGGGCGCGAGACGAGGGTAGAGGTGGGAGTAGGAAGAATCCGGCCACCTGGCAGCCCCCAGGGCGGCCGGCTCAGGGCTGCTCCCTTTAGGAGGGGCGGCTCCGCGGGCGAGGGACCCTCCTCGAGAGGCGGGAGGGAGTCCTGCCCCAGAGCTGGCGCAGCCCGGGAGCGGAGTGCGGGAGCCGGGCGTGCGGAGAGCCGCGCGAGCCGTCCGGGAAAGTGATGCCGGGCGGAGGAAAGGCAAGGAGA
Organism: Ovis aries; assembly: GCF_016772045.2. NCBI lineage: Eukaryota > Metazoa > Chordata > Mammalia > Artiodactyla > Bovidae > Ovis > Ovis aries. The sequence continues at coordinate 29,496,283 of NC_056074.1, read as the reverse complement.
GTCCGGCCCGTTAGTCCCGGGGAGTCGGCAGCTCTCAAGCGCCAAGAACCCGGCAACAGAAGTACCAAGAGGAAGGGAAACCGGCCCGCGCTGACATGTAAACAGGGCTTCCACCCGGAGGAGCCCGCGCACACAGATCCCCGGACACACTCACTCGCACCCCGATCCGCCTGCCACTAATCCACTTGCCCGCCCCTGGGCCCACCCGGCAGGGGACCCGGCTGCTGGCGGCTGCGCGCCCGCCCCCGCCGCCTTCGGCCTTGGGGGAGAGGAAGCCGCCGGCCGCCGGGCGGGTGCCCAGAGCCGGGACCGGGGTGCTCGGCTCGCCTGGTGGCAGTGGGGGCCCGGGAGGTCTCCGGCTCCCGGCTGCGATGGGCGCCCGGCTCCCCGGGTTTCACGCCGCCGGCCCCGCCCGCACGCAGTCCGGCCGGCAGCGCCGTGGGAGGGGGCCGGGCTCCGCTCGGGGGCAAGGGGTGTGGGGGAGATCGCCCTCGCCGCGGAGCCCGGCGGATCGCCCCCGCCTGCGAGACTCGCCACCGGAGCGCGGGAGGAGACGGCGCGAAGCCGGGGTGCGGAAGGGAGGGAGAGTGGCCACGTCTTCCGGGACCCCGGCGCCCGGCGCCCAGCTTGCCCGCCGCCTCGCCGCCCCAGCCGGCTCTGCGCCCACCGACCGGTCGCTTACCTTAATAGTCCCGTCCATTTGGCCAAGTCTGCAGCCGAGCCCCCCAATATTCCACACATTGACCCGGTTACAGCCTGACCTCGCAGCCCCTTCGGATTAGCCCGGCGCGGCCTCTCTGGCGCCCTGGGCCCTCCCTGCGTGCCCCCCGCGAGCGCCCTGCCCTCGCTCCCCGGTGCACGTTTGTTGTTGTAGCGGAGCGAAAAAGAGACAGTTAACCGGATGAAACTTTTTTTTAGCTAATTTTGGGAAGTGACTTCACTTTGCGAATGGGGAGGAAGTCCTATCTCTCTCTCTCTCTCTCTGTCTCGCGCTCTCTTCTCTTCTCTCCCCTCTGCTCTCGCTCGTCTTCCCTCCCCCCACACCCCCTCTTCGCCACCCCCCCTCCGGCGCTCCTGCTTTTCGCATCACACACACTATATAAATATACGCGGAGATGCCCAGATACATTCATGCGCTGCGCACACAGGATACTTGTTCCCGGGAGATAAGGGCGAGCTGGGAACAATGCCGGGGTCCACGCCCGGCGCTCGCGCCCTGATTCCCAAAGTCTGCACGAACCCACCCCGCCGCCCCCCTCCCCAACCTTCCCCCAAAGTCCAAGACCGAACGCCCTTGGCCTCCTTCCTTTTCCCGGGGCCGTTGGCCGAAGGTGGCCCTCCTGACTCATTCACTTTCCGTTTCTTCCCACAGATACGTTCATTAATGTCTTTTCCAGCCTCAGTCAAACTTTTTTTGGGGGGCGGAAGAGTTTACTGGGGCTAAGGATAACTTGGAGCCTACCGCCCGGGAAGATCCGGACGCAGACCGAAGGCGACCGACCATTCGAAAGTGCATCCAATGGGAAGTTTTCCACTCCGGGCCCTCGGCTGCGGAGTCGCACAGACTCGCGGAGCAGCCGCTCACCCAGCGACGCGGACGCCGAGCGGTTTCGGACGGACCCCGGCCGTCGGGGGCGTGGACTCTGCTCCGAGCGCTGCGAGCTGAGGGACGTCCTTGGGGCGGCGCGCCTCGGCCCTGGGCTACTGGAGAGCTCCCGGCACCCGCCGAGGGCTGGTCCCTGCGGCACCCCAGGCCACCTTTCCGCGCCTCCTAGGTCAACCCCCTGGCGCATACCCCCGACCCGTTGGCCCAAGCCCTGGCGCCCGGGTCTGAGCCGTCCAGGCAATGCCACCTTGGGCCCCAAGAAACCTACGCTACGACGAGATGATCCGTCCAGGCTGGCCGGCGGGTCTGCAAAGCCCAGCAGGCAGCATCCATGAACCGCCCCAGACTCCTCGCGGGGAGAGCCCCGATGCTCCAGACCGTCACCCCATCCAGTCCTGAGGCCAGCCTCCCCTCGGCCCGCCCTGCAGGGCCTTGCGACCCGGAGGCCTCCCGGGTCCCCCAGCACTAACCCCCTCCCGCTCTAGCTGGGGCACGGAGGGGACCCTCGGGTGCTCTCGGCCTGACTCCTCGCTTCTTTCTCCCCGACTTCCGAAACAGGTTACCTTGTCCACGCTCTCCAGACCACGCTTTGGACTTTCTCACTTTTATTTAAGAGTCCATCCGGAGAAGGAGGGGGAAAAAAATCCAGAGGAGATCCGAATCAATTGGAAAGAAAAAAATTCGAAAGGGTGTCCACAGCGACGAAAAAGGTGACTTATTAATTCTTTATTTCTTCAGGAGCACTTGAGCCCGAGAGCTCGTTGGCCTCCCTCCCTCCCTCCCCCCACCCCCCTCTCGAAATTAGCCTCATCAATTCAGCTCCAATTTTGGGTTCGAATACAGACACGGGTCTGAACGTGACCAGACCTGGAGTGGCGGGTGCAGCTTGCCAGCAATTGAGACTTGGTGTGTGTAAGGGGGAGTGCGGTGGGGGGATGCGGTGGGGGTTGGAGGGGGGCCGGGCCGGCCCCCCCACCTCCTGTCTGCTTCTCAATCCAGGGGTCTGCTCGGGGGCTCCCCTGGGACCGCCACATCTGGTTACCGCTAGCGGGGTCAGTCCCCCCCTTGCCTGGGGCCACCAGTTCTGGAGTTCAATTAAAAGAAATCAGGCTTAACCCTTTCCTCCCCTCGGCCCCGCCGCCCGCCCTCTCACTCTTCTCTTCAGCGTTTCCACATGCTTTCCAGAGAGGAAAGAGGTTAAAGGGAAAGGAAGAATGAATTACATCCTTTCAAACCCCAAATTGTTTCCTTTTCAGCCCAGACTTTGCCGACCTTCAAACGACAACAAGGCTTTCAGGAGGGCGCGAGGAGACCGCTTCCCACCCAGATCCGACCAGAAACCCAGCACCCTCGGCCACATTCCCCCTCTTGCAGGCAGAGAGAACGCCACTCTACCACCGGAGGCCCCCTTCCTGGCGCTGGGCAAACACTCAGGCCCTTAATGGCCACCGCAGGCCAGCCAGCGGCTCCCCTTTCTACACTCAGTCCTCCCCCCAGTACTTGAGAAGCTACCCCTGTGGCAAAACATTGGCCAGGCAGCTCTTCCCAGCTCCTACCCCAACAGCTAATAACAGACTGCATTCCCTGCTCTGGTCAGTAAGTCACCCCAACATCCCTCGTGCCCCCTCAACTCCTTTTAGCAGAAGCTGCCTCTCCCCTTGGGAGAACTCAAATGAAGACTTGCCCTCCTGTCTGAGCTGTGGGACTCAACAGCACTTTCTTTTTCTGCCTGTAAAACCAAAGCTTCTGGCAATTTTGTAATTTTGAAGGTGGTGGGGAGGGGGAAGAGGCTGGCATTGGCATAGCTGTCATCCTTTAGTGAGTCACTCACTGGCATTGATGCCCTGGCTTTTGGTATTTACCAGCCCCTCCATGAGGAGCTCCTGCCGGTTCACAAGCTAGTCTTCCCAGAAAGAAGAGCCCCCACCCCAACTCTGAACAGCCGTCAGAGAGAATCTGAGCCTCCTTGCAACCCGTGGTGGGCAAAGCTGCCCACTTATGTAACTCTGGGTTTGAAGTCCCACTCCAGGGCTGCTGCTACTTTTTTAAATCCCGAAGGGGGAAAGAAGCCCTAACCAAACACAACAGTAAACAAGTCTGCCCTGTTTAATGTGGTTACCACCAGACATCTGGAAAGATGGTTTGATCCTGGCAGCTCACATTGTTTTCACGAGCAGCCAAAGAGAATATTTCGAATGTTTGCATTGAGACAAATTGATAGAGAGCCTGTGGGGAGGCGGCTGCAGATGAAAACTGTCTTGGAGCTAGGCAGGGGGGAACCTCTCCCCTTCTCTTGGCTCTCCCCACCCCTTCTCTATTTTGACCCCCTCTTTTGCCCTCTCCCTTTTCCCTCTCCGTTCCCCCTCCTCTCCTTCCTCCAGGCCCAGCTAGGGGCTGGTTGGTTATCCCAGCCCACACACTTGCTCACACCCTTTTCCTGGCTCACCAGAGACTGCCCTGCCTCTCGCTTTTCCAGACTGGGCAGGATTGGTGAGCAGCACCTGGTGCCCGCTACCATCCTGCCCACCCCACCAGCCCCTCTGGCTTTCAAGTTCGAGGAAGCCCTGGACCAGCGCTTAAAACAAAAACTATCCCCTGGGGGAGCGGGGGGAGTGGACTAACCAACAAAACAGCCCATTACATGGTTCTAAGTCTAAGGTCACTTGCAGAAAGCATGCCCAGGGGGGCGCATATTCTGGAAACCTTAGGACTTGGGGCATTTTTCACTGCAACTGTGGTGGGGTGACTTGCCTCTAACCATCCGCACGCACTTGACAATATTTTCAAAGATGCGGAAGTCCTGCTTCCCCCGGGAGGGGAGCGGCGGGGGTGAAACGTGTCTTGGCTCGCTCAATGTCAGCCCTTTTGACCCGGTCAAGACTTTTCCAGACGAAGCTTCCCCGGGTTTCTTCGGCCCCGGCCCCGGTTGGGGGTGGGAGGACGCGACAACCAGAGCCGGGTCCCTGGGGTGCCTCCAGACCTCGGGACAGCCGGTCACTTGAAACCCCTGAAAGATGCCAGGCTTGGCAGAGCGTGTGGGGCGGGTCCTTCCCCCTCCGGCCTCCCTCCTCGCGGCCCCTCCCGTCCAGCCGCTTCGGCGGGTATTATTCGAACGGGCAAGGCGGGTGGGGGAGGGGGACGCGGGGGAGGGATGGGCGAGCGAGCGCCAAAACTCCAGACTGCACAACTGCAGCTTCAAGTGTCTGGCCCCTCGCTCGAGGCCATAATTAATTTGAGATTTATTTTTATTGGAGAACTCGAGTCTCGTCTGACCTTAGCCAAACAAGGCAGCTCGAGCCGCCCCCTGGACGCGCTTGAATGCCGGGGAATATTTCTGCAGGAAGGCTCTGCAGGCGCGCCTGCTTTGAATTTGTTTCTCAGACTTCATCTACTCACAGATTGAAGGAAGATTTAGAGCCTCTGCCGGCCGGGCCCGCTCCCCACGCTCGTTCTTGCCTTAGCGCCAAGAGGGTTCAAAACTCTACGTGGGAGGCCGCGGCGGCGGGAGGGCCCGGAGGGGGAGGGTCTCTGCGCCCCGAGCCCGTGGCGCTCCCGGGCCGGGTCCCCAGACCACGCGGCGTCGAGGAGGAAATCCCAAGAGAGTCGGAGACTGACCAGAGAGCGCAGGCTGACAAGAGGTGGAGACCAGCCAGGTGCCGGGACCCTCACCCGGTGGCGGCGCCTGGATGGGGGGCTTGGGGGAGGGGAGAATTCGGCCTCTCCCAACCTCCAGCCGCCGGCCTCCTGGCCACTACAAACAGCGTTCAAAGTACAGACCTGTGTCCTTGAAGCGCCGTTTCAGGACCTGCCGGCCAGATGCTGCCCCTGGGCCGTGCCGCGGCGAACATTCTGGCCAGCCTCCTCTCCTCTGATTGAGGGGGTGGGGGGTGTCTCCCCCAGGATGCGGGGTGGGTTGAACCAGCAGGCGGGTTGGTGGGGGAGCGAGAACTAGCAGTCTGAGACAGAACGTGGAGGACCCTGCCAGTCTCGAGTGGGGCGGTTTGGGGCCTTCAGGGATGCGCTCCCTGCGCTCGGACTCACAAGTGCCTTGTTCCGTGCGGCACCTCGCGAGGACCAGGTCCGGGTTACTCCATTGGGTCTCCTGACCCTCCCCGTTATCAGCAAGTGGAACGTCCTGCTTGGACGTTCGCACTGGGAAACCCGGCTCTGTGGGGTTTGCATTCTGGCTGTGCACTTACCCGCTCTGTGGCCTTGAACAGGTTGCCTAACCTCTCTGTGCCTCAGCGTCTTCGTCTGTGCGTCGGCGGCATTTTAAGAGGATCTACCTCAAAGGGCTGTTGTAAAGCTGAAGTGAGTGTTTAGACCTCGCCTCGCAGTCAGCACAACTTTGCCCTCCTTGGTTGTGTCTTGGCTCTGTCCCTTGCAACCTGTGTCACGGTCACCTCTCAATGCCCCAGTTTCTCATTTGCAAAATGGACCACCTCCTAGGGTTGTTATTACTATTCAACAAGTTAGTACAGATACAGTGCTGTCCCCCTTTTCCCTTGCTCTTTCCAGCCTCAAGCTCGCCCTACACACTCTCCTGCGCGGTCTTCCTTGAGCACTTGGGATCTAGATCGCTGCCCCGGTGCAGCGGGCTCCCTTGGTTCTCCAGGGTCCGGCTCGTGTCCTGCCTCCTGGGGCCCGGGCGCCTGGACCCCCGGGGTTTGTCAACAAGCTCGGAGCCGAGTGCCTGAAGTGGAATGGCTGGGGCTTGGCAGCCGGGGACTGTTTGTGCCCCTCTGGCGAATGGCAGGCGTAGGGAGCCTGCGGAACAGACCCAAGATTGTCCGCGCCACGCGGACCACTTGCACTCATCAATGCACCCCTTTGTGCAACAATACAAACTTTGTGGCTGCTGAAAAATCCATTTTTTCCCCTTGAAAAGAGCTCCTGAGGCGAGCGGCTCCCCTGGCGGCCAGAACTCTTAGACTGCCGCCCCCAGCCCCTCCCCAGCGGCCCTCTCCCAGTGGCCGGGCTCGTTTGCTGTCTCTCTGACTCTTGGCCCGGAGTCAGGCTCCCGGGCTTCCTGAGGTTTTGGGTCCCCGGGTGTTTGCACACTCGAGGAGTCCCAGAGGATGGGAGAGAGACGACAGCTGCCCGCCCCGGGGCCCTTTGCAGCCTTAGGGGCAGAGCCGGGAATGAGAGCTAGGTCAGCCGTGCCCCGCGTCCCGGGATCGGCGGACTGGGAGGGGTGACCGCGTCCTTAACCTCTCGGGAAAGCTGGACACGGCGAACCCAGCACGCGGTAGTCTGACTCTGCTCTGCCACCTCCTGGGAGACACCGGTCCACCCAGCCGTAGCATCCACTGATGCAGTAGTTTTCCATTCACTTGTCACGGAGAGATTAAACACCCCTTCTCCACCAAGCCTCCACAACCTGGCTTCCCCAAAGTGCCTAGAGACAGCTTCAGACCGCTGGCGGGGAAAACGCTACATGGTGTGAACGGATTTCCCTTAAGAGAAACAGGAACAGCGATGGACGCATAAGTGGCGCCCCCGATGAGACCCGAGAGTGCCCACGCCATGGAGGTTCCGGATTCCTTCGGACGGTCACTCCACGGGCATCAGCGGATGCTGGACGCAGAGCGGTGTGCGGGGAGGGGGCGGCGGGGGTGGAAACTCTAGGGGCGGAGTTTCGAGGAGTGGGCGGGGCCGAGACCCAAGAAGTTGGGAGTACTTTTGACGAACCGCAGTGGTCCTTCCTTTTCCGAGCTGGGGAGGCTCTGGGCCGCTACCTAGAAGGCGGGAGGTCGCGCCTGGGCGGCGAGAGGACCTCCCCGCGGTCCCCACCCCGGGCGGGTTCTCACCCTCGGCCCCGCCCCGCCGGCGAATTTTCACTAAACGTGTAACCCAGATGTCCTGGCCTCGGTTTGTTTACATTCTTGGGAACTGTTGTGGAAAAGGAAAAAAAAAACCTAACTCCCTTCGACATACTGTCAAATATAGGAATCTGCGCTTTCGACAGGCCAGTGGGGCCAAGGAAGCTGGGCTTGAGGACTGGCGGCTCTCGAGCTGGTACGAAGAGCGCGCCGCGGTCACTCGCCTGCATCCACACGCATACAAGGGCACGCCCACACCCTCACACTCGCGTCCGCGCACACCCTCAACTGGGGGAACCTGCTGTGCGCGGCGCGGCGTGGGGCCACGACCTACAGGGGCCGGACAGTGGCCCGCGGGTCCCCGTGCGGGTCTGGGCTTCCTTGCAGGGCCCTCGCACACTATTCTCCCAACGGAGGCGGCCAAGAGTCTTAGTCCTCAACCAGGGATCCCCCATCCGATTTAGTTAGGGCCCCTAATCTAGACACACCTGCAGAGAGAGCGGTCCGTGGCCCCCACCGCTTTAACCGGAAAAGAAGAAAGGGACTCTAGGTCTGGGCAGAAGGTGGAGGGTGGGCTGGGGTGGAGGTGGGGGGTCATTACCTGTTTAAAGACGCTGTCATGTCTTACCTTGACGTAAGACGACGTGTCAGGGACTGTCTGAAACATCCTGGGTTGGTGAGGAAGGGTCAGGAAGGCCCAAGAACCAACCTATGTGGAAGAAACCTCAGTCACTGGCGAGTGGAGCAGGGTGAGTCCGTGGGGGGTATGAAGGGAGAGGGAAAACAGAGAGAGGACAGGAAAGCTGCAGGGTGGGGGGTGTGACTCCAATCCATCTGGACTAGCAAGGGAGGGTGGGACGCAGGTATCCTTGCCCTTCCTATGCTTCTGTCCCCCAGGCTGCAGGCTAAGGGGTGTCTCTTTCCTAAAGTCCTGTAACCTTCTCCTATGGGCAATTGTAGACACCCTTCTCCCCCAGGGCCTTCCTAGTTTGGTACCTGGAGGTGCAGGGGGGTAGGAGGGTGCTTCAGCCAGAGAAGAGGTGGCAGCTAGTATAGAGGTGGAACTCCTCACCAGTGCCACTGAAGGCCCCAGAAAACAGATATTTGTAGAGTTGCCAACCCTGGGGCCTTGGGAGCACAGATCGTCTGCTTGACCTACCACCCCTAGGGTTCCACCAGTGACCCTCTGTCTCCCTCTTCCCTGCTGGGGGCCACTTAGAAAGGTACCCTGGCTAAGCTTCCAGAGGTATACAGAGGATTTCCCAGAGTGACTCCCCTCACCAGTTTCAGAAAGAAAATAGGGTTTCCTGCAGAGACAAAGACAATGAATGAGGCGGCCTTGTTTCTAGTGGCAGGGGAGGTGCTGTCTGAGGCTTGAATATTTGGACTGAAGGAAGCGAAAACTGCCCTCGGGTGCCAGGTGCCTCTGCTTGAGTGAGTCTCTCTTCTTGTCCAAGTCTGGCCGCCGTCCCTCTCCTCTTTCTTCCCTTTCTCTCCTAAACCATCTCTAATGTGGCAGGGTACAGCTTCTACGGCAGCCAATGTGTTTCTGATAAAACACTTTTCTCCCCACTAACAAATTCCAGCTTTTCGGCTCCTGAAGCCACAACAGACATACATATTCAGGGACCAGGTACATCTCTCCCGGCTCCTACATTCCCATGCCCGGTTCTCTCCCACCGCCCTCGCTCCAGATTCGCCCCATTTTCTTTGAAAGTTGGAGTGAAATCTGCAAGAAGAGAGAGCAGGAGAGGGGGGAAGCACAGAAAAGAAAACCCGGGAGAGAATGAGAGAAAGAAAGAGCCCCGAAAGCCTCTTGGCTGCAACCTGAGCAGGCAGCTGGGACTCTGCATGGCCCCTAAAGATCCCGAACCAACAGATACCCACCTTCGATACCCCCTCCTGCTCCCCTTCCTGCTCTGCCAGCAGGAGCCTGACTCCAGCAACTCCAGGGTGTTCAAGTTCTTGGTGCGAATCCTCTGCCCCTAGACTCCGGACCCTTGGCAGAGCGAAATTAAATCTGCTGGCTGTGACTTGTGCCTTTATTTCCAGCGTACCCAGACAGGCACCCTCAACCCCAGCACATCCTCGGGGCTTCAGGAACCGCTCAAGTCTATGCGTCTCCTCCCCTCCAGCCTCTCTCCAGCTCTCTTGGTCCCACTCCCGCTTCCTCTCTCTTTTCCGTCTTTTAATTTGATTTCCGTTTTCTTATCAATATCTCAACTGCTGTCTGATAAATTGTTCTAATGGACAGCCACCCATCTGCCCCCAGCTGCTTTTCCAGAGACACCCCCAGCCCCGCCGTGTTACTTGGAAATGTCCAGGATCACCATAAACCACCATGTTTCAAAAATGTAGAGACACACAGCTGAGTCCAGCAATGAGGGGAGGTGGAAACCAGGACCTTCTTTAAGCTGGCTATTTACTTTCAAGTGATTGCAATGCAAATAATTAGTCTTTACATTTAAACAAGACGAATGACCTCTATTTTGTTTTTTCAAGCCCTTAGTTACTTCTTTCTCTTGTTTGGTCCTCCCCAGGTATATCCCTCCTGATTTACATTTTCTAGGCATTATCTCTAAGAGCAAAGTGGATTGTGTTAGGGAACCAAGGCTATTATGGGATTTTGATTTTTAAATACATATTTAAAAACACTCTTGCTCTAGCACAACATTGTAAATCAACTATACTTTAATAAATAAATAAATAAAAGATACTTTGGTTAAGGAGTGGTTTCTGGGTCCTCAGATTTGTGTTTCCTTGAAATCTGAAGGTTGTTCATTCATTCCTTGCCTTCCACTGGTAGACCTGAGGGTCAGATTTGTGGGTTCATGCTCACAGAGCATTTCAGTTGCCCTGTTCCAGGGCCACTTTCCACAGACCTGGCCTGGCTAATGGTCCCCTCCAGCCTGGGCCATTTTCCACATCCTGGGCTCCTCTCTCCAGAACCTCCCGTAAAAGGGAACACAGCTCACCAGGCCCCAGACCAGAACCTTGGGGTGGGGGTACAAGTGACAGAGAAGGGAGTGGAGGTGACAGGTAAGAGTAGAGACTATGCCAATTTGTAACAGCAAAACCTCCAGCTCTGTGCACCTCTGAGAATTAGTTTCTTCAGCCTTCCCCTCCTCTTCCTTCCTGGGGTATCCAGATCGGGGGCTACTTCAGTACACTGGACGCTGAAATTTTGTTTAGTACCAGCTCCCTCGTCTCCGCCTCCCCAATTCCCCAAACTGACTCTGGAAATTTCTGACCGAAAGGTAATGGCTTGGATTCCATTTCTGGAGAAATCACGCTTATCACCCAGATCTCCCCATGTGGGGGGTATGGACACCGGCGGCAGGGTTATTCATTATTTCCTTCTTAACAATATCCCGATTTTTCTCTCCATCCCTCCCCCAAAGCTCAACATATTGAAACATTTTGCTGCTTAATAAGAGCGGCCAGGGAGAGCTGGGAGGTGAAAGGCCAACTCTGGACCGTGACTGGGGCTGCTGGGGCTGCCGGGCTCTCTGTGCTGACGGCTGGGCTGCCCCCGCCCAGCACATTCCTGGCCACTGCTTAGGAAAACAAGACAGCGCTGGGGAGGGGAAGGGGCTGAAGTACCAGGGCCATGGCCCCGTGCTTTGGTTCTTGGGATTCTTGGAGAGCTCGTCTTCCCTTCCAGAGGGAATAAACACTACTGCACACAGCCATGAATAAAACAGAAGGCGCTTCGTTAGGTAATAATTCTACACTGATGTCATGCATTTTAAAGTAAGTTCTTTTTAAGAAAGTTAGAGATTTGAAAATGAAGAATGAAGACTTCTGCTGTCACAGAGGAGATGAAAATTTAAACAGATTGTCTAACTAATGCCTCACCACCCAGGTTAGGTCTTTCCAGCGTTGGTCCTTCCTTTGCTTTCTGTTTCCCTCCCTCCCACTCTTTCTCCTTCTACCTTCCTTTTCTTGAAGGTGACTTCTAAGAGATCCCTTGAGTACCTGCCCCTAGATTTTTAGCCCTTTCTTCTTTATGTTTTCACCATTGGTGTTACATCTTTATTTGTAAAGATCCTCTGGAGTAGGAAATGGCAACCTGCTCCAGCAGTCTTGCATGGAAAATCCCATTGACAGTGGAGCCTGGCGGGCTACAGTCTATCAATCAGGCTGCAAAGAATCAGACATCACTGAGGAACTGAGCACATACATACATACACACATTCTATCTAAGATTTGCTCCCTTCATTAGACTATAAGTTCCCTGAAGGCAGGAATTGAGTCAGTTTGGATACTCAGTTTCCACACTGCAATTGACCAGCAGAGAAGTAGAACAATTATTTAGCTCATGCAAGCTCAGTCCCCCAGTCGTGTCTGACTCTTTGCAACCCCACGGACTGTGCTCCTCCAGGGTCCTCTATCCATGGGATTTTCCAGGCAAGAATACTGGAGTGAATTGTCATTTCCTACTCCAGGGGATCTTCCCACGTCAGGCATCAAACCCATGTCTGCTGTGTCTCCTGCATCGGCAGGTGGATTCTTTACAACTGAGCCACCTGGGAAGCCCAATTTTTTTAGCTACAACCCTCCTTTCTGACCAAAAACTAAAGAAAAAATGCAAAACAAATAAACCATCACATTGTTATTAAGGAAAAACTAACAGGAAAATTATACCTGAGCGAGCAATCCTGATTCATTTTCTGCTTTGCAGGGTTACATGAAATCAATGCTCATGTATTGGATTCATTTTTATATAAATGGCTTAACCAAGGAGCATGTGATCATCCCTTTCCCCAAGTGCTCTGGGTATGGTCAGCTGGTGGAAGTATCCCATCTCTGGGTTTGGTACCAAACTCATTAGGGTTGTGTGTGTGCATGGAGGGTAGGGATAAGGATGTGCATACTCATGGCTTGAGCATGTTGTCCTATTTTCTACTTTTCTGGTAATTTAAAAAGTCAACAATGGGCATTTATCCCAAGGGTCATGCAAAGACTAAAATCTTGTTGGTCCTGGGGAAACAGATGAATTGAGAACTAAGTGAAGAATAATCTGGAATCCCTTTCAGAAAGGGTTTCAGGGCTGGACGTAGACCTGGAAGCCTGCCTTGTTTGTGAAGGTATGGGGCTGGGGTGGGGAGGGTTTGGGATGCCCAGAGAGGAAGTGCCTGTGGCCCTAACCATGCAGTCTGGGAGCAGAGGTGGAATGGAAGTAGACCCAGGTTCCCTTATCTTCCTGGAAGACATGACCAACTCCTTTTGTCACTTGGAGCCTTCGATAGGCCAGAAGAAAATTGTTGAAACGGATAACAGCTGCCTTAAGAAGGCATGAATGAGAGGAGGATGAGGGGGAAGAGGCAGGAAGACTCAGGAAAGCCCTTATCCCTTCAACTGTTTTCAAAGGAGAAGGGGTGGGAACTTTCTTGCTCCGGGGACTGGCCTGCACCAAGCTGCTTCCTTGGGCTGTAGATGTGCAATCCAGAGCTACGGTGGCAGGTGACTCTGGTGTGGAACTGAGAGATCAGGCCTACCACACTGGGCCATCCATGGGTTGTAAGCAAGACAATTCAGACTAGCTTTCTGATTTGGCAAATGAGAGGGATACGATTAGATCATCACCTGATGCCTTCCAATCAGAGCATGCTATAATTCTGTGAGATTATTTAACCCGGGAAAGGCTGTGAATCAAAGGCAAATTCACACGCTAGGGTTTAAAAGTCAGTTCCAGTCCTGGTTCTGCTCCTGATGACTGGTGTTAGGAGCTAATGGTGTTCCCCTAAAATTAATATGCTAACACTCTAATTACTTTTCAGAATGTGACTGTATTTGAAGATGGGGCCTTTAAAGAGGTGAATAAGGTAAAATAGATGAGCCGTAATCCAAAAGGGCCGGTGTCCTTATAGTGAGGCTTCCTAGGTGGCGCTAGTGGTAAGAACCCACCTGCCAAAGCAGGAGATGCAAGAGACAGGTGTGATTCCTGGGCTGGGAAGATCCCCTAGAGGAAGTATGGCAACCCACTCCAGTTTTCTTTCCTGGAGAATCCTACTGACAGAGGAGCCTGGAGGGTTACAGTCCATGAGTCGCAGTCAGACACGACTGAAGTGACTTAGCACGGACACACGTCCTTACAGTAGAGGAGATTAGGATGCAGAAATGTGGGAGTGCAGAAGGAAGACCAATTGAAGACACAGCAAGAAGGTGTCCAACTGCAGACCAAGGGTAGAGGCCTCGGGAGAACCCAACTTGCCAAAACCTGGATCTGAACAATCTAGTCTCCAGAACTACGAGAAAAGAAATTGTTTAAGCCACAAAGACTTTGGTATTTTCTTATGGCAATCCTCCCAGACTGGTACCACTGAAGAATGGTATTTTGCTATGATTTGGTTTCTCCAAGCAGGTAAAAGGAATTGACTATGTTGATTCAATGTTTCTAGAAACTGCTATGATGATCAATATCTGTTTATTGTATATCCCCTCTGTTTGGGGCCATGTATGGCCTTGCATATAAAGCAGTGTTCTTGTCTTTGGGGTTCATTCTGCCCTTGATAAGGTCCAAAACCACACTGAGTTTCAGTGTCCTGTATGGTTTTTTTTTGTTTGTTTGTTTTTGTTTTTTGCCTTTGCTCCTAATAATGAGGAGGAAAGGAAGGAAGTTGCTTCCTGCCCTTCCAAGACGCAACTTCAGATTTTATAGCGTAGCCAGAGAGGGATTCTGCCCCAGATAAGATCCAAAACCACATTGAGTTTCACTGTCCTGTATGGATTTTTCTTTTATTGCCTTTGCTCATAATGATGAGGAAGAAAGGAAGGAAGTTGCTTCCTGCTCTTCTAAGACACAACTTCAAATTTTAAAGTATAGCCGGCGAGGTGTCATGCACCTTATCTCTCAGTGTCTGTGTTCTCTAGCGGACAGACTGCAAACCTAGATTGAGTTCCTAGAAATTGCAAGGAGAGAGAAGGGGCGGGAAATCTGCCCAGGGAGATAAGTCCAGGAAATAGAGGCAGTGAGTTGAACAGAATGCATGAGTAGAGCAGTCAGACTGACCGGGGCTCTTTAGGTTTGTGTGACCTGATTGACTCTTTGGTTCCCATCACATAACAACACATACATGCACTCACACACAAAGGCACATTCGTACATATTCTCAGTGTAAAAGAGGATCTGCCTTAGCATGAGCAGCGTGGGATGCACAGCAGGGAGCATCCAGAGCCAGGGTGGAGGATGACTGGTGCTCAGCCACCCAAACAGGTATAAGAGAAAGCGCCTCCCCCAAATGACAGACTCACCCCTCACCCCCACCTATACATCAAACATGTGTAAAGCTTCCCACGACTAGGGATGAAGAGGTGAGGTTATTGGAGAATGAATGGGACCATGCTTTAAAGCAAAGTGGTGCTCTGAAGACCAAAGATTTTTTATATAGTTTATTTATTCTTCTACAGCCCTAAGCAAGTTTTCCCTCCCTTTTAAATTATCTCTTCATGGATATCAGTTAACTAATTTTATTTTAGTAGATAATCTCTGAGGTCTTTGCCAGCTTAAATTTTCATAACTCTAAAAACTCCGGTGGCTCAAACAGTAAAGAGTCTGCCTGTAGTGTGGGAGACCCGGGTCTGATGCCTGGGTCGGGAAGACCCCCTGGAGAAGGAAATGCCACCTACTCCAGTATTCTTGCCTAGAGAATCCATAGACAGAGGAGCCTGGGGAGATACACTCCATGGGGGCACAAAGAGTAGGACACGACTGAGAGACTAACTTGCACTTTCAAGGAGCATAGCACTAATCCCATCTGTGGTCATATTTTTCCAGGTTATTGGGAGATGGTCTCCTTCCTTGCTTCTGTTTATAAACTGTAGAATGTTTCCTTTTTAAATAATTCCAGTGTGATTCCAGATAAGGTGATGTTTATTCATCACAATGAATTAAATCATTCATTCATTTGTCAGGGGTGGGAGGATGAGTCATAAAAAGGACCTGAGTAGTATCACTTTGCCATTTCTGAGAAGGCAAAGGCTTGCAAAGACTAGGTCGTCTTTGCTCTATCAGTCTGGTCTCTGCGGCTTCTCAGTCGCGCCCGACTCTTTGTGACCCCATGGACTGTAGCCCGCCAGCCTCTTCTATCCATGGATCCTCCAGGCAAGAATATTGAAGTGAGTTGCAGTCTGGCCTTACTCAACCCTAAAAAAGAGGAAAGAGAACAGAATTAAAAGAAAGCATCAGGTTCAGGACCTCTTGTGAAAAGAGTTGCCTTCACAGTTTAGGGGGCAATGAATTGGTAACTAAAGGGTTTGAAACATAATTGCACAGAGTGGGGCAGCTAGTCCATCTCCTTGCAACTTTGAGGTAGAAGATAATCGCGTTGGTTGAAAAAAAAAAAAAAACCTTTGGGGTACCCTTTGAGAAAAGTGCCACAGAAATGAAAGTAGACTTACCCTGACTGCCTAGGATAGGATAGAGAAATAGGATTCTGTATTATTTGCCCTCTTCCTTCCTTAATGACCCTAATTTAATAAAAAGAAAAGATATGTGTATATGCATAACCAATTCACTTTGCTATACAGCAGAAACTAGCACACCATTGTAAATCAGCTGTACTCCAATAAAAATTAATTTTAAAATAGAAAAGAAAAAAAAAAAAAACACAGAAAAAGCCAAGCTGGGCCAAGGCCAATACTATTTGACATGAAGGTCTTGGCGGTTTTTTAAATGAAGACTATAGTAGTGGGGTGATGAATAGAAAATTGAGGAGAGGTATTAACAGTATTGGGCTTTCCAGGTGGCACAAGTGGTAAAGAACTGACCCACCAATGCTGGAGACATAAGAGGTATGGGTTTGATCCCTAGTTCAGGAAGATCCCCTGGAGGAGGGCATGATAACCCACTCCAGTATTTTTACCTGGAGAATCCCATGGACAGAGGAGTCTGGTGGGCTACAGTCCATGGGGTCCCAAAGAGTCAGGCACGACTGAAGCAATTTAGCACCCACGTATACACAATATTCCTCATATTTTAACGCCTGAGGAGAGTCTTTTAAGAATTGAGAGACTTTGGGCCAAGCGCTTCCAACTTCCAGAGGAAAAAGATGCTATGT
The DNA here is from genome assembly GCF_016772045.2 of Ovis aries. Taxonomy (NCBI): domain Eukaryota; kingdom Metazoa; phylum Chordata; class Mammalia; order Artiodactyla; family Bovidae; genus Ovis; species Ovis aries. Next base: position 29,479,793 of record NC_056074.1, on the reverse strand, counting down.
AAATACTTGCCTGATCAAATACTGGTCTGAAGTGTCATTATTATTATTTTGGTGACCTTCAGCTTTGACAGACAGTGGACTTTGGGGTCCTGAAGAGAGTATGGCTGCTCAGCATCACTTCAATACGCTCAAAACAATGTACCCCACTAAACACAATAAACACTGGAGACCCATCGCCTGCCTTGTGAGTTCCTCTAGGGAACCTGGCTTTCTTAGATAAGAGATCAAAAGTGGAGGGTATGTTTTCATTTTCTTGGTGTGTGTTTTTAAATCAGACTTTGTGAAATAAGATGTCTCCTAGAATTCTGGCTAAGGGCAATAGGAACATAGATGTATTCCAAATCCTGTTTTATCTTTGTAAAAGATCAGACTGGTGGGTGGCACGTAGATTAACTGAGTATTTGATTCAGGAATTCTCATTGTTTCGAAGAGATCTGTAAACTGGTCTTGGAAAAAGAAAGAAATTAAATGTCACTCTCTGTGCAGCTTGTATGGTGCTACCTTGGTTCTCTTTTACAAGAATTGTCCAGAACACAACAGGGCGGTGTGGAGTGGACCTTGAGGGCATAGGGCTCCCCTTCAAGTGGGCAGTGTTCCTTCCTGCCCGCTCTCGCCCTCTTCCCCAAGTTCTGACCAGAGAGTGAGATGGCCTGGGTGCAGCAATCAGAACTTGCTTGATTTCAGTCCAGCTAGTGCCAGTGTCCTTTGTGAATTCAGCTGGCCACCTCTGCTGGCTGGCTTGTCCTTTGAGGTCCCTACCTTTTTCAGTCCAGGAACATTTTTATCTAAGGGACATCAGCAGCAAAAAAATCAGAACCAAGCAGCAGTGTGCCCACCAAACATTGCTCCCGTTAGCTGGACAAGTGGGCAATGGGCAACATGTGTTCAGCTACTAGCTAGGGGAGCAGGTACCCCAATCTTTTTACACACCCCCAGGTGATTGCAGTGTGAAGCTACGTGGAAGCCAATTTCTTCCCTGCCTTAGAAATTCCTCAGGTCAGAATACCAGCCAGGGAGACCATTCAGCAAGTTGGTTGGCTTGGTTTCCTTGCAGGGACTGACAGGGGTGGGTGATGATCACATTTTTTTCAGTTGGGCAGTCCTTTCGATCTGGAACCAAAATAAATTTTGGCCTGCATCTCGAGCAGAGAGACTAGTCATAGCTGTGGGGCCCAGGACCCAGTGATGATAAGGACTAGCAATCTTGAGTGCTTATCTCCTCCTGTATCTGGCCTTCTTGCTTCTATAAAGTAAATCGGGAAATCTCACCGCAACAGGCTTTCCTGTGAGGAGGCTGGCATTTCCTGCCTGCCCCAAAGGGGACAAGGATGGAGGGAACACATTGCTGATGCTGAGGCCACGAACTAGGTGATTTTCAACTGCAAAGCACCCACCGAGATCAACAATGGTGTACGTTTGAGCTACAGAGGTGCTTATTTTCCAGACACATTTTCCACATGGTTTCCTATACATGGAATAAGAAAAAAGGAATCCATAGTTACTTGCTTGAATACAAACACACACACAAGCTCACTCATACATATGTACTGTGTGGATATTCATCTGACATAAACTAATGAAACTGACATGCTCCGACAAACTTCACACCATTAAATTGGTGATAAAATTAGGTCATATTTTAACGCACTGGGGAAGCTGTTCTATAAACTTCACGGTTTAGCATTTTTTCAAATTTTATAAACAAATATTGTTCTGCAAAGCGAATTGTCTCTCCTCACCTCTATTTTTATTCCAGTCTTAACAAGAGTGCTACTGAAAGATCATTTACGCTAGTAAAGATTTCATATATTACTTCTATCAAAGAGACACCAGTGTATGTAGGCAACTTGATTTTTTCTACTATGAGAACATTTACATGATATGTTTTATGCAGCCCTTAGAGTCATATGCCATTGGAAAGATCTCTAGAGAATTCAAATTCAATTGCTAAATGAAGAAACAGAATCTGAAACATAAATTACATTTTTTATGGCAATATTTAAAATGCTCTTTCAGTACGTGACACAATTATCGCTATCACCATCTTTTACTTGTGCTTGATGAAAAGTGAATCACAAGTGAGAAACCTGAGTCTCTTAAAATCATCTTTTACATATTATCGAAGTAACTTGTTTTAGACATTATCTAAGTATTTACATAAGCAGTTTGTCAAACTTTGCAGGGGGAGCCGCAGGGCCTGGCTAGAACCCAGATCTTTTAACCTCTAATCTCATATTTCCTTGTTGAGTTTCTATCAACGTGACCCATGAAATAAAGTACTTTTCCATCTCCTTTAGGTGGTGTTGGGGGTTGGTTTTTCACTAACAATGCCAGTTCACTGACTTCATCACTTCCTTTTCTCTTTCCATGTTTAAGGCATCCAATGTGACCTTCCACTTCCCTTCCCTTCATCCCTAAAGGAAGAGTGCAAAGATAGTAGAGCTGAGCTTGTATACCCTTCCCCAAATGTCCCTGAATTATGTAAACAACCATGGGATGACTACAAAAATTTAGCATCAGTATAACACCATTCACAAACTACAGACTATTCCAATTTCATCGGTTTTCCTGCAGTGCTCAGGATCTGCTCCAGGGTTCAGTCCAGGACCCACGTGACACTGACCTGTAGGGTGTCCTGAGCCTAGTCCCTCTGTCATAGTAACTCAGTCCTTCCTTCTAGTCCATGACCTTGACATTTTGGAAGAGCACTGGTGAGGTTTTAAGTATGATGTCCCAGTCTGGGTTTGTCTGAAGTTTTCCTCAAGATTAGATTGAGGTTATGTGTTTTGGGGAAGAACACACAGAGATGAGGTGTCTCCCACAGGTCATCATTCTGAGGGATCCATACACTGCTGGTGATGTTGATCTTGAGCACCTTGACCAGGTCCCCCTCCCAAAGTTACTATTCTCAGTCCAAAGCACGGTGCATTCCTTGATCCTATGGAGTCAGTTTTTCAGGAAGTTGAGGACAGCCCCTCAAAGAGTGACTGGTCAACGTCAGTGAGTGGGGACCCAGACACAAACTCACAGGAGTCCAGGAAATGCAGGAGCCCCTGAGCCCGGGAGATTTGTTCAGGTGCCAACCTGGTGGGGCTCAGGGATCTGGAAGAGTTGAAGCACCAGGGGCTCTCCATGGTGGGTAAGCCTTCGTCTTTCTTCTCCGATTCCATTTCCTGCCTCTAACGGCCACAGCTTGATCGTTGAGACTTAGCCACCCGTGACTGTTGAGGGAAATAGAGGGAAAATTGAGCCGATGCATTCATATCCTCCTGGTGCAAGGGGCAGGGCCCAGTCAGAGACCATCACTCACTGTCACCCTCTGTTTTAAAACTATTCTTTTAGGATCTGGAAAAGAGACTCTGAGAATCTTACAGAAGAGATCCTTTTGCGTTTATCTTTTTCGCCTTTTTTGAGCTTTAAGGATGAGGAAGTCTGTCTCTGATGGAGAAAGACAGAAGTCGTGCCCAACCAAGGAGCAGTGTTTAATTCTAGGGAGGGAGCCAGAATAGCAAGCAAATGTTGAGAAATGGATTTGAAGAATGATGCAAGTTGGCGTCCTAGCCCTAAGAGCTGTAGTTATCAAGGAGCTATCCTGTCTAGACCATCATCTTTGCTATTCAACCACTGGAAACTAATGCTGATCACTTCCTCTTCATCTGGGCCTCTGTCTTCCCAGTCTTTCAAGTGGGGATATCAGGCACTGTTGAAATGAGTTGAGACTAGTCCGGGGTAGCAGAGGTCCTTAAAAAAAACACCCATCTTAGGTCCATGTACAGAGCACCATGCCTTATGACTTGATTCTAAAAATTCACTGATAGCTAAAAATACCTTGTTGACACAGGCCTGTCTGCACCCTCTGATTTTTTACTTTTCATGCAAAAATTTATGTTTTTCCATTTTCCTTGGCCAAGGTTCTGTTATTTGAAGGTAAGGTGTAGGAAGTCCTTCAGAGGTTCAATAGGAGACAGAGAATCGGATATAGTTTTTCTCTCTGGAAGGAACTTTCATCGAGATTAAAAAAAATGTTTAGGCTCTGCTTGCTACTGTAACCTCTAGTCTTCTGCCAAATGGCAATACAACAAAGAAATCCTCCTTTTCAAGTTCTGGTTAATAAAACAACACAACGCAAGACAAATAAACAGAAACAGAAGGCTTGAGCTCTCAGAACTTAGTGAGCCCATGTGTGCAGCGCAAAGGAGCCACCATGCCTGGCTGGGCAGGCAACGTCTCCAGGAGACCATGGTACCCCAGACATGGGCTCGGGGTCTGAGACCCACCATGCATGCACGCAGGTCCCCAAGCCAACAATATGGCGGACTGGAAAAATCTCACCAACAGCATCCCCTTTTCTCTTTCTTGCCTCCTTGCTCTTTAGCTTTGGTTCTTCTTCTCATGGAGACTTGAGCTCATGGCTTAGTTTCTGGATATAGTGGCTCCAGACTTGTTGACTGAGTGGATAGTGCTCAAAAGAGTGGATGTCCTGCAGGAGTGATGGTGACTTATCATTTTGGGTGCTTTGGGTAGAACTGAATGGGTAACTGAGTTATTGAAACCCTAACCTCAGCCTTCTCAGGCTGCTGGTCTTTCCTCCTCATGATGTTATTTCTCAGGGCTCAGCTGGGAGTGGGTGAGGGCTTGTGTTAGGTGAGAGGTAAGGGGCAAGGTGCAGGGGAGCTGGTAGCCTGCAAGTACCCAGAGGATTCATGCAGCTCTTGCAGTGTGAGCTAAGGGCAGGAAGGTGGCCACTCAGGAAGCAGTGTAGTAACAAAACCCACCCGTCACTTCCATGCTTCTCTTTTCTCTTCGACCTGTGAAAATGCTCTCTCCCTTCTGCCTGCACTGGACTCCCTCTCTCCGCCTCCCACCAGCGGCTTTCAGCACAGGATTGAATGTAAGCCCCAAACCCATGAGGAAAGCATTTCCTAGTAGCCGTCTTTCCTCAGCTCACAGGGAAGTGGTTTCTCAGCTCCTCATCCCTGTTCTCAGGGGACATCTTTGGGCCATTAGGAGGCTATATCTATGGATCAGCTGCTGCTAAAACCTGGAAGCTGAGTAAACCCAACACTTGAAGAACTGCTAAGGATTTATGATGTTTCAGAGGAGAAACTGTTCATAAAAAGCCAGCCAGCCAACTTCTCTGCAATGTGTTAAATAACAAACTGAGGATGGAGAGCTGTTTTTTGTTATTTGGAGCAAATTAAATGACAGGAGAGACCATGAAGCAGTTGGTGGGATGTCCTTTGGAATTCAAGTACATGGAATGTTCACGTTTGGGGGGACTTCATGCATTCGGTTGCTCTTCCTTCAGACTCAATACTTCTCCTGTTTTTGATAAATGTCTCTAGGAGATCTTCTGGGGTATATGATTCTTGCGGAGAGTTCTTGCAGAATTCTCCCCCAATTGCACTTTCTTGCTGAGTGTTTTATTGTGCTACATGCTAAGTTGCTTCAGTTGTGTCCAACTCTTTGCAGCCCCATGTATTGTAGCCCACCAGGCTCCTCTGTCCATAGGATTCTCCAGGCAAGAATACTGGAGTGGGTTACCATGGCCTCCTGCAGGGAATCTTCTTGACCGAGGGACCGAATCTGTGACTCTTGCGTCTCCTGCATTGGCAGGCAGGTTCTTTACTAGATTTGATTCATCTAAAACTCTGTTTTTGTGGAGGGTGATCACCACAAAGAAAGCAGATCTGGACAATGCCCTCAGTAGGAAGCACTAAGTTTTGGACACCATAGAGGGTTTAATGGCTACTTACATGATTTCCTGTCCCTCCTCCTTCTTTGGCACTGGCCATATCCTGCCCTGTTGAGCCACCCTCCACTCCAGGGATGGGCCATGACTTGACTCCAGGGTAGTTCCCTCCTTGAATACGATTGGCTCAGGAGTGGTCATGAGACCTTATCCTGTTTGAGGCCAAGATCACAGAGACTCTTAGGAACATTCTTTCTTACTTTTAAGACAAGCAGCAAATACCCCCTTTTCTCTCTCTGCTTCATTTTCTGTCGATGGCCTTTTTAGTATTATGAAGGAAGCTGGTCTGAGAACAAGGCTGATGCCCCAAGGAAGACAGCTTGAGAGCCTCTCAGGGAAACGTAGCCAGAGTCTTGACTGCATGTTCTTAGAAGCCGCCGAACCTCTGGACATCCTGCTATAGGGGCAAATAAAATTCTTTATTGTTCAAGCCATTTAGCTGAAATTATCTTAGCTGATCTAGGGGTGTAGACTGTTAGCACAGAGGGCTTCTCCTATGGCTCAGACAGTAAAGAATCTGCCTGAAATGCAGGAGACCTGGGTAAGATCCCTGGGTCAGGACGATCCCCTGGAGAAAGGAATGGCTACCCACTCCAGTATTCTTGCCTGGAGAATGTCATGTACAGAGGAGCCTGGTGGGCTACAGTCCATGGGACAACAAAGAGTCGAACATGGCTGAGTGACTAATACTTAGACTGCACCCAGGGGAAGAGAACAGAGGAATCTGAGGGTCTAGCCTGGGGTCTGGGGCTACCATGTACTAATTACGGGCCTGGGAGCAAGATGGGTCAAACTTCCATGTTTGATTCCCATGTTAAAGGAATGTGATCATTTTTTGCAACAATGTCACAAGGCCACGTTTGAGTCAGATAAGTCAGAGTTTTAAACATATCGGGTCAAATGTTATTACCACCCTTTGTCAGTTCAACTCTATCATTCCATCATAATGAAAATCACAGAGGCTAATTTCACCCAGGGGTGATAATGTGTCAGGCCCTGTGCTAATTGCCTTAATGACTGAGCTCATTTAATCTTATTGCAATCCTATAAAGTATGTTATTATGTTCCCATTTAGCAGATGAAGTAAAAGTGTTAGAAAAACTAATATATTTTTCAATATTATTCATCTGGTATGTGGGGAACCTTCCTAGTATCTGAGGATAATGATACTTGCTAAGCATGTGTGAAAAGCTATGATCAACCGAGACAGCGTATTAAAAAGCAAAGACATTACTTTGCCAACAAAGGTCTGTCTAGTCAAAGCTATGGTTTTTCCAGTAGTCATATACGGATGTGAGATTGGACTGTAAAGAAAGCTGAACACCGAAGAATTGATGTTTTTGAACCCGTGGTATTGGAGAAGACTCTTGGGAGTCCCTTGGACGCAAGGAGATCCAATCAGTCAATTCTAAAGGAAATCTGTCCTGAATATTCATTGGAAGGACATGCTGAAGCTGAAACCCCAATACTTTGGCCACCTAATGTGAAGAACTGACTCACTTGAAAAGACCTTGATGCTGGGAACGATTGAAGGCAGGAGGAGAAGGGGATGACCAAGGATGAGATGGTTGTGTGGCATCACTGACTAAATGGACATGAGTTTGAGTAAGCTCTGGGAGTTGGTGATGGACAGGGAAGCCTGGCGTGCTGGAGTGCATGGAGTTGCCAAGAGTCGGACACGACTGAGTGACAGGAACCGAAGCGTGTGTTGAAGACATTGTCAACTGCAGAAGAGCTGCTACCAGCTCTGCATTCTGTGTTAGTCTTGCTCCCATTTTCCGCGCTTTCCATTGATGCTGTCACATCTAGTTGCCTGCACGGCTCCACAAGTTTTGTGTTCAGTCACCAAGTCGTGATCGACTCTTCGTGACCCTATGGACTATGGCCCACCAGGCTCCTCTGGGTATGGGATTTCCTAGGCAAGAATAATACTGGAGTGGGTTGCCATTTCCTACCCTCCAACTCCTTAAGTTAATACAAATTTCCTTTTCATGATAACTACTCTACTTATTTACCTCACTTGTAAAATGAATAGTTTGTGCTGGTGGTGTTTTCACCACGCCTCCGTGTGTGTGTGTGTGTGTGTGTGTGTGTGTGTGTGTGTGTGTGTGTGTGTTGGAGTATTAATGGAAATAATGGGTCCTTCCAATATTTTAAGACAGTTAAAATAAGTGCACCTATCAAGGTGTCTGAAAGAGTGGCTTACTGATCACAAATTGTATCTGTAAGTGATTGAATATCTTGCTTGAAATCTTGGAGATGCATATAGATTCCGTGTAATAAGGGTGGGGACTTCCTTACTGTCAAGGCGAGCGATTTGCAAATGAGGACAGTTTTGGACCTGTCACTCTCTCAGGACAATGTCGGCCACATATGGTGACATTTTGAGGATCAAAACCAGAAGGTGATGATGTGCTATTGACATCTAGTGGGTAGAGACCAGGGATGCTTTCAAACTTCCTCCAATGACACATGACAGCCCCCACGACAGAGAATCATCTAGCCCCATTTGGCAATCGTGCTGAGGTGGACCGACCCTGGTCTAGACTTCCCCAAGGTCCAGTGCTAACCTCTTCTTTCCATGCCATTCTTGCTGGCTTAGGAACCTGACAACTCATCCTGTTCTGAGGATCTGTATGAATGAAATGCTCACAATTTGATATCCACGTTCAGGCTCAACAAAATCCTGGAGCCTGGTCAAGGGTCCTTCTACTGGAGTATCCACAGGTTTTTGCATAAAACTGATGATGAAAGGATCTAGCCCCAAAGAGTTGAGATCAGCACCTTTTAAACATAAAGGGATGGTTTTCAGGCTTCCAGTTCCTACAGCCCCCCTCCACCCTGCCCCAGGCACTGAGCTTCTGGCACTGCTTGACTGTCTCTTAATAGGCTCCTCCCCTTCCTGCTTGTGCCCTCAGGCTGGCTTCTATTGACCCAGTCCCTGACACGTTCCAAGGTCCTGACCTCAGCACCTTTGCTCCTCTATTGCCAAACCAGGTTCCCATCGTCAAATCTCTTCACAGCAAAGTGTATGATCACTTTCCTTTCCTTCTGATTTATACACATCATGATCATACACTTGATTTCCCATTTCACTCAGGACATTCCCTTGTCATTCATAGGAGTTTAAGTTAGAATTTTTAAAAGAACAGGCTATTAGAATGTCTTCTTTTAACCTTATACTGAAGTCGAAATTTTTCTTACAGCCTGTAAATTCCTCTAAATAATGACGAGGGAGTCAGGATACACAGCAAAGAAAGAAAAAAAAATCAAAAAGATGAAAATGTCAAGATCTTATTTCACTGCATTCAAGATTTTATATGGTTTTGCTCCCTGCACTTTGGAGTTAAGAAGGAGCTAGTGGTGTAGAAGATAGTTGTATGGGTTTAGCCTGATGTTATGGACATCTGGTGACTAGATGTTTGTTTTTGAAGCATTTCTGAATGTTATGCTCAGAGGATGGGAACTGGGAGTTGAACAGTGGCTGCTCTGACCAGTTTAATCAACAATATTTGCTTTGAGATCAGAGATTTAGGAGAACAGAGATTAAGGGCAGAAGTAAGGAGAAGTGGTTCAGGCTGGGCAGAAGCAAATTTTTGCTCCCTGTGCTTCCATTTATTAATTTGAAGATGAAACTACCTGATATAATAGCCATAGCTATAATTCACAGATTGTTTAGTGTAAGACAGGCACTGTACTAGTCCCTTGGCCTATGTTTTCTTATTTACATGTAGCTCTCAAAATGTTCATCTGTGATACTCCGTAGGATGTCTGTAACACTTCTAGAATTCACTTTTTCCTTTTTCTCCATTACCTGGATACATGCCATTCTTTAGACTTAAACATGTGGTTCTCACATTTAGGAAGTTTACTACGACCAATCCTGATATTTTTTGTTTGCTTGTTTCCCATGTGGTGTGGATGGGTTGTCTTGAGTTGTCCTTGTTCATTGGTCCAATTTGTTTAGAGAAGTTTCTAGGTTCATGGTGTTAGTGTGAGCGTAAAAGTCATTATGGGAAATGAAAATCTCCACCCCAAAGTCAAACCTTGGACCTTTGTTTCATAAATTCTAGGGTGCAACTAGTGAATCAATTGATATCTTTGAGGAAAGGGCTAGATTTTTCTGGAGGAATACCTCTTGAACTTGAGATTTTTGGAGGGTTATCTCTGGGGCTTGAGTCTTCTTTCTATCGGAGACAGGCTGAGGAAATAGAAGATTGCATTTGGTGCTCAAATTCATATTTCAGAAAAGGAAAGGCTGCTAGAGGGATATACTTGGTGAGTGGATTTGAAGGCTAATAGAGAAGACTGTGAACAGAATTCTGCCTCTCCCCAAACACCATGACTGACAACTGTGACTGTCATTCCAGTGAATTAAGTTGTCCCCTGATGGGAGAGTTTCTAGAGTTGGGCCAAGGTTGTCAGTGGCCTTAACAAGAAGGTTCTAAGGTAAGTATTAAAAAAAAAAAAAAAAAGGCTAAAAACAGAAAATATATGCTGAATGGAACAAAAGATCCAAAGAGCCTTGCCAGGAAAAGAACAGGGTGTCAAGATCAAGAATTCAGGACGTGGGCAGAAAAGATCTTGATGTGGGAGCCAGAGACTAGAGGTCTAGTCAGAGTCCAGAAGAAGCTGGGAGATGCAGACCCAGGTAGCTCTTGGTGAGGGGTCCAGAGATAGCTTTCCAGACCCCACACCCCAGTTCCAACTGTAGCAGTGAATCAACCCTGGAAGGTCAGTTGTAAAGGTCTGGGGAACTGGTGATACAAATAAGCAAGCCTGTACCCTGACTTAGAGGCTTCAGGAACACCTGTCCATTATTTGAAGACTAGAGACTTCTCACAGCTTAGAGGACTCACAAGGGATTTGCCTGTTGCCTTGGAGTGAGCAGGCTCAGTGTGCTCAGATGAGGCCATGGCATCTTGTTTCACTAAGTTGGTGGAAGGACTTCATTTATCAGGAAAGTCCTCAGCTTCAGAGAGTGAGGACGGACAGAGTTGGGTGAGTGGGAATGAGACATACACTGGAAGGCAGAATGTGTTATGGAAGTGTCTCCAAAAGGTGGTGTCCTCATACCTCCTCTAATTTTAGGAGAGGAGACAGATTTTAAACAAGCAAAACTAGTGTAGGGAGTTTTCAAAAAGCTTATAAAGCAACCCTGAAGACCATAGAGCCCCCAAATAGTTCACATCTTACTTCTCTTTTTCTATAACTTTTGCTTTCAGGATGGAGCAGTCAATGATATCAAGATGGCGCTGGGAACCAGGACTCCTCTCTGTCACATTCTGTTAGTTAAGTGCAAAAATAATTGCAGTTTTACATTATCGAACTTTGCCATTTGATATTTGAATACATTATTAAGTAAAGGTGATTATGTTATACATCATTTTAATGAATATGTCTCACTTCGTTTTGTTTTCTGTTTTTGCTAAAGACATTACTTTCATTAGCTTTAATGCAAATATTTTTATTTTAGACTATAGAAATGATATTAGACAAAAAGAAAATTCAAGTGATTTTTTTTAATCCAAACTGAAAATGGGGTGTAAAGCCATAGAGACAACTAACAATACCAGCAACGTATTTGGCCCAGGAACTGCTAATGAACATACAATGCAGTGGTGGTTTAAGAAGTTTTGCAAAGGAAACAAGAGCCTTGAAGATGAGGGGCGAAGTAGCCGGCCACTGGAATTTGACAATGACCCACTGAGAGCCATCATCAAAGCTGATCCTCTTACAACTATGTGAGAAGTTGCTGAAGAACTCAATGTCAATTATTCTATGGTCATTCAGCATTTGAAGCAAATTGGAAAGGTGAAAAAGCTCGCTGAGTGGGTGCCTCATGAGCTGACCAGAAATTTTAAAAAATTGTTTTGGAGTGTTGTCTTCTCTTATTCTACACAACAGTGAACCATTTCTCTACCAGATTGTGATGTGCAATGAAAAATGGACTGCATATGACGACCAGCAATGATCAGCTCAGTGGCTGGACCAAGAAGAAGTTCCAAGCACTTCCCAAAGCAAAACTTGTGCCAAAAAAGGGGTCCTGGTCACTGTTTGGTGGTCTGCTTCCCATCTGATCCACTACAGCTTTCTGAATCTTGGCAAAACCATTACGTCTGAGAAGTATGTTCAGAAAATTAATGACATGCACCAAAAACTGCAACACCTGTACCCTGCATTGGCCAACAGAAAGGGCCCAGTTCTTCCCCATGACGATGCTTGACTGCATGTCACACAACCCATGCTTCAGCAGCTGAACAAACTGCGCTACGAGGTTTTGCCTCATCTGCCATATTCACCAACCCCTTGCCAACTGACTAACTCATCTTCAAGCATTTCAGCAACTTTTCCCAGGGAAAACACTTCCACAACCAGCAGGAGGCAGAAAATGCTTTCCAAGAGTTCACTGAATCCCAAAGCATGGATTTTTTTTACTGTACGGAAATAAACCAACTTATTTCTTGTTGGCCAAAATGTGTTGATTGTTGTGGTTACTATTTTGATTAATAAAGATGTGCTTGAGCCTAGTTATAATGATTTAAAATTCATGGTCCAAAACTGCAATTACTTTTGTACCAACATAAACACAAAGAAGAAATCTTTTTAAAATTTTGGAAATCTTCAAAATGGAAAGAATAGTTTGTGAATGGATCCTCTCAATAAACAAAAAGAAAGATTACCTTCTATGATATCAAATTTCACGTACAGTTTAAGTCTCTTTACCATACAGGACCAACCAAATACTTTTAACTCTATAAAGTTTCCATTATTTCATTTTGCCAGAGAAACCTTACAGCAAATAATTTGCTCAGCTTGGAAAAATTTTAACTGGCCATTTCCATATCAATCAGGTTCAGGGACAATATATTTCATGTATCAGTACTCTATAAAGTTTAGTCTTAGAAATGTGCATTATATTTTTAATATTTATTAAAATTTTTTCTTTGTCGGCTGACTTATTTTAGGTCCACAGGCATGTGCTTTTATTGCACTTAATGTTGGCTTAATTCATGTGTTCAGGCGACTCTAACATCTTTCTGTTCATGAAGATTATTTAAGATGAAAGGCATTAAAATAAGGTATACTCTGGATAGCAAAGCATCTGTTTAATACAACCCTTCTTTATATTACTTATTTCTGGTGCTGGGCATCAAAGAAAAAAAAAGAAAAGTCGGCAATGTTCTCTTAAAAATACGTCAAGGGCCCCAACTCTTTAACAACACAGGAAATGTCAAATATTATATGGATATAAATAACTCAGTAAAACAGGGTTACAAGAACATCTGGCTTTGCACAGTTCCACGCACTCGGCTGGCGCAGAGATATTTCAGTAATACTATCCAGTCGCTGGGTTGTGTGAGACTGTGGGGCACAGAAGGGAACTTGAGTGTCGAGTGAAAAATGTGCTTGTAAAAGGGTCTGAACTGTTATCTGTCTAATCCGTCCTAATCTGTTCAGTCATTTGTTCCGGGGGCTCCAAAGAGGGAATACTGACCCCCTCTGGAAGCTACCTTCTTAGATGGACACTCCCAGAGCCCAGTGTGAGAGGTGGAGGGTGGAAGGTTAACGATCCTTAAGACACACACTGCCTGGTTGATAACTGGAGAGATCATTTTAAAAGGGACATCTCAATTTTCAGGGGAAATTGCATTTATTTCAGCTCTAACATTGGGAAACCATCGGCAGGGAAGGATGGTGACACGTGTTCCCTTTGTTCTGGTCAGTTTTGTCTCTGACCCCATAGGGCTCTGCTCTGTGTGTCCCCCCGTCTCTATTGCTTCTTGGTACCCACTGAAGGTTTCCCTGGGGTCGGATGGGCTGGGGGAAAGGCGCTTTGTCCAGTCTAAATCCTTGGGTGTTCACTTCGTTATGCGCACTTAAAAAAGAAAGCAAAATCCTCACCACAAATATACACCAAGCCTTCACACAAGGCACTTAAAGTATACGGTTGTCCTCTCAGTTACGACGTTCAGCATTATTAAGAATAAGAAAGGGCAATACCATCCACCTCACTGGAGGGCAAAGACAAATATCAATGACTGTACGTCTTAGATTTTTTCAGGCTCATTCCCAAATAGCTTTCCCTTGTTTATTCTGTAAATATTGAGTAATTACCATGCACCAAGCTCTGTGGTAGGTAAAAAACTCAAAATCCTTCTTTTGCCTTCAAGGAGCTTGCAGTCTGAAAGGGAAGGCAACACTTGAACGCTAATAGTTTCAATCAGATCCAACCCAATCCAATCCAGTCATTCTGGTCCAATACAGTGTATTCTAAACTAAAGTAAACCATTGAAAGAAATTAATTACCAGGTGAAGTACTTGCTTAAATAATTCCTACCAAACTGTTGAAAATCTAGTTATACTGATATCTTTCTATATCTCCAAGAGTCTTTTAGGAAATTAGTCTATCATCTGTTAAAGTCAAGTCTATGCTGGAGAGGCACAGGTGATTTAACTGACCAGTACTTGGACAGGAAATGTAGGTAAAGCTGATTTCCAGCTGAAGAAATTGTCTTGAGGTAAAAGAAATTCCTTTCTGGGGAGTATGATCAGTAAGTGTGCCAGACAATCTGGCTTGTTCAGTGGTTCCTGGCGGCCCGAAATGTGTGTGTGCTCAGTCGTGTCCAACTCTTTGCAGCCCCATGGACTGTAGCCCACCAGGCTCCTCAGTCCACGAGATTCTCCAGTGGCATGGGCTTCCCAGGTGGTGACAGTGGCTTAAAAAAAAATCTGCCTGCCAATGCAGGAGGCACAAGAGATGTGGAGACCCCAAAGTGCTAACCCTATGGCATATTTTTTGTTCTTTCTTAAATGTGTGTGTGTTAGTCATTTAGTCGTGTCCGACTCTTTGCGACCCCATAGACTATAGCCCACCAGGCTCCTCTGTCCATGGGATTCTCCAGGCAAGAATAATGGAGTGGGTTGCCATTTCCTTCTCCTCCTTTCTCAAATAACCTTATTCTATTCACCAATTAATTGGTTAATTCAACCAATGTATTTCTATGGACATCTTCTAGGAGTGAAGGTCTGTGAGAGATGCTAATTCTTTGCTTTCAATAAGCTCAGTTGGGTGGAAGAGCTGTGTAAATGGATACGAGCAACCTCATCCCCCTTATGGAAAGAAACTTCTGGTTAGAAGGTAAAACCCCAAGGAGGATGTGTCGGAAATCATTGGATGGGTCAGAGTAATTCTCACACTAAATATTCATAGGTTAAATTTAATTTTTCATTCCAAATTGTCCTGATTGGCTATATACCTTGTTTGCAATTACTGGATAATTTCCCAGAAACCTTTTACTGATTTCTCTCTAGACTTGACTTGAAAGGGAATGGTCAGTCACCTGAATTACAGGCTTTGCATAGACTGGGAGTTTGGTTCTTTCGAATGTCTAGAGGATGTCCCCTTAGGTTTATCTGTTGGCGGGGTCCCAGCCCCCACACACCAGCCAGCCCTAGATGAGCACTGCTGAGCATCACTTGCCAACTTGCCCTCCTGCTGGTTTCATGCAAGAAGAAACTGCCCCCTACACTATTGAGATCGTTACAGGGGCCAGTACACTTCAGGAAATTCAACTTGACAGAAACTCCTGCCTCTGCTGTTGCCCAAGTGGCGTGGTGTAGCAAGACGCCAGCTCAGAGCCATGGGCTGCCACCGAAGGTTCTTGACCCTCTCTGCAGAGATGGAAATGCCTGGGGGGCTGAAAGCTTTGGCAGAGTTGAGATAAACACTCAGGTTACGGCATTTTTCATCTGTTTAACCAGATCTCATTATGTTGTCAAACAAGACTGTGCTGCTTGCAAGAAACAGCGACACTATTCTTGTTGAGAGCTGGGACAAGATGTAAGAATTTATTTTTTCCATGAGGATTAATTTCTCTAATGCTGGGATGCAGGCAAAGTTTTCACTGCAATGGAAATAGGGGTGGTGGTGGAGAGAGTAAAGTTCTTAGAGTCTTTAAATAAAGCTTGATGGCACTTCATAGAGCCCCCACCTTGCCTGGTGGAGAAATGATTTTAGTGATCATCTTGCTTGAATCCTCTGCAGAGGACTTTCTCAAGGCTCCCTACAGAACCTTCCCCTAATCATATATTCCCCTACTGTGGCTTCTCTCAAATACCCTTTCTGCTCATTCCAGGAAAATGCCACTTTATTTGTATTTAAAGTAACTTCTCTGTCTTTTCCAGGTTGAGTTAGCTTTAACAATACTTAGTCCCGATGATGCTCAAAAGCTAGGTAAATTACTGCGCTACGTAGACATTTGTCCGATTTGTACAGAAGTCACGTGATCCATGTGAAAATCCTTATCCATAGTCCTATAAACGGACTCACTGAACCAGAACATCTGCATTTTAGAAAATCCAGAGCAAATGTCTGGTAAGTGTATCCTTTCATTAACCGCTGACTTCTAGCACAATGTTCTTTATATTTGGGCCATGTATTTCACATATTAAGCTCATTTTTGTTCTAATCATAAAACTCTATGATATAGCTTAACATTTCAAAGTTAATTCTCCCTTTATTCAGAAAATATTTGAGTCACTGGTTTGTGAAGGTGATCTTATGATGTTCCTCTCCCACATTTGCATGACTATTTTAAAACTTCTTCAATGGAGAATGGATACTTGTGTATGTAAGGGTGAGTCCCTTTGCTATCCACCTGAAACCATCTCAACATTGCTGATCAGTTATATTCCAATATAAAATAAAAAACTAAAAAATAAAAATTAAAAAAAAATAAAAAATCTTTGTATACTTAAAATGGACACGTTTTGGTGATGTGGTGGTATTTAGCCACTAAGTCGTGTCCGACTCTTTTGCAACCCCATGGACTGTAGCCTGCCAGGCTTCTCTGTGTATGGGATTTCCCAGGCAAGAATACTGGAGTGGGTTGCTGTTGCCTTCTCCAGGGGATCTTCCTGACACAGGGATTGAATCAGCATCTTCTGCATTAGCAGGCAGATTCTTTACCACTGAGCCTCCAGGGAAGCCTTGGGCAAATTTTAGAATATGGACATCATGACTCAATTAAGCTGTTTTCCAAAACCTGAAAAATCACAATTTCACTTATACATTTCTTACTGATAAGTGAAAGCAATATGTGTTCAAGGAATTTAACCTTTCTGTTTTCAGATTCTTGCAACAGTTAATGAGGAAAGTGGGTCCAGAAACATTCAATAAGTGTACTTGTCCAAAGAATAAAACATTTCCCACTTTGTAGTTTCGGGGAAAAACGAAACTTCTCAGCTCTCCTAGACCTCTAGGGCTCTTGCTTCACCTCCTGCCCTATGGAGGTGGTTCTGCTTCACTGGGAAAAAGGAAACCATCAAATGGGAATCCCTTTAACTTCCTGCCACCAGATCTGCATCTTTTATCTGCCTCCGTATTTCCCTTCTTCTTCCTATGGCAGTGGAGAAAGGTCTCTTAGGTAGCTGTTTTACAAAACAGGAAGCAAACAGCATGACAGAAGAGCTGTCTAAAATCTTGTACCCAGCAAAGAGCAACAACAGAATTTGAACTCGAGTTTCCAGACACTTTGGTCTTACTGCCCTTTGTTTTCTTCTTTTTTCATTTTTAATAGACTTTATTCTTTTAGAGCAGTTTCAGGTTTCCAACAAAGTTGAGAGGTAGTTGTAAGTTTCCATACAATACATTCCCTGCTCCCACAAATGCATAGCCTTTCTTAAGAGCAACATCACTCACCAGAATGGTACAATTTTTTTTTTAAACCAAGGACGAATCTACATTGACACATCATAATTACTGAGTCTATAGTTTACCCAGGGCTTTCCTGGTGGCTCAGTGGTAAAGAAGCTGCCTGCCCACGCAGGAGACACAGGTTCGAGTCCTGGGTTGGGAAGAGCCTCTTGAGAAGAGAATGGCAACCCACTCCAATATTCTTGCCTGGAAAATACCATGGACAGAGGAGACTGGCGGGCTACCGTCCATGGGTTTCCAAAGAATCAGACACAACTTAGGGACTGAACAACAGCAACAAATAGTTTACCTACGGGTTCATTCTGGATATTGTATGTTCAGTGCTTTTAGACAAATGTATAATGATATGTGTTCATCATTATAGTACCTTACAGAGTATTTTCTCTGCCCTGACACTACTCTGGGCTCTGTCTGTTTACATCACCACTGCCTTGCCCCGCTATCTGCCTGCTGTCTGGCCACCGCTGATCCCCTCAGTTTTGCCTTTTCCAGATGTCATACCATTGGAATCATACGGTATGTAGCCTTCTCAGATTGGCTTATTTCACGTAGAAATAGGTATTTAAGCTTCGTCTGTGTCTTTTCATGGCTTGATAGCGCAATCATTTTTCTTAGCAGTGAATGATATTCCATTCATGTTCTGGATGGACCACCGTGTATTTTTATGTCTTTATTTTTATATGTATACCTATGGCTGATTCATGTTGATATAGGGCAGAAGCCAACACAATATTGTAAAGTAGGTATCCTCCAATTAACAACAAAATAAATTAAAAAATAAAAATCGTTTGTTTTTAAAAAGAACATACACAAGAAGATAACAAGTGAAAGCACATCGATGAGCATATAGATCTTTTATTTCAATACTTTCCGTAAACACTCGGCCAATCTTAATTTCTCTTTCCCAGTAGGTTACATGGTATCTTACCTGTATATTTGTAGGATGTTTCCCTGTTATCCTTATGTTTACAGTAAATTTCCATGTCAAAGGGTCATAATATATACTTGCATTTTTGAAGTATTGGAAGAATTTTCCTCCTGTAATATGGAGATTAAATTGATACTACTTACTTTCTTCGTGTATGACAAAAATGGAGATTTCAGCCCAAAGCTGGAATGAATAGAAACAGTTGAATAGTGGGGAAGACCTGAATTAACGACAGGTTTCTGTAGCATTTTATGTCCACAGAGCTTTTTTGCTTGTGTATTGCCACGGATACTATTTTGAGTATTCAAGATGGTTGGGAGTGAAAAACTCAGTTTACAAGTTTTTGAAGCAGCTCGGACTCTGTTTAACATGAGGGGTCCCTGTCAAATCCTTCAAGGCATTGTGGCTTGCTCATCTTCCTGCCTCCAGTTCTGGAATAGCTGATACAGAATGAATTTTTGCTGAATTGGAAGATCCTAAAAGTTACAAGCGGCAGAGCTGTGGAACTCTGTGAGCATCGGTTCTGGAGCCAGATAGTCTTGGGTTCCGAGTTTGTCTGTGATGCTAATTACCTGGGTGTTTGGGGGCAAGAACTCCATCACTTCCTGCCTTATTTTTCCTGCATGGAGAATACTAGTATACCTCAGAAGGTTACTGTAAAGATTAAATGAGTTAGTACAGTCAAGTGTACCAACCACATTACACAGAGCCAATATTTGATTCAGATATTAATTGCATATCTGTCTCGTGACAGGTTGACCGAGGGCAGATGCATCTCTGTCATGTGCCAGGCATTGTGCTCAGCTGTGGGCAAAAGTATGAACAGGATCCAGTTTCTACCTTATTTACACAGTAAGGGGTTCAAACAAGTAAGCAGGTGACTGTGTGTGTACTTGCGCTCAGTCGCTCAGTTGTGTCTGACTCTTTGCAACCCCGCGGACTGTAGTCCTCCAGGCTCCTCTGTCCCTGGAATTTCCTAAGGAGTGGGTTGCTGTTTCCTACTCCGGAGGATCTTCCTGAGCAAGGAATTGAACCTGTGTATCCTGTGTCTCTGGAGAAGGCAATGGCACCCCACTCCAGTACTCTTGCCTGGAAAATCCCAGGGACGGAGGAGCCTGGTGGGCCGCAGCCCATGCGGTCGCTAGGAGTCGGACATGACTGAGCGACTTCACTTTCACTTTCACTTTCATGCATTGGAGAAGGAAATGGCAACCCACTCCAGTGTTCTTGCCTGGAGAATCCCAGGCATGGCGGAGCCTGGTGGGCTGCTGTCTATGGGGTCGCACAGAGTCGGACATGACTGAAGCGACTTGGCAGCAGCAGCAGCATCCTGTGTCTCCTACTGGCAGGCGAATTCTTTACCACAGAGCCACCTGGGAAGCCCCATCAGGTGATTACAACAGTGATTATATATATAGATAGATAGGTATAGATATCATATATATGATACATATATAGAGATATGATACATATGTATGATATCTAAATATATATGTTATTTTATATATAAAATAACAACTGTAGTTATTTTATAACTTGGTCCTGGGAGCTTTGGGAGCATATAGTAGGGGGTCCCTTCCCCAGTCTTGGCAAGGATTTCCTGAAAAAGTGGAGTGGAAACTGATCAAGACCCTTCACGCCTATGGAAGGAAGTGAGGACTCAAGATCCATTCAGCTCATTTCTGCCTTGAATTTCCTGAAATATTAGGGATTTAAGGACAAAGCTATTAGCAGATGTGCGTATTTATTTAAATAGTCTTCTCAGCACCCTTCCCTGGGACAACAGCAGTGACTGCTACAAGACCGCAGCCTCTGGGGGCTATATGTGGCTTTTCAGGGATAATTTGGTGTCCTGTTTATCTTAGCTTGTGCCCAACTGGGCACCATGTCTGGGTCCACAGCGTGTTGGTTTATCTTCTGGAACACTTCTTCCTCTCTGGACACTTCCCTGTAAGTTTCCTGTTTCCCTCAGAACTGACGTATCCTTAGACTCTGGGCTCGTGGAGGAAGCACATGAGCCAGGAGAGTCAGACTGCCCTGAGCACTCCACAGAGCAGCTCTTTTTTCTTCCCTTTCTTTCCTTGGTTCCTTTCTTCTTTCCAATTATCTCTCCACTCCATTTCCCACTTGCCCCAAATCCTCCGACTTCCTCTGTCGATTCCAAAGGAGGATTTCAGACACCTTGTGATCCGGGGCCTCTATTAGGTGCAGGGAGCCTCTTGAGTCCACTTCAGCTTTGGACAAAGCAATTATCTTGGTGCAAGCAGATGAACAGAATAAAATCTGCAGGTCATTCAAAACCTCCAAAATCTCCCCTCTGTCTTACAAACCCTTTGCCTTAGAGAGCATTAATTACCCTTATTCACTGAGGTCAAGGCAATAAAACCTGTTGAGATTTCAGATGCTAACTAAGAGAAGATAAACATTGGTCACTGATCCCACAGTACGAATTAGTCCTCTGCTACCCCTGCCCCAGTCCTGAAGGCGTAAAACCCAAAACACGGGATTTTGTCTGTTTGTTTTGTTATGCTTTTCATTTTATACTGGAGCATGGTTGCTTCACAAGGCTGTGTTAGTTTCAGGTGCACAGCAACGTGATTCAGTTATACATATGCATGTATCCATTCTTTTTCAAATTCTTTTCCCATTAACATGATTGCAGAATGTCGAGCAAAGTTCTCTGTGCTGTACAGTAGGTCCTTGTTGGCTGTCTATTTCAAATACAGCAGTACGTGTATGTCTATCCCAAGCTCCCAATTCATCCCTCACTCCCCACCCTTCCCCCCTGGTAAGCATGAATTCATTCTCTAAGCTTGTGAGTCTGTGTCTACCCAAACTTGTGGTTTTTATAGGAACTAAAAAATATGGAGAATGGGGGCTGTTACCTGAAGGACAGAGGTTTTGCCACAGCAGAGGCCCTGTTGGCGCGGGCTTTGAGAATCCGGAAATAAGGGTTCCCAGTTTTCCCCTTCCTCTCCTCTCCCCTACCCCCTTCCTTCTTCCTTCCTTCCTTCCCTCTCTCTAGCCCCTTGCAGGCAGGTGATGTTCTGTCTGCCTTCAGGGGATTTGAGGATGAACAGCTGAGTGCTGCAGGATGACAGAGGAAACAAATGATGAGCCTGCACAGTAAAAAGTGTTACGAGAGCTGGAGGCACTCCATACCCATTCTGGTGGGATCAGAGACATTTTCTCAGGGCATTTGAGCAGGAACTTGAAGATGAAATAAAGATTTTCCACCTGGACTTGGTGGGGGAAGGACTGAAATTACTTGGACAGCAAGGAGATCAAATCAGTCCGTCTTAATGGAAATCAATCCTGAATATTCACTGGAAGGACTGATGCTAAAGCTGAAGCTCCAATACTTTGGCCACCTGATGCGAAGAGCTGACTCACTGGAAAAGACCTTGTTGCTGGGAAAGATTCAAGGCGGAAGGAGAAGGGGCGGACAGAGGATGAGATGGTTGGATGGCATCATCGACTCAATGGACATGAGTTTGAATAAACTCCAGGAGTTGGAGATGGACAGGGAAGCCTGGCGTGCTGCAGTCCATGGGGGTCTGACATGACTGGGCAAGTGAACTAAACTGAACTGATGTGAAGAGACGACTCATTGGAAAAGTCTCTGATGCTGGGGAAGACTGAAGGCAGAAGAAGAGGGCATCGGAGGATGAGCTGGCTGGACAGCATCACCGATGCAATAAACATGAACTTGGGCAAACTCCGGGAGATAGTGAGGGACAGGGAGGCCTGGCATGCTGCAGTTCATTGGCTCACGGAAGAGTCGGACATTGACTGGATGACTAAACAACAAGAAAAACTCTGGATGAAGCAGTTCGGGAGCCTGAGGTGGTCTGAGAGGAGAGCAGCCCCCTGTGTTTGGGGACGGGATGTGGGTGGGAAGGGGAAAAGTGGGAGAGAGGGTGAGAGAGGGTGATTGTGGGAGGTGGGGGGGATGAGGCTTGAGAAGGGCTTTGTGGACTTTCTCTTCACTCAGGCACAGAGGGAGTTGGTTAAAGCAGAAAGCTCTGGGTGACCTCTCAGCAAGCATCTCCATTGTGTGGAAATGTGCTCAATGGTCCTCATAAATGGTCCTTTTCTTATAAATCCGTGTTTCACAATGGGGGTGCCGAGTGCGGGCTGAGTGAGGAGAGCGCTGAAGAGGGAGGAGGCCAGTCTGCTGGGAGCTGTGGGTTTTCCTTGGAGCGGGTTTTTCAGGGAAAAGAAAGCATGGAGGACCTCTCCCTCCAACCCAAGGCTGTGTCAACACAGTCATCAAACACAGTGAAAATATGACCAACGGGGAACTCATCGTCAACGCCCTAATTAAAACCAAAATCCATTTGATTTTTCTTAGATTTTCCTGTTTGGCTTTGCACAAGTGAAGTATAATTTGCTGGAGTCTCCCTTCTCTCCAGGTGGCTGGTACCAACCTTGGCCACCTTGAGATTCATCTGTTTGTAGGAGAGAAGCAAGGGGAGAGGAGAGATTATTCAAGGCACAGGAGTTTCTCTGGTGGCTCAGCGATAGAGTCCGCCTGCCAATGCAGGAGACGCAGGTTTGATCCCTGGTCCGGAAAGATCCCACATGCTGTGAAGCACCTAAGCCCCTGCGCCACAGCTTCTGAGGCTGTGTTCTAGAGCCTGGAAGCCACAGCTACTGAAGCCCACAGGCCCTGAGCCTCAACTAGAGAAAAGGCCCTTGCAGCAACAAAGACCCAGCACAGTCAAAATAAATAAATAAAATTAAAGGGTTCAAGGCACAGAAGACAGACAGTGAATAGAGGTGCTTGTGTGGGTGGCTGGCCTTATCTGTTCCACCTCCTTTGAAACACTGGAAACTTTTTTAGGAGAGGACCCCGTGGACTTCGCGGGTCTTCTGCAAGCAAAGCCCTGTGGAGGCTGGAGGTAGAGGGGAATAATCCAGTGGGAGGGACAGGAGACACAAACGTGTGTCTGGTCAGCACCTCCTGTTTGTTGCTTTTGGTCTCCAGGAGTGAGACTCCTAGCCACCTGTGGGTCTCTGGGGTCCGGAGGAACTGGGGGGCCCCCTAATTCTCCTCCAAGACAGAGTCTATGGTAGGAGATAGAACAACAGCAAATGGGAGGATATTGCCTAAGGAAGGGACAGAGGCAGCCTTGCAGACCTAGTGTTTGCCCGAGGCAGGACCTAATTCTGCTCGAATCCTAGGTCATTTTTGTCTCCAAAATCATTGTGGACCAAAGCTCAGGTATTCTAGGTCAGCTATGTGCAGCCAGGCTGCTTGTTCCTATGACACAGTCATGGCCAGCAGGGCCCCTCCCACCCTTGGCCAATTTGCTTTCTCTCTCGGGACAGGTGGGGCCCTGCTGCGGCTCGTGCCCCTTCCTGTCCCCTCCCTGACCCTTGCCAGTGCGGCCTCGGGAACCCTCAGTCCAACTTTTTATCATCCTCTACCACTTTTAAAGGACATTTAAAAAATACAAGTAGAACTTTTCAACCCAAAGTCGGGGTCTCCTGACTCAGCTGGACCCAGAGCTTTCCATCCACTCTGTCACCGGTGTCTTCATGACCTTCCCCCCTGCTTCTCCCCGCTCTCTTCAGGCTCCCTTTAAATATTCCAATCCCTGATTTACATGGCTGTCCTTCCCATTTCACAGAAAGGAAAAGAGAGAGAGAGCAGAAATTGTACTCCCCGCCCCCCAACTGGCTGCTTACACACGTCTCTGCAACTTTCCATATGGCGTCGCCTCCTTCCACTCAGCTCCAAGCAGAAGGGATTAGACCGCTGCAGTGCAGGGCTTGTCCATCCAATGCCGCTTGGACCCCTGTCCACCTGACTCTTTCTGTGTTTTCCAAGAATCCTAGATTTCTCTTCCTATGTCTTAGCGTCTCTCTGTCTATTGCTTATCCCCTTTGGGTTATAGAGGTGCCAAACTCCTCCTCACCTTTCACTGCCTCTTTCAAGGATGCCCCCCTCCCCACCACCATCAAAGTTCTCTTGTTCTTTGTGCCCACGGTCCCTGGAACAGTTTTTTCCTGCGGTCTCCATTCCCTCTCCTGACCTATACTTCAGACCCACTCCAAATCCTGTCTTGTCCAAGGGACGTCAGCTCATTCAGGAGCACCAAAGGGAGACTTGTTTTACAGATGAGAACTGAGGCTCAAGACAGACATCAACTAACAAACGGCAAAGCTAGAATTCAGAGGTAGGTTTTATTTATTCTAAAATCTGTGCTTTTTCCTGATGCGATGCTGATGGGAGGAGCCGACTTTCAGTACCTAGACGCCCCTCTGGATGTGTTCTAAAAAGCAGATGGTGTTGTGGGTAGGTAGAAGGGAATTTTAGAAGTTAGAGGCAAGGAAACTAGTCAAAACAGCTTTCTAGTTATGGCGACTCCTACTTATCCCCTCTCCAATGCTCAACCTCCTTTCTCAAGCACACAATTACACACCTACAAAGACCCACATGTGGCCTGTTTAGCAGAACACATCATAAACACCCAGTGATTATTTGCCAAGTGAACGAAAGCCCAGGTAGGAAAAGAGGCAAATGTCCATGATATTTGATCCTCGATTGTGAGTGGGGAGGAAACCCCGTCCTGGCTCATTACTCCTTTGCCCTGGAAGGAGGCCATTGTCCAGGTCGCTCCAACAATGCTTGAGACCCCTGGTGAACTGGGCAAGGAGGGCCTGTCTCTGAGAGGCAGCACACCTGTGTGCAGGTGGCAGGTGGGTCTGGCCTCCTCTGCGGTCATATAGCCACTTCCTACTGGGCAAGAGGGAGATAGCTGTGTTTACTTCATGGGGTTGCTGGGAGATTTCAGCAAGCTTTTGCAGCACTGCACCTAGGACATGGGGACTGTGAAAGCTTAGATGCTGCTGGTGTTTAGTGACGAAGATGCTGATGGTGCTGAGGAAGATGTCATAACCCTGCTGCCAACTTAGTGTACCCGGTGAGCAATGCTTGAGCACCTAGTGCATGCTGAGAACTGTGCTGGGTGGGGCGAGTGCAGGGATGAACTAGACCCTGGATGGGAGGAGACTCGGGGCTCACTGTGATGATCCCTGGACTCTAGGACTTGAGTGGGCAGGCTTCCTAAGAAGTGAACACCTCTGGTCTGGCAAGAGCCTTTGAGGAGGGACTCCTCCAGGATCTCAGGGGCCCCCATTTCCTGCTCTTCTCAGAAAGAGGGCTGTCTTTTGAGTCTGAGTGCCCTGGGGCAGCGAGGGTTATGAGAAAGCCATGGGGTGGGGACCCGGGCAGGATCATGTTACCTGCCTGGGAGCCCCTGCTTGGTAACAGGAGCTTGTGAGAGCCGGTCAGGCTCCAGGATTTGGGGAACTCCCTGGGCTTGGCGAGGTGTAGCACTCTATGAGTTTTAGGTGAATGGTGCTCTTTGTAAATGAATGGTGCTGGTGTAGTCTCTCCATTTGGTCCTTTTTGGCAAATGGACTTTGCCCTTCTTCTCCCTTCCCAGGATGGTGAGACAGAGGGAGTGCTCAGAGCCCGGGACATCAAGGACAGGCAGCCCCTCTGAGCATCTGCTGAATGAGCCACCTGAGGCCAGGGTCTGCTTGAGCTGGGATCGAAGCTTCTTATTCCTGGCCAGCTATTCCATTTGGGTCTCACAGGGACCACTCTTCATGGGCATTAAAAAAGAAAAAACTACAGAGATGCTAAAGGTCTGGGCCTCTGGGGACACGAGTCATTTCTTTTCTGGCCCAACTGTCACGTCTTCTTTTACAAAGGTCACCCGGTGTTGCTGTGTGGATGTGATTTATCTTTCTTAAAAACAGTGTATGGTTTAGAGGTGAATTTATTTATTTATTTTTTTAGAGGTGAATTTAGTAATTTAGTAATGCTTTTCTTTCTTAACATGTTTGGGGTTTGGGGTTTTTTTTTTTTTTTTGTAGTTTACCTCTAGCTTGTTGCAAGTCCCTTCCTAGTTGGATTTTAGTTGTCCCAGAATCCCATGGTGGGAGAGGCTTTTCTTTGGTGATTATGTGCTTTAGATCAGGAGTTGACTGGGGCTCCTTAGCTAGCTCCTTCGTCATCAGTGCAGCATGTTGTGCCCAGGAAAGAGGTGATAAATGACTTTTAAACAGAAACTCAGGCTAAGAGATGATGTCACTGGCTCCTTGGGAGGTCACTGCCCTGTCACTTGGTCCCCACATCATTCCAGCCCCAGGCCAGGCAGGCCTCCAAGCGGAAGCTCAGGTTTCTCTTATAAATCTCCAGCATCTTCTCAAAAACCAAAGAAGCTAGGACAAATTGTTAACCCTTGGTGTGAGTTCCCACCACACCCCCCTCATCCTGCCTTTTCCACCATGTGTTCCCTCCTCTCCCGTGCCAAGTCCCTCTTCCCAGGTCTCCAAGGCTCTGCACACTCTCCTTTGACCAACCGCTCTTTCCCCTGTTGTATTTGGCTGATTGTCCTTCCCAGTAGCTCAAGTGGTTCCTCTTTTGATAAGGTTCTGTGTGTGCCTCCAACAGGGTGGTCACTGCCCTGCTGTGTCTCCTGGCCAGGACCCTCCACCCTCCACCACAGCATTGTCACGCATGCCAGCTCTTGCCTGCCACAGGCTCTGAGCATCTCAGGGAAAGGGTCCTCTCATCTGCCCACCTGTGGGAGTAGGAGCGCCCAGAGTGGGAGCCAGGCTGAGCTTGCTGGATGACACGTGGTCCACGGTGGACACAGCAAAGCCATCGCTGTGCCTGATGCATCAGGGACCAGAGGGGTTGCGGGGCCGCTAGTTTGGGCCTTGCCTGTTTCTCAGCATCTCCTGTGAGATCTCAGCCTGTTCTGCGTTGCAGCACCGCCATTTGAGCAGAAGGGGTCTCTCCAGGCGCAGAACACAGGTTCCCTGCGCTAGAGCCTGGGAAGCTGCTGAGAGGAGCCTTGTCTAGTGAGGAGCAAGATTCCTGGACAATCCCGGCTTCACTGCTGTACAGAGAGGAACTCTGTGCCTCTCCTGTCTCCAAAGAAAGGCTCCTAAATTTGGCCTCCAGATAGAAGGTGTGCTTGCAAGACCCTTCCCCATGGAAGACAGCTTCTCATCTCCCTCCTAGCCTTAAACTCAAGTGTCCTTTTTGCGAAAATAAAATACACAGGGAAGGAGTTTCTCTCCCTTTATTGTTTTTTATATTTTAATTATTTTAATTTAAATATTTTATTTTAAATGTTTGTTTTATTAAATAAATTATTTAAATTATTTTAATTTATTTTATAATGGCAATTATCATGTACTGTAATCCCCAAATGGGGTAAGGTAAAACATAAATTAGACTACATGATTTATTTTAATTGAAGAAATACTTGACTTGCAATGTTAATTACTGCAGCACAGCAAAGTGATTCAATTATATATATATATATATATTCTTTTTTAAAATATTCTTTTCCATTATGGTTTATCATAGGATACTGAATATAGTTCCCTGTGCTATGCAGTGTGTCCTTGTTGTTTATCCATCCTAGATATAATAGCTTACATCTGCTAAGAAGTTTCTCTTTATAACAACATTTGTATGTGTGTAACATGTATTATTGGGAATTTCTTCCTGAACTGAATTTTTCTCCTATTGTCACAAGTAAATATCAACAATCAGCATACTAAGGATTTACAGTAAGAGTTAATTATATTTATTTGAATCACAGCATAATTTATCTGGATGTGGTATGCCAATTGACCAAACACCGTTTACCTGTTCATTTTCCAGTTAATCTGACACATCATTCTCATATTCTATTTTCCCACAGTAAGATAGCATCTCATATTTGTCAGGATGGCGGTTATCAAAAAGACAAAAAGTGCTGGTGAGGATGTGGAGAAATTGGCAGCCTTGTGTACTGTTGGTGGGAATGCAAAATGGTATAGCTGCTATGGAAAACAGTATGGAAGTACCTCAAAAATTAAAAATAGAACTAACATGTGATCTAATACTACTACTTCTGGGCATTTGTGCAAAAGAATTGAAATCAGGATCTTGAAGAAATATCTGCAGTCCCACGTTCATTGCAGCACTTGTCACAGTATCCAAGATATGCAAACAACCCAAAGGTCCATTGGGTTCCCCGGTGGCTCAGCAGGCAAAGAATTCACCTGCAGTGTGGGAGACCTGGGTTCAATCCCTGTGTTGGGAAGATCCCCTGAAGAAGGGAATGGCTAGTATTCTGGCCCACATCAGTACTCTGGCCTGGAGAATTCCATGGACTTATAGGGGTTGATGGGGTTGCAAAGAGTCAGACACAACTAAGTGGGTTTGACTTTCACTTTAAAGGTCCTTTGACAGCTAAGTGGATAAGGAAAATGTAGTACGTCTGTGTATACAATAGGATACTATTCAACCTGAAAAAGATGCCATTTGACACCATGGATGAACCTGGAGGACAGTGTGCTAAGTAAAATAAGCCAGTCATGCAGGAGTTGGAAAAAAAAAAAGTGATAGTTGTTTAGTCATGTCTGACACTTTGCGATCCCATGGACTGTAGTCTGCCAGGTGCTTCTGTGCATGGGATTTCCTAGGCAAGAATATTGGTGTGGGTTGCCATTTCCTTCTCCAGGGAGTCTTTCCAACCCAGGGATCGAACTTGTGTCTCCTGCTTTGGCAGGTGGATTATTTACCACAGAGGCCCCAGGGAAGCCCAAGCATCTTCTTATTTACCCTTTTTTTTTCACCAGTTCCCTGCATGACTGGTAACTGTTATTGCTGAGTGTTAACTCGTTTTAGGTTCTGTCTCCCGCTTAAGAGTGGGAAGAGGAGCTTGATCCAGCTAAGGAGACTGTTCTTCCCCTGAAGCCACGTCCAGTTGAGGTGAGACTGGTAGAGAGCCTTGACTCTGTCTTGCAGGGTGGACCCATGTGCCCAGGGCCTCAGGACACCAGTGAGCCCCTGCACCACCCTCTCTCTAAGCCTGCGTTCTCATCACGTCATGAGGACTCCTAACCAGCCTTCCTGTTACAAAGGGTCTGAGAACCCTGAGCAAAGGCAGAGCTGAGGGGAGAACCCACGGGTCTTGGCTTTCATGTCTGTAGACATGATGCATTGTGTCCCTCTCTAGAGTCAACAGAAGGCTCAGATGTCACTGAACCTGTGGCATTCTTTTTTTTTTTTTTTAAAGAAGTCAGGATTTTTAAACTATCTTAATGGGTTAATGAAACTATGAGACCTTATAATAACCTCTGCCAGTTATATTGACAGGTGTTTACAAGGTGAAATATTGTGGTACCTGTAATAGGAAAGATGAAAATTGTCATTTTATACATCTGGAAGAACAGTCACTTCTGATATGCCTATTTGGGTTTCAGGATGCTGCTGGTCTCTGTTCTTCTAAGACTTTGGCTTGTAAGAACCCAGATATGAACCCTCCTAGGTGAGTAACCATCTCCTTAATGCCATCTATCTCTTTGTTTTGGAAATTTGGAAAATTTTATATAACCTTTTTTAAAATTTTATTTATTTTAATTGGAGGATAATTTCTTTACAATATTGTGGTGGTTTTTGCCTTACATCGACGTGAATTACCTAGGGGTGAACCCGAGGTATTCTTAAGGACCACTCATCACTTCTTTTCATTGATCAGGAGATATCCTGAGAGGTGACATAGTTTTGTCTTGTAGATTCTATGAGAATTCTCCAGATGAAGAAATTGAATTGACTAAAAATGGGAATCTAATATTAGGACCCTATTATATATAACGTGCTGTGATTCATGGGGTCACAAAGAGTCGGACACGACTGAGCGACTGAACTGAACTGATATATAACCTAATAATTATTAAACCTGTCTTGTATTTATTGAGCATTTACCCTGTGCCAGGATCAGAGTGAAGCAGTTCTCATTTCTCTTGCCAGTGTTCCAGGGGTCCTGCCTGGAAGTTTGCAGGATGGTGGGATGAGTCTAGGCTCCCAACCACACCACCCAGCTTCCAACCTGGTTCTGCCAGTTACCAGCTGTGAAGGTTTGACTCACTCTGGGCCTCAGTTTTCTCATTGGTGTGAAGTGGATAACAATAACCCAGAAATCATAGGGTTTGGGGGAGTATGAAATGGGTTAACACATGCCAAACACTTACAGCCTGCTGCACAGTAAGCCATCCAAAAATGTTATTTGTATCCATGTTATGCAGAAAAGAAAGTGGAATCAGAGAGATTAAGCAACTGATTTTGCTGGAATTTCATCCAAGGCTGCTTTATGCAAAGCCCAGCCTCTTTCTGACCTGCATAGCCAGCTGGGTTACCACAGAGCTGAGAAGGAAAGAAGCGACCTGGAAAGGAGCGTTTTTTACTGATTCTACCTTCCTGCAGAGACCCTGTCTTTCCAGGATGGTTCCTGCAAGTTCCTCACTCTTGCTGCACTCCTTCTTATTAGCCTTCAGAGGGCACCATTGAGCTGCATTCACCCAGTTTAGGCCAAGGGACCTCGGAAATTACACAGGAGGAAAGGAGAAGGAAACTCAGGCTGAAATCCCAACTGCTAAGACTTTTGTCTTTATGACAAGCAGCTCTTACAAAAACAAAATTGCCCCCTTGCAGGAAGAAGGGGACTTTTCAGAAGTGAAGGTTATTACAACGTGTGTTGTTTTCTTTGCTCCAAGTACTTTAAAAAGGATAAAGATACCTTAAAACACACACACACACACACACACACACACACACACACACACACACACACACAAGCACACACCCCTCTGGAAACAGTGTCAGACTCTGCAGCCTTAACCTTGTCAAGGATGGAGTCTTAGCCTGGCTGACCACCGAGAGAAAAGACAAATGTTTGTCTCTGGTTAATGCTAACAGGAATCTAACCCGTCAGAGAGAATGGGAGTCCTGCAAAATAATTGAGAGCAATTTACCCTTTGCTTATTTGCCAAAACTGAAGTGCTGAACCCAGTGGCTTCTCTGGAAGCTTTCAACAAGAAAGGCCAAGTGTCCGGATGCTCCAAGAACCGACTGTGCTCACCTGGGGCATTAACACGCCCACCCTCCCGCTCCCTGGACTGACCCCTGATGCCGGCCCCTGCCAGCAGCCTCCTGGAGACTTGTCACAGTCCCCATAATTACCCTTTTATCCCATAAATGGTGCATGTTCATAGGATTACTATTTCTCTCTCCCCCCAGGCGTAGGCTAAGTGTGGAAGAGCTCCCGGCTCCAGAGAAAACAGTTCCAATCCCACTGCTCCTGGACATGATTGACAAGCATTTTCTGCCCAGCTCTGAATGGAGGCACCTTCAAATGCATTAGACCAGGGGTCCCCAATCTCCAGGCCCCAGACGGATACCTCCTGTCAGATCAGCAGCAGCATTAGGTTAGAAATAAAGGGCACAGTGAATGTGGTGCTCTTGAATCATCCCCAAACCATCACCTCTCTCCACCACTCCTCCAGCCACCATCCATGGAAAAACTGTTTTCCACAAAACCAGTCTCTGGTGCAAAAAAGGTTGGGGACCTCTACATTAGGCCGTTTTGTCTCTGCCAACAATCTGTGACCATCTCTGTACCCTGTAAATAATCTCTATACCCTGTAAAATGGTACAGGGGGATAAGGTGGCCAGAATGCCACTCAGCTACGAGGGTTTGGGGAGGTTCTAGGTCCTCTGATGTAAGTCCAGGAGACTTTAATGGCCAGATCTTAGCTGAAGATGGATCACTCAGCTTCACTGGCTCTCTCTCCTCTCTTCTTGCAGGGCTTTCCAGGATCATGCTGTTAAGATCTCTTCCCTCTGTCTCCCCCTGCCCCATCCCCCAACTCATGCCTTCTCTCACCCTCCAAAGTTCACCTTTATCCAAAGGTCCTCCCTTTGGGCAGAGCCATTGGGGCCCATCTGGTGGAGTCTAATGTGAACACAGAGGCCTCTGCAGGTCACCCCCGGGCCCTGATCCTGGCCTCAGCTTTCCTGGCTTCATGTTCATGTCCATCTCATGCAGCCCTGGCATGACTTTCGCTCTGTAAAATGCAGATGCTTCCATAAGGGATGAATGACTTCATCCCTAACGTCTTTGTGTGATTCTAGCTTACAGCTCCTTTGCTGACAAAAATTAGGAGTGGGAAGTGGAAGGAAGAGGAACGAGGACCAAGGCACTGAAGAGCCTTTAGTAGAGCCTGGTCTTGAGGATGGGTCCCCAGTCCACCTCGGTGATTTGAGCTGTGCTTCAATCCAGGCCATCTACACTATTTCAAAACAACCTTGCCCTCCGCACCCACCCAAGTCAGCAGAGAAAGGTGGAGACAGACCTGAATATTAGTGGTGCGCCCCCTAAGCCCTTTGAAGGCATCGGTGAGGTCTGACAATACATTCTCTTTTCCGCCGTGCGGTGCAGGTGACCGTGAAACACTCCTCAGGGACACAGAAAATCAAATTCAACTCTAGAAACCACTTAATTCTGTTCCTGGAAGGGTCAGTTGTAAAAATGAAGCTTTCCTTTGAAAGGACTTTAGAGTAAAAATAGAAATCAGAGACACAGTTAATCTTTTACAGGCTTCGGTGGGTTTTTTTTTTTTTCCCCCTCTTTCATTTGTTTATGAAATGTTTCTGCTCCTCACCTTTGGGAAGAAATTTCACACCCCCTCTGAATTTGCCATTACTTGAAGCACTGGACTAAAACTTGTCCTCAATTCAGCTTAAGAAAACCCTTGGAGGAGCTCTCCAAGTCCATCTTTTGGACTTCAGTTCTGGAGAATCTTCAAAGGTCTATACCTCACTGCTCCATCAGTAACCCCAACCCAGAAAGGGCACCCTCTGGAGATCACTGAGGTGTGATCCTCTGGGGATCATCTGAGCAACAGCCAGGTCGCTGGGCAACCCCAAACACACATAGCCAGGCTCCATGTGGCTGGTATCTTTTCCCCCCAGGCAGGAGGCAGCTGGACTCTCACTTCCTACTAGCAGCTCATAGTCGCTGACCAGGGGCACAGACATGTCCTGTGCTCGCCCGGCCCCTTTCTTCCCTTTGTGTTCGGCCAGGATGGTCCTGAAAGTCACCCTGCTGCCATGAGTGCAGCGTGGCGTCTGAGCTCATGGGGTGCGGGCCTAGGGGAGGAGGAAGGAGGGCAGAAGCCCCCGATGTTACCAGGCAGCCTCCTCATGGTCCTGCTCTCTCTCTGTCCCTCTTTCTTTCCCACTCTTCCCACCTGGTGACTTTTGCCATGAATCCCTTTCCTCATAGATGATAGAGTCCCTGATCCCCACTCTCCCAACATTTCTGGAAGGTTGGAAGAAGACAGGCAGACTCCCCATGGGGGCCATTCTTTGCAGGACACCGCCGAAGACTGCTCCTCAAATGAACGAGAAGAGAGCCAGTGTCTTTTGATTTCTGCAATGAGCCTGGCTGCCTCTTAAGACCTGGCCAGGCTCAGAGCCTCCACGGGGCCCAGGCCACCTCCAGCCCCCAGAAAGTCTAGCTGTGGGGCACAGCAGCACCCGTTTGGGTGGGTGGGGGGTTGGCAAACCCAAGGGCCTCCTCCCTGCATTTCTTCTGTCACATCTGCTGAATTCAAGCCTTGGAACTGACCCCACCCACTTCCCAACAATCCGCGGCATCTAATTGCTCCTTCCTTTTCATTTTATTTAGTAACTGGGTTCAGCCCAGGAAACCCTGGCTTCCAATCTTTGAGTGTTTTGACTCAGGGACCGTAAACTGTCTGATTTCTTGGACAAACACAATCTTGAGGAATTTTTCTCTTTACACAATGGCCTGGCTGTGTGAATGTCATGGTTCCCCATTCAGGCCTTGGTAGGTTTTTATTTTTTTTCCCTTCCTACAGACGTCAATCTACTTAAAATAAATATTCCCTTTGGTTTTGGGGGCCCTTTCCTTTGGATTACTCACGTTTATCTCTGGGATTAGAAAGCAGCTGGGAAGCAGAGATAGGAGGGCAGGAGAAACCGGCCACACCAAGAAACCCAAGTCATGCTGGAGATTTTTAGCCAGTCTGGAACTCACCTTTGGCTTTGTGGATTATACTCATTGACTACATGAGGCCATCAGCCTGTGTGGTTTCCTTTTTAGAAAGGCTGCTAACTCCCTCTGCCCCTACTTCCCCTCCCCTGGGACCCCTTCCTATCCTCCCGCCCACCCCCACCACCCACCCCGCACATCGCATCCCCTCCACTGAGCCGAGTCATCTTTCTGAAGCAAATCTGGTCCTGTTCCCCCTATTGCCCCATTAATATTGTTTAATTGCTAAGTCTTTCCAACTCTTTGACCCACAGGCTATAGCTTGCCAGGCTCCCTTTGTCCAAGGCATTTTCAGACAAGAACACTGGAGTGAATTGCCACTGTCTCCCCTAGTCCCCCACCGGAAGTCTCTGAGGACTTGAATTAAAGTCCCATTGCTCAGGCAAGGTGGGCCCATCACAGTATGGCATGACTCTCTTCTATTTCTTGTGGCTTTCCCTCTATAGACCACGATACAGGCCACCCGAGACCAGGGATCCCACCTTGGCGTTTGGCATGTGTGATCCCTTCTGCCTGAAATACCTTTTCTTTTTCCTGCTGGATTCTTCCTCGTCCATAAAGACCTACTTGAGTTTTCACTGTGTGACAGCCTTGCAGCCTTGCTCGTGGCTACCAATTTTCACATTGCACAAAGCTGCTGGCTGACTGCTGTTCTTATCATTTCAACCCAGATACACTGGTCAGTGCTCTTTTCTTTTTCTCTTTCTCCCTCTTTGTCTTCCTCTTCATGTCTCCCTTTTCTTGGTAGCTTATAAAGTTATCTTTGAAATCTCCACTGGGACCTCTAAGATACCTGGCATTCTACCAAAAAAAAAAAAAAAAGAAAGAAAGAAAGAAAGGTTGCCATGCTGACTTTTGCATTATCAAATATCTTCCATGCCTTGACACCGACTAGGCACCTTCTGTTTGCTATCTCACTGAAATATCATACCCACCCAGGGAGTTGCATCTTATTTCTTGTTTTCACACAAGATCGACTGAAGCTTAGTGAGTTTAATTCCTTTTCAAGGTCATACTGTTAGCAAATGTGGAGTTCAGACTCAAGTCTCTCTGAGCCCAAAGTCTGGGTGTTTTTGTGGTGCCGGGCACCGGCAGGGGACTCCAAGGCTGAGAGAACCTGGGCTCCAGGTGGGGTCTCATGTGAGCCCTTGACCTTCCAATCCTGAGAATGAGATAGAAGTGTTAGCATGCAGTGCTCAGGATGGCTGCTATGTGCAAAACAAGTTCATCAGAAAATGATTGCCAAAAAAAAAAAAAAAAAAAGAAAAGAAAAGAAAATGATTGCCATTGTTCAGCATCAGAAGAGAGTAAG
Source organism: Ovis aries (assembly GCF_016772045.2). Lineage (NCBI taxonomy): Eukaryota > Metazoa > Chordata > Mammalia > Artiodactyla > Bovidae > Ovis > Ovis aries. Next base: position 29,444,141 of record NC_056074.1, on the reverse strand, counting down.
CTCCAGAGGGCTTTTACCCCCTTCCCACTGTCAGTTCCTATCCCAGCCCAAATGTATCATGCTTTCTGCTCAGAGAAGCTCATTCCTGGGGAAAGGGGTGCAGTGAGTCTGGATTGCTGGTAAAAACCAGGCTTTTGTGTCTTTTGATGTTGATCAGGCAGGAGTGGATTCATGGATTGTGATGGTTGATGTCCAGTTAAAACTGGACATGAAACAACAGACTGTTTCCAAATCGGGAAAGGAGTACGTCAAGGCTGTATATTGTCACCCTGCTTATTTAACTTATATGCAGAGTACATCATATGAAATGCTGGGCTGGATGAAGCACAAGCTGGAATCAAGATTGCCAGGAGAAATATCAATAACCTCAGATACACAGATGACACCACCCTTATGGCAGAAAGCAAAGAAGAACTAAAGAGCCTCTTGAAGCAAAGTGAAGGAGGAGAATGAAAAGGTTGGCTTAAAACTCAACATTCAGAAAACTTAAGATCATGGCATCCAGTGCCGTCATTTCTTTGCAAATAGATGGGGAAACAATGGAAACAATGACAGACTTGGGGGCTCCAAAATCACTGCAGATGGTGACTGCAGCCATGAAATTGAAAGATGCTTGCTCCTTGGAAGAAAAGCTATGACCAACCTAGACAGCACATTAAAAAGCAGAGATACTACTTTGCCAACAATGGTCAGTCTAGTCAAAGCTATGGTTTTTCCAGTAGTCATGTATGGATGGGAGAGTTGGACCATAAAGAAAGCTGAGTGCCAAAGAATTGATGCTTTTGAACTGTGGTGTTGGAGGGGACTCTTGAGAGTCCCTTGGACTGCAAGGAGATCCAACCAGTCCATCCTAAAGGAAATCAATCCTGAATATTCATTGGAAGGACTGATGCTGAAGCTGAAACTCCAATACTTTGGCCACCCGATGTGAAGAATGGACTCATTGGAAAAGACCCTGATGCTGGGAAAGATTGAAGAAAGGAGAAGAAGGGGATGACAGAGGATGAGATTATTGGATGGCATCCCCAACTCAATGGACATGAGTTTGAGCAAGCTCTGGGAGCTGGTGATTGATAGGGAAGCCTGGCGTGCTACAGTCCATGGAGTCGCAAAGAGTCGGACACGACTGAGCGACTGAACTGAACTGAACTGATGTTCAGGTACTCTGTGGAGACCAGGTAATGCCGAGTGAAGGGTGGAAAGACTTATGTCAGTGGAGTGTTGGGGGAAGGGGGTTGGAATTTTGCGGAGGAGGGGAACACACAGCCCTCGGTTGCTCTGAGCTGGGGTCAGACTGGACTCTGGTTGAGGGCTGCTGAGTGAGGGGTATGAAGGTGGGTGCATTCTTGGAAGGACGCAGCATGATTCCTGCCTGCTTGGCTCCTGTTCTTTATTCCTATCCCTTCTTCCAGGGCTAGAATCCACTAGAATCAACCCGTGTTTGCTCATTAGAGCACCTAGTGTGTACAAGCCACTGGGAGGTACACAGTTGTAAGCTGCAGGCCCCATTCTTGAGCTTAGGCTGGGGAGGGATAAGGTAGCGCTAGTGGCAAAGAAGCCGCCTACCATTGCAGGAGACGTAAGAGATGCAGGTTCGATCCCTGGGTCTGGAAGATTCTCTGAAGAAGGGAATGACTACCCACTCCAGTATTCTTGCCTGGAGAACCCCCTGGACAGAGGAGCCTGAGGGGTGTGGTCCATAGGGTCACAAAGAGTCAGACACAGCTGAAGTGACTTATCACGCACGCACACAGACTTATTCCTTTAACGCTATTGAGTGAATGCCTTACTATCTTTAGGGGTGAGGTGGGGGGAAGACCCACACGGCATCACATCGGGTGGTGGCAGTGGCTGTTGTGCACGAGGAGCTGGAGAGCGGGGAGCGCCTGTGGAGCTCACACCGTTCTCCAAGGAGCCGTTGGGAAACCTCACAGAGTGGGGCATCCCTGACCCACAGCCAGGTCCGAGCTGACCACCAGTGCAGCCCCTGGGCCTGGCGCTCCCCACTGCTGTGGCAGGAGGACCTGTGGTCTGCCAGTTGGTTCTGCATACGGACCATTCAGACAGCAAACTGAAAGTGGCTCTTGCCCAGGAAATCCAGTAGATGTGTTGTCCTGGTGACCCGATGGTGCCCTTTAGTCCCAAGGCCCCTGTTCAGGTATCCTCATCCTCCCTTAGACCTTTTCCTGTGATTAGCGAGACAGCAGCTCCCAGCATGAGTGTGTGTCTCTGACCTGTCACCCTCTTTCAGCACTGCTTTCTTTGTTCCCCAGCCATCAGCCAGGAGCTCAAGGGAGGCCCAAAGCCTGACCCTGTCTTGGCCTCCTCCCATCTCAAAGAAAGCCCATGGCCACCTGGCTTTAGAAACCTCTTGTCTGGGGCTAACGGCATCTCACCAACAGTGTCAGCTCCAGTGACGCTGACGTTGGTGGTTAACAGTGGTGTCAAAGTTGCCTGGTGCCCAGATCACGGCTCTGAGTGTCTACCCACCTTGGTTCTTCAAAAACAGGAAGTCACCCCAGGCTGGTGTAAGTCAGCCCCAAACCCAGAAGCTTAGATCTCATTAGCGCTCAGAAAGTTGGTGTAAAACTTGGCAAGTTTGGTGTGTTTTTGCCTCTTCCAGAAGCCTGGGTGTTTCTTCCTGTCCTCACTCTCGGCTTCTTGGTTGAGACCTGGAGGAAGAGACAGTGACAGGGAGGCTGAGCCCAGCCCAGGGGTTTAAGGACTTCTTGCTCTGCCCACAGATGGAGGATAAGGTCTCAGATCCTAGAACCTAGGGGTGCTTGTGTGTTTTTTGGTCCAAACAGCAGCCTCAGGACCAAAGTGATACATCCATGTATTTCACCATTAGGAGTAAAGATACTCTAAAAATACCAGTCGTGCTTTTTAGGAGGAATGCTTTTCACTTTGTTCTAAGCTGCTATTTGGGGGGTAGATCAAGATACAGACACGATGACTCAGGCTGCTGCTGATCAGGGCAGGAAGAAAAGAACAAGACCAGGGGGTCACGCCTGCAGCCTGTGTTCACGTCAGGACAAGAGCATCCTGCGTCAGACGCACAGGCTGAGCCTGGATCATCTCCCCCGGGTCAGGTGACAGGGTGCAGCCCACACATCTAACGGGCATAAGACTTCTCCCCCATGGTCTGCTGCAGGCATACATGCCCTCTGTCTTCCTCATCTTCTAACTTCCATCCACTCTGATCTCTTCGCCTCTTCTGAATCAGAATTCCTTTCTGTGGAAATGAGTGGCCTAGAGGTCTGAGAGAGGGAACATAGAGAATAAATGTGTTATCTTGCTGGTTGTCGCTGAGATGTGGCTGGCACTTCCCTTGCATTTGATGATCAGCTGCAGAGGGCTTCCCAGGTGGCTCAGCAGTGAGGAATCTGCCTGCCAAAGTAGAAGATGTGGGTTCGATCCCTGGGTTAGGAAAATCCCTTGAAGAAGGAATGGCAGCCCACTCTGGTATTCTTGCCTGGAGAATCCCATGGGCAGCAGACTCTGCAGGCTACAGTCTGCAGGATGGCAAAGAGCTGGACTAAGCAACTAAAAATGTCATAACCTGGAAAGGGCTTCACAGGTGAAGCTGACTTCTGGGGAGAGAAAGGGGGATTTGAAACCAAGATCCAAAAAATAAATCCAAGAAAGGGAGGTTGTGGGAAGGATTCATGCTGGATAATCTCTGAGCACTGCTCCCTGCTGGGGGAGAGCAGACTTGCTTTCCCCAGCTCTCTCTGCCCCTCATCTGCCCCACCACCATCCCCAGACTCCCCGTGTGCCATCTTGGAAACAAGCATGCATCAAGGACTCCAGACTCCTCTGGGCTCTGCTGTGCTTTGTGGCCCAGAGGAGGGTGACTGGGTGGGAGAGAAGTCGAGAAACTTTACAGTTTTGTCTGGGGACATTTTCGAAGTCATGTTTTATGAGACAGATCACATCCGATGCAACACGAACCCATGGCCAAGCCGTGAGATGCATATGTTCTCAGGCTCTGGAACCCTATGGGAAATTTTCTATAGGCCCCCACAGCCTGGGAAACTGGCCTGGAGGTTTTATAGAGTGACTAATATCCTACAGGGATCCTCCGGGTCCTAGGACTCGCACTGAGGTCAGTAAATCAGCCCCTCTTAGAGCAAAACCCCTGGGACCATCCGTGTCCATCTGGAAGAAACTAGTCACAGAAGAACAGATTGAGGACTTTAAATTCTCTTTCCCACCTCTCACCCAGCCGTGTGTTTACACATCATTTTATATCTTCTGTTGGGAAATCCCAAAGCCTCTGAAAGGCACACAGAGATTCTCAAGCTTCAGGCAAAGGTATAAAAATGTTGGATGAAGGGAAGGGAGTGGTGCTGGAAAAAAAAGGAGAGAGAGACACAAAGAGAGAGACAACACAGAAAGAAGTGAAATGGCCAAGGAGAGGCTGAGTCTCGTCTCAGCATTATAATGCTGAGATTATATTATTATATAATGTTATATATATTATATAATGTTATATATTTTTTCTTTTTTAAATATAAATTTATTTTAATTGGAGGTTAATTACTTTACAATATTGTATTGGTTTTGCCATACATCAACATGAATCCAGCACGGGTATATTATTATATAGTGTTATATAGTAATATATATAATAATTATAATATTATATAATGTTATATAGTATTATAACGAATCCTAAAGGAAATCAGCTGTGAATAGTCATTGGAAGGACTGATGCTGAAGCAGAGACTTCAGTATTTTGGCCACCTGATGCGAACAGCCGACTCGTTGCAAAGACTCTGATACTGGGAAAGACTGAAGGCAGGAGGAGGAGGGGAAGCAGAGGATGAGGTGTTAGATGGCATCACCATGAGTCTGAGCAAACTCCGGCAGATGGTGAAGGACGGAGGAGCCTGGCGTGCTGCAGTCCATGGGGTCGCATAGAGTAGGACTCGACTTGGCAATAGAGCAACAATCCTGTCACATTTGACACCATGGGGTACCACCATGGGGATGTTTACGTTGTAGGACTGGGTGACACACTGTCACAGAAACGCAATTTCTTTCTCCCCCATTTGGGGATATTGACCAGTAGGGGATGTGATGTGTGTACTTGTTTAACTGGTCGTCGCTAACCTGGGGGCTCGTCCCCACGGCCAGACAGACATGGCATCTGCTCCGTTACTGTCCGGAGGGAGAAGGGCCTCCCACTCCCTCATCAGCATGAGCTGCTGACACCCTGACTTCACACTGTCAGCCCGGGTCCCCGGCAAGTGGATACATCTGTGACTCGGTGTGATTCTCCTGCATCAGCATAGGTAAAGCTGAGGCTGGGAGAGGTCCCGGGAGGCAGAGTGGACACTGGGGGCTCCAACCAGGAGAGGAACTGGCAGATTACGCTCTCGCCCCTGCTGGTCTGGCTAGTGGTTGATAAGTGATCTTCAGAGAAGTAGGGGGAGCCGTCTGTCCCTGCTTCCTTGCAAAAACCATGACTCAGGAATATGGTTCACATCCTCAGGATGGCAGAGGAGCTAAAAATAAACCGTGACCAAAAAGACCCCGGCAAGGGGCGGGGGTGGGGACGGGAGAGGGCGGGGTGGCAGTGGCGCTGGGGGAAGGCGAGAAAGAGGAGAAGGGAGGAGGAGGAGGGGAGAGGAGACCACACAAGGAGAGGGAGGGGTGGGGTCAGAGCCTGGGCTCAGAGTGGGGAGAGGGAGGGAGAGAGAGTCCTGGAGGGAAGACGTGTCTACTGCACAGACATGACATTTAGCTTTGAAATGGTGACACAGGCTGGACACTTGGCTGAGGGTCATCTCTGCTCCCTTTGTCCCTAAATGGCAATGTCCCACGCTCAGCACTGGACTCCATCTCCCTCAGTGATGTCCTAAATGTCTTTAGTCACCAGTTCTGTGCTGGGAACCCCAAATCTTCATCTCTGACTCTAATCCCAACCAAGTCTGATCAGTCTGTTCAACTGCCCCCAGCACTGGGTACCAACATTCCTCTGTGGGCTCCTTGGGATCTGAGGTGTGGGGAAGGGGGTGTAGAGGGGCTAATGTTTGGGGGCCCGCCTAGCTTCAGTCTAGCACATCTCCCTTTGATCTTGTGGGTTGGCCAAAAAATTCCTCTGGGTTTGTTCAGAAGATGTTACAGGAAAAACAGAGTGAACTTTTTGGCCAAACTCATATTTTATGTATTAAGTTTCCTCCTAAGATTTTTTTTCGGCCGCTTTAAAAAAAAAAAAAAATTGCCAACCATTGACTTTGGGTTGAAACTGTCTTTGATGAAATTTAAAATATCCCTAGTTAGAGTGCCCCACCCCTTTCTGCTCCCCACCACCCCTCCTCCTTTCCTTCAGTGTTTCAGCCATCCTCCCAGTGTGCAGACCCAGATCTAAGAGCATGGGAGGAGCGTGGTTCCTGCCTACACCAGATCCCGCCTGCATGCATGCGGCCTGCTCAGTTGCTCAGTTGTGTCCGACTCTTTGAGACCCCATGGACTATGACCCACCAGGCTCTTCTGTCCATGGGATTTCCCAGGCAAAAATACTGGAGTGGTTGCCATTTCCTGCTCCAGAGGATCTTCCCGACCCAGAGATCTAACCCATACCTCCTGCATCTCCTGCATTGGTAGACAGGTTCTTTACCAGTGAGCCACCTGGAAGTCCATGGATCCTGCCTGTTGCTGCGGAAATGCTTCTGGGGTTCGGCACTTTCTTGCCCACCTCCTGTGGTCCAGGACCCTTGGCCCTTGCCTTGCCCCCCCCACCCCGTGCCACCTATAAGGACCTAGATGGCTGTGCCATCTAACTAGCCTCTCTCACCTCTCCTGCTCTGTTTATGTTCAGTTCAGTTCAGTTCAGTCTCTCAGTCGTGTCCGACTTTGCGACCCCATGAATCGCAGCACACCAGGCCTCCCTGTGCATCACCAACTCCCAGAGTTCATCCAAACTCACGTCCATCAAGTCAGTGATGCCATCCAGCCATCTCATCCTCTATCGTCCCCTTCTCCTCCTGCCCCCAATCCCTCCCAGCATCAGAGTCTTTTCCAATGAGTCAACTCTTTGCATGAGGTAGCCAAGGTATTGGAGTTTCAGCTTTAGCATCAGTCCTTCCAAAGAACACCCAGGACTGATCTCCTTCTGAATGGACTGGTTGGATCTCTTTGCAGTTCAAGGGACCCTCAAAAGTCTTCTCCAACACTGTCTGACAAAATCTCTTTCACCTACACTTATGCTGGTGCCCACCTTTCGAAACCTCCAGTGCCTCTCATGGAAATCTTCTGACCTGAAGTCAAAAGGCCCTGGGTGGGTGCCCCAGCGGTTTGACCCATCTCTCTATCTGGTCCTCCCTTTTGAGATACAGACCTCCTTCAGTCCTCCCCCTCTTCAACCCAGGAATGTGCCCCACTCTTTAGAACTCCCCCAGATTTGCCCATCTTTTTCTTTTAAAGTTAACCTTCTCTATGTGCTTCTCCGAGACGCCCCTGTTTATTGCAGCCTAAGGATTTTTGCAAATCCTTACAGTCTCTCCGGTCTGCCTTGCATAGTTTAGTATTTGTTTACACACAGCTTATCCCCAAGCCTGGCCTGGGCCCTGATGCCACACATGCAGCTCCCAGCCGCTAGCTGGGAGGCCCTCCAGCCTCTGGCTCCATGGAGCTGGCCCTCTCTCCTGCCCCCACCCCTCACCAAGGCACAATGGGCCACTTGGGCCCACTAGCCTTGTTTCTGAGCCACAGTCTCCCGGGGGCGGGGGCGGGGTGGGGGGTGGTCAGGCCTCAGTTTGACATAACTGCAGCGTCTATTGCTGCTTTGGATTAGTTCCAGCATCCTCCACCTTGACGCCACTAGCAGGAGTGTCATCATGCCCCCAGGCTTTCTTTTTTAACATTTTTTTGGCTGCGCTGGGTCTTTACTGCTGTGACTGGACTTTCTCTAGTCCTGGTTCGCCGGCTTCTCGTTGCGGTGGCTTCTCTCGCTGTGGCTCCCGGGTTACCAAGCGCGGCTTGGTAGTTGTGGCGCCCGCCTTAGTTGCTCTGCCGCATGTGGGATCTTCCTGGACCAGGGATCGAACCCCAGATGCCCTGTATTGGCAGGCAGATTCTTTAGCACCGGACCACCAGGGGAGTCCTCCAGCCTTTCTATTTTCCTTTCTCAGTGGAGCCCGCTGGGCACGTTCTTATTCGCTACACTGGGGCCACTCTGGCCTCTTCATCTCTCGGAGGGCCAGGCTGCCTCCAGCCAGGGCCTTCCCACTCCACCTCCCTTCCTGCTATCTTGGGCTGGGTCACTCCTACTCACCCTCCATATCCCTGGGGGATGCTAGAAGTCACTTCCTGGGGAGCACTTACCCTACTGGGTCAGATCCCACTGATACTTGCTTTCAGAGCATCCTGTGCTTTTCTTCCACAGCATTTTGCACACGTGCAACCATGTGCTTAGTGCCTTGTTTACACACTTTCCCCCAGTGGCCCTATGCACCATTTGGATGAGGTCCTAGCTGGTATTTTTTTCTGCTTTGTCCCTAGCGCTGAGAACACACAGTGTCAGGCCCAGGGCAGAAGCTCTTGATTGAAATCTACACAAGATGTGCTGTGGACGTGACTTGGAAGTCAGAGGCCAATTGGTCCAGGACCCAAGGGTATGTCCTTCCAAACACACTGTGAGCTTGTTTGCCTTTTGCCTTGTGTTGAGCCAAGAATTAGCTTGGAGGGGATGTTCTCGCCCTCCTGTGTTTTCTCTCAGTCCTTGCAACAGAAAGTCTGGCTTTGGCTCAAATTTTCCACTCCTCTAAATATCCATGGCAACGTTCCCCTCCTCATCTCCCGATCTCCCCCAGCCCTGGCACAGACTGCAAGCTGGCAGATGAATGGACACAGAAGACAACGCTTCTGCTAGTCCTCCCCTTGAATCTCTGGGCCAGTTCCCTTTCTGTCTTCTGGATCTGCAGGAGACTCCTCACACCAAGTACTGGGAGAGGCAGAGCTGGAAATCAGGAAAGGGTGAGAACCAGTCGCCTGAACAGGAGCACAGTCCTTGGAAAAACAGCTTGGAGCCTGGAGGTCAAGGCTGGTGTCTGAGATATAGCTGCAGAGCATCAGTCATGTTGGGTAAAAAAGCTCCATTGTATATACCCATCCATCCATCTATCCATGTAACTTTCCAACCAGTGTTTACTGAGTGCCCACCATGCCTTGTGTTCTCACGGATCTCACAGTCTATTGGGGATGCCAGAGCCCTGAACAAGTCACCAGATCATGAGTTACATGAGTTAGGGCCTGGAAGGAACAACAGGGTTCAGGGTGGGAAAATGTGTGGCCTCTGCTTTGAACTTTGAAGGTCAGTATGAGATACGTCTAAGGTGACCAGGTTCATCTTGCTTCCCTTCTTCCACTCCACCCAAGGATTATTCTGTCTTTCAATAACTTTTCTTTCTTCTCTCATCTCTAATCCAATCTCATATATTTACATCCCAGGTTTCTGCTAAGTTCTCTCTCTGCTAGCCTTTGGTCTTTTTAGGTCTTTGTTTCCTATTTATCAAGAAGTTTGAAAACCTCAAAGCTTTCCTTTTCATTATCATTTGGCTTATTCCAATGAAAGCCCTGGAGTCCCATGTTCAGGGTCATCCCCCCAAGTCACTAAATCTCACACACTTGGAAGGTTGGAAGTGAGCTTAAAGATAAATGTACCCAGTCCTTTGATCTTCATCTTTATCCCCCTCCCCCAGCCTTTCCCTCTCTCTGTCTCTCCTCATTCTCCACCACTCCATTCCTTTGCTCTTTCTCACCTCCTGGTGTTTCTGTCCTGTCTGTCTTGTGGGATGACAAGTGGTCACAAGATATGAAGGAGAGCCTTTCTGCTAGAGCAATTTGGGTTTTTTTTTCAGGCACGTGGAGAGATCTTGTTTCAATTATCGCCTTTTTGATATGGGTCAAGTTGATTTGCCACAGTTCTGTGCCTCTGACTTCATCATTGCCCGTTTTTGTCTTATTGTCTTTGTTCTGTGAAACTCGTGGGAGAAGGAACTGGGTAATTCATTTTTCTTTTGCTGAAGAAGAGAAGACTCGGAGATGGGAGGATCCAGGAACATCTGGACTGTGCTTTTTGGTAAGTAGTACCTAGCTTTGTTAAATCCTCTCTCCCGTTCTTTCTTGATGCAAAATACTTGAAGAGTAGAAAAATGACATGTAATATCTGAGTGGTCCTTCTCCCCTGAATATCAAGGGATCTAAGCTCAGTGGCTGGCTAAGGTAGTAAGCCTGGGGGTACCATGGAAATAGCAGGAACCACAGTGTGGCCATTAATTAGCTGGGCAACCTTGGGAAAGTTATTTCATCCTTCTGAGCCCCATTTTGTCCTTGGTCAAATGAAAACAGACTAATAATGACTTCCTAGGTTGTGTGTGAGGATGGACTCTTATGAAGGTACCTAAAACACCCATTCAGTTGCCAGACGCACTCCCCTCATTCCAATTATTAAGCATTTACTGAACAGCTCACATTTGATTCTGCAAATTGTACAGAGCCTGGGCCATGCCTTTGGGGGTGTAGCGAAGAAGCAGCCAAGATTAGGGGGGATCAGGTTGCAGACACAGTCCGCTCCTCTCCCTAGGGGGCTGGCTCTGAGCTGGGGGGTCAGGGCCCCTCTCCCCAGAAGCTGTCATAGCTCAGGAACTGGCCCCTGTGCCAGCATCTGGATCTTCTTAGATTTACGTCTGGACTCCTTCTGCTTGTCTTGCAGAATCACTTATCAGCAGTGAGCAGGCGGGGCTTTGACTTTCTTCTCTGTGGTCCAGCCCGTTGACTTCCTATCCATAAACAGCCTGGAGCGGGTCAGGAAAATCACTCCCGGGGCTATGTGCTCCCTCCGCCTCCTTGACCTCAGGTGCTGCCTATCTGAGGCTGATGCAGGGCTTCCTCTAGTTCTCCTTCCTTCTTCCTCTCCTTAGCTGAGAGGTGCTTAGGCACTGGATGGAAGTTTCAAAATTGTTTGAAAGAGCAAGTGTGGAGGACTGTCTCCTCTCTCCATCCATTCCTATTGAGATGCTCCTGCCAGCCACCCCCTTCCCTCAGGCTTCTTTCCACTTCCTTGCGATCCTTCTCTTACATTTGTGAACTCGTGAGTCCCCAGGCAAAGGCTGGTTGCAGTTTTGGAACTTGACCTTCCATTAGTGGTGCCCTGGAGATAACACCCGTCCTTGTTCTGTGCTGGGGGTCTTCTGTGCTGCGGTTGTTAGGTAGGGGTGGGGAGGGTACCACCAAGAACAGGCAATTGTTCGGGGGAAGAGGTTTGGAGGCTTTCAGGTGACTCTGGGAAAAGAATGACCTTGTTTTTGTTTTCCACTTGAAACGGCAACGCACTCCAGTATTATTGCCTGGAAAATCCCACGGACAGAGGAAACTGGTGGGCTACCTTCCATGTGGTCACAGAGAGTTGGACATGACTGAGCATGCACGCACATACCCTAAGTGCCGTGGGACACCATCCTTCCCTCCTTTCCTCCTTGCTGTGCTTTCCTCCCTGGATCATGAGGACGCCCTCCCTCTGGGCCTCCTCTTGTCTCACTGGTCTCCATTCAGCCCTTTCTGAGCTTCCTCTTGACGTTGGAGGATCCCCAGCTCTTCTTTTAACCCTCTTCTCCTTGGTTGAACCCAGCCAGGCTCACAGTTTGGGGAGCATATAGAGCCAGCAACCTCACCCAGATAATTCCTCTGACTCCAGACACACATGGACCTCACAACATGAACATCTCAGGATTCCTGTGGCCTCAGCTGGGTGCTGGGTCTCCCAACACAGCTTCTCCTGGCTTCCATGTCTGAGGCTGAGATCCTCGGAATCTTGCTTAACACTTCTGTTTCTCCTGACCCACATTCAGCTGTTGGTCAGCAAGTCCTGCTGGCTCTGCTCTTAAGCTCTATCTGGGGCTCCACTGCTCTGAGTGCCCCCTCAATGGAGGTGCTCCTGGGCTGAGCCCCTCCTGCCTGGAGCCTCCTCCCACCTCCCTACTCGGGCCCCGATGTTGGCATTGCAGAAGCTGGATTGGACAGACCTGGGTGCCCTTCCTCCCTCACACCCCTCCAGTCTTTGCCCAAATGTCGCCTCCACAGTACAGCTGCCCTGACCTTTCTATGGGAACTGGCAGCACTCCCTTCCCCCGGCCGCCAGCCCACCCATCTCTATCATCTGCTCTATTCTGTCCCCAGGGTGCTTAGGTCATTATAATTTTCTAAAGAAAATTTTATTTTATTTTTCTTTTCAATCAAATTGTCTTTTTAAAAAATTGAAGTATAGTTGTGTTCTTGCCTGGAGAATCCCGGGGACGGGGGAGCCTAGTGGGCTGCCGTCTATGGGGTCGCACAGAGTCGGACACAACTGAAGCGACTTAGCAGCAGCAGCAGCAACATAGTTGATTTAAAATGTTGTATTAACATTTGCTGTGCAGCAAAGGGATTTGGTTATGCCTCCATATATATTCTTTTTAAACTGTTCTTTTCCATTAGAAGTCATCCTAGGATAGTGACTGCAGTTCTCTGTGCTATACAATAGGACCTTGCTATTCATCCATTCTATATGAAAAGCTGATGTCTGCTAGCCCCCGTTCCATTCCCCCCATCCCCCATCCCGCCTTGGCAGCCACAGTCTGTCTGTGAGTCTGTTTCTGACTCTGGCTCATGTGTGTCATAGTTTAGCTTTCACATATAAGTGACAGTCTATAGTATTTGTCTTTATAGTATTCGTCTTTCTCTGTTTGACTTACTTCACCAGTGTGATCATCTCTCGTTGCATCCATGTTGCTGCCAAGGGCCTTCACCACCTCTCTCCTTCCCCAGGTGGGGCAGCACCTTTGTCTCCCAGCCTCTAGAACTTAGCGAGGCATCCCAGGAGCTCTGCAGTGGACGGAGCTTTGCTGTTTTTGGAGGCTGGCCTCCTCTCACCTGCAGATCTGACCTGAACCGCACTTCCTGAGGCAGCACCCCTGACCTGGCAGTGCCTCCCCACCCCGCCCTCCCGTGCTGGTCGCCAGGCCTCTCCATCAGGCCCATCGTCACAACTTGTAAGTTGACATTCGTCTGTCTGCTCACTTGCTTGTTGTCTGTCTCCCCAGCTGTGACCCTGTTCCAGCGTGTCGGCTTTGTTCTCTGCGGTGTTCACAGCCCTGGCAGAGGCCTGCGGAGAGTGGACTCTTGATCCGTTTTGGTTGAATACTGTGAATACACATTCTGTGTATTATCTTACTTGATATGAGGTTTAGAGAGGCTGTGTATTTGGCCCACAGACAGAACCAGGTGGCGGAGCCAGGCTTGAACCTGGGTCTGCCTGACATGCGTGTATGTCTGTGTGTGTCTGTGCATATGTCTGTGTGTCTGTGTGTGTGTCTGTGTATATTTGTCTGTGTCTGTGTGTCTCTGAGTGTCTGTGTGCGTGTATGTCTATTAGCGTGTGTCTGTGTCTCTGTGTGTGTGTGTGTGTCTGTATGTCTCAGTGTGTGTCTGTGTCTCTGTTTCTGTGTGTGTATGTGCATGTTTGTGTGTGTGTGTGTCTGTGTATCTGTGTGTGTGTCTGTGTCTCTCTGTGTATGTCTGTCTGTGTGTGTGTCTGTCTGTGTGTCTATGTCTGTGTGTATGTGTCTGTGTATGTCTCTGTGTGTGTGTGTCTGTTTATATTTGTCTGCGTGTGTCTGTGTGTGTATGTCTATGAGTGTGGGTCTGTGTATCTCTGTCTGTGTGTATATGTGTGTTTGTGTGTGTGTGTCTATGTCTGTGTGTGTGTGTCTGTGTGTCTGTGTATCTCTGTCTGTGTGTGTGTGTCTGTGTATCTGTGTGTATCTATGTCTCTCTGTGTGTTTCTGCGTGTGTTTGTATGTGTGTGTGTGTCTGTAGGTGTGTGTGTGTCTATGTCTGTGTGTATCTCTGTGTGTATGTCTGTGTGTCTGTATGTCTGTGTGTGTGTCTATGCCTCTGTGTGTGTCTGTGTCTGTGCGTGTTTGTGTGTGTGTGTGTCTATATGTCTGTGTGTGTCTATGTCTCTCTGTGTGTGTCTGTGTATATTTATGTGTGTCTGTGTGTGTGTGTGTCTGTGTATATTTGTGTCTGTGTGTGTCTGTCTATGAGTGTGTGTGCATGTGTGTGTCTATGTCTCTCTGTGTGTGTCTGTGTGTGTGTGTGTGCATACATGAGTGTCTGTGTTTTTGTCCCCAGTGCCACACTGTGCAGGCACCTGCATCCCGTGTAGTGGTCCATCCACAGCTGGCTTCTCCACTGACCCCGGCACAGCAAATGCTGGCGGGAGAGACTCCTTCCCTCCTCTTTAGGGTTCTTTCTCAAGAAGCCTACTCTGGAGGCCCTGGTGCCCAGCCCAGTGAGGCCCCGTGACTACCTGTGGCCCTCTCAGCTCCATCAAGCCCAGGGCCTCCCAGGGGATGAAGGACCAGAAGTCCCGTGTCCTTGGACACAGAGCACGGGTCCAGCCCGGAGGCTGGAGCATGCCGGGCACAGGCGGTCACCTGAGGCCCCTCCCACTGCAGGGTCCATTGTGTCCAGACCCCGCAGTCAAGCAGCAGCAGCTGCCCCTGCTCTGTGAGGCAAGCCCTCAGGGGCACAGCTGAGAGCGCCCAACGGTCCCCGAGCCTCCCGCCCACAGCAGGTGTCAGGCCCACAGCTGCGTCCCACGAGGATCCGCTGCTCTTTTCTGCAGGAAGGGCAGGGTGAGGAGGACGCACTGCAGGCGCTTCAGAAGCTGGGAGGACCGGGCTGCCCTCGCCAGCCAAGGGCAGGATGTCCTGACCCGTGACCCAGAGAGACTGGGGGGCACGCTCCTGACCCAGTGCCCACGACCTGGCCCCGAAAAAGATTTAGGGGATAAAGTCTTAATCAATGTCATTTTTATGAAACTCTTCTCAGAATGCTGATAGCAACCGGCATCTACTGAGAGGGAGAGAAGGAAGGAAGGCGGGTGGGAGAGAGCAAGTAGGAGAGAAGAGACGAGAGAAAGAAGGAAAGAAAGAAAACAGGAAGAAAATGATCTCGGCGTCTCTTTGGCTCTGTTCTGTGCTCAGGGCAAGCCCACAAACCATGATGAGGGCACACAGCTCCAGCTCCTGGTTTTGCTTCCAAGACCCCAGACCTGGCATCCACCAGCTGTGCCCACAGAGACTAGTCAGCCTTCCTGGTCTTCCAAGCCAGTCAGAAGATGGTGAACGTAGTCTACAGATGGTGAATGCAGAACGTGGAATCCAGGGTCCACACAAACCTGCTAAGGCCATTCTAGGAGAAAGGGGAGATCTCACACAGACGCACAGGGAACTGGATCCTGAGGAGGGGGTCGGCCACAGCTCAACACCTCCAGCCCCGCCCCCATCAGCCTGGCACACTGGGCTCCGCCCAGGCCCACGCATCCACACCTGTGCCTGCAGCTGGATCCCTGGGCCATCTCTGCCCCGAGCTGCCTGATAGCGACACAGCACTGCCTGTTTAAGGCAGCATTACGTTTTGAGGCCAGAAGCATGCGCTAAGGGAGGTCAGCGGACACCTCGTAGGTGAACCCTCTGTGCTCTGGAACCTCACGGTCACAGGTCCTCTCATCTATTGTCCTGACTGCTCCTTGGCACCAGGAGGTTGACTTGAACTTTTTTGCCTGATCCTCGACTCAGCTGCAGAGCCTGTAGGCCCATCCGAGAGAGAGAGGAGTTTTCCCCCTCCAAAGCCCCCTCTCCCCAACCCCACTTCCGCCTCCTCTTCCCCAGGGAACCAGATCCAGCTCTCTGTGCCCTCAGCCCCAGCTGAATCTTGTGCAGGAGCTCCGATGTCTCAGCGCCCAGGACAAGCTGGTGAGGTCGGCTCTGCCCCGATCAGCCCCTCAGCAGCCCTCCAGGGCTGAGCTGCACTTGACTCTGACCTCCCAACTGCTGGAATGGGCCAGTCTGGTCCTAGGCGGCTTCCCAGACCACATCACCCCAGGCCTCCTCCTCTTCCTCCTCCTCCATCTGCCGTGGTTGCCAGTCCCAGAAGCTTTCACATCAATGCTTGTTCATGTTAGGGTGGCCTACACCTCAGAGGGGAGAAATGTCTTGCCCGGGACCCTGGGCTAATTGCAGCATCGTTTGGACAGCGGCTACTGTGTCTTTAGGCCTTCTGTCTGTGAGCTTCCCCCAGTTTTCCCCTGGAGCAGCAAAGCCCCACATCTGTGCAACACGAACTGGTGGGCGCCCTGCAACTACTGAGAACCCAGAGCCAAGCCCGACCGCACAGTCAGACGCCATCTCCCCCCACCCCTGGCTCCCCAAGTGGCTGTTTCTGCCAACCCAGCACCAAACGTTTGCCATCTCTGGTCCTGCAGGTGGCAATTTGCATGGCAGGGTGTACCCTCTCCCATGAGGTTTTGCCTATCTGAGTTTCTTTTCTGCTCTTGGGAGGTGAACAGCTTCTTTAAAAAGAAAGAAAAACAAGACCCCAGTAACTCTGCTCTGACTGGGGCCTTAAGGTGTTTCAAAGCCTCCGCAGCTATTTCTGGCTCCATTGTCGTAGGGTCTGAGAGGAAGGCCTCATGGCAGTTCTCTGCTTTCAAGGCAGAAACAGGACATTGTTTCTCCCGGCTTTGATTTAATGGCCAAAAACAGTTATAGGAAACTGTTCAGCAGATGTTTTATGAAACTCAGAAAAAATTGGGTCTTTGAGAGAGGTTATTTTTAGACTAATGCTTCCTACCATTGGGGGTTTGGTGCTCACAAAAGGAACAGAAAATGGGAGAGAGAGAGAGAGGTGAAGAGAGCTTTGAACATTTAGACCATCACATTTTATTTTTTCTGCCATTTTCACTATGAATTAAATGTACGTGGGAATCCATGGAGGACAGGATACAGAGGAGGTTCCAGGAAGGAGTTGTGCATTTTACAGTTTCCTTTCTAAAATGAAAGTTTACTGAGTGCAAGGAAAATCTCTATTTTCCATCTTTCCCCACCTGCTTGATGCTACATAGAAATGTCTTTTTCCTTGCCACTTTGTTTTCTTGTCTCTCTTTGCCTGAAGTAATCTTTCCTTCTCTCATCCCATCCCTGCTTCCTTTTCTCTTCTGTGTCTTTCACCTATTTCAGTCTAAGGCATCATTCACACTCAGGCCAGGAGCCTCCTCTTCCAGGAAGTCTTCCCTGAACTCTCCAGGGTGGATTGCTAGACCTCCTCTGAGATACACAGACCATATTTCAAACACTGCATGTACTGCCTTGCTTTACAATTTATTTATGTATCTGGCTCCTTTCTCAGGCTGTCAGCTCGATGAAGTTGGGGGACTCTGTTTTAATTATCATTGTGTCCTCAGCATTTAGCACTGTTTAGTTCAATAACAGTCACAGAACAAATGTTTCCTGAGAGAAGGGACTGATGAAGAATAAAGGGATTGAGCAAGTTAGGGAATTTCATCCAGTTGGAAAGGTTTTATTTAACCTATAGGAGCAGAAATGAAGTTTGCTTGGGTTTTTTTAGTTTTTTGCTTTTCTTTGCTGTTCAAATCGAACCAAAATCTGTTACTACTATAACGTAATCAAGTAATTATTATACTTTGAAGTGGTTATTACAATTTCCAGGAGACAGGCTTTGGGACAATAAACAAAAGAGCTGACGTGAGAGCACTCAGCTTTAGATATTTAATTAAAGCCTTTTGTTTTCTCCACTCTATGTAGAGAGTCATATTTAAGACAGCCTTGGATGCCTGGGTCCAGGTAGGAGCCCTTGAAAGGGTAATGAAAAGGGAGGC
Organism: Ovis aries; assembly: GCF_016772045.2. Classification (NCBI taxonomy): domain Eukaryota; kingdom Metazoa; phylum Chordata; class Mammalia; order Artiodactyla; family Bovidae; genus Ovis; species Ovis aries. Next base: position 29,426,410 of record NC_056074.1, on the reverse strand, counting down.
TGGGAAACTAAAGCAGACTTTTCCTCCTGCTTTTCTGGGGCCATTTCCAGCTGGAACAGGAAGACAAGTATAGCCCCAGATGAGGAACAAATGACCTTTCACGTTCTCACTTGCCCCGAGGCCTCTGGCCAGTGTTTCAAAGTCAGGTGAACAGAACAAAGGCTAACGGCTCCTGACTTTCTGGAATGTCCTGGAACTCAGCCCGGGGAAAATGAGGTTCTCCCTTGATTTAATCCCATCAGTCATCATTGTCTCCCTCATTTCTGAAGACCTTATCGAGTACTTCCCAGCTTTTAGCTGGTGGAGGTGGAGGTAAGATCTGCTATCTGGAAAAAGCATCATCATTGCCTGTGAGTGGGCCAAAGGCCACATCAGTGAGCTCTGGGCAAGAGTGTTCGAGTTTCCTGGAAGCTGGGCCTGGGCAGAGCTCCCTGTCGTGTTCCAGGGCCCTGGGTGAATGTTTCCATATCCTTTTATTTCCTTAGACCCTTTCTTTGAATGCTAACTATGCTGTAGTTAGTTACTATGCTAAGTGCACTAGAAAATGATGTCATTTATCTTCATTTAAGACTTTTTAAAAAGCACATAACATTTTTTTCCTTATTAGTAAGGAACATTACCTTCTTACATCTTCAATAACCTTAAGAACTGAATTCTATTCTTATCCCCGTTTTCCAGATGAGAAAACCTGAGAGGATAGAGAGCTTGAAGAAACTTGCCCAGAGTCACCCAGGGGCTGAATGAAGTGCTGGAACTCAAGGTCAGGTTGGGCTGACACCATGGAGTTCAGTGTCCCAGTGGGTTCTGACTGAGGCCCCGGCAAGCTCTCTAGTGGAACCTCCGTCCCTTCTCGGTCTGCGCGTGCTCCCTCAGACAATCTCTCTCTTTCTAGCTCTTCCCAGAGTTCTCTGCCATGTTCTAGGACAGCTTATGGCATTTCTTCACTCTGACTTTTAAATTCTGCAGGCAAAGACAGAGACCCTCCCTGCTACAGAAAATAGCCTCAAAGCATAAGATACGCGGAAAAATATGAAATGTCGGCAGCTTTGAAAGGCTCTTTTCTAGAAACAGAACAAGAATGTATTAGACAGACCTAGCAAAGTCTTTTCCAGTGGCGGTAGCTTTCCCCAAGGCGTTGCCAACCTAATGTATTCACCTCCTACTTAAATCGGCTACAATCCAGCCGTTGGTATAGAGCTCAGGGAATGCTTGTCCAACACTTCTCTGTAGCAGCCGGGCCAGGCTAGGAGACGTGGTGGTGGCAAGCGCCAAACCTCAGTGCCTCAAGCTACACTTGCTACTCAGGCTATTCGAGCACGGCAGGTTGGCAGGGACTTTGTGCCATGGCATTTGAGTCACCCAGGGCCATGGGCTACTCAGCAGCTGTCACCTGACACATGCCCAAGAGAAAAAGAGAATGGTTGAGTCTCTTCGTGGGTTCTCCAAGTTTCTGCCAGAAGAGCTCCAATTTCATCACTGACGGCAAGTCCTAAGACCACTCCCAACGTCAAGGGCGCCGGGAAGTGAGCTTCTACCACATGCTACACTGAGGAAGAAAAGCCAGCTTTATCTGGTGAATAAACTGGAGGTGCTCCTGACAAGTGTAAAACAGACAGCTAGTGGGAAGCTGTCGTATGGCTCAGGGAACTCAGTTGGAGCTCTGTGATGACCGAGAAGGGCAGAGTGGAACAGCAGGGTGGATGGGAGGTCCAAGAGGGAGGGTATATATGTATACATATGGCTGATTCACTTCGTTTACAGCAGAATTAACACAACATTGTAAAGCAACTATATTGCCCCCAAGAAAATTGGACACACTTAATTTCAAGTTAGGTATTGTTGAACAAACTCCCAGTCCTGCCTTCAGAAGCTTTACATGGAGTTGAAGAACTAGAACTTACCATACATCAAATAGTTAAAGGACATTATGAGTAGGTATATTAATAAAATAATATATCCTACCAAACTACAGGGTTGTTATTGTGTGGATCACAATAAACTGTGGAAAATTCTGAAAGAGATGGGAATACCAGACCACCTGACCTGCCTCTTGAGAAACCTGTATGCAGGTCAGGAAGCAACAGTTAGAACTGAACATGGAACAACAGACTGGTTCCAAATAGGAAAAGGAGTATGTCAAGGCTGTATATTGTCACCCTGCTTATTTAACTTCTGTGCAGAGTACATCATGAGAAACACTGGACTGGAAGAAACACAAGCTGGAATCAAGATTGCCAGGAGAAACATCAATAACCTCAGATATGCAGATGATACCACCCTTATGACAGAAAGTGAAGAGGAACTAAAAAGCCTCTTGATGAAAGTGAAAGAGGAGAGTGAAAAAGTTGGCTTAAAGCTCAACATTCAGAAAACGAAGATCGTGGCATCCGGTCCCATCACTTCATGGGAAATAGATGGGGAAACAGTGGAAACAGTGTCAGACTATTTTTTGGGGCTCCAAAATCACTGCAGATGGTGATTGCAGCCATGAAATTAAAAGACGCTTACTCCTTGGAAGAAAAGTTATGACCAACCTAGATAGCATATTCAAAAGCAGAGACATTAACTTTGACGACTAAGGTCCATCTAGTCAAGGCTATGGTTTTTCCAGTGGTCATGTATGGATGTGAGAGTTGGACTGTGAAAAAATCTGACTGCTGAAGAATTGATGCTTTTGAACTGTGGTGTTGGAGAAGACTCTTGAGAGTCCCTTGGACTGCAAGGAGATCCAACCAGTCCATTCTGAAGGAGATCAGCCCTGGGATGTCTTTGGAAGGAATGATGCTAAAGCTGAAACTCCAGTGCTTTGGCCACCTCATGCAAAGAGTTGACTCACTGGAAAAGACTTTGATGCTGGGAAGGATTGGAGGCAGGAGGAGAAGGGGACGACAGAGGATGAGATGGCTGGATGGCATCACTGACTCGATGAACGTGAATCTGAGTGAGCTCTGGGAGTTGGTGATGGACAGGGAGGCCTGGCGTGCTGCGATTCATGGGGTCGCAGAGTCGGACACGACTGAGCGACTGAACTGAACTGAACTGACAGAGTTGGGGGGAATAGTAGGGTTTTAGATACATTGTTTCAGACCCCTAGAAAGAAAATGAGGAGAATAAAAATTCTCCTGAGCTATTAAATTTATTATCACATTTTTATATTCTAAAATTTTTATATTTTATTTTTATCCACTATGTCCATTATTTATTGAATATATCAACTACAATCTATTAAATTATATTATAATTAATCTATTTCATTATATTCTGATCTATTAAAAATGCCCTAGATAATAAGATGTTCAAATAGAAAAAGCAATTATACAAAATTTGAAAATGAGAGCATCCTCCAAGAAGATCAGATTTGGCATCCCTAATTCTTCCTTCCTCTAACTCCATACAAGCCTCCAGTGGTTCTCACTCATCCCTCTGATAAATGTCAAGCTCTAAGAACAGATCTGACTTTATCTTTCATTTTCAGTTCTTATAAAATATCTGGAGCCCACTTGTTGTTCGGGTGAGTTAATCATGCAGAGCCCATGGTGTCACAGGTTTCTTATAAGGAAGAGTTGAGGACCACCCACAGCGAGTCATGGGCTGCAAGGAGTCTTTCTTAGGAGAAGGGTCTCTGCATTTCCGTCCTTTCTCCCACAGACCAGCTCTCTCACATCAGCCCTGCAGCACACCTTCTGTTCCTTGGCCATCTTCTTACCTCCACCTCTCACCTAGCTACTCCAGGAAGAAAACACCTTCCTTTTCTATTGCTCCTGCAACAGCAATTATCCAGAACAAACCTTCTTCCTCTGCTCACATCAGAGTCAGCATGGCCAGAACTCTTTAAAACGCTGAGATTTTAAAGCTGAGAGGGCTCTGGAGGGACCCACCAGCCCACCACTGTTGTTTTCTTTGCAGAAACTGAGGCTTAGCGAGCTTAGATGACCCTCCCGAGGCTTCCTAGCAATCACTGGGAAATCTAGGCTCGAATCCAGATCTTTGGAATCACATTTCACTGCTTTTCATACTCTCTATTTATAGATGCATATTTCTGTTTGGACTTTTGATTAACTTTACAATGATACCTGAGATGTTGTATTTTCCCCTTTATATCAAGATAATGTTTAAAGCAATGCAGAAATGACTAAAGGAAATGAAAAAACGTTGTTTACGTGCAAGGAAAAGAATAATCCTGTGCCCAACATAAACACAAGAATCTCACAGAAACCTCTTCACCAGCTCAAATGACACCAGTGCTCCAGGGAGTGAATCTTGAAGTCCACCAGAGGAAGTGGACCGTTGCGTCAGGATGGCATCAGTGGTCAGGCATTGATTCTCCTTAAAGGTTCTTGTAGTTTTGTAGAGAACCAATGAGATCTGGAAGCAGATTAGACTCAAATCCCAACTGTAGGGACTTCCCTGGTGGTTAACATTTGATCTTCTAATGCAGAGGGTGCCGATTTGCTCCTTGGTCAAGGAGTTAAAATCCCACGTGCCTCACAGTCAAGAAATCAAAACATAAAACAGAAGCGAGATTGTAACAAATTCAATTAAACCTTAAAAATGGTCCACACACACACACACACACACACACAAACTTAAAAAAAAAATCCCAACTGTATCTTATTTTTGAGCTTCAGTTTTGTTATCTGTAAAATAGGTTAATAATCCCACCTTGGAGTAGGAAATGGCAACCCGCTCCAGTATTCTTGCCTGGACAATCCCACAGATAGTGGAGTCTGGCGAGCTACAGTCCATAGGGTCGCAAAGAGTTGGACACGATCCTGCCTAGCTTAATTTAAATGACTGTCCTTTCCATCCAACAAGATGGTAAAAATGAAGTGAACACAAAAATTGAATTAAACTCTAATTCACAAAAGTTAGTGTCCAGAGGATTATTTCTTCTCCTGAGTTTGAGGCAGGGATGGAAAGAAAGTGATTTATCAAGGTCATTGACCATGGCCATGCTTCTAGCTCACCCATTATTTAGGGTTTTGATAGAAAAGAAGCTAAAAAAGAGAGAGTGGAGCAATGAAAATCACGGTGAGGGTCAGATAAGGACCAAGGTGGTGGGAAATGAGGACAGGTCCCTCTCAGAAGTGAGGGTTGAGTTAAAATTACCTGATGGATAACAACAATGATACTACCTCTCACTTCTCTTCTCTGAAAGCACTGCTTCTCCAAAAATAAACCAGAAGCAGAAAGGCAGTACCATACTGTGGTCAATAATATGGGCTGAAGAGTCAGACTAACTTGAATTTGAATTCACATTTGCTTAGATGTGACTTTAAGCAAATTATTGAACCTCTTGGAGACTCAATTTTTTTCTTTCAGCAAAATGAGAATAATAATACGCCCTCCCTGAAGGACTGTTAAATGAGATAATACAGGTCAAATGTTTAGCTCAGGGGCCTTCCCTGTTAGAGTAGTGGCTAAGACTCTGTGCTCCAAATGCAGGGAGCCTGGGTTCCAGCCCTGGTCAGGGAACTAGATCCCACAAGCTGCAACTAAGAATTTGCCTGCCGAAACTGAGACCTGGTACAACCAAACAAGTAAATAAATATTTTTAAAAATGCTTAGCTTAGGACAGAACAAGTAGGAAGTATGCAAAGTATTCAGTTCAGTTCAGTCGCTCAGAGGTGTCCAACTCTTTGCCACCCCCTGAATCGCAGCGCATCAGGCCTCCCTGTTCATCACCAACTCCTGGAGTTCACCCAAACTCATGTGCATTGAGTTGGGGATGCCATCCAGCCATCTCATCCTGTCGTCCCCTTCTCCTCCTGCCCCCAATCCCCCCCAGCATCAGGGTCTTTTCCAATGAGTCAACTCTTCGCATCAGGTGGCCAAAGGATTGGAGTTTCTGCCTCAGCATCAGTCTTTCCAATGAACACTCAGGACTGGTCTCCTTTAGGATGGACTGGTTTGGATCTCCTGGCAGTCCAAGGGACTCTCAAGAGTCTTCTCCAACACCACAGTTCAAAAGCATCAATTCTTTGGTGCTCAGTTTTCTTTATAGTCCAATTCTCACATCCGTACATGACCATTGGAAAATCCATAGCCTTGACTAGATGGACCTTTGTTGGCAAAGTAATATCTCTGCTTTTGAATATGCTATGTAGGTTGGTCATAACTTTCCTTCCAAGGAGTAAGCGTCTTTTAATTTCATGGCTGCACTCACCATCTGCAGTGATTTTGGAGCCCCCCAAAAGAAAGTCTGACACTGTTTCCACTGTTTCCCCATCTATTTCGCATGAAGTGATGGGACCAGATGCCATGATCTTCGTTTTCTGAATGTTGAGCTTTAAGCCAACTTTTTCACTCTCCTCTTTCACTTTCATCAAGAGGCTTTTTAGTTCCTCTTCACTTTCTGCCATAAGGGTGGTGTCATCTGCATATCTGAGGTTATTGCTATTTCTCCTGGCAATCTTGATTCCAGCTTGTGCTTCCTCCAGTCCAGTGTTTCTCATGATGTACTCTGCATATAAGTTAAATAATCAGGGTAACAATATACAACCTTAATGTACTCCTTTTCCTGTTTGGAACCAGTCTGTTGTTCCATGTCCAATTCTAACTGTTGCTTCCTGACCTGCATACAGGTTTCTCAAGAGGCAGGTTGGGTGGTCTGGTATTCCCATCTCTTTCAGAATTTTCCACAGTTTATTGTGATCCACACAGTCAAAGGCTTTGGCATAGTCAATAAAGCAGAAATTGATGTTTTTCTAGAATTCTCCTTCTTTTTCGATGATCCAGTGAATGTTGGCAATTTGATCTCTGGTTCCTCTGCCTTTTCTAAAACCAGCTTGAACATCTCGAAGTTCCCGGTTCACATATTGCTGAAGCCTGGCTTGGAGAATTTTGAGCATTACTTTACTAGCGTGTGAGATGAGTGCAATTGTGCGGTAGTTTGTGCATTCTTTGGCACTGCTTTTCTTTGGGATTGGAATGAAAACTGACCTTTCCCAGTCCTGTGGCCACTGCTGAGTTTTCCAAAATTGCTGGCATATTGAGTGCAGCACTTTCACAGCATCATCTTTCAGGATTTGAAATAGCTCAACTGGAGCTCCACCACCTCCACTAGCTTTGTTTGTAATGATGCTTTCTAAGGCCCACTTGACTTCACATTCCAGGATGTCTGGCTCTGGGTGAGTGATCACACCATCCGTTACTAATATCAACCAGGTAGTTATTAGGAGGAGAAATTCTGTTTCAATTTGAGCTCTTACTCACCTAGACACTCCCCAGATGAATGAACCCAGAATCTTTGTGTCCTTTTCCCCTCTCCCTCCTGTCTGATAAATGTGCACTCCTTTTCATCTAGTCTTAATTAAAATTCTGTTGAGTATTTTAAGTTTTGGTAACAATCAAAGGCAAATGAGACAAGGGACTTGCCCATAAGGGGTTCTGTGATTGGGACAAATTTAGGAACTTCACTAGCTGATACAATTTTCTTCATTTCTGATCAGGCGCCCATCTGACAGGATGTGAAAGTAGCAATACACAATACTCCCGAGACCCCTGCAGAGGATGGTCAGAGCTGCAACTTCAGGTCCTTGACAGCTAGTGACGTTCCAGGAGCCTTGCCTGAGAGTGCAGGCTTGGCTTCCATAGAGTCTTCACTGCATTGTTATAACTGGTATCATAATTAGCTGAGGTGAGGTCTTGTTTCCTGTTTTTTGAAGCCACGTTTGCTGTAACCTCGGGTAAATACCCTCCTAAGCAGTCATTAGACCAGGAAGCATTTTTTAGGGCCTATATCCTGTTCTGGCAGGGAGATGGGATCAGATGAGCTAATGGGTCTTTCCATGACTAAATGCTGTGACAGCTCCATATTAGCAGTGGCAGGAGCCACAAAACAGCGAGCTGTCCAGTGTGAAAAAGGTTGAGTTTTAATTTCCATCAGCATAGGAAAATAAGGAGTCAAGGCCACCATGTTTATTGTTAGTGTGGAAATTAAAGTTAGAATGGAAGGTGTTGGAACCCACCTGTTCTAGGATGTGTCGTTGACTCACAACCAGAAGGGATAAGTAACAACAAATAATAGTAATCATAGCAACAATAATAATAATATAAAAATATACCCCTTGGGATTATATTTTACATCTTCAAGGAAAACATGTAGTCCATACATCCCCCGTTTTGGTGGCGGGGCTTCAGAGAAGTAGAAGATCTGAATGGTGCTGAGGCCATTCATTCATTGAGTATTTGTAAAAAAAAAAAAAAAAAAAAAAAGATGCAGTCATATTGGTGGGAGTTGATATGAGGTCTATTCCCCCAACTCTGTATGGGGAAGATGGGGTTCAAGTCTTTCCCTTCTAGCGAACATTGTCCCCAAACCTTAGCTTCCAGCCAAGTGGTTGGAATTTCTATTGTCAAGCACTTGTCTGCTGGTCGGATAATGACATCTACTGGTAATGTGGCCTTGGGAAAAGACCAGAAGACAAGCCAGTCAAGAAACAGAGTGCAGTCCTGTCTGGGCAAATCGGCCATGATCTAAATAAAATCTGAGCTTTGATGTCATTATTTATTAAATGGAGAAAATACAATCTTGCCTTCAAAAGTTACCTGGAGGACAAATGAATTAAAAGTGTAAGCACTTTGATAGTTTCAGGTGAACAGTGAAGGGACTCAGCTCTACATATACGTGTATCCATTCTCCCCTAAACCCCCGTCCCATCCAGGCTGCCACATAACATTGAGCAGAATTCCACATGCTATACAGTAGATTTTTGTTGGAGTCCCTTCATTGTTCACCTGAAACTATCACAACATTTTAAATTGGCTATACCCTGATACAAAATATTTTTGGTGTTAAAAATTGAAAAAAGAAATCAAGCCATAAAAAAAGGTGTAAGCACTTTGAACTTGGAAAAGAATCAACACCCAGCTGAAATGATTCTCCTCCCTCTCTTCCAACCCCGAGGTCTTGTTTCTTTTGTTTGTCTGAACTGTGGAATGTTCCAGGTGCCTGCTTCAGCTCCATTTGGCTGCAGGGTGACTGGGGATGGCTGGTTTGACCTCACAGTATCCAGCCTGCGGATGTGGGTGGCACATGATGGAGCCAGAACAATTGCTCCTGTTGGCTGCCTTCCTCTGTTCCCAGGTCCCTCCAGGGACCATTTCTCACCTCCTTCCCAATTCGGGAGGAATGCATAGACACTGCATAGAGGTTGCTCCTTTCATAAGCCTGACCAAAGGGGATCTAGCCATGGGGTCACCTTCTCTTACACTTTCTGGCCTGGTGGGAAGAGAACGGGTGTCAGACACATTTCAAAGCCATTTTCTATAAAAATCAATGCTGCAAGTCAATGAGAAGCCTGCACTCAGGGTTCCAGGCAGGGTTTGCCAAGGAACAAAGATCTGATTCATACTAACTCATTGACTGCCTTATTTGTAATTTCCCCCTTAATCTTATACGCAGGCGACCGGGAATGTAGGCTTCTGCGAGGAGGATTTGCAGAAGTCTTTTTTTTTTTTTCTGTATATTTCTTGCCCGGCCCAGCCCAGCACACCCTCGTGGAATGGCCTTCACTCCAGGGAGGGGAACCGGACAGTCCTTTGTTCAGAAGAGTTGGGGAGAGGTCCTAAAGGGCAACTTTACTGTCTTTTAGAGCCCAGGGCACTAGAATGAGTCTTTAAGAAAGAACAGTCTTTAACAAAGTCTTTAAGAAAGACTACCCTGAGTCTTAAAGAAGAGAATGAGGCTGGCGGCAGGTTCCTGTGAACCTGTCTGCCGTCCACTCCCCTCCCACTGCTTGTTTCCCAGGTGTACTCTGAATTGCGTGGGTGGCTGTAGCATGTTCGGTATGTCAATACCTTCCTCAGAAGATCTTCATGCAGTGAGATCTTTGGGGCTGGTGACTCAGAAATCATACTGAGTCCTTTAAACAAAGCTACAGTTTTTCCAGTAGCCATATGTGGATGTGAGCGTTAAACCCAAAAGAAGGTTAACTGTCAAAGAACTGATGCTTTCCAACTGTGATGCTGGAGAAGACTCTTGAGAGTCGGTTGGATTGCAAGGAGATCAAACCAGTCAACCCTAAAGGAAATCAACCCTGAATATTCATTGGAAGGACTGTTGCTGAAGCTCCAATACTTTGGCCGCCTGATGTGAAGAGCCAACTCTTTGGAAAAGATCCTGATGCTGGGAAAGAGTGAAGGCAAAAGAAGGGGGCTGCAGAGGATGAGATGGTTAGATAGCATCACCGACTCATTGGACGATGAATTTGAGCAAACTCTGGGAGACATTGGAGGACAAGAGAGCCTGGCGTGCTGCAGTCCTTGGGGTTGTAAAAGGTTGGACACAACTTAGTGACCGAACAACAACAACAACCTATAAACAAAGTTTGGCACATTCATTTGCATATCTGAAATTCAAGAGAACTAGCCGTTTCTTCTCCACAATTTCTGGCTCCTAGAGTCTGAGAAAAATGCTGTCAGGGTTTCCGATAGCTTAGAGTTTGCACATCTCATCTCCTTAGAACCCTGAATAAAGGAATAGAATGTTATGGGCAAAGTCACCATTGAAGAGTTAGAAGATGGAGTCATATAAATGTGTTAAAAGATTTTTCTAGGATTACTGTTCTTTTGATTCCAAATTTTACAGTCTTTCAAAGGTCCTCATAACTTCCTTAAACTCCAAGTTAGAGAGAAATAAAGCAAATTTTTATTTTTAGAATTTTCTTGGTAAGAGATTTTTCTCATCCTGACACACCAAATGTCATAAGGGACGTGGCTACAGGCCAGCATCTCCCACTACAAATGGTCTTCTCTTTTAAAAGTCGGAGGGTTTTTTTTTTTTGTTGTTGTTGTTGTTTCTGTTTTAAGTATAAAAATAATATATTCATGTGATACTGAAAAGTCCAACTTAACAAAATATGATGAAATACAATGTGAAAGTCCATAGTCTCATCCCACAGCCAGTCACACCCCATAGAGGTAACAACTATTCATATTTTCAGCTTTTTGCTAGCTAATTCCATATGATATGGAATACTCTTCCACTGCTATTTCTTGGCTTAATCACTTTAAAAATACCAGTTGACCATCAATATAAAACAAAATATGTCACTCACTTACACTACACCCAACCCCATCAGTTTCCCAATGCTTAAATCTTTTAGGTTTTTATTTTCTTTCAGTTAACGTCATAACTTTGAATAATATACCTCAACTTTTAATTCCTTGATTCATCATCTTTAGACAACATCTATGACCTTGTTTAAGGTAATGCTTAAAATTCTCCAAGCCAGGCTTCAGCAATATGTGAACCGTGAACTTCCAGATGTTCAAGCCGGTTTTAGAAAAGGCAGAGGAACCAGAGATCAAATTGCCAACATCTGCTGGATCATCGAAAAAGCAAGAGAGTTCCAGAAAAACATCTTTTTCTGCTTTATTGACTATGCCAAAGCTTTTGACTGTGTGGATCACAATAAACTGTGCAAAATTCTTTCAGAGATGGGAATACCAGACCACCTGACCTGCCTCTTGAGAAATCTGTATGCAGGTCAGGAAGCAACAGTTAGAACTGGACATGGAACAACAGACTGGTTCCAAATAGGAAAAGGAGTACGTCAAGGCTGTATATTGTCACCCTATTTATTTAACTTATATGCAGAGTACATCATGAGAAACGCTGGGCTGGAGGAAGCACAAGCTGGAATCAAGATTGCCGGGAGAAATAGCAATAACCTCGGATATGCTGATGACACCACCCTTATGGCAGAAAGTGAAGAGGAGCTAAAGAGCCTCTTGATGAAAGTGAAAGAGGAGAGTGAAAAAGTTGGCTTAAAGCTCAACATTCAGAAAACGAAGATCATGGCATCTGGTCCCATCACTTCATGGGAAATAGATGGGAAAACAGTGGAAGCAATGTCAGACTTTTTTTGAGGGGGGGGCGGGGCTCCAAATCACTGCAGATGGTGAGTGCAGCCATGAAATTAAAAGACGCTTACTCCTTGGAAGGAAAGTTATGACCAACCTGCTGCTGCTGCTAAGTTGCTTCAGTCGTGTCTGACTCTGTGCAACCCCATAGACGGCAGCCCACCAGGCTCCCCCATCCCTGGGATTCTCCAGGCAAGAACACTGGAGTGGGTTGCCATTTCCTTCTCCAATGCATGAAAATGAAAAGTGAAAGTGAACGCTCAGTCGTGTCCGACTCTTCACGACCCCATGGACTACAGCCTACCAGGCTCCTCCACCCATGGGATCTTCCAGGCCAGAGTACTGGAGTGGGTTGCCATTGCCTTCTCCATGACCAACCTAGATAGCGTATTAAAATGCAGAGACATTAACTTTGCCAACAAAGGTCCATCTAGTCAAGGCTATGGTTTTTCCAGTGGTCAAGAGTTGGATTGTGAAGAAAGCTGGGTGCCAAAGAATTGATGCTTTTGAACTGCGGTGTTGGAGAAGACCCTTGCGAGTCCCTTGGACTGCAAGGAGATCTAACCAGTCCATCCTAAAGGAGACCAGTCCAGGGTGTTCATTGGAAGGACTGATGCTGAGGGTGAAACTCCAATCCTTTGGCCACCTGATGAGAAGTGTTGACTCACTGGAAAAGACCCTGATGCTGGGAGGGATTGGGGGCAGAAGGAGAAGGGGACAACAGAGGATGAGATGGTTGGATGGCATCACCGACTCTATGGACATGAGTTTGAGTACATTCCAGGAGTTGGTGATGGACAGGGAGGCCTGGTGTGCTGCGATCCATGGGGTCACAAAGAGTCAGACACGACTGAGCGACTGAACTGAACCTAACTGATGACCTTATGGCATATGAAAGAAGGAAATTAGCACTCCTGTTTCTCTCCACCTTTTCACGTTTTAAACAATTCATTTATTCACTCACTGATCATTTACTTGTCTAGTAAATGATTGTTGAACCTTTGGTACATGCCAGGCATTCTTCTAGGGAGTAAAACAATGAACAAAACTTGCGAAATATCTTCCCTTTTGATGAGAGAGGAGGCAAAGAAGAAACAAAGATACACAGTACATTAGATAGAAATTACTGTGGAAAAAATGAAAGCAGATGAATGTAGATAGGAAGTACTGAGAGTTGGAATAGATGGTTTTGTTTTATAAAAGAGTCAAGCCAGAATTCCACTGAAAAGCCATCTTCATGTGATATGTGTGAAGCAAGGAAGGGAACTTCATGGAACTGCAGCCAGAAAAGCAAGTGCAAATGCCTTGCAGTAGACATTCCTTGCTCTCTAATCCCTTTCTATCTTAGCCCAGAAAGGCATTTGGGGGATTCATAAACATATCTTAAAGTTTGTAGTCATGTTTTGTTGCATTGAAGGCTGTCAGAGGATTTGCAACTAACTTCCTAGGCTCTAAAATAAATGAAAAACCTATGCATGTTTTCAACCAAATAAAGGTATACTGAGAAGCTCCTAAGGGCCAGGCACTAAGTGAGATGCTGGAGATACCAAGATAAATGAGCCCTCAGTGTAAACAAGCAACCAGTAAGTAAGGGGCTTCCTTGGTGGCTCAGATGGTAAAGAATCTGCCTGCAATGTGAGAGACCAGGGCTCAGTGCCTGTGAAGATCCTCTGGAGAAGGGAATGGTACCCTTCTTTGCCTGGGAAATCCTATGGACAGAGGAGCCTGGCAGCTGTGACAGTGTGACAGTCCACGAGATCCCAAACAGTCGGACACAACTGAGCAACTGACCCAAGGCAGCAAACACTTACTGGATTTATGGACAAGGTAACCAGGAATGTGAATACCTGATCTTGTAGGGATGTTACTGGTGCAAGGGTAAATCTGTCAGGATAGATTCAGAGAGGAGAGAAGATGAAGACTGAATAAGATTTTGCTAAGGGGAAGGCAGAGGAGAGCAGTCTGAATGGCAGCAACCATATGCGATACCCAAAAACAAATACAACATTCCCATCAAGAATTTTTATTCAACTCAATTTAATTCCTATAGATCTAAGAGCGAAGTGAAGTGAAATGACGTCGCTCAGTTGTGCCCGACTCTTTGCGAACCCGTGGACTGTAGTTTACAAGGTTCCTCTGTCCATGGAATTTTCCAGGCAAGAGTACTGGAGTGGGTTGCCATTTCCTTCTCCAGGGGATTTTCCCAACCCAGGGATCGAACCCAGGTCTCCTGCATTGTGGGCAGACGCTTTACCATCTGAGCCACCAAGCTAATTATCTTTATTTTTCTCCCAAAAAAGAAAGCCTAAGAAAAGGTGTTATAAGGTAGCAGGACCAGAGGAGGACTTTAAGCAAATGGTCACTACACATGGCTTTCTTCTGATTTTTAAAACACAGTGTGTGTGGCCTTGGATTGGAGGAGACATATGAAACGGAAAAACTGGAGCTGGATTGAACATCAGGAGTTTGTGGTCTAACACGGGCAGGGTAGCTTTGGTCACCTTACTCTCCCACAGTTACATCTGCTTGTTGCTGTTGTTGTCAGTCATGTCTGACTCTCTGCCACCCCATGGACTACAGCATGCCAGTCTTCCCTGTCCTTCACCACCTCCCAGAGCTTGCTCAAACCCATGTCTATAGAGTCGGTGATGCCATCCAACCATCTCATCCTCTGCTGCCCCCTTCTCCTCCTGCCCTCAATCTCTCCTAGCATCAGGGTCTTTTCCAACAAACTGGATCTTCACATCTACTTGACTTTGAAACAATTAATTGTGTAGCATATCCAAATGTTTGAATGTTGTTCCTCTGTGGTGTGAAAGTTCATCTTCCTATAAATTCTATCAACAGGGCCTGATGTGATGCATTTGAAATGAACTACTTCCTTTTCCACATGACAGCCCTTTATATATTTAGAAATAGCACTAGAGCTCATCAAAAATAGTGGAATTACAGATTCTTAGAGCTGGATGGAACCCTGGCTGTCATCTAGCCCTGTGGAAGAAATGTCTCTACAGCCTCCCTGCTGGCTGGCCCTCCAAATCCAAAGCTTTTCCAGGCTCTCATTTCTCATTTGAATGGCTCCACATCTTTAAAAGCTCTTCAAACACTCAAAAGCACTCCATCATTTTGATCTGAAATATGCTTCTCTGTAATATTTATCTACTGATTCAAGTTCTGTGACACTTGTCTATTATGAGGCAATTTCAGTTCCCACAATGAAATATTATGACAGTCTGCTGCAGGGAGACAAGGGAGGATTCATTGGAGCTATCACAAACAAAATATTCAGTCCCTTTCATATGCAAAGCAGTTCACTTCCAAAGAATTTTCTCTATTATCTCATTTTATTTTTCAACATCTCAATGAGGAAAGACCTGCTAGGAGCATAGGCAACAGCAAGGAGAGATGTCTACTTCCATGAAGATTATTGATATGTTTAATATCAAGGACGAGGATGGGAGAGGAATCAAGAAGGAAACATCTCAGAGGGTGCTCAGTGATTTGATGCCTCCATGCTTTGGAATCCTGCTTGCTGATATGCAGAAATACCAGTGCCTCCTGAGATATGCAATGCACCAGGGCTATTCCTTGCTCTGCTCCTATTTCATACCGGAATCTCAAGTCTCTGGGGTCAATGGCATTCATGATAAAAGCAAAACATCAGAAGCTCCATCATATCTTCTCTAGATGTGCTGCAAAGGCTCTCTGATGAGATGTTTGGCTCTTCTTGAGATATCCAAATTGACAGGCTCAAGAAAATAGGCAGAGATAAAACTCAAGTCTGTATTCCATCTCTTGATCTTTGTTGGTCTTGGGCCAGCTCCATGAGAAGCTTGGTTAGATTCGAAGGGTAAGGAAGCAAAGAGGGGTGCCCTTTCTTTCAGGCCATGGGCATGAGAAACACCTTAAGAACTCAGTAGTGCAGGATCGTATGTGGAACTCAGGAAACCTGGCACAACTGTGAACTACTATTATCAGACCTCAGGGATTCCTTTGAATTCCAAATTACTGGCGAATCAGATCCCCCATCTATCTTCATCTTCTACAGTGGAAAACATTGTCTCTTCCTTGCTTCCTTTGGATGTGAAACACAGAATCTTTACTGGCTCCTTTAAAAGAGGAAGATACTTATGTTTCCATTTCTGGTCCAAAGAAAATGAATGTGTCTTTAACATTTTCTCATAGTCTCTCTCTGGCTGGAGTCTTCAAGAAAGCAGAGACTTCAAGCTCTGGGAGTCAGTTTCTACCCCAGGGGCTCAGAGCTCAGATGAGCCCCCAGTATACACATGGAAGTACCTGCCTTAAGCTTGGGGCTCAAAACAGACCTTGTACCTCACAGCGGGAGACTGGTGCTGAGTTTGCAGAAGCTGGGAAGAGGCCAGCCACCCATCTTCTGGTGAGCAGATCAAAGGCATCATATTTCATTGTTTCAGGGGAAAGGAAATGGAAAAATAAAGGAAAGGCAAATCACAGAATGAAGGGAAAGGGGAAACCCCTCTCATATGGAGTGTCCATAATAGGCAATGAGGAGCAGTTAAACGGTCCGTTTTATGACTTTTGTATTGGAAGTCCTCTTCAGGGACTTTCTAGAAATTAACTATATAATCTTATCTCATGGATGATAAAACCAGTGCCCAGAAAACTTTCCTCCAAACACACAACTACTTAGTGGAGCTAGGAATTGAATCCCTGTCTTATGATTTTTCTCATTGCTTAAAGAGTCAGTATAAAATGAAGGCTCAATCTTATACTAAATTTCTAGATGTTTTTAGGAATACATGTGAGCGTACCAGATAAAATACTGTAAGGGCAACCTTTTAATGGCATGAAAAGTAGGTTTAGGATTTATAAACAAAACAAAACAGGCTAAATACCATGTGTAATATCTATCAATTTTTATTTTATATAAAATAAAAAATAAAAATACCTATCTACATAGAAAGACTGGAAGGAAGTTATCCATGGAAATATTTACCATCCAGTTATTACCATCTCTGGATGGGGGAGTGATTATAGATAAATTTAATCTGTTTTTATTTTTTCCATATTTCTCAATTTTTAAACAACAAACATGGATTACTTTTGGAGTAAAAAGGATAATAAGTACTTGGAAAAAGAGATAGAAGGAAGAATTGTTCTTGGAGTCAAGGTTAAAATCCTTGAATGTGAATCTTGGAGCATGATTTAAGAGTAAGAGTATAACTTCAATAGAAATTATTTTAGCTTCCTTGGATTTTGCAAGACTAGAGAGCTGACCTCTACTGTCTGGATAAGCACTAGCCCTTCTGTACCTCTGACCCATCACAGGATTTTGCCCTACTCTAAGTTAGAAGTAACAATGCCTTTTTTACTTTTATTTATTTTTTGCTTCTTTTGGACCTCTTTGGAAGTATCTGTTATCTGAACCCCCAGAATTTCTAAAAACTCACTTTTGAAATGCCACAAAAATAAGATAAAGAGTGGTGGGCTGTATCCTGCTGTACTCTGACCAAGGATGGAATGTGAAGCACATTGCAAGAAACAGCCCCAATTGGGAGTTCAACTTTATTAGATAATGAATCTGATTCTCTCTGGTCACAAGCTTCTGTCTCCCTGGGGCAAGGTCAACATCTTTGCTGTTCCACTCTCTGGATGGTGCAAAGGCTGAGTTTAAGCTTTTGTGATTTCCTTCATTGCCTCTTTGAAAAAACAAATGGTGCTGTAAGTAACTAGTTAGTGTGCTTATTGGGGAGTTAGAATACTGGATTGTCAACCAAAATGTTTCTCTCCATTCGTCATGCTGGCCCCATTCCAAATTAGTACTGAGATCCCATTTCTACACACCTCTATGCTGTGAGGAGTTTTCTGTGGACAATAACCATGGATAAGAATGAGTAAGATATTTCAGGAATTTTTCAGACCTGTAACTCTTAGAAAACAAATTAGGAGTGAAAAAAAAAAAATCCAAACTCTAGATTCTCAGTCCAGCAATCACAAGTCAATTGCTTCCATTTTGCTTATCCTTAAGGAAAAATAAGATGAAAAATGCATTGTGGCAACTACTCAAGCGGTAAGGGAAAAACACACCAGCTGTAGACTGAATTACCCAGATAACAGACAAAAAGAAATCTGGTGCAAAGTGGTGACTCATTCTCTCTGTTTACACAGCCTGAATCTTCTGGTTAATTGTCAGTTTTTCACTTTGTGCTATGTAAACGATAAATTATTCTTCTGACATGCTTATTTTTGTGTTGATTGAAAGAAAAAAAGTTCAAGTTGGAACAGTGGTGTGATGTGTACTCTAGAGAGAGCTGAGTGCCAGAATTTGATATCGTGTTATGGGACAGCAGCAGGAGCAATGGGAGAAAGATTGAAGGTCAAAGAACCAAGTTAAGAAATTATGAGTTAATTAGATAATATAGAGCCAACATGCAAAGGTACATCCATCCATCTGTTCATCCATCCAGTCACTCATTCATCCACTTGTTATCCCTTCTGTTCATCCACTCACCCATCCATCCATCCATCTATCCACTCATTCGTCTCCCCCATCAGACCCTCAGATAGTCTTCAGTTTTCTGGAACAGTGATACGAGTGACGGGGACAATGGTGAATGAGGTTGATGCATTTCTTGCCCCTATGATCTTACAATAAACAAAGGAGATGGACATTATGCAAATAATTACAGTATAATTTATGCTACAAAAGAGAAAGCCATGTACTATTAAAACATAATGAGATGACCTAGTCCAGTGAGAGAAGAGACAAGGGTGTTCAGAGAAAGTCTCTTTGCAGAGGTAGAATTCGGGTCGAAACCAGATGTAGATGAATGTCTGGGACATCTGGGTCTTCCTAGCTTGTCTCTTTGGTCCCTGAACTCAGGGACCATCTTGGCTATATTGAAGAAGAAAGGGAAGTATCCAGGATAAACATGTCAGCAGCAATCCCGGCATTTGATTGAAATGATATTCCAAAAAAGCTCAAAAACAAACGAGTCTACTGCTAATCATTCATGAGCACCTGGCCAAAATAAAGAGTACATTACCCACTGATGATGTTGCTTTCCATAAATCTCTCAGTGCCTTTATGGCTGTGGCTGACTGTGGTTATTGGACTTTTGGTCCTAAGTATGTTTTGAAACAGCAAAATTCATGATGATCTTTTGTGGTATCTGGATCGCTCTTTCCTCTTCCTGGCTTACTGGGGGCTGAGCTATCAACTGAATCCCCAGGCACTTGATGTGAAAATGAGAGAATTAATCCATCAACAGTTCAATTAATCTGAATTTTGCTCCTTCAGTCCTGGTTCCTCTAGCGGCAAACAAAGACTTCAACTCACCCAGGATACTTCATACACATCTGACAATGGTTCCTACAGACAGTCTAATCATTTAGCTTTGAAGATGTATGGTAAATTTACCTATTAACATTCTCTTAACCAAGAGGTTGATCTCTCTGATTCTGTCTGCTTATCTAAAACAGCAATGAAGCTGCAAAATCCCTAAAGACTCTTCCCAGCTCACGATCTTATGGCTTCTAGAATAGTAGATCATGATGTTCTGGTTCAAGGAAGCGTATCTTGTCTGAGCAATTGATACTGGATTACGTTGCTTCCATGTCTTGGTAACTGTAAATAATGCTGCTATGAATGAGTTCATGTATCTTTTCAAATTAGCCTGTTTAGTGTTATTATGGGATTATACGAAATCTTATGTGTGAAACTTTTGAAAATTGTAAAATACTATAGAATTCAAAGAATCCTTCATTCAATTAAAAAAGGAAAGAAAGAAATTGGTTTGCCTACTAAATCAAGACTAGAAAATGTGATTGGAAGCTTCAGAGGATAGCCTTGCTGTAGTCTTTGGGAGGTAGGTCCGACTCCAAGACTGGCCTCCATCTGTAATCAATGCAGTTTCAAAGGGACACATTAACGCAGTCAGTGTTACTTGGTGTGACTCACCAAGCTGCAGCTGCTGCTTCTACAGACTCAGAAGGACTCCTCCTCTCTCAGCAGGCATCTTGCTGCACTACCGGTGGCTGCATCAGTCTCTTTCTTCCTGATCAACAGACAGCACTGCAGCCAGGAGGGATGATCAGCCCCTGGGCTCTCCTCTGAGGGCTTGTGGAGTGTAGGGAGGATGGTGCTGGGCTGAGAAATAGTAGGCGAGAGTCTAGCTCTGGCCATGCTGTTGATGGTTACTATTTGTTGAGTACCATAAAGAAGGCTGAGCACCAAAGAATTGTTGCTTGTGAACTGCCGTGCTGGAGAAGACTCTTGAGAGACCCTTGGACAGCAAGATCAAACCAGTCAATCCTAAGGGAAAGCTACCCTGAAATAGTCACTGAAAGGACTGATGCTGAAGCTCCAATATTTTGACCCATGATGTGAAGAGCTGACTCATTGGAAAAGACCCTGATGCTGGGAAATATTGAAGGCAGGAGGAGGAAGGGATGACAGATGATGAGATGGTTAGATAACATCACTGACTCAATGGACATGAGTTTGCGTAAACTAAGGGAGACAGTGAAGGACAAGGAATCCTGGCATATTGCAGCCCATGGGGTCACAAAGAGTCAGATTGAACGATAAGACCACAATATAACATGCTAAAGCATTTACACTCCAATTGAAAACAAGCAAGTAAACGTGTAAGAAATATTGAGTACAGGGCTTCCCTGGTGGCTCAGTAGTGAAGAATCCATCTGCCAGCGCTGGAGACACAGGTTCAATCCCTGGTCCCAAAAGAGCCCGCAGGCTACCACAGAGCAACTGGGCCCGTGTGCCCGATTGAGCCTGTGCTCTAGAGCCCACAAGCCACCACTACTGAGCCCACCCACAACAATGGATGAAGCGTGCATGCCCCAGAGCCTGAGCTCCACTACAAGAGACACCACCGCAATAAGAAACCCGGGCCCTGCCCCAAGAGAGTAGCCCCTGCTCTCTGCAACCAGAGAAGAGCCCCCGCAGCAGCAAGACCCAGCACAGCGATAACTAAATAAATAAAATTACTTAATAAAATATTTATTGACTACAAACAGTGCTGAGCACTCATTACCCTGAGATGCACACATCACTGTCCTCGTTTTCCATACGAGGAAAACAAAGACCAGAAATTTTTTTATTGAAATGCCCAGGGTAACACAGAAGGAAGCAAGGCTGGGATTCAACTTCAGAGTCTTCAAGAGATGGGAATACCAGACCATCTTACCTGCCTCCTGAGAAATCTGTATTCAGGTCAAGAAGCAACAGTTAGAACCGGACAGGCACAATAAACTGGTTGCAAATTGGGAAAGGAGTAGTCAAGGCTGTATATTGTGACCCTGCTTACTTAACTTATATGCAGAGTTCAGTTCAGTTCAGTCGCTCAGTCGTGTCCGACTCTTTGCAAGACGCCAAGCCTCACTGTCCATCACCAACTTCCAGAGTTCACTCAAACTCATGTCCATCGAGTCAGTGATGCCATCCAGCCATCTGATCTTCTGTCATCCCCTTCTCCTCCTGCCCCCAATCCCTCCCAGCATCAGGGTCTTTTCCAATGAGTCAACTCTTTGCATAAGGTGGCCAAAGGATTGGAGTTTCACTGTCAGCATCAGTCCTTCCAATGAACACCCAGGACTGGTCTCCTTTAGGATGGATTGGTTGGATCTCCTTGTAGTCCAAGGGACTTGCAATAGCCTTCTCCAACACCACAGTTCAAAAGCATCAGTTCTTTGGTGCTCAGCTTTCTTCACGGTCCAATTCTCACATCCATACATGACCACTGGAAAAAACATAGCCTTGACTAGATGGACCTTTGTTGGCAAAATAATGTCTCTGCTTTTGAATATGCTATCTAGGTTGGTCATAACTTTTCTTCCAAGGAGACAGCGTCTTTTAATTTCATGGCTGCAATCACCATCTGCAGTGATTTTGGAGCCCCCAAAAAGAAAGTCTGACACTGTTTCCACTGTTTCCCCATCTATTTCCCATGAAGTGATGGGACCAGATGCCATGATCTTCGTTTTCTGAATATTGAACTTGAAGCCAACTTTTTCACTCTCTTCTTTCACTTTTATCAAGAGGCTTTTTACTTCCTCTTCACTTTCTGCCATAAGGGTGGTGTCATCTGCATATCTGAGGTTATTGCTATTTCTCCCGGCAATCTTGATTCCAGCTTGTGCTTCCTCCGGACCAGCATTTCTCATGATGTACTCTGCATATAAGTTAAATAAGCAGGGTGACAATATACTCCTTTTCCTATTTGGAACCAGTCTGTTGTTCCATGTCCAGTTCTAACTGTTGCTTCCTGACCTGCATACAGATTTCTCAAGAGGCAGGTCAGGTGGTCTGGTATTCCCATCTCTTTCAGAATTTTCCATAGTTTATTGTGATCCACACAGTCAAAAGCTTTGGCATAGTCAATAAAGCAGAAAAAGATGTTTTTCTGGAACTCTCTTGCTTTTTCGATGATCCAGCAGATGTTGGCAATTTGATCTCTGGTTCCTCTGCCTTTTCTAAAACCAGCTTGAACATCTGGAAGTTCACAGTTCACATATTGCTGAAGCCTGGCTTGGAGAATTTTGAGCATTACTCTACCAGTGTGTGAGATGAGTGCAGTTGTGCAGTAGTTAGAGCATTCTTTGGCATTGCCTTTCTGTGGGATTGGAATGAAAACTGACCTTTCCTGGTCCTGTGGCCACTGCTGAGTTTTCCAAAATTGCTGGCATATTGAGTGCAGCACTTTCACAGCATCATCTTTCAGGATCTGAAACAGCTCAACTGGAATTCCATCACCTCCACTAGCTTTGTTCGTAGTGATGCTTCCCAAGGCCCACTTGACTTCACATTCCAGGATGTTTAGCTCTAGGTGAGTGATCACACCATTGTGATTATCTTGGTCCTGCAGATCTTTTTTGTACAGTTCTTCTGTGTATTCTTGCCACCTCTTCTTAATATCTTCTGCTTCTGTTAGGTCCATACCATTTCTGTCCTTCATCGAGCCCATCTTTGCATGAAATGTTCCCTTGGTATCTCTAGTTTTCTTGAGGAGATCTCATCTTTCCCATTCTGTTGTTTTCCTCTATTTCTTTGTATTGATCGCTGAGGAAGGCTTTCTTATCTCTCCTTGCTATTCTTTGGAACTCTGCACTCAGATGCTTATATCTTTCCTTTTCTCCTTTGCTTTTTACCTCTCTTCTTTTCACAGCTATTTGTAAGGCCTCCCCAGACAGCCATTTTTCTT
The DNA here is from genome assembly GCF_016772045.2 of Ovis aries. Classification (NCBI taxonomy): domain Eukaryota; kingdom Metazoa; phylum Chordata; class Mammalia; order Artiodactyla; family Bovidae; genus Ovis; species Ovis aries. The sequence goes on along the minus strand of NC_056074.1, from coordinate 29,403,341 downwards.
TTTTTCCGTTGCTTTTCCATGGGGATGTTCTTGATCCCTGTCTCCTATACAATGTCACAAACCTCCGTCCATAGTTCATCAGGCACTCTTATCTATCAGATCTAGTCCCTTAAATCTATTTCTCACTTCCCCTGTATAATCATAAGGGATTTGATTTAGGTCATACCTGAATGGTCTAATGGTTTTCCCTACTTTCTTCAATTTAAGTCTGAATTTGGCAATAAGGAGTTCATGATCTGAGCCACAGTCAGCTCCTGGTCTTGTTTTTGTTGACTGTATAGAGCTTCTCCATCTTTGGCTGCAAAGAATATAATCAGTCTGATTTCGATGTTGACCATCTGGTGATATCCATGTGTAAAGTCTTCTCTTGTGTTGTTGGAAGAGGGTGTTTGCTATGACCAGTGGATTCTCTTGGCAGAACTCTATTAGCCTTTGCCCTGCTTCATTCCATATTCCAAGGCCAAATTTGCCTGTTACCCGAGGTGTTTCTTGACTTCCTACTTTTGCATTACAGCCCTCTATAATGAAAAGGATATCTTTTTTGGGTGTTAGTTCTAAAAGGTCTTGTAGGTCTTCATAGAACCGTTCAACTTCAGCTTCTTCAGTGTTACTGGTTGGGGCATAGACCTGGATTACTGTGATATTGAATGGTTTGCCTTGGAAACAGAGATCATTCTGTCATTTTTGAGATTGCATCCAAGTACTGCATTTTGGACTCTTTTATTGACCTTGATGGCTATTCCATTTCTTCTAAGGGAATCCTGCCCATAGTGGTAGATATAATGGTCATCTGAGTTAAGTTCATCCATTCCAGTCCATTTTAGTTCGCTAATTCCTAGGATGTCGACGTTCACTCTTGCCATCACCTGTTTGACCACTTTCAATTCACCTTGATTCATGGACCTAACATTCCAGGTTCCTATGCAATATTGCTCTTTACAGCATCTGACCTTGCTTCTATCATCAGTCACATCCACAACTCGGTATTGTTTTTGCTTTGGCTCCATCCCTTCATTCTTTCTGGAGTTATTTCTCCACTGATCTCCAGTAGCATATTGGGCACCTACTGACCTGGGGAGTTCCTCTTTCAGTATCCTATGTAGAGTACATCATGCAAAATGCTGGGCTGGATGAAGCACAAGCTGGAATCAAGATTACCAGGAGAAATATCAATCACCTCAGATAGATAGAAGACACCACCCTTATGGCAGAAAGCAAAGAAGATCTAAAGAGCCTCTTGATGAAAGTAAAAGAAGAGAGTGAAAAAGTTGGCTTACAGTTCAACATTCTGAAAACTAAGATCATGGCATCTGGTCCCATCACTTCATGGCAAATAGATGGGGAAACAATGGAAACAGTGACAGACTTATTTTGGGGGGCTTCAAAATCACTGCAGATGGTGACTGCAGCCATGAAATTGAAAGATGCTTGCTCCTTGGAAGAAAAGCTATGACCAACATAGACAGCATATTATAAAGCAGAGACCTTACTTTGTTCACAAAGGTCCATCTAGTCAAAGCTATGGTTTTTCCAGGGGTCATGTATGGATGTGAGAGTTGGACTATAAAGAAAGCTGAGCACTGAAGAACTGATGATTCTGAACTGTGGTGTTGGAGAAGACTCTTGAGAGTCCCTTGGACTGCAAGGAGATCCAACTAGTCTATCCTAAAGGAAATCAGTCCTGAATATTCAATGGAAGAACTAATGCTGAAGCTGAAACTCCAATACTTTGGCCACCTGATGAGAAGAACTGACTCATTGGAAAAGACCCTGATGCTGGGAAAGATTAAAGACAGGAGGAGAAAGGGATGACAGAGGATGAGATGGTTGGATGGCATCACCAACTCAATGCACATGAGTTTGAGTAAACTCAGGGAATTGGTGATGGACAGGGAAGTCTGGTATGCTGTAGTCCATGGGGTCGCAAAGAGTCAGACACGACTGAGCGCCTGAACTGAACTGAGCGCCTGAACTGAACTGAGCTGAACCTCAGAGTCTATGCTATCAGTCTGTGCTTTCTTGTCATCTTAGGCCAATAAAGTCACATATTTAAAAATAAAATGCCCTTCCTTCTTTCACCTGAATGGAAGAGGACATTGTATGAGAATCAGAAAACTCAGACGTATAATGAATTAAAAAAAAAAAAAAAAAAGCCTCCCATGCCACCAGAAAAGACTACTTAATACTTAGTTGATCTGTGCATTTAGATCTTAAAAAAAAAAAAAAAAAAAATGATGTCATCTTGCTCTTTCTGTGTTTTGACCTGTCAAGCCATAACTCTATACACTCATCCAGTCCACATGAACGTGCATTATGTTGAGGGAGTATGCTGACGAGGCCCTTTACATGATATGATAATGGCTGTCCTCCCAGAATCACATTCTAGTTGGGGAGATAAGCAGGAGGACCTAAGAGGGAGAGATGAGCGCATCCACAGCACCTTGTGACAACATACGAGCAAGATGATGCCTTTGCGATAAAGAGAAGGAAGAGAAGCCTGGGGCATTGAGGAGACACAGAGGCAAAAGCACTCTGGTTGGAGCTGATGAAATACGAGGGTCAGGACTTACTGAAATGAATGAGGTCGCTCGGATGGGGCCGCCACAGAAAGCTGCCCCTAGTAAATGCGCTGCCAAGTTCTTGACAGCACGCTGAGGGAAAATACCTAGGATAAAATCCCATGGAAAAGATGCAGGAAACAATTCTAGAGGGCTGCACAGCAAACTGTGAACAGTAGTTAACTTTTCGATACAAGTTTGGGTGGAAGGGGGCAGGGCTTCTAGGTGAATTTCAGGTTTTAATTCATCCTCTCCTGTAATGTGTGAATAAGTTAGGACCACATACCAATTTTCTGATTAAAAGCAGATTTTAAAATGACCTGGTAGGAGTTCGATTGGCAGACGGACAAAGTAAAGGTATTTTGAGGGAGAAGGGAATGGGGGCCGAGTGACAAAATTACAGAGCAAGGAACAGAGTCGAAGGAGGTGGCTAGAGATGGGTTTTCAGTGGGCTCTAGTGTATCCTGCAACCATCCATGCTGGCTCTTGGTGAGTTCAGAATCTAAAGGAGGTTTGGTGGGTCCAAGAGAACCAGAACGCGAAGCATGTTCCACAGCTTTGTCTAAGCTACTTTGCAGGGTGTCCTTCTGGGGCTCCTCTCCCACCCCCAAAATGTCAAGTACCTTGTCGAGAGCTAGGAAACAACAGAAAGCTGGTTCAAGCCCTAATAGAGTGGCGCACCCTAATATTACTCTGCCAAGAACCTCAGCCTCTCCACAGGCTCCCTGGCCCACTGAAGGCCCTGCACCTGGGAGCCAGATGTGCGCTGAAACGTACGTGGGCCACTGCTGATCTGTCTGGCGCAAGACAAAGGCTTGGCTGCTGATCCTGGAAAGGGGATCGATTCATTACAGAGTACAGGATAAGGAGTCCCAGAGCTGGGGTGTGAATAGACAAGGGTTCTCTGCTCTTCGCTTCCCTTTAATCTTAGAGTCTGCGGCCTTCTCCGTCTTTTGTGACGACTGGGCTAGTACGGGTCTCTGGGTTTTACGCCTCCTCAGTTTTCGTAATTCATTTAGATACTGCTTCCTTGCATATATGGAGCCTTCTGAAGCATCAGAAGTTTTTCTAAAGGAGCTGAAAGGAAAGAAGAGATAGCATGTGAAGGCAATAAAGGGTGATTTCATTTTGTTTCTCATTAAACTGAACGCCATTGTTCAATTCAGAACTTACTCCTTTTTATGTGCTGACAGTGGGTATAAAGACTCACTGTATATGACATGCACACACTACTATATTTAAAATAGATAACCAACAATATAGCACCGGGAACTCTGCTCAATACTCTGTAACAACCTAAAGGGGAAAAGAACTTGAAAAAGAATAGATACATCTTTATGAATCACTTTGCTGTTCTCCTGAAACTAGCGCAATGTTGCTAGTCACCTACGCTCCAATATAAAAGTTTAAAAAGAAACGAAGTAGGTCACTGTGAAGGCCTTCCTGCATTTGGGGGCTGGAGTGGAAGGGTGGGAAAGTTGATGGTGGAAGCGTTGAACATCCTGGGAAGTCTAAGTTTCTCAGAATTTAAATCCACATTTTTCCTCTTAGGAGATACTAACTTGCAGGGTTCCGTTGGAGAAGGGATAGGCTACCCACTCTAGTATTCTTGGGCTTCCCTTGTGGCTCAGTTGGTAACGAATCCGCCTGCGATGCAGGAGACCTGGGTTCCATCCCTAGGTTGGGAAGATCCCCTGGAAAAGGGAAAGCCTGCTCACTCCAGTATTCTGGCCTGGAGAATTCCATGAGCTGCATAATTCCTGGGGTGGCAAAAAGTTGAACTTTATTGAGCGACTTAAACTTTCAACCTGCAGTGTGGTTTGTCATACTGAGAAAAAGAAAAAAGATTTCTTCACAGTAAAAACAGTAAAGAGCTTGGTGGTAATTATTCTAGATTCATTCAGTCTGTATTCCAACTGTGTCTAAATGATATTGAATCAACCATCTTTCAGATCAGGGTATGAAGATACTTTTTCAGAGAAGTTAACAATTTATGTCTTTATAGTTGATTTACAGTGTTGTGTTCATTTTTGCTGTACAGCAAAGTGATTCAGTTATAAAAATATATATATTTTGTTTTTCATATTCTTTTCCATATGGTTTATCACAAGATATTGAGTATAGGTCCCTGTGCTTTATGGACTTACCAGGTGGCTCAGTGGGTAAAGATTCTGCCTATAATGCAGGATAGACAGGAGACGCAGGTTCGATTCCTGGGTTAGGGAGATCCCCTGGAGTAAGGCATGACAGCCCACTCCAGTATTCTTGCCTGGGAAATCCCATGGACAGAGGAGCCTGACGGGCTACCGTCTGTGGGGTGGCAAAAGAGTCGAACAAGACAGAGTCTGCGCACGTGCACACAGTGCTATACAGAGGACCTTGTTTATCCTTTCTCTATGTAACAGCTTGCATCTGCTAACCCCAAACTCTGATCCATCCCTCCCCCTCCACTTGGCAAACCATAAGTCTGTTCTCTGTGTCTGTGAGTCCATTTCTGAGTAAACGATTCTTTTAATATAAATGTTTCACAGGGGAGCCAAAATGGATACATGTCCCCGAGGTCCCAGGCTTTAATTTTTTTCTGTAAGATTTTAAACCATATAATCATCTCAACCAAGGTCCTTCTCTGTAGAATGTAATATTGCAGAGCATGGAAAAGAACAACCAATATTGCTTTTTCAGCTACGCTATGGACTGTAGCCTGCTAGGCTCCTCCGTCCATGTGATTTTCCAGACAGTAGTACTAGAGTGGGTTGCCATTTCCTTCTCCAGGGGCTCTTCCTGACCCAGGGATCGAACCCGGGTCTCCTGCATTGCAGACAGACGCTTTACCCTCTGAGCCACCAGGGAAGTCCTACTGTTTTTGATAATCATCCAATAATACAGTAATCCCAACAATCTCGTGCATACAGTTGGGCGGGTGTCATTAGCTCCCGTTGGACTGATGATGAAGCTGGGGGCTCTGTGTTGGGTGAGCTGTGCTCCTCCTATGAGCCAAGACCCTCTTCTTTTGAGGGTCACTCACCTTTGCCTTGTACCGTCCACGTGGCAGAGAACACCTTTTTTCTGTGGAGGCCTTCTTAACCCTAATGCTATACGTTTTTCCTTCAGGACAGAATATATATTAATATATTTTTTCTTTGGTTTTAAATATACATAATTTAAAATGTTCCATTTTAAGTGCACGGTTTGGCGGCATTAACTATCCTCGTCTTCCAGGTCCAGATTCACCATCCTGACTGGAGACTCTGTCTCTGTTAAACTCTCCAGTCCCCCTTTCCCTCAGACTCTGGTAATCTCTATTCTACTTTTTGTCTTTATGAATTTGATTATTTTAGATACCTCTTATAAGTGGAATGATACCATGTTTGTGCTTTTGTGTCTGTCTTATTTCATTTAGTAGGCTGTCCTCAAGGTTCATGCATGTTGTAGCAGGTTGAAGAATTTTATTCCTTTTCAAGGCTGAATAACATTCCATTGTTTGTGTAGACCACATTTTGTTTATCCATTCATCTGTCAAAGGACATCTGGGTGCCTTCTACATTTTGGCTATTAATCCTGCTATGCATCAGTTCAGTTCAGTTGCTCAGTTGCGTCTGACTCTTTGTGACCCCATGAATTGCAGCACGCCAGGCCTCCCTGTCCATCACCAACTCCTGGAGTTCACCCGAACTCATGTGCATCGAGTCGGTGATGCCATCCAGCCAGCTCATCCTCTGTCGTCCCCTTCTCCTCCTGCCCCCAATCCCTCCCAGCATCAGGGTCTTTTCCAATGAGTCAGCTCTTCGCATGAGGTGGCCAAAGGACTGGAGTTTCAGCTTCAACATCAGTCCTTCTAATGAACACCCAGGACTGATTTCCTTTCGGATGAACTGGTTGGATCTCCTTGCAGTCCAAGGGACTCTTGAGTCTTCTCCAACACCACAGGTCAAAAGCATCAATTCTTCGGCGCTCAGCTTTCTTCACAGTCCAACTCTCATATCCATACATGACCACTGAAAAAACCATAGTCTTGACTAGACATGTATATCAGTGTACAAATATCTATTTGAGTCCCTGCTTTCAACTCTTTTGAGTATATTCCTAGAGTTAGAATTCTAGATCCAATGGCAATTCTGTGTTTCATTTTATAAGGAACCACCATACTGTTTTCCATAGTGGCTGCACTGTTCAGCAATGAACACACCTTCCAATTTCTCTACTTTGTCACCAATGCTTGTCATTTATTTTATGGTTTTTTTGATACAGGTGTGAAATATATCAAATTTCACATCCTTATAGGTGTGAAATGGTATCTCATTGTGGTTCTGCTTTGCATTTCCTTAGTGATTAGTGATGTCAACTGTCTCTTCAAGTGCTTATTGGCCATTTGTAAATCTTTAGAAAACTATCTATTCAAGTCCTCTGCTCACTTTTTAATGGAGTTATTTCTTGCTGTCATCGTGTTGCAAGTGTTCCTTATATATTCTGTAATCCAAATTGTAAGGGATTTGAAAATTTTTTCTCATTCTGTGGGTTGCCTTTTCACTTTGTTAATGGTGTTCTTTTATGTATCAATACCAATGTTTTTAACTTTGATGAAGTCCAACTTGTCTATCATTTCTTTTTTTTTTTTTTGTCTGTGCCTTTGGTGTGATTCTGATAAGTCATTACCAAACCCAATGTCATGAAGTTTCCGTCTATGTTTTCCTTTAATAATTCTATAGTTTTACTTTTATTTAGGGCTTTGATCCACTTTGAGTTAATTTTTCCATCGAGGGTAAGGGAAGGGTCTCCCTTCACTCCTTTGCTGCATATATTCATCTGATGCTCTAGCATCAGTTTGTAACACTTGTTTGGTAACGCTTGCTGCTCTCCTAGGTGATCTCCAGGCCATCTTCGGCAGGTGTGAGGCTTATTTTCCGCTCTTTAGATTTCTAGCTTATGCTCTTGGCCACCCTGATACACAGGGACAGAGGATGGCCCTAAGGTTCTGAAGGGTTGATGTCTATGTGGACTCTGTGTAGACTCCAGAGCTCTTCGAAAATCACAGTGTACACCCACGTAAGGCAAGAATCCAGGTTCCTTACACTGTTCTCTCTTTTAAATCTCTCTTGCAAATATAGTGAATACAATTAAAACTGGTTGTGACTGGTTCAGTTGGCCATGGGCTTTTGATACGGGCAGTGTGCTGGAGCTGACCGAGCTCGAGGGCACAGGCTGAAGCTTCTGTAGCTCTCTTCACAGATGCTCTCATAGCATGTGTTCCACTTGATTGAGATGATCAATTTATGTGGCTGTCTTCCCACTCCAGTGTGAACTTGACTTTTTCACCCATGCCTATCACAGTGCCTAGCACAGATAGTTATTAAAACTGAACCAGTACCACTATCTCTTCTCTCCTCTAAGTCTCTGAATGTGCAAAGGCACACGATAAGCAGTAAAATCTTGTTTTCCTGACAACACCATCTTCATTGCATTGCTGACTTTGCACAACAAAGGATAAAGATATTGTTGCCCTAGGAAGGACATTTACTATATTTTCATAGTTTTCAAACTTGAGCATTTGTGCCTTCCTTAGAAAGGGCAAGGAGTCGACGATGGCACACTTTAACTCCCGTCCATTCCTCAAAGTAAATGGAAATTTTTAGGATAATAGCCTTAAATTAGGCAGCCAAATACTGACTTAAAAAAAAAATCTGTAATGAAATAATCCTACCAGAGAAATGATATTACACTGTAATATTTTTCTGAATCTGTGTATTTTCACCTAAAAGAAGACTTTCATACTGTTCAGATGTTTTCTAAATGAGGAATATATCAATATTTCTGCCTTTTTATTCCTGAACCATGGACTAGGAGTCAGAGTCACTGCAACTAATCTATTTTAGAGATCGCCTAAAACCACTCTTACATGGAGGGTAACAGCTTAGTTTCAGAATTCCCAATTCTCAGTTTGGTCTGCTCGATTCCATAGAGTTATTTTCATTTCCCTAGGAAACATCCCATTTCACATCAGGTTACTAGAGATAAAGCCTGGTTCCTAGAGATAAGCTCAGCTGGTGATGGGGTGGTAGACAGTCTGCTCTCTGCCAGTCTGCCCTGACCCTTACAACTCTCTCCTGACCCCTAGTCTAAGTTAAATGGGGTCTCCATTGAGAAAGTCAAGAAATGTGAGTCATGAATATTCACATATTCAGTAGAGACTAAATCTAAAGCTAGAGCAAACACAGAGAGTTATCCCATTGCTGGAGTTCTCTGTAGTTCACATCTCTCCCGGCTATTCTCCACGGCTGAATTACATTTAATTGAAGGGCAATTCCAATGGTATGAGTTAAGGTGTGATCTGGTGTTATCTCAATAAGTAATATGATTTGCTCTTCCTTTCAGATCGCAGAGCCTATCCTAGTGACTGCCTTCCTGGACTAAGGAGCCCGTGGAACACTGCCTTTTTTCCAGCTTTTCTGGGCTTGACCACACCCCCCAGTTTAAGGAGGCCACTCTATTAGGAAGATTATGGTCCCTGCATCCTCTTTAGCCTCCGAGCAGAGGATTCCCGCAGGTAGTTGGGAAGAGACCGTAGACTTTGAGGGAGCTCACTCTGGACCCATTCTTCACCCAGTCTCTCCAGCAAAGTAGTAAGTGAGTGGGGTGTGAGCTTCTGCCTAAAACTTTGCAGTCCATTTTCCTTTTTCTTGTGTGTGTATGTTCATTTGGTGGAATTAACCGGTAAATTGATGGGGACTTTCAGGATACAAGCGGCTTTCTGTTTCTCTTTTCACATTTTTCTATATTTTTCATTCAACTGCTTAAGAACCATTTTTAAAAATACTCCCTAACCTTGTTAGAATAGTCTGAAATCAAGACTGTCTCCCCTTTTCTCCTGTTTCATAAGAGTAAAATCACGCACGTTCTAGACACTGGCCGATTACTTGTCAGAACTGAATTTTCTTCACATCTTGGAGCGCTTCCAAAGAAATAAAGCTGTAGCTAAATGTAGACATTTTTTTCCTTTTTTCTCTTTCACTCCTAGTGTGCCATTGTTTTGCTGCTGAAATTTTGGAAAAATTTTCTTTTAAGCTCAGCAGCTTTATGAATTGCTTACATTGTGAGAAAATTGTTACAGGTTTGAGTCTTGCAAATCTGACTAGGCTTTTTGGTGTTTTTTTTACCTGTTTCGTGACTCAGTTTTCCAAGGGACTGTACATCTTCTTTTGGACTGTACTTGTGGCAGGAGTTTGAAAGTCAAGGTGGGTATTTCGTAGAGCTTGAATCCCTGGGCAGCTTTGCGCACAGCAGGGGATGTGGATGGCCACCCTCTTCCATTGGTGATTTTTATTATCTGGCAATCTCATTTTGTTTGGGGCTTTTCATCTGTTATGAAAACATCTCTGTCACCCCCTTTTAAAGTTGTGTTTCATGTAGGCGAACTGTTCAAAACATGCTAGGTTACCGAGACCAAGGCATTTGATTGCAGGTTTTCCTAATCACCTTTCGGGTAAGATTTTTTTTTTTTTTAAATCACAAGGCCATTTCCCCTCCTACTTCATACCATTCCTGTGCAACTGAAAAGGGAGATATTTGTTAAACAACGGGAAATCCAGGTTCTGAAATGGCAACTCTGGCAGCTCCATTTGATTTGTAAAATGCCTGGCACTCTGACTCTTTCGACAGCTGTTAAGTCTGGACGGCAACACCTTCTTTTTATCTAAAGAGAAACCTCTTTGCTTCTGCAGGCATGGGCCGGGCAGGGGCGGGGGGACTGGAGATTCTTCCTTACCTGTTGTTTCTGAGCGGAGGGGAGAGAGAGCTAATGCGTTAATGTCTGCAAAGTGCTTTGAAGATGAAAAGGCCTTTTCATGTGTTCAGCACCGTCGTTATTAATATTAATATTTGAAGAAGCACGCTGCTCCTAATTGTAAATCAACAACTCCCATCCTTGCCAACTCCAGGAGTGAAAAAACAAACAGCGAAGGCAGCCAGGCAGTCTCTTCCGTTCTGGTTCCGCCACTGAGGATGTGGGAAGCCTGATTCCAGAGAGAGCTGCTTACACGGAGGTGCCGGTTATTAGAGGTGCAGGGAGGTCCCAGAGCAGAGCCTCGGGGAGGCTGGGTAGCAGGGTGTAACCCTTCAACATGGGGTCACCTGTGACCTTGGAGGACGCATTGAAAGCATGGATCTGGGCCAACTGCCGGCCTCAGATGATACAGCAGTTCAAAGGTGAAGGGGTCAGAACTGGCACCAGTTCAGCCTTTGGTCTGTTAGAGATTGGCTTTGGAACTGAGAACAAGTAATTTGAAGTGCTTTCTTTTCTTCCTCTCTAGAATGGGAATACTGAAAAAACTGCGACTAATGAAAAAACTGGGACTAATGATTTGTGCTCCACCTACTTCATGAGAATAGAAGTAAACAGCCTAGAGCTTTGAAGAATGAAAATACTGCCAATAAGGTTGAGGGAGAGTCTGAAGTAGCCTTGTAACAGATTGGGTGTGTGGGTGCCAGGTCCCCAGGGAGGGTGAGTCAGAGGGCAGACAAATGCTCCGGAAACACATTGTTGGCACTGCCAGGTCCCCCAGTGATGGCATCAAAGTGTTGCTTGATTTCTTACTGATAATTCAGGCTCTGCTATATCTCCTGGTTTTATTGATTGGTGAACAGAACTGTTTCTTACAGCAATTCTCCTCTAATTGCCCACTCAAAACTCCCATTTCTGCATCAAACAGCAGAAGGGAGCTGGGATATCCTTTCCCTCTTCCTCTCCCTCCTTCTCCCCCCAGCCCCACCTTCCTCCTCTCTCTCTTTTTCTCTCCCCTTTTTTTCGGAAATGAAAACATACTTAGCGTTTGAGCACAATAAGTGTGGTGGACAGCTATTTAGTGACATTTGAGGGGAACCTTCATTCCTGGGCCAACCCAGATACGAAGACCACTCATTTATTTGCCCTCGCATCTCCTTTGTCCCCGCTCTACTGCAAATGCAGCTGTAGGGAACTCAGCCTTTCAATCCTGTTGATTCTCTGGGTGTGATACTTGTCTTCTCCACTTCACTAGAGGAAGGATGATCACCCCTGAAGTTTCCTGAGCACTTGGTATGTCCTGGGGCCCTTGTGCCCTGCACAGGCTGGGCTGCTTCTTTAACCTACAATGAAGTCCGTGAGGTGGGCACGCTTGTTCCCATTTAGCAGATGAGGACTCTGAGGCTGGTACTCAGAATGATTTGGTTGGTGGTGAGACCTGATTATAACCAAAGGCATACATACGTATACTGATTCACTTTGCTCTATAGTAGAAATTAACACAACATCGTTAAGCAACTATACTCCAATATAGTTGCTTTTTTTTTTTTAAAGGATCAAAACCATATGGGTGCAGAGCTGTGGCTAGAGTCATGTCTCATAGGAACCTAGTAACTTTGAGGCACTTATACAAATTCAGGCTAAATTTTTCTGCTTAGCCCAATGGTTGATTTATCTGGGAGAATACCATGGCTTATGCTTCTTTTCCAAAGGAGAATCTATGAATTAATAATTCATTGTTAGGAAGACACTGACTCTGAAGAAATGCTACAAGGTCTAGTTGACAAGATCAGTAAATCTCTCTCTTGATCCCTCTTGGGACAAATTTTGATGGAACTTCAAAGAGTTGCAAAACATAGAGCAAAGAATTTCCATAAGATTTAAGTCCAGCGTGCATAAAATAAGACTTCCCTGGTGGTCCAGTGGCTAAGACTCAGAGTTCCCAATGCCTGGGTGCTATCCCTGGTCGGGAAACTAGATCCCACATGTTGCAACCCAGTGCAGTCAAATAAATAAATAAATACTTTTAAAATATGATAAATATAGTGCCCTTTGGAGCTCCTAGTGATCATTAAGCCAAAAGGATTCCTCTGGGTAGAGGAAGAGCAGTGATCAGTTTCTTGACATTCGAGGCGAAGTAACTCAGACCCTGGCTTCTTAGGAAAGGCAGGAAGCCCTGTCAGATGCTGCCCTAGTCCTCACCTGGCACAGGGCTTAGGACGGAGGCTCGGCTCCTGGGCTGCACCTTCTCCTGGCTGGGCTTGCAAGGCAACTAAGATAACAGCTAATCCTCTGCTCAGCTTGTGGCCCAGACTCTTCTTGCCTGTACCTCAGTGGGCTCTGCCTTCCAAACACCTCGTAACCACTCCTGAATTTAACCAAGGGAGTCCGGACACTGCCTCGTTGCTCAAAATGAGCATCGCAGGGGATCTTGTCAGAAATGCAGACCGTCTGGCTGTACCTTGAAACCTGATTCTCAGGTGATTCCTAGGTGATTGCTATGTAAATCAGTTTGGAAAGTATGGTTTAAAAGCAAAAACAAAAACAAAAAAGTTGTAAAAAACAGAACAAACAAAAACTCTTGCAGTGATTCTCACAGCAGCTTACAACTTGATTATATTTATATCTTGTTGCTAAAGTGTAAGGCCACATAAGATTCACATTTCTATCAAAGGAAGCTGGATATTTCCCTCATGAAACAGCTTTCAGCCTGTTTGTTCCCCCAAGGTAAGAAAACTGCTTACTTCTTGGTTTTATGCATAACAATGGTACAAGCAGACTGCCATTCAACTGAAATTGTGGCGCTTTTCTCTTGTGAAATTCTTGGCTAAGGCTACTCAACCTGTGATTATGGGAGGGCTTCCTATTTTGATTATTTAAATCCAAGTCTTTTTAGAAAGAGATAAGGTATATTGGCCATCTGGGTTCTGCTTCTAATATCTGAATGAATAACCTCTGCAGTAAAATCCACAATTACTATTAATTAGTCAATGCTTACTAGTGCCAGGCACTGTGATAAAACAGTGATAATAATAATAGCCACTATTTATTGACCATTTTATCATGTGTAAAATGGTTTCATTTTATATAACCCTCCTCAATAATCTTGAAAGGGTTGGTATTATTTTTTTCCATTTTACAGTTGAGGAAATAAAGACTTTGTGAGATGAAGAAATTTGTCTTCACACTCAGTAAGGTCTTCCCAGGTGGCGCTAGTGGTAAAGAATCCGCCTGCCAATGGAAGAGGCATGGGTTCGATCCCTGGGTGAGAAAGATCCCCTGGAGTAGGGCATGGCAACCCACTCCAGTTTTCTTGCTTGGAGAATCCCATGGACAGAGAAGCCTGGTGGGCTACAGTCCATAGGGTCGCAAAGAGTCAGACCCCATTGAAGCAACTTAGCATACATGCACACGCACACTCGGTAAGGAGATCCCAGTCAACCATAGTCTATCTATCTTTATCACTCTGCTGAACACTTAACCTCTCTGGGTTCAGTTCATTCAAATGAAAAATGGACAGATTTGATGAGATTTTTTTCCAACTCTAAAATTCATTGACTTTACCAAATCCCTCTTTATATAAGCATGCCAGGAAGCTGTTTAGCAGTATGCTGAGAAATTTGAAACTTACAATTTGGGCAATAGAACAAATAAAACCCCACCGTGAAAAATGACCATCAGATATAGTCCAAGAAGTTGCTCGCTGGATTTGAGAGATTGAAGGCAGCTGGTGTGCTTCGTTCAGTGTTAAAAGGCATTATTAAAACTCTCCGAACTCCATTCATTCATTGTTCTCCCAATAGCTATCTGTATATTTACGGCATTTCTCAGTTTTGTTGAGAGCTTCTTGAGAGCCAAAGCCATATCTAAATTCTAGATTATATCTGACATCACGCGCTGTAGGTTGAAAAGTAGTACTTTAAACTTCTAGGCTCCTTGGGGGTTTTTTTGGCAGTCACTGTGGGGTTAGAGTTGACATTTTAGCTTGAAGCTCTCTCTGGGTTCAATGTGGCCAAAAATCTCATATACCATGACCTCTGCTATAGCTGTCCTTGAAGCCAAGATGCTTCACATCATTTCTCCAGCTTACTCATTTTTGTTTCCAGTTTCTTAGGAAAAAAAAAAATCTAATTTTTTAGTACTATAAAGTTATATTTCCCCCAGCACACTTTTTTAAAAATTAAAGTATAATTGGCAAACAGTAAAAATCACCCTTTTTAGTGTATAGTTCTACAAATTTTGGCTAATGTATAAATCAAGTATTTATAATGTATAAATCAATGTATTACAATCAAGATAAACAGTTCCATCATTCAAAAAAATTTTTCCTTATGCTTTTTTATAGTCAAATCCTCTTTTCACCTCCAGGCCATGTTCTTTGACCCTATGGTTTTTCTTTTTCAAGAATATCATATAAATGGAATCATATAGTAGGTAATCTTCTTTCATTTGGCTTACTTTATTTTAAATTCACTCATGCGGCTCAGTATATCAATAGTTCTTTCCTTTACACTGCTATGTAATATTCCACTATGTGATATACCAGTTATAACTTTAATTTTGATAATATATTATTGTTAAATTTATTATTACTACTATTGCTATTTAAATCTATAGCTATACTAAAAAAAAGTCCAAGCTTTTAGTTTGGTAATCCGCCCTAGAGCGTCTTTCAATTTCACCTCCCACTTCCCTACAATCAATTTATTGGGTTATTTTTTGTTCTCTAATCTACTGTTTTCTTATTTCTGAGTCTTTGTGCATACTTCTAGCTACCCATTTTTCAAGGCCCGTTTCAATGCCAATTCCTCTTGAAGTTTTCCTTCAGCATCCTTCCAGAAGTCATCTCTTCATCTTTTATGTTCCCATAATATATCAATCACACCAGCATTTCTCAAACTTTAATGTTCTTGATCATTTTGGAATGGAACCTGAGCTCTGTAGTTCTGCTAGCCCCCGAGTGCTTGTCCATGCTACTGATCTGAGAGGAACCACTGTACCGCTGAGTAGCAAGACTCTTATAATTGTCTCATTGTCTCTTATAATTGTCTCATCAACTAGAAAAATAACTATATAAAAAAGAAAAGTGATTTAGTCTCAGCCTGGGAATTACCATAGCATCTAATACAGGGATATGCAGCTGGGCAATACTAGCTAACTAGATCAAATCCCAAATATTTTTTTTTTTGCCATATTTGAGATTCATTTTTTTCATTCAGAGTTTAGGACTAATCTAAAAATGTTTGTTGTTCATGTAATTTTGGAGGCATGCATGTAAATTTGATGAGCTCGGGCACGTTCAGGGTGGTATGGCCACAGACATGCATGCATGTAAATTTGGAGACAAAAAGAAACAGCTGTCACTCATAACTTTCTCTTGCACATAATTAACATCAATAGTAGGAAATATAATTTGGTCCTGATAATATTTCACACATTTCTTCTTTCCCAAATTTACTATAATAGTTTTCTTGCTCTTATAATATAGATTTTCCGTTTAATTGCTTTTGTAGTTGTTCAGTCACTAAGTTGTGTCCCACTCTTTGCGACCCCATGGACTGGAGCACACCAGGCTTCCCTGTCCTTTACCATCTCTCAGAGTTTGCTGAAACTCATGTCCATTCAGTCGGTAATGCCATCCAACCACCTCATCCTCTGTTGTCCCCTTCTCCTCCTGCCTTTAATCTTTCTCAGCATCAGGGTCTTTTCCAGTGAGTCAGCTCTTCGCATCAAGGGCCAAAATATCGGAGCTTCAGATTCAGTATCAGTCTTTCCAGTGTAATTGCTTAGATTCTACCCCAAAAGTAAAAGCTATGAAGAAGAACATTTCACTGTGAATATCTTGCCTGTAATTATCCTTGAGTCTACCTTTATCTGATTCTGTTAGCCAAACCCTCATTTTGCCACAGGGTTCTGAGTGATGCAAATCCCAATTTTTTATTTGGTTGTTTATTGAATGCCTACTACACACATGGCGCTGGAGTATGTTGAAGAACAACCATGGTTATTTTCTGAATTTCAGGATTCAATAGAGGATGAGGAATGCCATTTGAGGACAAGGCTGTAGGCACTTTTATTGCCAGACAGCTGATTGAATGTCACCTTTAGTTTTGCAGAGGATGTTCCCATACTAGAAAGAGCAGAGCCTTAGTTTCCGGAAAGTTTCAGAGACTTAAGACGGGCATTGTGCTCGTAAAATTCCTAGACACAGAAGAGCGGGCAGGTTTTAACATACTCCCTTGAGGTTTACGAGAGATGCCCCCTTCTGCCTCTGTTGACAGCACCATCCCAGCAGAGTAATGGAGAGATATTTGTTTCCAGGAGGAGGAAACATAAAATGGTCTACAAGGCACTATTAGCCCCTGATTATCGCAGCTCAGCAGACGAAAACCATCTTATATTCTCTGTTCCTTTTGGGATATGTTAGTGAATGACGTTTGTAATATAATAACAGGAGTCTATGTTTAGTATTCTAAGAAAGATTGGTTGAGCTGTGTCAGTTCATACAGAACCTGAGAGTGTTACGGTTAATTAGAAGGTGAGACTTGTTCAGAGAAATAGGAGATGGATATGAGTCATTTTCAAGCCTGTGTTCAAGTAAGAGTTGGGGGACTCATTAGCAGTGAAGTTGGGGAGAAGCAAGACTGACACGTTCATTAATCTGTGACTTGATGCTTCATGAACTTAGTGAAAGGGTCGGTGAATTGACTTTAAGATGCAGAAGCCAATAACCCATGGATCAGAACATGGTCTTTATGGGGCGGTTCTGGCTCTTGAAATAAGACGGAATATTTATTCCCATCAGTTGGAATACTCAGTCAAGAAAATCAGGTTCGTAAAGAATTGGGAGTGACAGAAAGAGTCCATCTTCAATCCTCACCAGATTCTTTTCTGCTTATGGTGACCACGGTTTCTCTGGGGGACTGAGGCTTGTTCAGCTATCTAAATCTGCTTGCAGTTGAGTTCTTGGAGAATTAGACGTGATAGCTTTTGTTATACTGGCAGATCAAGGAAGAGAACGTTTTAAATGGTTTGAAAACTACAAATGGACTTCTCATGAGAATTAGAAAGAAAATAATGGGAGACAATACACTCATCAATGGGCTATCTCCATTAGTTCAGAGAAGAATATGGTCCTGCTCGCAGTTAATACAGAAATCTAACCTCAGAATTGCATATGGACACATCATCACAGGTGATGTCCCTTTTTTCCTTTGTCTCAGAGATATCTTTGCTGTCTTGGGTATACTCAGGCACTGAGACATAACTCCTGCATATGTTAACCGTATTCACATACAGGTCTTTTCTTCATTTAGTCGGCAAGCATATCGCACATCTGTTAATACAACGTGTCAGCTAAAAAGACACAGTTCCTTACCCTCTAGCAACTTATGACGCAGGATCAGAAACTTACGATGCAGGAAGTACTCTGAACTTTGTTAGGTACATTCATTGTGAAAGTGAATCCCAAACCTGAAGATTGAGAACGTCCATCTAATTGACAAGATTTAGAGAATGCTCCCTAGAAGAGGTAACACTCAGTCTGAGTCTTTAAAAAACAGATTTATATTCAGAAAGAAGACAATCAAACTCTCTCTATTGTAAATGAAAGATGCTGCTTCGATGACATGGGTGAGAGTGTTGTCTCTAGTTTGGCATGTGTGTGCATGCTCATTTTCTCAGTCATGTCCAACTCTTTGCAACCCCATGGACTGTACCCCTCCAGTCTCCTCTGTCTATGGGGTTTCCCAGGCAACAATACTGCAGTGGGTTGCCATTTCCTTCTCCAGAGGATCTTCCCGACCCAGGGATCGAACCCACGTCTCCTGGGTCTCTTGCCCTTCAGGAGAATTCTTTGCCGACTGAGCCACCTGGGAAACCCTTAGTTTGGCAAAGGTGCTGTTCTTTAGGGAAAGTATCTTTTGAATGACTAATCCTATTGGAAGCCAAATTCTTTTTCTCTTGCTTCCAGGGTATGCTTGGAATATAAATTCATAGGAACTCTAAATTGTTGATATTAAGAGAAACATTTATCGCAAATCTATTTAAATTTTGCACAACTTGCAAAAGAAAAAAAAAAGGAAAAACCTGCACCATCTATATTTTCTGTGACAGCTTTCTTATGCTTCTGTATTTACCATGTGTAGTCTTCTTACCCTGGGTATGTTATAGCCATAATTCTTGATCTAGAATACTAACACAAAGACCAGAGAGCAAGGTCAAATTTAAATCACAGTGGGTTTGTTGGTAGCATTGTAATTTTGGCTTTTAAAAAGTATATTAAAAAACAGAAACATCACTTTGCTGACAGAGGTCCATATAGTCAAAGCTATGATTTTTCCAGTAATCATGTATGGATGTGAGAGTTGTACCATAAAGAAGGCTGAGGCCGAAGAACTGATGCTTTCAAATTGTGGTACTGGAAAGATTCTTGAGACTCCCTTGGACTGCAAGGAGATCAAACCAGTCAATCCTAAAGGCTATCAACCCTGAATACTTTATTGGAAGGACTAGTGCTGAAGCTGAAGCTCCAATACTTTGTCCATCTGATGTG
Organism: Ovis aries; assembly: GCF_016772045.2. Classification (NCBI taxonomy): domain Eukaryota; kingdom Metazoa; phylum Chordata; class Mammalia; order Artiodactyla; family Bovidae; genus Ovis; species Ovis aries. The sequence continues at coordinate 29,384,455 of NC_056074.1, read as the reverse complement.
AAGAGCTGACTCATCGGAAAAGACCCTGATGCTGGGAAAGACTGAGGTCAGGAGGAGAATGAGACAGCAGAGGATGAGACAGTTAGATAGCTTCACTGACTCAATGGAGATGAATTTGAGCAACCTCTGGGGGATAGTGATGAACAGGGTAGCCTGGTGTGCTGCGGTCCATGGGGTCGCAAAGACAACAGCAACAACAAAATAATAGTCCAAATGAAAACTCATAAGTGACATCACAGTTATCACCTAGCAGCGGAGCAGAGCAGGGGACAGAGTTGCGGGGAACTGGTCTCAGCCTCCACTGAGCCTGGTCTCCCTGGGGTTCCCTGCCCTTCTGCTGCCTTGGCCTGAAACACCCCTCTGAGTCCCTTGCCCCCCTTCCTTCTGTGTGTCACTCAGCCTGCGCCTGGAGAGACGCAAATGGAAGCAAGTGTCAGCCTGTAGATCCCAACCTGTGTCCAGGACTTGTGGAGGGCGGGACTCCAGAGGCCATCACATGCTTTAGGAAGAAGCAAGGGCTCCCAGGGTCCCAAAACATTTTATTGGACGCAAGATGCCCACATAAACCAAACTGCTGCATTTTCCCCCCCTCTGCATGGTGTGCCCGTTTTCATCCTGAAAGCCCAGGGCAGTGAGGATAGACAGGCGAGGTGGCTGGTCGGCTGGTGGTGGGCTAGGGCGGTGGGGTGGTGAGCAACGGGGCTGCAGTGGACCTCTAGGCTGGGGTGGACCAAAGCTGGGAGCCCACTGCCTCCCGAGCACAAAGTCGCTGCAGATACTTTTGCTTGGCTGCTTGAGCACTGCGGCTCCAATTCAAGGAAGTGAGCTCAGCTCTTCTCTGCCCTATGTTACCAAGAATTCAAACCATTTCTGCATTCAGACAAGCCCATGGATGCCTCTAGGCTGGGGAATAAAGCTGAATTTACACAGTTGTTTTGTGTTTAGGCAGAAACGTTTATAACGCCAAGACAAAAACGTTGGTTCAGCCGATATCCAAATAGCTGTCATGTAGGAGGGAATTCTCCTTGGCCAACGTGTCTTTTTTTTTTTTTTTTTTTTACCCAAACAGTCCTTGTGCTTTTTCTGAAAGGATTTACGTCTACAGCAGCTGGTCTCTGTCACCATCTACAAGTGGAAACAGGGAGGGTTCTTTTTTTCTTTCTCCAAAAAATAATGAAGCGGTCATCCATTTCTGTCCCAGAGTTATTTCCTGAGATGAGAGCCCTCCAGAGCTCTGGCAACTCCCTCTTTCCAGCTTCCTCTGTGGGCAAAGGGCTTCTACCCAAGGGAGTGTCAGTCACAGAGAGTGAAGCTTCATGAATTCAGCCCAGCTCAGGCTGGACCCTGTGTGGGGCCAGAGCGTTACTCACTCTCTCTCTCCATCGGAAAGAGAAAACACATTTCCATTAAACCTTTTTCCCAGCTACGTGGAAGGTTGGTAGGAGGAAGAGTGTTGCTTTTGATGCCTTTGAGCTAGGCTTCAGAATAAGGCGGCTGATCCCAAAAGCATTTCTTTTACAAATGTCTAAGTCTAGCAAGAATTCAGAAGGGCAAAGACTTGGGCCTGCTTTGGAGTCTAGGGACCATCCATAAGGCCAAGTACGCTGTGCAGTCTTCCACGGCTTCCTATACCCCAGGCTTTGGCAGAACCGTTTTCGGTATTGTAGGTAAACTCCTCGTCATCTTGTATTTCAGTTCTCCGTGAGTCTGTCTTCTCCACTGCCTGCAGATGGAGATCCATCCTTCTCAGCTTTACCCCGAAATGGATGGAACGTAAGGTCCACGAGGGAGAGGTCTTTGTTTACCTGTGTGTCTTGAGCACACAGGAGGAACAAAGTCGCTATTTACTGAATGATTAACAAGTTCCTGGCAGAGGAAGCCTTGATGTGCCTGTTGAATAAATAATTGAGGTCTGTGATGACTCAGGGGACCCCGGGGGCTTTCTGCAGGAAATCGAGGGCTAGATGGCTTACACAAAGCAGCGCTCTCCACGTCTGGACATTCTCCTAAGGTTTAGGTTGCCCTGTGGGGCCCTGGAGGGATGGGGCAACTTTTCCCTAAGGAATCAGATCTTGGTTAAGCCATTATCAGTAAGACACAATCTGTGTTGTCAACTTTTAAATCTCGTCTATGAGTAGATATAAAACTTTGAAGTGAGGGTGATTGATGACTTATTAGGAATTTGATTTTGAGGCAAAAAGCAGGAGCACTCTGTACACTATATGGGTCATGTCCACGCTGACCAGGCCCTCTTCCCTAGTGCAGAATCTGATATTTGGTAGCTGCTCACTGTTTTTAGACGGAGAAGGCAATGGCACCCCACTCCAGCACTCTTGCCTGGAAAATCCCATGGATGGAGGAGCCTGGTAGGCTGTAGTCCATGGGGTCACTAAGAATCGGACATGACTGAGTGACTTCACTTTCCCTTTTCACTTTCATGAACTGGAGAAGGAAATGGCAGCCCACTCCAGTGTTCTTGCCTGGAGAATCCCAGGGATGGAGGAGCCTGGTGGGCTGCTCCATGGGGTCGCACAGAGTCGGACACGACTGAAGCGACTTAGCAGGAGCAGCAGCAGCAGCAGCCAGAAGCAAACACTGAATAGGGGACCACAGCTCCAGCACCAGGTGGGAACAGTGTCCTTGGACTAGAGTACTTCAATCTTTTCCAACTCTTCAGCTCTACCACCTGGGAGATCCTCCTGGGAGCCATTTTTTTTTTTTTTGCAATCAAGTCCCTGAAAAAACTAGAAAACAACATCTTGATGAACATAATTGTTGTTTGGTTGCTACGTCGTGTCTGACTCTACGCGATCCCATGGATTGCAGCCCACTATGCTCCTCTGTCCATGGGGTTTCCCGGGCAAGAATACTGGAGTGGGTTGCCATTGCCTTCTCCAGGGGTCGAACCCATGCCTCCTGCACCGGCAGGCGCATTCTTTACCACTGAGCCACCAGGGAAGCTTGATGAACATGGTTACCCTTAGCTATTTTACATTTTTAAAATTAATATTATTTAGATTGCATCCTACTTTTTGGGAGAAAAGATGTCATTTAAAGGTGATGTTTTAGTTAAACACAATAAGCACAGTTTTGGGATAAGTTATGTCTTCAGAAGATTTTTAACTTTTTTCTCAACTGTGTGAAAGTAGTTGCTGTGTGATGGTAGGCCTTGGTCAGTACAATTTTGTAATGGAGAACTTTATCAATGTTATTTAAATACACTTCATATGAAAGAAGATGTATATGCTCATTGGTTGTCAAGCTGTATGGTGAACAGAGTTGCAAATTGAGCATAAGACCTACATTATTCTTGATATTTCTTGAAAGGAGGTCAGTGGCTTTAATTGTCCTCAAGAATAAAGGGAAAGGACGGACAGATATAAAGTGGAATGGAGCTGAGTTGAAACTCAAATGTCACTCCCTAACAATAGGAATTTGGCCTCTGAATGACATACCAGGGAATTTAATCTTCTAAATCATTCAAGAAAGACGTTTTTAAAAATGTGTAATATTGAACTCATGAAAGCGTATGGACTAGTGTACTTTAGAGAGTGTTTGGATCCACAGAAACGCTTGCTATATAAATGATTTTCCTGATGACTGACAGCTAGCTGTAAAATCCCTTTAGCCAGAACACTCCTCAAGTGTGATGGTCATTCAGACTTTGAATGGAGATAATGGCTCTCAACAAGAGTTATTTAATAATAGCCCTTCTTCTTTGTGAGGATGGGTAACATGCATTCCCCTTTGGGGCTTCTCTCTGTTTATCTGGCTCAGGGTCCTGGTTGTCATGCCTTCTCAGTAAAGGTTTTCCACCCCTCCTCTCTCTTACCCTTTCTCTGTTTGGTCTCTCACCAGTTGATGAATGCCACACTGCACGTGGAGGGCCAGGCCGGGGTCGGCCGTGGAGGGAGTGAGATACAGGAATGGGAATGTGACTTTAAAAGACCTATTCCTGCCCAGAAGCCCTCTAAAGGGTCTTTCTGTGGTCTCTGAGCGCTAGCTGTCTGCGGCAGACATCACCATTCAGGCTCTCTTGCAGTCGGGAGTCGGCCTTGCTCCCTGTTGGTCGCTTTGGATTTCTGTGATTATCTTTTGAAATATTTCTTTGTTTGTTTGGCTTCATTTCATTGTTTGGCTGCAGCTGTCGGGCTCAGTTAGCTGTGGTGCCTTGGCTTAGCTGCCCCGAAACATATGGGATCTTCGTTTCCCGACCAGGGATCGAACCAGCTTCCCCTACTTTGGAAGGCAGATTCTTAGCCACTGGACCACCAGGGAAACCCCCTCTTTGTTTTTCTACATTTTCATTCCTTTCTCCGTAACACAAACAAGTGACCTCGATGCTTCTAAGGAGATCTGATCCGAGGCCTTTGGTTTCTCATCCATGCATGTTCTTTGCCCAGGAGCTCAGTGAGTGCTTTTTCCCACGCAGGTGCTGACGGCGTGATGAGCTACTTTGTGGATTCTGCAGTGAGTGGCCCTGCCACCTATTCAGCGGCTCGACCTGCAGTGCTGGTAAGGAGGACTCCTCCCCAGCCCTTCCCAGGCCCCACCCTCCCCTCCCTGGCTCTCCTGCTCTCTGATCTCTCTCAGAAGCAGCCAGAACCCAACTCCAAGCTGGAATCAGCTTTACATCTTTCGGAGGGACTACATTGCCAGATTATCTGTCTTTTCATCACCATATAAAGTGAAACATCCAAGACTGATGGATTTGCTAAGGAAGATTTTTTAGCATGCTTGTGTTGCAGAGAATACGACTCAAACTTGAATAATGGTTAAAGCCAGGTGATTTTTCACAGCTCAGTTCATTTGCTGAAGATTTTTGGCACATTGATGTACCTTAGACCTATTCTTAGCATAATTTAGCTTGTTTTGGTCCTCATACATAAAAGCTAAAATATACAAGTTTTTCTAATCATAGAATTTGAAACTGGAAATAAAGTGTGACAAGTTGATAAGGAAAGTTCCTGAGTCCTAGAAAAAGAGGGGTAAGAGGAATTTTAAAATTCCTTTTTAAATAAAGTTTTTTTTTGCTCTTAGGGAAGAAGGCTTTTACCCAAGTTACATGCTGATCTGTAGAAATATTTAGCTAAATTCCTTATAAATTTGATGTGTGAGAGATCCCAAAATGCCGTCATTCATCAATCCCACTGTTAAGTGAACTTTTAATAGCAGCTGATGAATCATTAATTGTTGATTCTAAATTCTGTGTGTATTTTTACAGGGGTGGCCATCATTTATTACTTACTCTGTAAATGGACAGATAAGTTTAGCGTTAATCCTTCCAAATACATTTGTTGGTCTAAATAGACACCAGTTGACCAGAGTGCTTTTCTGCCTCCGCTGCAGAGTTTTTAACCTTGGTTTTAACTGAAAACCCTTCAGTTTTCCATGACTTTTCACTATAATTGTCAAAAGACTTGATGTGTTTTAATCTGTAATATTAGGAAAATAATTACTTAAAAAGCTATTCCACATTCAAGGAACGATGGATACATCTTTCTTCCCTGACTGTTCTGTGACACATATTTCTTCTTTTTTAAGTGGCTTCTGTTTCTATATAAGCACCATTCATTATATTTTAAAAATTAGAATCAGAGAAATGTTTAGAGTACAGTTTACATCAGAAATATATTTAAAACACACACACAAGTTCAGACCAAAAATCACTCCATTCTGCTTAGTAAAAATTGCCAAGGGACTTGTTAAGGTCCATATGGCTGGAGACTTGGCCAGGGAAAAGACTACTTCTGCTTCTCACAAAGAAGTTATCATCTAAGGTCAGCACAAATGACACTAAATCTTTCTTAAAAATGATAGTGTGAAGATTTGTTAAATAAGGATACTGTGATTCCAGGGCACACTGTGTCATTGACTTGGAAAAGTGGATTTAAAAGCAGCTTATGTTAATTCTCTTTGCCAATATTGTAATCCAATGAAATAAGATTAATAACTTGTTCAGCAATGCCATGCAAATTTGTGTTTATTATATTTTAGGCACTGAAATAAATTGCAGTACAAGTACATAAGTTGCAGGTATAACATTAAGTTATCCTAGACAGGGCATCTGGAAATTGTATGAGATTGAAAAAAGCTAAAAAACAACTCTAAGTGTGATTTTCAACTAAAGACCCCACCCTCAACTGAATACACTTGGTATTTTTAATGCATTTTGAATTGTTTCCACTGGTTTCAAAACAAAGAACTCATTTATCCCCACCCCCAATAGCCATATCTGAAAAACATTATCAACCCTTGGGATCCTTTACAATCAGAGTTGCTTGGGTAAAAGTAGAAAGTTACGTAAGCGAATTGCTATGTTATTGTTACAGTACTAGCGCTCACAACTTCTTTCTGGGGCTCAGTTTCTCCACCACTGGAGCTAGGTGGGCAAATTTCTCAGAATCACTGAGCAACCAGGAAGTCCTCTGCCTTCTTTGTCTATTTCTTCTTTATTTAAAAAATTAGATAAATAAAGTTGATGGATCCAAGCTCAAGTTCAGTGTACTAGTTCTGACAGATAATCTTCAACTTCAGGCTGGGCTATGACAGTGAAAGAATTTGTAAATCACCTATAGAATATAAGCTCCAAGCATTAGCAGGAAAACCAGCAAACTTCATACTTTCAGTCTCAATCTGAGATCTCCTGGAGGAGTGAGCCCAGCTTCATGAACTTTCCCAGACGAGAACGTGAATGTCCCAGGCACCTGAATCTTCTCAGTTCTGTTGGAGTCTTGTCTGGGGCTCAATCAGTTGTACTTAATCCAATCAACCAAGTCCTCCTGCCTGGCGCCCCGATCTCTGCATTAGTTAGCCTGGCCCACCAGGAAGAGAAGCTATCCCGGAATGGGAAGTTTGAGGGGTAAAAGGAAAACCAGTGGATTTTTTAAATCTAGGGGTGATTTTGTTGGTGATATTTTTGATGGTCAGAATTTGGGGAGTGGGGATGCTGCTGGCATCCAGAGGAGAGAGGTCTGGGTTGCAGCTAAGCATTCTACACTACACAGTACAATTCCCCATGACAAAGAATTGTCTAGCCTCAACTGTCAGTAGCGCCAAGGTTGAGAAGGTGTGCTCTAGAATGGACACAAGATTGGGTTTGAAGGAGGGGTAGTACTGTGTGTTGGTGTTTAGTTGCTAAGTTGTGTCTGACCAGGGACTGTAGCTTCCAGGCTCCTCTGTCCTTGGGATTCTCCAAGCAAGAATACTGGAGTGGATTGCCATTTCTTCTCCAGGGTATCTTTTTGACCCAGGGATTGAACCCGCATCTCCTGCATTGTCAGGAAGATTCTTTACCACTGAACCACCTGGGAAGCCTGGTACTGAGTGTAACTCCTTGGGTTTGAAAGGGAAATCTTAGGAAAAAAAAAAAAGTGAGACTATATTCAGCAGAAACGAGGGTTTCTGCTAAACAGACTGCTTTAGTTGTCCAAGAAACAATCTTCTAAACCAAGACATAAATATTTTCTAGACCCTTAAAGACCACTCAGTTTCAGAGTCCTTGACTGAGAATTGGAGTTGGCATTAGTATGATTTGATTATTTGCTGTACCAGGAGAAGGCTTAAAATGATCACAGCAACAGTTGCAAAATTCATCCCATCCCTCGGGTAAGGGCCATTGTATGCAGAACACACATTATCTGCCTTGGGGCCCCTTTGTGCAAAGCAGGACACAGTTCTCCCCTTTGGAAGGTCAGCCTCCTGGAAGACCTTCATGAAAGAAGTGATGTCACAGCAGGGGAAGCAGGGAAACAACACTTCTGGAAGTTGTCTGGCCATTGTGTGGGAGGGGGTGACGTTTGCAGGTACTTATATGGGCTGTGTGTCAGGGACCCTTTCATCCAGTGGGAGGAAGCACTCCTTCCTGTTATGCTGGTTGGAGAGCTTGCTGCCTTGCTCTTGGAAGTCCCTCGCACCCCTGGTCCTCTCCTGCGTCATCCTCCCCTTCACATTGCTGAGCTTTCAGGGCAGCAGGCCGGGCAGGAATGGGCGGGGCGGGCTGCCCCTGGTTTGGACCAAGCATGTCCCTGTCCTTGGTTCCCTCACCAGCATGTGGAGGAGGTCCCTGGGTCACTCGAGCTTAGGAAGCACCTTGAACTGTTCAGAGGGAAGGAACAGACAACTGCCCACACACCTACTCTCGGAGCTCAGGCCTTTGGGAATGCAGTAAGTATCTCAACATATGAATGAGTTCCGTTCTGAGAGCGCGTTTATAAGTCCAATTTATGTGTATGTCCAACAAAGTTAGCCCAGGTACCCAACTAAGACAATCCACGCTGTGGTACTGTGTTGTAATAGGTTTATAATACTTCTCATACAGTTAATACATAAAACACAAACACAAAAAAGAAAACCTTTTTAATCTTACAGTGCAGTACCGTGGGAAGTACAGCAGTACCATACAACAGCTGACATGCGAGGGCTGGCATCAAGTGAACAGGCAGAAGAGTCACTACCTGGAGGATGGAGGGGAGCGGGGAGACGGCAGTAGGAGACAGGGTCGGGGGGAGCAAGCTGTAATGTCACTCACGCCTGATGATGGAATGCACATTTGTGTCTTTGAAAGTTCACAACTTGAAGGTTCCTATGTCGGGGACTTACTCTATAGTAATATGCCAGGCAAGGGTGACTGTTCAGAGCGTCAGACTACATGGAAGGCCCTGAGCCTTATGGCTTGGACCAGACAGCTGTGGAACATAGCCTGGCCACACATTGGGTTGACCAAAAAGTTCCTTCGGGTTTTTCCATAACAGCTTATGAACAAACCCGAAGGAACTTTTTTGCCAATCCAATAACATGGAAAGCACTTAGGCTTTGGAGTCAGAAAGACCTGAGTTAAATTCTGGTCTGTTTATTACTCCTCAGCCACGTGACCTTGGGCACATGACCTCCTCCGAACCTCAGTATTCTCATCTGTAAAACAGGCACAGGGTATGCTTACCATGTCAAGTCGCTGTGACACCAGCCAGAAATATGAGCTCAGTTAATTCCCTTTCCCTGTGTTTACCATCTCTTCTCTGTTTTTCTCTGGACTTTTCGATTGTGTGAGATGAACACAGGGAGGTGGAGGTGATTCCACCAATTTTGTCCTTATGAGGGTGCGGCCAGAACAAGATGGGGCTTTGGGTTGAGTGGAGCCATTCTTATTTCTCTTATTGAGAAACCTCCCTGCTTCCTCTCTACCCTGGACCAGAAATAGCTCCCCTGCCCCCAGATCAAAGTTCTCTTGTAATGGGCTGGTGGTTTACAGCCCCATTGTGTAAACAGACTTGGTTCTCTTATCTCAAGTAATTGCAGTTTAATTGGGCTTCCTTGGGAAGCAATTCTCTTCTTAGCCTTTGCTGTTGGCACTCTTCACCTCCACCCCACATGCCTTAGAATGTGTTCACAGGGACCTCTGTGTTGTCCCTGAAGTTCTGGGAAGCTGGGAAGGGCTGATTCTTATTTCTGTGAAGCTTAGCATACACACCTTTCCCTTCTTTCTGGGGATCCTGGAGAGCAATGGATAAGGAATCCCTGATTAGAGAATCGCCGCCGCTGCTGCTGCTAAGTCGCTTCAGTCGTGTCCGACTCTGTGCAACCCCATGGACAGCAGCCCACCAGGCTCCTCTGCCCACGGGATTCTCCAGGCAAGAATACTGGAGTGGGTTGCCGTTTCCTTCTCTTGGATTAGAGAAATGAGAAGACAGAAAAAGAAACTTAGAATGTAAATGGAAATCAGAAAAGCATTTTTTTTTCCTATCGTTGCTTGGGGTGGTGTTGGCTTTACCTCCGGGGAGGTTGCTGGAACATGATGTTTAAGAAATAATCTATAACCATAACTCTTAGTGATAATCAGAAGAAGTGAAGGAAAAAAGATTTTTCCAGCATCTTAGAAAGCGGTGATTTTCTAAGATATGGGGTTCAGTCAGCATAAGCTAGAGAATTTCAGAGCCAGACCATAACCTTCAGACTGTCTCCCAGCATCAGGAAATTCAGGTCCTAAGAGAGTAAATGAAGTTGCCCAAGTTTACAGGCTGGTAAAGGATGGAGTGTGGTCTGGATCTTCCGGCTCCTGGCTTGGGACACTCCTTATCATTAAGAGCATCTTGATCATATTTTTTAAAGATTTTTTTTTATGTGAAGCATTTTAAAAGTCTTTATTGAATTTGTTACAATATTGCTTCTGCTTTATGTTTTGGGTTTTTGGCCATGAGGCATGTGGGATCTTAGCTTCCTGACCGCGGATCAAACTTGCACCCCTGTATTGAAAGGTGAAGTCTTAACCACTGGACCACCAGGGAAGTCCCCACCTTTTAAAAAATAAAATAAAATTTAATTTATTTTTGGCCTTGCTACACAGCACTCGGGATCTTAGTTCCCCGACCAGAAATTGAGCTTAGACTCCCCGCAGTAGAAGTAGAACCTTAACCACTGGGCCACCAGGGAATTCCTGGGAAGTCCCTGTCTTGACCATTTTTAAGAAATGTGGGGATGAATAAGAATTTATGCCAACTCATGCATCCGTATGATTGAAGATTGAAAGCGGGAGGAGAAGGGGACGACAGAGGATGAGATGGTTGGATGGCATCACCAACTTGATGGACATGAGTTTGAGTAAGCTCTGGGAGTTGGTGATGGACAGGGAGGCCTGGTATGCTGCAGTCCATGGGGTCGGACGCTACTGAGTGAGAACTGAACTGATGTATCTGTATGCTTTATTCATGGTGAATTTACCCTCCTTGGTTTAGGGGGAAAAAAAAGACAGAACTCAATTTTGTAGACCTCTGAGCAAATTGAAATTCCTGTCCAGGTTTTTCTCCATGGGAGGTTCGCCCCCTCTCTGAGGAGGCTCTGAGTCAGGCCCACCCTTCACCTCTAAGCTCTGGGCTGGATGCCTGAGGCTGGCACCCCATGGAGTCACTGGGAGTGTCAAGGCTTCCCGTTAATGAGTAGAAGTTGATGGATAACAGGATTTTACCCGCTACCTCTCAGCAAGAGAATGTCTTTTGAGTGGAGGGGACTGTGGTCTCAGACTGGTGTGAGGAGCTTCACCCTTGGTCACTGTCCCCCTCCCCGACTTGATCTGCAGCCCCAGGGCGGGGGGCATTTCAAGATGGCTTTAGCTGTGGTCCAGGTGGCCCGTTTGGAGGCTGCGCACAGCTTCTCATGGAGAACGGAATCTGACAGTCCCATCTCTGCTCTTTCTGTGCTTCAGATTTGTTTCTCTCTCAGGAATCTGCAGTGGTCCGACCTGCCCTTTTGCCAAGACCCAAGCCCATCGCTCTTATTGTTTTCAAAACAATTTCCTGGCCTTGAATCTAAAATTAAATTGCCCTTTGAGAGTTTCCTATTTTGTCTGTTCCTGCCTCTCCTGTGGCTACACCACCCTGGCCCTCTCCCCTCTGGTGGGAGAGCCGAAGGTGGGGGGCGTTTCTGTGTTGCCTCCTTCCCTTCTCCAGGGAGCAGGTCCCACGTGTCCTACTGAAGCAGAGGCCCATGTTCTTCTGAGGGCCAGATACAGTTTGCCCCAAACCGCTCCCCAGGGTGGCTGAAAGCACTTCTCTGTGAGTAAAAAGAGGTGCTGGGTGGTCTGATATCCTCTGAAGATGAGGAGTCTCAGATGCAATGAGATATCTGTGGAGTTGGTCAGGCTGGCTTCAGGGGGCATCTGCCTGGAACAAAGTGAAAGGGTTTAGGATGAGAAATTCCCCGCTTATTGCACAAATTTGCACCTAGTATGTGAGAGCCCCTGGACAGCTCAGCAGCTAGGTACTTCCCAACCTCATTTTTCTCTACTGAAAAAACAGGGGATGTAGGGGCAAAATGGTGTGTGAGCATATTCCAGGGAAGAATGAAGACGGACGACTTGAAGGTGGTCATGCATTTGAAGGGGACGTGGCCTGGCATGAATCTAAATGATGACGAATTCTGGTGCTCTAGGTTTTCCCACCCTGGCGTCGTTATTTATCAAATGAAGGTTGTCCGTCACAAGGTCAGGAGAAAGAATGTGGACGGATCAGCAAAAATGAGACTTGTATTTGCAAAGGAACTTGGCGATCATTGGGGCCAGTGTCCTCAGGAAACAGAGGCCTAAGAAGGTTAAGAAACAGGCTGGAGACTAACCAGCTCCTTAGGGGCAGTCTTTGTTCAGTCACTAAGCCGTGTCCAACTCTTTGCAACCCCATGGGTGCAGCACTCCAGGCTTCCTGTCCTTCACCATCTCCCAGAGTTTGCTCAAACTCATGGTGATGCCATCCAACCATCTCATCCTCTGTTGTCTGCATCTCCTCCTGCCTTCAATCTTTCCCAGCATCAGTGTCTTTTCCACTGAGTCAACTCTTCACATCAGGTGGCCAAGGTACTGAAGCTTTAGCTTTCGCTTCTGTCCTTCCAAAGAATATTCAGGATTGATTCCCTTTAGGATGGACTGGTTTGATCTCCTTGGCAGTCCAAGGGACTCTCAAGAGTCTTCTCCAGCATCACAGTTTGAAAGCATCAGTTCTTCAGCACTGAGCCTTCTTTATGGTCCAACTTTCATATCCATACACAATTCCTGGAAAAACCATAGCTTTGATTATATCGACCAGAAAGTGAAAATGAAAGTCACTCAGTAGTGTCCAACTCTTTACAACCCCATGGACTATACAGTCCATGGAATTCTCCAGGCCAGAATACTGGAGTGGATAGCCGTTCCCTTCTCCAGGGAACCTTCCCAACTCAGGAATTGAACCCAGGTCTCCTGCATTGCAGGCAGATTCTTTACCAGTTGAGCCACCAGGGAAGCCCAGAGCAGGACTCAAACCCAGGCTTCCTGATTTCCAGTCTCTCATCTTCTTTCTGGAGCATATGAACATCAGTGCCAGGCCTAGAATGATACAGATTTACTCCTGTGGATTGTAGACTCCCTTACCCATCCATTCAGCTTTGCCTCTGGGAATACACTTTTTTTTTTTTTTAAGTTGCAGTATCTAGAAGTATTTATGTGTCTTGTATGCTTATGGTATAGTACTAAGGTTAAACCCCAGGATTGTGTAGTTTGTTAAAGAAAAGATAGATTTACTCTGACAGAATTTTTTGTAACACACACACACACACACACGAGAAAGATCAGGAAGGGTTTGAGGAGCAAACACTTGGACAATTAAGGCTGCTTGGCTCAAGACAGAAACGAACTCCTATAGACACGCAGCCTCCATCTGTTTTTGATTTAGTGTTGAACATCTACTTCCCTTTTCCCTCTTTCCTAACTGTAGGGATCTTTGGGGGCTGAGGGGAGGAAGACTCTGAGCAGAAGCAATGCTGTGAGATTTGGCAGGGCTGGGAGGTGGGTGGAGAGCAGCCATAGGGAGGGAACTAGGTGAGTGGGGAGGAGAGACAGGTCCCTGATAGAAGCGTAGGGGGTGAGGGTGATGGAATACAGTAGATGAAGCCCTGACTTCAGAAGGGGGCGGTGGTCACTATGGTGGTAGCGTCAGGGGTGGTTTATCTTGGAGCAGGAACAAGTGTGTGTCCGTCATCCTAGTAGACTCCAGACTTCAGAACTTCATGCTGTTTCTTTCCAGGATCAGAAAGGTGAAGCACTTAGGTTGCAGGCTCATGTCCTCTGAAGCCTCCACAAGGATTACTGGGGTTGGGGGAGGGTGCTCATCATAGATTGCTACAGAGCGGGGCAGGAGCACATGGCCATTTAAGGCTGCCTGGATACCACCCTCTTCTTAGTGTCTGCTTTCTGAAGCTCTGCCCTTTTCACTGAACACTTTCGTGTTTTTCCTCCTGTGTCTTCAACTGACCCTTCTTTGTTATTTCCGGTTCATTTCTCCTCCCAATGGCCGGCAACTCTATAGACCCATTTTTTTCAAAATTGAACTATAATTGAATTACAGTATGATGCTAATTTCAAGTAAATATAGTGATTTGATATTTTTATACATTACACATGAAGAGGTCACCGCAGTAAGTCTAATAACCATTCCCATATAAAGATATTACAATGTTGTGGCGTGTATTCCCTTGGCTGCACTTTACATTCTCCTGACTTGTTATCTGATAATTGCTCTGAGTCCCCTTCACTTATCTCACCCATCTCTCCCCACCCCTCTGGCGACCACTAGTTTGTTTTCTGCATCCGTGAGTCTCTTTCTGTTTTGTTACTGCTCATTTGTTGTGTGTCATTTCTTTTTTTAGGTCCCACATATAAGTAGAATCACTCAGTATTTGTATTTCTCTGTCTGATTTGTTGCAATCAGCAAATATCCTTTGGGTCCCTTCCTGTTGTTGCAAATGGCAAGATTCCATTCTTTTTCTATGACTGAATAATACTCCAGTGTATGTATATGTGTGTGTGTGTATGATTCTTACCCATTCATCCATCAATGTGCAGTTAAGTTGCTTTCATATCTTGGTTATTATAAACAATGTGGTATTAAACATTGGGATGTACATATCTTTTCAGATGAGTGTTTTTGTTTTCTTTGGATAAGTACACAGAAATAGAACTGCTGGATGGTGTGCCAGAGCCAACTCTGACCCTTTCTCTTTTAACTTCCATTTTCCCTGACTCTACACTTTAACTAGATCCTTGATGTTTATAGATCCACCTCTATCCTTTCCTGTCCTCCGTCATGCAGCCACCAAGGGAACCTCCCCCTAGTCGCTCTGCCGTCTCTCCATCTGAGCACATCCAAGAGTGAAATTTTCTTCCAACCTCTTACCTATTCACCATTTTCCCTATTATAGAAGCAAGCAATCTAAGCATTTTTCTGGATCGTTGCCGCTCACCGCTTTCCTTCGTCTCCTCTGAGTCATAAAATCATGTTGACTCTTTCTTCAAAACGTATCTTATATTTCTTGTTTCCTCTTCACCTCTACACTCATGACCCTAGTTCAACTCTTCATAACTGGACTGGTGGGGGTGGAGATCAGTGATAGAGCATTTGACTGTATAACTGGCTTACCACTCATTTCACATGGGGCCAAAGCCTAAGGGCTGCCCCCAGACTCAGTACTCAAGCTAAACAAATCTGAATGTAATATTTCTTTTTGTTTTTGATGGGTGGGACTGTGTTCCTATCTCACTATTTGTTTGGCCTGAGGTTTCCAGCCGTGGAATCAGCAGGCAGTTGGGTAGAGCCAGGTCTTGGTGTTGATCTGTGGACCTCTGAGATTGCACTCTCTCTGATTAATATTCCCTGAATGTAATATTTCTGACCATCAAAATCAATGCAAAAATTATGATAAGAAATAAAAAATTTAAATACAGTTAGGATCAGTAATACTGATTTTTTTTCCTTTGTACCGAGGCCCCAGTATGGCTCTGCAGGGCACAGCTGCTGCCTTGTCACCCTCCTCACCTGCTCCTGCTCACTCCGTCCTACTTAGCCCTATCAAATGCGTCCTTCTAGAACATCTTGACTCAGCATGCCACTACCTTTAACACCTCCTGCAGCCAGATTCTGGTCTGGTTTTCATGACCCTCAACTCTGTCCCTCCAGCTTTCATTGTTACTAACTGCCCTCCACTGCAGGTGTTATCTTGCCAAGAGCATGCTTTCCCCTCACTCTTCTCACTACCACGTCTTTCTCTGTCACCATTCTGAGTCTTTCTTATTCTTCCTTACATAGGTGTAGGTGTTCCTTGGGACTTTTAGGAATGTCATCTTTTGTTCTCTAGACCCTTCACCAAATATTCTAGGCTGAGTCTTACTTGACTTTTCAGTTACTACCTTAATCTGCTTCCTCCAGGAAGTCTTACCTGCTGCCACTCTCCCCGCCCATACACATAGGTGCCTCACTCTGTCACTTCCCCTCACTGTAATTTCCTGTTTACTGATGTGTGCACTTCAGAGGGTAAAGTTCATGTCTTGCTCATACTTCATTCTTAGCATCTAACATAATACTTAGCATAGACCGGTTGTGTGATACAGATTTGTTTCATGACCGTCCATTGTCATAATCCATTTTGTACTTTGTCATGGGACAGCGGCCTCCCTTCCTGAGCCATCCAGGCCACAGAAGATTCACGGCGCACAGCCTGAGATCAAGTAGGTCTCAGCTAGAACTCTCTCTTAAAAAAAAAAAAAAAAAAAGTCTGTTTATTTATTTATTTGGGTGTGCTGGGTCTTAGTTCCGACACATTGGATTTTCTTTTCTTTTTTTTTTTTGGATCTTCGATTTTTGTTGCAGCATCGAATCCGGATCCCAGGCAGAGGGGGCACAGAGTCTTAGCACTGGACCATCAGGGAATTCTATCTCCATTATTTCACTAGCTGTGTGGCCTTTGAATGTTTACTTGCTCTCTGAAAAACCTCAGTTTTTTCCTCCCATGAAATGGAGATAAAAACGTGAATCTCGCACAGCTTTGAAGATTAAATGTGACCCTCTCTTCACCATGTTTAGCTCACCGATCAGCATGGAGCAGTGTGGGACCTACATTAGTTCCTTTCAGTAGTCACTTGTGGGATGAATGACTGAGGACCCATCACATGGGTTCTCTAAACTATGACAGGGTCGGGAGGGTGGCTGGCATCTCCTGAACTCACCTCCATTCACCAGGAGCCAGGAGGAAGGTGTGGACTTGAACTTGTTTCGGGTGGTGACCTTTTTCAAGCATGGAAGTGGGGCTTTGCTGCCCAGATTTCTGACCTGTTGATAACCTGCTTCTTTCTCCTCAACTGAGAAGGTTTCATAATGAATTGGAACTGGCTCTGTGGTTCTCTTGAGTAAAAATGTCATTCTCATACTCTATGAAATAGGTATTAAGTCAGTTTGTGAAATATCGAACAAAAAGGCAGGTGTCTAGGTAACACGGGTCATGATGCTCCCAGGAGTCTCTGTGAGCAAAGATGTTTGTGGTTCATGGTAGGTTTGATGCATTATCTCCTTCTCGTTCTTAAAAATAGGGTCCCCTGGCACCGCTGAGGACAGTTAAGGAGGAAATATATCTTAAAAATAGACTTTCCTGTATCAAGTAATAAATGAACCCTCCCTGACAACAAGGAACCTGGTGTGGGGGCAGGAGGCACTCCACTAAAAATAAAGCCAATCACGAAACTCAAGGAGCTGCTGTACGTTGTTGTTTGTCAAGGCTGCAGGCTGACTCACCATATATCCACGTGGTGATGGCCCAGGTCTAGAACCCAATATTGTCTTGCTTACCCATAACTCGCCACCTACCCCTGCCCTCCATCTTCCCTCTATAGGGCACTCATCGTTTTCCTTCAGTGCCTCTTTGCAAATCATGCCTCACCTTCTGGGGTCTTTCCTTAGCAGAGAAAACCTTAACTTTGACACTTGAGTCCAAGTTCTCCTCTTGTTCCCACCACTTTAGCAGGGCCTGGACCAAACCACCCACAGCCTCTCTACAAAGATCCTGCTGGAACCACCCATTGCCTTCTTACAAGGACTTTCTGGTTTAGGCAAACCATGCACACACTGCTCCTAAAGAGGACAGGGCCAGGTCACTTAGAGTCCTCCCTTATACCACTTAGTGACACAATTTCCCCACCTAGACCCTGTTTCCAAAACTCTGATACTTGAAACTGAATTTTGAGAAAGACTCTAGAGAAATATGAAAAAATGGGGATGGATTTCGAGAACACACAGCTCATTTAGAAAATGTGAAGTTGATTCTCTTGTAAAGAATTGTTGAAGACCTGCTTATCCTTGGAGTTCAAAAGAAAACCTTACTGTAGTTGCTGCAAGAGCTTGCAGTGTTAAAATACGATGTCAGCAAAATGGTTTTTGCTGACTGGAAGCTCAGTTGAGTGTTCTTGCTGATGATTTTCCTCAGTCTTGGTCCCAAACTCCATTGCTCTGTTTATATTCATGTGGCTCTCACAAGAGCTGCCTGGTAACAGAAGCCAAGGACATGAGCCTTTGATATACAGTAACTTGGAGCTTCTCAGGTGGTGCTAGAGGTAAAGAACCTGCCTACAAATCCAGTATTCTAGCCTGGAGAATCCCCATGGACAGAGGAGCCTGGTGGGCTATAGTCCACAGGGTCACAAAGAGTCGGACACGACTGAAGCGACTTAGCACCCACACATATAGCAAGTCGGTGTGAACCCATTCAGTCCCAGGGTCTTATTCCATTCTCAGCACCTTTAACCCACTTGGAAGAAGAACAGCTCTGGAGTAAACTTTATCCAGTATTGTTTTCTTACACGTATTATTTCATTCACTCCTCCTATCTTATGAGGAAGGTATTATTTTTCCCATCTTTTAGTTGAGTAAGCTGAGGTTTAGATAAAAGAACAGGCCTAGGTCCCTGTTAGTAAGTGATGGAGCCAGGATTTGAATCCATGTATCTGTGGCTTCAAAGAACGGGCCCATAAGCACTGCAAACCATGGTCTCCCACATACTGTATTTGTCCTTCTTAGAGAGTACTGGGTAGAGAGTATATTTTATGGATTTTACAAAAACTAATAAGAGAATTGAACAAGTGCCCAAATGGGAAAAATGAAAATTCTAATCCAGCTATCAATATGATTAAAACTTAGGCACGGAACTTCCCTGGTGGTCTAGTGGTTAAGGATCTGCCTTCCAGTGCGGGGGATGCAGGTTCAAGTCCCTGGTCGGGGAAATGAGATCCCACATGAGTCCATGTGCTGCAGCCAGAGAAGCCTGTGCACAGCAATGGAAAATCCCACGTGCCTCAACCAAGACCTGACACAGCCAAATAAACAAATATTTTAAAAAGAAAGAAAGAAAACTTATGCACATTGATTAACTGAAAAAGAGCAATTTTATTAGGTAAATACATTTTTTGTTTTTCTTTGGCTTTTGTTACCTGTTGGCTATGGGATACTGCAATGTCTTATAAGAATATCTTTCATGGCGTTTTTATAGACTAAGGTAACATTAAAAAAAATAAAAGACAAAAGCCAGGATTATATAAAGATGACCAAGGTTCTGCCTTGTAATTACCATGCATCTTTATTGAAAATTTAAAAAATTCTTCAAATGGTTAAGGAAACGCATGAAAATAAATGTATACATAGTCCAAGTCATGAAGAAAGCAATGGCACCCCACTCCAGTACTCTTGCCTGGAAAATCCCATGGGCGGAGGAGCCTGGAAGGGTGCAGTCCATGGGGTCGCGAAGAGTCGGACACAACTGAGTGACTTCACTTTCAGTTTTCACTTTCATGCATTGGAGAAGGAAATGGCACCTCACTCCAGTGTTCTTGCCGGGAGAATCCCAGGGACGGGGGAGCCTGGTGGGCTGCCATCTATGGGGTCACACAGAGTCGGACACGACTGACGTGACTTAGCAGCAGCAGCAGCAGCAGTCCAAGTCAGAAACCTTTCCCATTCCTGTCTTTTTTTTTTTCGGATGGGGAAGGGTAGTGATCAATATTTGGTTCTACATAGTGTATTGCACAGGGAACTCTTCTCAATGCTCTGTGGTGACCTGAATGAAAAGGAAATCCAGAAGGGAAGGGAATATATGTATTCATAGGCCGGATTCATTTTGGTGCACAGTAGAAGCTAATACAACATTGTAAAGCAACTATACTCCAGTAAAAGTTAGTTTAAAAAATAGTCTTTTGTTATCCATGAATAATTCTTATTTATGGGTGACAGTTACTGTTCCATTAGGGAATCTTAATATATTTCCTTTTGTTTCCTGGCCACAGAGGCAGGGACCTCTCAACTCTTACGAAGATCCCCGAATGGCCTGTGGTTTCCAGTCGGCCTATCATCCACCAAGAGCTTGTTACCCGTTCTGGGAAGAGACAGCTACTCAGGAAGTGCCCACCGGCCTTGAACACTATGGCTCAGGTAGGAATATAAATGGAGGCTGAGACTGAGGATGGAGTGGAGGGCCCGAGGCAACTGGATGTGGGATGCATCCTGCATCAGTTGCCATCACAGCGGCCCTGGCTTATGTGGGTACTGGATGTTCTTGTTCTATGGGAAGTCCCAGAACTTTTCAGTCATTTTGAGTGACTTTATTCTCCAGTGACAGAAAGACTAAACTCTAGGAAAGGGCCCACGCGAGGTTTCTTTACTTACATCTTCATTTTGTCTATAGTTCTCTCCACTGTGCCTGTCTGGAGTTTTAACCCCTAAAACCTGGCTGTTAACAAAGGACCTAGAAGGTTTTTAATTATGAAGTGTGAACCAGATGGACAGAGGGTGTGTGGACTAGTCCGCCTTTGTTGTTTTAGTTTTTATTGGAGCACGGTTGTTTTCGTGTTGCATTAGTTTCTGTGTGTGTGTGTGTGTGTGTGTGTGTGTGTGTGTGTGCGTGTGTGTGCATGCGTGCTAAGTTGTGTCCAACTCTTTGTGACCTATGGACTGTAGCCCACCAGGCTCCTCTGTCCCTGGGATTCTTCAGGCAAGAATACTCGAGTGGTGACTATGCCCTCCTCCAGGGGATAGTCCCAACCCAGGAATCCGACTACATTGGCAGGTGGATTCTTTACCACGTGGGAAGCCCGATCATACAGCAACGTCAGTCAGCCATATATATCCACCTATCCCCTCCTTTTTGAATTTCCTTCCCATTTAGGTTACCGCAGAGCGCTGTGTAGAAGAATTCCCTGAGTTATAGAGCAGGTTCTCGTTAGTCACTTATTTCATGAAGTGAAGTGAAAGTGGAAGTTCCTCAGTCATGTCCGACTCTTCATGACTCTGTGGAATTCTATACAGTCCATGGCATTCTGCCAGCCAGAACACTGGAGAAGAACACTTCTCCAGCAGATCTTCCCAACCCAGGAATGGAACCAGGATCTCCTGCATCGCAGGCATTCTTCACCACCTGAGCTACCTATTTCATACATACTATCAACAGTGTATATATATATCTATCTGTCCCAGTCACCCAATTTATCCCACCCTCCTTTCGCTCCTTGGTGGCCATACGTTTGTTCTCTATAGTCAGTCTTCTTACAAGATGTAATTTCTTTCATTTGTCTTCTCTTTCCGTCATCCTCTTCCGTTCTGCCCTGCTCCGCATTTGGCTTCTTTCTCATCTGTTGCCTCTTTCCTCAGCTCTTCCTCACAGAAGCGCCTCTCCTCAGAATCCCTTTCAGTCCTGACTTGCTGCTCACAGTGCTGCCCTCTGGTGAACAGGATCCACTCTCCCAAGGAGCAGACAAGCTCAAAGTCCATACCCCAGTTCTATTGTGCCGAAGTCACTGTGTTTCTCCCAAATTCTGTTGGTCCTTGCTAACCTGTTAACTTTTTTGTTTGTTTATTTTTGATACAAAATGTAAAACCTTAATTTAGGGATCCTGAAATGATTGGTCCTGACAGTACGTTCAATTTTTTAGGAGATCAGATTATGATAACATATCCAGATACCAAAAAGCCGCATTTGTTTCCTCCCAGGACGAATTCTCAGCATAAGGAATTTCATGATGCTTACATGTTGTGTGTATGTATTTAGTGCTCTGCTAAGTCGCTTCAGTCATGTCCAACTCTTCGCGATCCTTTCGACTGTAGCCCGCCAGGTGCCTCTGTCTGTGGGATTTTTCAGGCAAGAATACTGGAGTGGGTTTTGTGACTTCCTCCTCCAGGGGATCTTCCTAACCCAGGGATAGAACCTATGTCTCCTGTGTCTTCCGTATTGCAGGCAGATTTTTCATCCTCTGTTCTGATGAAGTGCCTAGGTGAAAAGCCACTGGAAACTAACTTAAATGCAACTTTTTTGTTCCATATCTCTTTACCTGAGAACACTGTTATACGGCAAGTTATTTTTATACAAGTGGAGAAATAAAGGAAATGTTTGTTTTGTTGCCTACATTGTATCTTTCACCTGAAATACACTGACAGACACAGAGTGAGACTGGGAACACTTGATGGGGGCTGAGAAGGATGGGAGCTGGTCTGCAGTTGCCAGGTTCTCCTCCTGGGCAGGATGAAGTTGACCGTGTATTCCCTGTCTTGACTCAACAGCCCTTGATCTTGGAGGTGTTCTTTGGCACTACCTCAGATCTCAGACAGGATAGCATTTGTGTCATCACTTTCTGCTTGGCATCTCAGTTCCCCCCAAGGATAAACGCAGGTCTTGGCTATTCACCCATTTCATGAGGCGGCACAAAGGATTTTATAGTTGTTCACAGGTTAGACTTAAGGACTTAAAGTTTTAAGAGATGAGAAAAAGTGATCCTTTAAACATCTAAACCAAAAAAAGAAAAAAAAGATTTTGTTTGTGTAAGCAAAAGATCAAAATGGTTTTGTCTATATTTGTATAATTCTTCAATCCTATTCACGCCACTAGGCGTTGAAGTCTTTTATCTCCCTATGCAACGGAGAGTAAAGCTGCCTTGCCTTAACGCTTTCAGCTCTGGATGGTGCTTCTGCGTGCTACCAATTTACACTTTATTACATTTACTTAATACATCTTCTTAGTAGCTGAGGTCATCTCCACACTCACTTGTAGCTTAAAATCAGAATACCTCAGTTTCATCAAAAAAAGACATGGCCCGTCTTTTTCTTAGCTATGAAGTACATAAATAAGTGAAGATGATTTTTCAATCTTCTCCTTGTCAAGTTTCTCAAAGGTAAGAGTTTTTACTTCAGGGCCAATGAGATAATGTCTGTGAAGATTTTTAAGAACCTCAGGAGGAAGCTTCTTTATTTTATTTTTTTAAACTTTTTATTTTGTATTGGGGTTTAGCCAATTCAACAATGCTTTGATATTTCAGGTGAACAGTGAAGGGACTCAGCCATACATACACATGTATCCATTCTCCCCCAAACTTCCCTCCTATTCAGGCTGCCACATATTACTGAGCAGACTTATCCATGCTATACTGTAGGTCTTTGTTGGCTATCCATTTTAAATACAACAGTGTGTACATGTCCATCCTAAACTCCTAACTTATCCCTTACCCCCATTCTTCCCCCCTGACAACTGTGAATTCCTTCTCTAAGTCTGTGAGTCTCTTTCGTAAGTTCATTTATCTCATTTCTTTTTAAATTCCACATATAAGGGATGTCATATGATACTTCTCCTTCTCTGTCTGACTTCACTCAGCGTGACAATCTCTAGGTCCACCCATGTTCTTCAAATGACATTAATTCATTCTTTTTAATGGCTAAGGGTCATTGGAAAAGACCCTGATGCTAAGAAGGATTGAAGGCTGGAGGAGAAGAGAGCGACAGAGGATGAAACGGTTGAATGGCACCATCGACTCAATGGACATGAGTTGGAACAAACTCTGGGAGATAGTGAAGGACAGGGAAGCCTGGCCTGCTGCAGAGCAGGGGTCACAAAGACGAAAAGAATCAGACATGACTGAGAAACTGGACAACAGATGGCTGAGTAATACTCCGTTGTATATCTGGACCACATCTTCTGTATCCATTCCTCTGTTGATGGACATTTAGGTTGCTTAGGGGAAAGTTGTTAAAAATGCTAGGACTGATAGTCGTGTCATAGAAGCTACTTTCCACAGTCTACCTCTTTAAGAAGGAAGCTGGAGTCACCTAGACTGGTGGCTCTTGGGTAAGATGGGAAGATAAGGGCATACGATAACCAATCCTAAAATGACCTGGATTGTCTCCAGCTGCAGCTCAGAAACTCTAGCCCACTTCTATGAGGCAGTCGTGCTTTGGTGGCGAACGTGATATCTGTAGTTCCCTGTATCCTAGGCTTCTTCCGATGGAAATATCTGGCCAACCCCCTGAGCCTTCCCAGCCCCTCCTTTGCCTTCTGAGCTGTCCAGATAAAGGAAGGGGTTGCAGTGATTATTTCTGGGCAGTGGTCCAGCCCTCCTCAGTGATAGGTGCCCTTTGGAAGGAGATCTTGGGGTTACAAGGAAGAGAGATGAAGACATGGAGCAATCGATGATTTCTCCAGCTGCAGCGCATTTCCTTGGAGATGTGTTGACTAAGAAAAAAAGAGAGAAAAATACTCTCCATTTTTTTCATCTTCTTTTATCCTATTTATAACTTCAGTTTCCTTCCCGTCCTCCTAGCCACTCCCCAGCCCTGCTTCCATTGCACATTCGTGCTCTGAGAAGGGATGTAGGCTCTTCTGCCAGGACTACGCAGCTGTCAATGCCTGGGCTGCCCGGCAGGAGGGGCCATCGAGGACCCCTGAGGGTCCTTCCTCTGAATGTTGTTCCTATTCCCCGAAGGGACTGAGGCCCAGAGGGAGGAGAAGTGGGGAGAGGGAGGATGGGGAGAGAATAAAGCTGAGAGAAAATGTGAGCAGGGGAGAGGTTATCAGGTGATGGGAATAGAATGCTCAGCAATCCAGACTAGTCACGAATTAGTTGGACAGAATAGCTGGTGAAAGGGGAAGAAAGAAGAGGTGTGTGGAAATAGAAAAGTGGGTGTTAGTAGAGAGACAGAGGAACTCTAGGCCAGGAGACTGAAAGATGAATGGGAAGGGAAAAGAAGGGGAGGGGCAGATGGCATGAAAGAGAAAAAGAGATGAATCTGAGGACATTAACTCTACAGCTAAAAAGGGAAGCCACATTTGCATGCAATTGCCTGTGCAGCTGTACATCTCTTCATGACAATCTTGTAGTCATCATTTTCTTTCATTTCTACCTCCTCCTCCCGCTCGCCTCTTCCCCCTCCTTCCCATCAGCCTGAAGCCATTAGCGACAGCCAATGGGGACAGAGAGTGGGGTTCTGCATGAATGAATGGGCTCTTTCTATCTTAGCCTCTCCTCATCCCTCTGTCGGGGAGCCTGGTGAATCAATGGAGCCCCTTACACGAGACACGGCTGAAATGTCTGTTGCTGTTTATAGTCTGACTGGAGTGGAGCCCACTGGCTCTGCCTTCCCTCTGTTCCCTTCTTCTATGTTGTCCCCCCGCCTCAGTCCTTTCTCTCAATCATGGTAGCAAGAAGCATTTTTGTAAATGTCAGTCTCCTGTTCCGCGTTGCTGAGAACTCACTAACACTTCACTGCCTCTTACTGTCATGACCAGCTCCCATCCATGGCCCCACGGAAGGGATGGAGATGAAATGGCAAACTATTTTTAGACACAGACAGTGAGCTCAGAGTGGTGCCCAGACCCAGCGGGAGTCATGCAATGCCTGTTTTCCACTGGGAACCAGAATAGTGACATCAGAGACCCAACTGAGCACCCAGGCCACACGACCGCGGTCCCTCCCATCCGCTGATAGCTGTCCATGTTTGACTTGAACCTCATAGCTCCGATGACCGTGAATGATAATAATGTGTATCAGAAACTATGACACACTTTCAGAGCGACATATTATCACAGCATTTTTCATTTCAGAGATGGGTCTGTCTTGAATCAGCTAAACTTACACAGGTGTTCTTTGACCAAAGTTCACTTTTGCAAAATAGTTGTTTTGAGTTGGAAAGCGTCTGCAGGTTCAGAACACAGTAAATCCAACTTACCCTCATGGGAATGGACCTATGGCCTCATTACCGTGGTCTTTGATTTGATGAGAGACAATGCTTTTGTTTTTCTTTTTGGATCATGCAATTTGCAATGTTTTTGGTCCTGGGTCATAGTAAAAATCTCATCTACCCAGTCTTATTTCTCATTCTTGAGGAGAGAGGTGAAGACTCCAACCTCTAGAAAAGGATTGCTTGGACCTGCCCATCAGCCCTTCCTAAATGTGTTGCCTCAGACAACTTATTTTATATTTCCACTTCCTCATCTAAACCAGTGTTTTCAAAGTGTTTCAGAGTCACCTGGAGGACTTGTTAAAATGCAGGTTGTGGGGGTTCTATCCCTAGGGTTTCTGATTCAGTGAGTCTAGGGTAGGGCTCAAAATTTGCATTTCTCTCAAAGCCTCAGGTGGTGCTACGGCTGTTACCAGTCTGAAGACTACACTTTGGGAACCACCAAGTTAATATATGACAAGAGTAAAGCAGTGCCGTCACTAAGCAAGCACGATATGAATGTTTGCCACTGTAACTCTTTGTCCTGAAGTGCCCAAGCATCCAGAAAAGTGTGGGTATTGTTGAGTCAGAAAGTGACCCAGTGATGGGATGAACATTTTTGGTAGCCAGTGCCATGCCCTGGAAACTGAGAAGAGAGAGAGGGGAAGACTCATGCCTTGTCTCTTAGCAACCTTTATCCAAATTTGTATATGAGACTACATTTATGTGATGTGAAGAAATGACCCCTAGATGAAATATCACATTTATGAGATAAAGGTTAACCATTAAGTGTGTGACTTTGAATCTTGCCACAGTATTTAAAATTTCTAAAATACATTTACTAGCAAAAGGGTTGAATAAAAGAGTGTCTTTCCCAAATAAACTTCGGAAGTTCAAGTGGGAGACTGTACTGAAAGTCTGAGTTCACGGTCCCTTCCGAGCCAGACGGCCAGGCGGCTGGGAAAGATCAAACCTGGACCAGTGTTTGGAAAGGGCTATCGACAACCAGGTGGGAAGTTTCAGCAGGAAAAACAGATGCCTCTGACTTGGCTTTTAAGTGTTGAGAATATCGAGGGAATGCCAGAGAGACTTGTTAAATGGAGATCCACCTTGCTCTGAAATGTTTATTCTCCTAGCAGTCTTGTTCTTTCAGCTGATCAGATGGCCCTGTGGTTTAAAAAAATGATATTTTAAACTCTATCTGCTGCACATATCTGTTCTTTCCTCATTCAGGGTATGTTTTCTTTTTTGAAAGGAGCTGTTCTAGGTTCTTTGTTCTTCAAAACAGTTCTGATCCTGTGTGTGTGGGTGTGCATGCGTACATTTGTCTGGGATGTAGTAATATGGACCATTCCTCTCAGGGAAAATTTTGACCTCAGAATCCGACTTGGTAGTTGTGTCTGGAAGAGGGAAGCTGTAAGCCTGACTCAGGTTTTAGTCTTTCACGGAAGGGGCTACAGTTGGGGCCAAGCTGCCGGACAAACTGCTTCCAGGGAACAGCACTGCCAGAAGCTTGATGCAGGAAACCCTCTCCCCACCTGCATCCCATCTCTGAGAGGACCAAAAATGGCTAGGAGAGGCTTGCGGAAAGAGCAGCAGGTCTGCCTCCAGCTAGGAGAGAATTAGGAAGAGCATCTATATGCAAAAACTAGCCTACACTCTCGCTCTATCACTTTGTTCTTCTGATCATGAGGTTTTTACCCATGCCTGAACCTCTTCTCCATAAGTGAAAGGTATTTCTCTGGCTATGGATTGAATTTGCTCCTATTTGCCAGTGTTACATTGCCCCATCCATCTTATTCACCCCCAACCCCATCACCTTGGTAGCTCTTCCAGCTTGTGCTGTATCATATTCAGAGTACCATCACTTTCAGTTTAAGTTTTTGAGTATAAGCTGAAAGGTATTGAGTCCTAACAAAGTGTTAGGGCAGCCGTCCCCAACCTTTTGGCACTAGGGACCAGTTTCATGAAAGACAATTTTTCCTTCGACTGGGGGTTGGGGGATGGTTTCAGGATGATTGAAGCGCATTACACTTTCTTGTGTGTACTTAATTTCTATTAATACTACATCAGCTCCACCTCAGATCTTCAAGCATTAGATCCCAGAGTTTGGGACCCCTGGGTTAGGGGGCTTGGTGGCAAGAGCAAGAATACACCTGGGATCTTGTTCTCTAACCTTTAACAGGTCCGATCATTACACTCATTTTGAACAGTCTTGTGCTATTACGTAGAGTGCTATATTTCTACTTCAAGAGGTGTTATAGTATGTGATCAACAGACGCTACCTTTTCCTTACACCACAATCTCCATGTGAATTTAAGTGACCCAAAGAAACCTGGTGCCCGACCCTTAAGTCCTGAGTCTTGCCCACATTCATCCAGCCCCAGACTGGTTTTCTGACACCTGCCAATTTTTCCTTCCCTTGTGTCCCCAGTTTACAGAGAAATGAGAAGGCAGCCTGGTGAGGACCAGAAAGAGAAGCTATGTGCCAGAGAGTCCAGCAGCCCAGGGCAGGAAGGACTGTAAAGACCTTCCTAAATGTAAAACACCCCTGCAGTTCCTCTGAAGAGAAGGGAACCGAGTGGGAGAAACCTGGGCCGGGGTTAGTGAATTACAGCGGGGATGCGTGCGCTCTTTGGCAGTCCTCCAAGGCCTCTTCTCAAAAATCCTAGGAAGTAACAGCATTGCACTGGGAGTCCCAGGGGGCTGGGGAGAAAAAAGTTCTCTTAACTTTTTCAAACCACAAATATTTGGTCCGAGTTGGGAAAAGGTCCCTGGGGCACGGAGTTCTTATTGGATTCAAGCTGTCTGACCCCTCTTCGGGAACTCGGTAGGGGGAGCGGGGGCTGGGGACCCCGGTGGAGGCCGCCTGGCGTCAGCCCTCCTCTCCCCACCCCGCTGCCCTCGGTGAATGAAGTGCTGGTGGGTGAATGTGCGGGGGCTGCAGGCCGGAGGGGGGAGGGGACCGGGCGGGGGAGGGATGCGCGGAGGCAGCCTGTTGTTCTCAGCGTCTGGCCGCCTGGAGACTTACTCTCTCCAGATGTTCGCTGTGTTTATAGCTGCTGAAGCAAGAGACCCAGCTCCTTCATTAATAAGTTTCTTTCCTGCGCTGTGGCCAGGGGTCTCAGCTCAAGGCTGCAGCTGGGAGAGGCGCGCTGGGGGGCAGGGACGAGGGGAGGCGCCCCTCCCCACCGCCCCCGCCTCCGCGTCCCTCAACCCCCCACCCCGCCTTCCTCCTCTGCAATCCTCCCAAAATACACGAGCACACAAAAAGAAAAACACCAGCAGATTTTTTATTTCAGAGAGTAAACACTTGGGCCGTGGGGGTCTGGAGGTTATGGGAAAAGAGGAAACCATCAGGCTAATCAGGCCGGCACACACTTCCCCTGCTGAAATAAAACAGAAATCATTGCTCCGCAGGCCGGTGGGTTAACCCCGGCGCTGCCAGCGAGGCGGGCGCACGCAGAATCCGCCCGGAGGGAGGCAGGGCATCGGGACGTGCTGCGAGAATCGGCTCCGGGAGCGGAGAGAAGAGCGCGCGGCCTCAGCCAGGCCACTGCATTTGATGGGGGAAGCACGACTGCCCCAACCCGGCTTGAGAAAGAAAGACCGTTGGAACAGAAGAGATTGTGGGCGTAGATTCAGTTTTGCAAGAGGCTGGAGGGAGTTCTAGATGGCGGGATGGGTAAGGGGGCGAATGCTCTGAGGAGTGCACGTGCGCACTGATTCAGTTGGGAAATGAACAAGGGAGTTGAGACTGGCCTGGGCCCAGGTTCTAGCCTCGCCACCTACCAGCTGTGCAACCCTGGCCACATCACTGACCCCTTCTGAGCCTCAGTGTCCTCATATGTGATAGAATAATGGTGGGGAACAGAAAACCGAATTGAAGGCAGACATGGTGCGCACCAAAGAACTGCTGTCAATTCATGATTTCATAGATGACTTCAGACTGACCAAGGCCTTCCTCCCTCCTGCTTTGCTTCCTTTCTCTCTCCCTCTCTTCCCCCCTCCCTCCTCCACCTATTAAATGCCTTCAGCTTCCATCTTCACTCACTTGCCCCCTAGGCTGGCTGTCTGGAGATCGTAAATATCTCATGGGCCAGAGGTCATAGGTCAAACATGAGACCTAATTGCACTCTGAGAGAAATTACCTTCCCACTGATGTAGAGGGCAACCTTTGGCTCTCTCTCAGGCTGCCCGTGGAAAAGGCCCATCCGCTCTGGTTCGGTCTCTGCCCCGCCTACAGTGGCCCAGTGAGCTGTCCGTTCCCTCCACCCCATCACTGTGAGAATGAGGAGTGGTGGGTGCCTTTGCCACTGGGTTCCCCAACAGCCCCAGTTAGAGTCATTCACCACCTGTTTGACTCTTTTGGACTTTCTTGCAGATCTTTAGGATTTGTGTTCATCCTTGAAGGTGACATTAAAAAAACAAAATTCAAAACTCCCAATGCCTGAGGTTGTCCTACGGGTCTTTCCTGTACCTCCTCAGACTTGCTAAACTAAACCTTGAGAAACAGAGGCAGTGATTTTCAATATCTACAGAACCAGGGTTCTAGTTGCCTTTGCAGCTGTTGTGTGATTTCTTACCTGCTTCATACATGCTTTTAAAAAAAATCAATCCTAACAACTTATGCTGAGTCTTAAGCCTGCAGAGTCTCATAGAGCAAGGGTGCTTGCTGCAGATGTCTCAGAAACACAGGGTCCCTCTGAAGTTGCGTGCAAGGGTGTTTCTAAGGGTCTGTAGCTTTCCTTGGATTCTCAAAAGTGATCTGACCTCCCCAGGGAGGTTAAGAATTGCTAAGGGAAAAGGTACTTTTGTAGCCCCAGCAGCACTTACCTTGTTGTACTTGGCGAGTGTGCCAAGCACACTTTGTTGAACTCACTTGAATTCCCTGCTAAAGCTTCCTTCCTATCAACCCCTTCTCACCACTCTGGTCAGTCCCAAGAGACTGTCTTTAAATCTGGAAATGGTTTCTATCCTATGGTCTTGGAAACACTGGGCATGGATGCTATGCCTGGATTCCAGCCACTTCTCTCCTGTTTCCTTTGAAACACTCCCCTTTTACTACATGCTCCTTAGAGTGATCTTTCCAAGTACCCATGAAGTAGGACCTGTGGTCTCTCCTGGGAGCTGCAGGTGGGATGGGTCAGAGCCCTTAGGATGACTCTGTAGGGGCATCACACTCTGATCTGTTTGTTTCTCAAGGACTAGCCAGTGCGTGGGAGATTTTCTCGGCATCGCTGTCTCATGCAGTGGGGAAAAATGAGCTGGAGGAACGGGGTCTCTGAAAGGGGGTGGAAATCCTGAGCCAACACCTCGTCCCACAACAGATACAGAAACTAGGATGGCACATAGAGGCCTTCACTCCTCAGTCACTGCCTCCGATCCCGGCTGCCCTTTGGCATCTTCACCCTAATTTGTTCTTTGCCTTCTGGTGGAACCATTGGCTATGACATCCGCTGCCACAAACTAACTTAGACAAGTGGAGACCACTTTCAGGCTCTCCAGTTGCCCCACCCTGGTCACCAACTTGTAGCAGCTGAGACAGCTCGGCGTTTCCTTGTTGGTCAGCCCAGATGGACATTTTTCACCAAGCAGGACCGACAGACAGCCTGCATCCCGCTGATAGACTGAACATTGGGTTTTATAATGAAAGTGGCTGAACTGCCTGTATCCTGTTCCTGGTCTGTTGAGACAAGACTGGAAATAATAGAAAAGTTGTTGTGAAATAGACATTTCATCAGTGTTATGTGCTTTGCACAATTTAAGTACCTGAACAGCAAAATCAACCTACCATGATGCAAAGTTTGGTTGACATTTAGTGATATTTTTGTATTGTTTTCGACATGGTCCAGATCCCTCAGATTTTTCAATGAGATATCTATGCTTATCTCTCTTCCTTGTTGCTTTTCTGCTGATCAATTTAAAAATTTAGAATGAAGAGTAAAAATAGTTCCTGTCTCATTCTGCTTCAATTTCAAATAATCTTATTGGAGGAAGTCCAACAATGACAAACCTAGACAGTATATTAAAAAGCAGAGACATTACTTTGCCTACAAAGGTCTGTATAGTCAAAGCTATAGTTTTTCCAGTAGTCATGTATGGTCCATGTGAAAATTGGGCCATAAAGAAGGCTGAGTGCCAAAGAATTGATGCTTTTGAACTGTGGTGTTGGAGAAGACTCTTGAGAGTCCCTTGGACTGCAAGGAGATCCAACCAGTCAATCCTAAAGAAAATCAATCCTGAGTATTCTTTGAAGGGACTGATGCTGAAGCCGAAGCTCCTATACTTTGGCCACCTGTTGTGACGAGCCGACTCATTGGAAAAGACCCTGATGCTGGGAAAGATTGAAGGCAGGAGGAGAAGGGGATAACAGAGGATGAGATGTTTGGATGGCATCCCCAACTCGATGGGCATGAGTTTGGGTAGGCTCCAGGAGATGGTGAAGGACAGGGAAGCCTGGTGTGCTGCAGTCCATGGGCTCTCAAAGAGTACGACACGACTGAGGGACTGAACAACAACAGGACATCCAGGAAAAGACTTGCCTTCTTTGTAGACCAATTTGAGAGGTAGAATAATTGCCATTCATTAAATACTTTCCGTCTGCTTAGCATCACACAAGTGTGGTCTTTTTGACTCTTACAATATTTCTTAGAAGGGCAATATTATTCCCATTTTACAGATGAGATGAATGCGGCTCAGAGAGGTCAAGTCACTTCTCTCAATAAGTCTAACTGTACTTCTGGGAGGTGGGAAGAGGGTCAGTTAAACAGATCTTCGTCCAAAGCCCATGCTTTTAATCATAATACAAGCTTTGCTGCCCAGTATTTTTTTCAATTACGGATATTTATATGTTTATGTCTGTGCTGGGTTTTCGTTGCTGTGTGGGCTTTCTCTAGTGGCAGCGAGTGAAGGCTACTCTCTAGTGCTGATGGGCGGGTGTCTCACTGCAGTGGCTTCTCTTGTTGTGGAGCACAGCTTCTAGGTGCTCAGGCTTCAGTAGTCGTGGGACATGGGCGAAGTTGCTCCACAGCATGTGGGATCTTCCCAGACCAGGGATCAAACCCGCATCTCCTGGATTGGCTTCCCTGGTGGCGCCAGTGGTGAAGAATCTCCCTGCAATATGGGAGACCCAGGTTTGGTCCCTGGGTTGGGAAGATCCCCTGGAGAAGGAAATGGCAACCCACTCACAGTATTCTTGCCTGGAGAATCCCCTGGACAGAGGAGCCTGGTGGGATACAGTCCATGGGGTCCGAAAAGGGTTGGACACGACTGAGCGAACACTCACTCCTGGATTGGCAGGTGGATTATGGAAGGTGGATTCTTAACCACTAGACCACCAGGCAAGTCCCCAAACATTTCTTCATTGTCACCTCAGTCCTGGTGGCTGATGTCCACCCTGTAGAGTGAGATAATATACGCTTTCCTAGTTTCCCTGCAAACTGGAAACTCCTAAAAACCTTGCCGGAGGAAAAGGATGTCTGCAGTCTACATTTTGGACCCTTCTCTCTGGTTTCTTTTGGTCCAGCAGTGGTTCCTCAAGGGCACAGAAGGGCAAGGCCATTCGTAAAGCTGCCGTGGAGGATGGTGTCTTTCTCTGGCATTTGCTTAGGGTCTGTCACCAAAGTTTGGCCCTTCCTGTGCCCCTTCCCGCTTCTCCACCAACCCGAGTCACTGAACCTGACTCCACCCTGAGAAGTTCCTGAAAGGTTTATCCGCTTGAAGCTCTCCACAATGTGGGCAGCACGTGCTGAAGTTTACACAGACTCTCCGACCGCTGAATAGAGGGACTAATTGTGGGGAGGCTGCTTTTCAGCACACAGGATGGGCTGTTCTCTGTGGGTTTTTACTATCAAAAGGCTTTTAAAAGTGCAGCGGAGCCATTGTTGAATATTTCACAATGAATTAAATACCATTTCTCTCCTCACAGCTGTTCCATGTGAGTGAGCGGAGAGAGCATTTTTTTTTTTTCCTCTGGCAGAAGACGTCTGCTGTATAAACCTCAGCACTGGGGTAATGAGATTATTTGTGTGCGGATTCTTTAGGAAAAGCATTTCTTTATTTTAAACTCAATGTGATGTGGGACTGCTGCTGAGGAGCTGAGAGGGAGAGCCTGGGAGAAGAATGGGATTGAAATGTCTCCAAGCAGGACTGGGAAAGGCAGGGGTGAGGGGCCCTGGGACCAGGCCTCCAGCCTCCCTACATCCATCCACATTTCCCCAGGGCTACCTCATCTCCCAGCCCTACTTGCTGGGCTCTGGAGGAGGGAAATTCCGTCTAGTTTTTTTAGTAACAATTAATCACTTTTCCATCTGCCCTTTCAAAATTCCTTCCTGATCTCACAAGTTTTTAATGGCATGGAAGGAACCTTGTTTTGCCCTCTACCTATTTTTTGTATCAAGGAGGATTTAGAAACTTTAAGTTGTAAAAGACACAAAGAAAGCAGCTTTCTTCTAACACTGACAGCACTTGGACAATTAGAACATATTTGACCTTACTGTTGCTAGAACATAAAGTGCTCCATGGGGTGGTATCTACTCATCTCCCCTTGCTTGAATAACATTTCCTGCCAAATGGCCTCTTCATGGCCTTCCATAGACATCAGGCTTCAGGTAAGCA
This sequence comes from Ovis aries, assembly GCF_016772045.2. Taxonomy (NCBI): domain Eukaryota; kingdom Metazoa; phylum Chordata; class Mammalia; order Artiodactyla; family Bovidae; genus Ovis; species Ovis aries. Next base: position 29,350,529 of record NC_056074.1, on the reverse strand, counting down.
ATGAGTTGCAACTAAGTATAAAATCAATTAAATACTAGTGTAGCCTTAACTCTTCTTAAAGTATCACTGAGGAGTTACCAGCTGTTCTTTAGATCCACTGAAGATCAAGAAAAAAACAGAACAAAAATGGGAAAAGGAGGGATTTAGATTAGCCATGGTGAAATTTAACTCTGAAATCCATTATTAAGGGACTTTGCGAATTGCTTCTCCCTTCAAATACCTTTCAAGTTATTTCAGAAGTAGTCTAAGTAATTTTTGTTTTTCATTACACTTTTGCTTCTATCACAGAAGACAAAAATTTTAAGCCTTTTAAGAGAATTTTAAGGGAATGTTTAAGGACACTGTCCAAAGGGAAAGAGCAGGTTGGATAGGAAAATAAATCTATTGACTTCGAGACTAATCTTTTGCTTCTGCTTCAGCTGGTGAAGCAAAAACTGGACTCAGGCTAGACATGCTAGCATGGCAACCCACTCCAGTGCTTTTGTCTGGAGAATTCCATGGACTGAGGAGCCTGGTGGGCTACAGTCCATGGGGTTGCAAAGAGTTGGACACAACTGAGTGACTAACTGCTACTACTAGGCGTGCTGGCGTGAGAACCCCTAAGATTTGGGGGCAAAGGATACAAAGTTTGAAATGTGATTCTGAAGTTCTCCCATTTCGATCAGTTACTCTCTTCCTTTCTCAAGTTTCCCAGTGTCTATGACAGAATGGGCTGCTGCTGCTGCTGCTAAGTCGCTTCAGTCGTATCCGACTCTGTGCGATCCCATAGACGGCAGCCCACCAGGCTCCTCTGTCCCTGGGATTCTCCAGGCAAGGATACTGGGCAGAATGGGCAGATGAAGTTAAGCATTCTTTCCTCCCTGTAACTGATTGAAAGACCTGCTGGAAAGGCAAGAGAGAATCTGTGCTGTTTTAGTTGCTTTGAGAAGCCGGATCTTTTATGTACTCTGCCATGTGTACATATATACCAGGCTTTGTTTACTTCTTTGTAATAATCACTATAAAAATAATACATCTCTTTAAAGAAAATATGTCAATTGAAGAGTGGGGTGGAAGGGAGGTTCAACAGGGAGAGGATATATATATACATACACCTATCTATATCCTGATTCTTTGTTGTACAGCAGGAACCAACACAATATTGTAAACTGGTTATACTCCAATTTAAAAAAAAAGAAAATTGTAAACTAAAGAATAGTAAGAATGGTGGTGCTGCGGGGGGAAGCAGTTTAGTTACATCACTAATGGTTAACATGTTGAAGTCCCTTCTGTATATTTTTCTGTAAAGACCTCCTCTGGATATCACAGGGACATCACAGTAGCCCTGAGCTCTTCACTTGCTCCCCTGCCTCTGTAGGAAACCTACCTTTACCCTCTATTCCAACGTCCCCAGGCTGGAAAGCAAGGAGTTTCTTATTCACTCCCTGCTTTATGCCTTAACCCTTGTGTTGGTCAAGGCTCTTTTTGTTTGCAAGTGGCAGAAACCCGGCTCACCTGGCTTAGTTTTAGCAGGGGATTCATCAAGTTATAGAACTGAGAAGTCCGGTAGTAGAGTCAGCCTGTGGAACTCTAAGAAATCAAGTCACCTTGTCAATTCATCCCCTTTCTCCTCCTCTCTCTCCTCTTCCTGACCCCCTTCTTCCTCTCTCTCCTCCCTTTCTCCCTCCCAGGGGATCCTGTACTGGCAAAAGAGGAGGAACCTCTCGAGAGATGACCGTTTATCCCTCAGATTTAGCTTAGTCACAGATCTGTCCATTTTATTTTCTAAACAGCTCCTGTATCTATCCCATCTTCTCTTACGATTACTGTCAAAGCCTTCAGGCCCCAGAGTTGAGTCCCTGTATTGTAGAGACCATCATAAGTACATTGCAGTCCCTAACTTGTCTTCCTTTTTCGTGATGGGACTGGATGCTATGATCTTCATTTTTTTGAATGTTGAGTTTTAAGCCAGCTTTTTCACTCTCTTCTTTTACCTTCATCAAGAGGTTCTTTAGTTCTTCACTTTCTGCCATTAGAGTGGTATCATCTGCATATCTGAGGCTGTTGATATTTCTTTTGGCAATCTTAATTCCAGCTTGTGCTTCATCCAGCCTGGCATTTGGCATGATGTACTCTGCATGTAAGTTAAATAAGCAGGGTGACAATATATAACCTTTACATACTCCTTTCCTAATTTGGAACCAGTCTGTTGTTCCATGTCTGCTTCTAACTGTTGCTTCTTGACCTGCATACAGGCTTCTCAGGAGGCTGGCAAGGTGGTCTGCTCTTCCCACCTCTTTAAAAATTGCGCTGGTTTAGGATCTCAGTTTACCTTGGTTGTGCATGCTCAACTGTGTCCTACTTGTTGCAACCACCTGGACTGTAGCCCACCATGCTCCTCTGTCCATGGGATTTCCCAGGCAAGAATGCTGGAGTAGGTTGCCATTTCTTCCTCCAGGGGATCTTCCCGACCCAGGGATCGAACCTGTGTCTCCTGCATCTCCTGCATTGGCAGGTAGGTTCTTTACCACTGCGCCACCTGGGAAGCTGTACCTTGGTTAGAGCTCTTTTGACCTGTCCTTCATCTATCAGCATGTACATAGTGAGCTCTTATTCTGCACAGAGTATTGGGGCCACAAAGTAGAATGGCATCCTTTTTCTCAGGAAGCAGCCACAGAACCTTGGTGGGGACCTAAGGAGGACATGACTATGCCTGGACAGTTGGGTGAGCCCTGGAGAGTAGGGATGATAAAGACAATATTTCTGCCTTAGACCCGGTAAGGAGTGATAAACACAGCAGGGCTCCCCATGTCCTCTTTCAAAACTGTGTGGAAAGGAAGGTGGGCAGGGGGAGTTGGTTTTGAGTTTCATTCATTTGTCCAAACTTGGTCAGCAGAACGGGACAGGGAGCTTGATTTGAAAAGAGGTTGTTTTACTGATGTTTAGAACAGTGGCCACTCCTGCTCTGCTCTATGTATCCTGGTTCCTCGTTCGTCTTTCCTCCATTCCACCGTGTTGATGTTCACCTCCCTGGCCCAAATCTGCCTGTCTTAGGGTGAGTTTACACACCACCCGGGCTTCCAACCTGAGTGAGACATCCCATCCCTGGGGTCTGCGGCTCCTCACTTCATTAGCGTTGCCAGTGTTTATAAAGCCAGGAGATAATATTTTTAGGTTCCATTCGGAGTTTCCCGGGCAGCCTCTCTTTAAGCCACTTAGAAAGTTTAGAAAAGAAGGTCACAGAAATGTTAGATGTTTTTCCACTGAACTTTGGTTAAGCAAACGGTCTTGGGATGATTTTCACAGACTCTTCTGGGCAACTGTGAAGACTGAAAATTCTTTTTCTCTTTTGTTTGTCTTGCTTCACCTCTGGAAAAGCAGTGTTTTTTTTTTTTAAAATAATCTTTATTGAGATATAATTCATATATGGTATAATTCACCCATTTAGAGTGTACAAGTTGAAGAGTTTTTAAAATATTCACAGTGTCGTGCAACCATCGCCATGATTTAATTCTAAAACATTTTTGTCCCTCCTAAAAGGAATGTCATCCTCATTAACAGTCAAACCTAGTCTTCTTCACCCTCCCCCACACCCAGCCCTATGCCCTAGGAGCCACTAGCCTAATTTTGTATTTATACATTTGCCCTTTCTGGACTTCTCTTATAAATGGAGTCATACAATATGGGGGCTTTTGTGACTGATTCTTTCACTATTTTCAAGGTTCATTCATGCTGTAGCATGTATCGGTAGCTCATCCTTTTTAAATCGCAGAATACCGTTCTGTTATATGGCTATGTCCCAACTTCTGTGTCCATCATTTGATGGACATTTGTTTGCACTTAGTATCTGTTAGAAATAATCCTGCTATGAGCATTCATGTATATGTTTTTGTGTTAACATGTTTCCATTTTTCTTGGGTTTATGCCTAGAAGTGGAATTGCTGGTCATATGGTAACTTGATGTTTAACTATTTGTGGAACTGACAGACCGATTTCCAGACTGGCCGCACCATTTGACATTTCTGCCAGCAAGTGTTCCAATCACTACATATCCTCACCTAGACTTGTTAGTGTCTTTCTTTTTGATCGATCTCATAGAGGTTATGAAGTAGTATCTCATTGTGATTTTAATTTGTGCTTCCTTAATGATTAATGATTAGGAACATTTGTTCATATGCTTATTGACCATTTGTATATCTTCTTTGCAGGAATATCTATTTGAATATTTACCCATTTAGTTCTTTCGCCCATTTTAGTTCCATACGTGTGTGTGTGTTCAGTCCGTCAGTCATGTCTGACTCTTTGCAACCCCGTGGACTGTAGCCCACCAGGCTCCTCTGTCCATGGAATTCTCCAGGCAAGAATACTGGAGTGGGTTGCCATTTCCTTCTCCAGGGGATCTTCCAGATCCAGGGATGGAACCCACCATCTCTTGTGTCTCCTGCATTGGCAGGCAGATTCTTTACCACTGTACCGTGTGTGTGTGTGTGTGTGTGTGTGTGTGTGTGTGTGTGTGATTTGGAACTAAATATTTTCTCTGCTAATATGAGTTGCTCTTTTAGGTTCTTGATGTTATATTATGGAGCATAAAAGTTTTTAGTTATGATTAGCCCAATGAATCTCTTTTGTTTGTTCATTTTGTTTTTCATTGTTGTTTGTGCTTTTGGTGTCATATGTAAGAAATCATTGCCTAAAGCAATGTTGTGGAGGTTTACGCTTTCTTGTAAGAATCTTGTAGCTTTAGCTCTTAGGTTCAGATTGAGGATCATTTTGAGTTAATTTTTGTGTGTAGTGTGAATAAGGGAGCAAATTTTTTTCTTTTGCATATGTATATCTTATTGTCCCAGCACTATTTGTTAAAAAGACTTTTCTTTCTTTGTCTTGGCCCTTTTATAAATAGATATTTTTAAATACATAGGCCACTTATGTTTATGAACTGTCTTCTTAATCTATGGCATAAATAATAACTTGTATTAAGTGGTCATTCAACATTGTTCACTGCAATAAATGAGTATTTTTTGATTTCTAGTGAACTTAGTGGGTTGCAGATATCTGAGTTCTAAGTCTGGTTTGGAGTGTGGTATTTTTAACCTGAAAATATCCCCAAATTGCCATTTATTATTTATTTTGAGCCAGATACTGTTGAATATTTTACATATATTATCTTATTTAAATCCGACCAGAATATCCTGAGTTATTATTAGCTCAATTTCATAGTCGAGAAAGCTGAGCTTTATGTAGTTGAACACCGTTACTAAGTTACAGACTTCAGCTCAGGTCAGCCTGATCCTGTAGCTTAGTATTAAACACTGTGCTGGGACTTGGTGGAGAAGGCAATGGCACCCCACTCCAGTACTCTTGCCTGGAAAATCGCATGGATGGAGGAGCCTGGTAGGCCGCAGTCCATGGGGTCGCAAAAAGTCAGACTCGACTGAGCGACTTCCCTTTGACTTTTCACTTTCATGCATTGGTGAAGGAAATGGCAACCCTCTCCAGTATTCTTGCCTGGAAAATCCCAGGGACGGGGGAGCCTGGTGGGCTGCCGTCTATGGGGTCGCACAGAGTCAGACAAGACTGAAGCAACTTAGCAGCAGCAGCTGGGACTTGGACAAGCTATGTGAAATAATAACCAGGAATAAAACCAGGAAACGACCACTATGTGTGCAATTTGTGAAGAATACAAAATCTGAAAGTCTAGTTATGTTAAATGATGATCAATGTTCACATCTCTAGGAACATAATACCTTCCCCTGACCTTCTCTATTACAATTAAACCAAGACAAACCAAATATTTAATTTTGAAGCTACTTCAGTGTATTTTAACTCCAAGAAGAAGAAAAAAAAAAAATTCAGCAGACTCTTTAAGGAAAAAGTCATCATGGTTTTATCCACTGCTTGTATAAATCTCAACTTAATGCAAGTGTGTTTGCCAAGAAATCCAGATTTCTTTTTTCATCCTTTTGGTTTTATATTTGATAAGTTTCAAAAAAAAAGTCATTAACAGTTGTCTGGAAAACACCCCAAGCTTACAGAGTTGACCACACGAAAGACTTTTAATAAAATTAGTATGTTCAGTTTGGGTGTCTTGAAGGAATAACCATTGTGAACCCAAGGGAAGTAAAAATGCCTGTAATATTGAAGGTGTTAACACACAGAAGCCCTGAAATCACCGCGCCCCCCATGTCCTCTTCCCTATCGCTCTTCTCTTTTCTTCCTTCTTTCCAGTGCTCACTTGCATTTGTTGAAGAATTTGGGGTCTGTGACTTTATAATGATGGAACATTTCCCAGAATGTATTCTTTGTATGTACTACTTGGAAGAAAAGTTATGACCAACCTAGATAGTATATTCAAAAGCAGAGACATTACTTTGCCGACTAAGGTCCATCTAGTCAAGGCTATGGTTTTTCCTGTGGTCATGTATGGGTGTGAGAGTTGGACTGTGAAGAAGGCTGAGCACCAAAGAATTGATGCTTTTGAACTATGTTGTTGGAGAAGACTCTTGAGTGTCCCTTGGACTGCAAGGAGATCCAATTAGTCCATTCTGAAGGAGATCAACCCTCGGATTTCTTTGGAAGGAATGATGCTAAAGCTGAAGCTCCAATACTTTGGCCACCTCATATGAAGATTTGACTCATTGGAAAAGACTCTGATGCTGGGAGGGATTGGGGGCAGGAAGAGAAGGGGACGACAGAGGATGAGATGGCTGGATGGCATCACGGACTCGATGGGCGTGAGTCTGAGTGAACTCCGGGAGTTGGTGATGGACAGGGAGGCCTGGCGTGCTGCGATTCATGGGGTCGCAAAGAGTCGGACACGACTGAGCGACTGAACTGAAATGAATGTCACGTTCTACTTGTCATGAAGTCCCTACTGGAACATAGTATTATAGAATCTCAATGAACATATATAACTGGGGGGAGAAGTATCAGAAAGATGAGTCTTGTGACCAGCTTGAAGGCGATGGCACCCCACTGCAGTACTCTTGCCTGGAAAATCCCATGGATGTAGGAGCCTGGTAGGCTGCAGTCCATGGGGTCGCGAAGAGTCGGACATGACTGAGCGACTTCACTTTCACTTTTCACTTTCATGCATTGGAGAAGGAAATGGCAACCCACTCCAGTGTTCTTGCCTGGAGAATCCCAGGGACGGGGGAGCCTGGTGGGCTGCCATCTATGGGGTTGCACAGAGTCAGACATGACTGAAGCGACTTAGCAGCAGCAGCAGCTCTTATTGCTTCTCCGTCTGCACATTTTTCTGCAGCAGCTGCGAGGAGATGCGAGGCGTCCAAGCAGAAGTCCTCCTCTTCACCTCAGTCTCCCTCACCCTTGTGTCCCCATGGGAAGGGAACTGACGCCTTCCTCCCCTTCCCCTTCATCCCTAATCCATACTTGACTCCTCTGGTTTATCCTTGAGCTCCGGCAGACGCATCACTTGGGGCCCTACTGTGTCCTCCTTCCAAGGCGGCTTTGCTTGGTCCTCTTTCCAGTAGAGATAGGTAGGACCATGGGTCACAAAGAGTTGGACACGACTGAGTGACTGTCACTTTCACTTTCATGGGTAGGAATTAATGTCTGAATCATCTTCTCTTTGCTGCCCTATGCCGTCCCTCCTTCAGCCCATGCTTTCTTGGTGGGAAAATGATGACTCGCTTTGTGATGTGTAAGTGATAAAATGTCGAACAAGGAATTTGAGAAATGATAACCCAAGACCTGGCAGGAGAAAACCACATTTGAAAGTCTCCGGGTGATAGAGGAGAGTAACTTGGGACCCAGGAATCATCTAGAAGAGTTGAATGAGTGTGCAACTGCGCCTTCAGTATTTTGCACGCTGACTTGGGTCAGAGTCATGCAAACTTGCACAGTCTCTATACCCTGGACAGATGCTCTGTGCTGAGAGCCTAAATGCCTCCCTCCTCCTGGACACCTCTCACAGGTGCTGGGAAGTGCTGATGGAAGTGACCTTCCAGGCTACAGAAGGTCATGAAAGAAAGTGAAAGTCACTTAGTTGTGCAACAGAAGGTAATACCTTGCTGTTATTTCTGTCAGATGAGACAAGCCATGCCAACTCAATTTTGGTTCTGAGATCTGGCACATAAAGGACTTAAAATGACCCAAACTCTGTGAATGGTGTGAAAGGGGTGTCTCCTAATTGCTCAGAATCATCTGGCAGCTTACCCTGAAGTCATTGCTTAAATAACCTGCTAACTGAGATATATTGACATGAACTATCAACACAACAGCTCCCTACAGTCCATTCCAAGCTCTTCCTGCTCCTAATAAGAGGTTTCTTGTGTGTCTTGTTTTGTCTATATTATGCCTCCTAATATTGCTCCAAACCATACTTGGATTTAGAAAAGGGCTATTGGTATCACACATAATGTATGCTATTTGCTAAGACTTTAATCATACTGTGTTTACTCCACTGTACTTAGTTTTTGTATCCAATGTCTTCATGAGAGTATTCATTCACAATACATATTTCTTGTCTTTATGTTCCTATTCTTTGATTCGAGTGTATTGATTATATTCCTCTGATAGTTCTACTTGATGAATGCTATGGCATTCACACTGGTGGTAAAGAATCTGTCAGCCAATGCAGGAGACATGGGTTCCATCCCTGGGTTGGGAATATCCCCTGGAAGAGGAAATGGCAACCCAATTCCAGTCTTCTTGCCTGGAAAATACCATGGACAGCAGAGCCTCGTCAGCTATAGTCCATGGGGTCACAAAGAGTCGGACACAGCTGAGCTGCTAAGCAGAGAAGGCAATGGCACCCCACTCCAGTACTCTTGCCTGGACAATCCCATGGACAGAGAAGCCTGGTGGGCTGCAGTCCATGGGGTCGTTAAGAGTCGGGCACGACTGAGCTACTTCACTTTCACTTTTCACTTTCATGCATTGGAGAAGGAAATGGCAACTCACTCCAGTGTTCTTGCCTGGAGAATCCTAGGGATGAGGGAGCCTAGTGGGCTGCCGTCTATGGGGTCGCACAGAGTCGGACACGACTGAAGCGACTTAGCAGCAGCAGCAGCAGAGCTCCTGAGCACATACACATACATACATGTGGCATTCATTTCTTCTCTTCTACCTTCATTTCTTCTCTTTCTACCATGTTTTAAATTTATTTTTGTGGTTAACCATTTATTCCTGCCATGTAGTTTATATAATCTGCCCTTGATAAAATAACAGTGAGCTCAACGCTAACTGGCTGCTTTGTAGTCCTACCAAATGATACTTTGAGGAAAAAGATCACAATGAAAATACAGGTTGATTTGTCTTTGTTTCTTCTCCTACTTTATCCATATCTGAGAGGTTGTGGATGAGTCTTCCTTAAGGCAAGATCTGAGAATGAAGTCCCACTGTGGTAAAGGAGAGTAATAAAGAGCTATTGCTAGCCAGAATCTAATTTTATGGCTTTCAATCCATTATGATCATTATAAAGTGGGCATTCCATTTAGCAAGTAGGAGGCTTGCCAGAACAGAGTGACTACCAAAGGAATGGCAGTGTTTCCTCCGTGGGTCTCAGGTTGGAGGTTCTATACTCCTTTGTTGATATGATTACTTACTGTCGTAAGATTGTGGACTCTTTCTCTATGTCTTTATCCCTTGCTTTCTTTCTCTCTATAGAAGGCACCCTCAAATATTAGAAAAGCACAACTTTCTAGAAGTTGAGATCGTGATGGTAAAATGACAAGGGAAGAACTGACTCCAGATGGCATTGTGCATGGAAGTGAATTCATAAGAGAACCGTCAGGGAGTGACTTTTGCTATACGGCTTTATGTTTTAAGGATGGGAATCATTCAGTGACTTTGGCTGTATTTAAATGTTTGTGGATTTGGCAGAGTTCAAAATCTGTTTCGCCAAGTGCTTTTTTTTTTCCTGCTAATTTTGAGGTCCATGAGTATTTCATGGGAAACTTAAATTGCATATGGGATTGCTTTATAATTTAGCTATCCATTCATCTGTATAGGACATTCGAGAAGATTGGTGAGTCTTCTTAAAAATACTTAGAAGGAAAGGTTGGTATGGTCTGATGATTAAATGAGCTATAGTCCTCAAAGACTGGAGCTGATTTCAAAAGTTAATCTCTATAACTATTAAACAGACTTAGAAAAGAGCTGGTCTCCTTTCATTTTATTATTAAACATTTTTGTATCTGAAAAGTGTGTATGTGTATATATTAGACTGCTGCTGCTGCTGCTGCTAAGTCGCTTCAGTCATGTCCGACTCTGTGCGACCCCATAGATGGCAGCCCACCAGGCTCTGCCATCCCTGGGATTCTCCAGGCAAGAACACTGGAGTGGGTTGCCATTTCCTTCTCCAGTGCATGAAAGTGAAAAGTGAAAGTGAAGTCGCTCAGTCGTGTCCGAATCTTCTCGATCCCATGGACTGCAGCCCACCAGGCTCCTCCGTCCATGGGATTTTCCAGGCAAGAGTACTGGAGTGGGGTGCCATTGCCTTCTCCGGTATATTAGACTAGACAGTTTCAAACGGAGAGAACCGTGTCATAAGATAATAATGCCCTTTTCCAAGCATGCAGGGCTGTCTATGGTGAAGCTGGAAATGGGCCTGATTTACCATTACCATCTCAGATAACTTTTAATACCAAATGGCTGTTTTATTCAGTCCTCCATTTATTTAATTATTCTTTCAACATTTATTAAGCAGCATTTACTATATCAAGAGGTCCAAGTCACTGTGTTTTAAGCTTTGTGGAATTTAAAATTCGATTAGAATATGACTCATGCCCTAGAAGGGTGGAGATTGTATTTATTTATTTGTTTTGTTTACTCGGCTGAATCTGGTCTTAGCTGCGTCATCTTTCATTGCAACACATGGGCTTTCTAGTTGCGGCATACATGCAGGCCTGGCTGCTGCCCAGTATGTGGGATCCTAGTTCCCCAACTCGGGCTGGAAGCCTTGTCCCCCACACTATCAGGAAGGTTTTTAACCCCTGGACCACCAGAAAAGTCCTTGGATTGAGGTTATTTTAAGCCAGGTAGCAAGCACTCAATCAGAAGCCTGTAACACTGACTTGAAGGCAGTTTGTTAGGAGGTGCAAAGGAGGAAGTGCCTGGTTTTATCCCAGAGGCCCAGGAAACCTTCAGGGGGTGGCGGTGGGGTGTTGGTGATGTTTGCTGCTGTTTCCAGGTGGGTGAGTGGGAAGGGTGGAGCAGGGCTTTCCAGAAAGGTCTGAAAAGCACGTAAAACAGTGAAGCACTGGGGCACGTTCAAGGGATACCAGCAAGTCTCGGGCTGTCAGAGAGCAGGGAAAGAAAGAGAAGCAGGGTTGAGAAATGGGTGGGGGCTAATGCGAGCCCTTTAGGCAATGCTTCGATTTTATCTGCTTAACACTAAAGAGTCTTGGAAGGAATTTGTTATTTCCTCAGCATGTTTTTTAAAAAATGGGTTGAAATGTTTTCTTATATCTCTGTTTTACTCTACAGTGTCTTTTAAATTGTTTTTTTTTTAATTGAAGGATAATTGCTTTACAGTATTGTGTTGGCCTCTGCCACACATCAGCATTCCTCTACAGTGTCTTTCCGAGAAGTCTGTGCTTCTGTTTCATGCAGGTCTGAGCTGGAGGGCCGCTTGTACAGTCCTGGCTGCGTCTTATCCAGTCTCCTCGACTTCTATGAAAAGTCCTTCAGGAACGTTACACTGCTGGGGTAGCAGTTGCAGAATGTGATAATGGTGGATTTCCACCAAAGAGTTTGCATTGTGACAGAAATGTTGCTTTTCCAAATTACTTTTTTTTTTTTTTTTTTGGCTGCATGGCACATGAGATCTTAGTTTCCCAACCAGGGATTTGAACCTATGCTCCCTGAAGTCGAAGTGGAAGTGTGGAGTCTTAACTACTGGATCACCGGGGAAGTCCCTTATTTTTAAAGCAATATAAAAATTGTCTCTTCCTTTAAGTTGGAGAACTCATGTGTGAGCTCTGGATGAGCATGTCGCCTGAGCAAACACGACAATAGTGACAAGGTGGCTTTTTCGAAGGCCAGCGATCGGTGTCGGGGGAAAGTCAGAGAAGTGGAACATTAGCTGTGTATCTCTAGGCACTTTGCAGACGTTCCGGGCAGAGGAAAGCTAATCAGGAGACCTGCATGGGGAGAGAGGCGTGTTATTTAATTAGCTTTACAATGGGCTGACTTGAAGGCACGTGGTGGTTTTAATAGAGGCAGATAGATGTCCTTTTCTGCAGGCCTAATTGTTGGGGAAAAGCAGGGTCTTTGTTCAGACACAGCATGAGGGCTCTGATCTCTTGGAGCCCAGGGCTGCCCTGCTTATAATTTTAGACAGAGCCATTCAGGGCTGCCCTGTAGAGAAAAGAAGAACAAGAACAGTATTGTGTGTGCAGGATCCATGCCCAAACCTCCCCAAAGTCACTAAGAAAAAAAAGAGAGAGTAAGTGAGAGGACCCAGCCTTGTGCATTTTAAAGTATTTCTTCGTCATTTGTTTGCTCTGGTTGTTGGAAAGGGCAGGGCTACACTTTAATCAGCTTGGAGCTGAGGTGGGATGACTTAACACTCTCAGAAATCCAATTAAGTCCACTTTCCCAGTGATACGGCGTTCATCTTGCCAAATGGAGCAGGCAACTCGTGAGGAGACTCTGTTGTGTTCCATGCTGCCAGCCTTTGCCGGCCAGATGCCAGGCACGGGCGGTGCGAGAATACAAATTTTGTAGCGGATGCCCCTAAATAACAGAGTCTGTGCTGCTGCTGACTGGTGGCATGAGGGGCAAGGTGGAATATCTTTCCTTAGGTTCAGCTGGTCAGCACAAGTGGTGACACAGCACACACAACACTTCATCTGAATTCCAGGAGGCAAGTCGGAGCTCGGGTGGGGGTTGGGGGGCGGCTTCGAGGATCCAGAATTATGTAACTAAATCTGCATGAGTACAGCGCAGTTGGGCTTCCCCGATGGCTCAGTGGTAAAGAATTTGCCTGCCAGTGGAGGCTATGAAAGTTGATTCCTGAGTTAGGAAGATCCCCTGGAGTAGGAAATTGCAACCCACTCCATTGGGAAATCCCATTGTCCATGGGAAATCCCATGGACAGAGGAGCCTGGCGGGCTACAGTCCATGCGGTTGCAAAGAGTTAGGCATGACTGAGCAACTGAGCACGCAAACACGCATAGTCAGAGACAGAAGTCCAGGTTTACAGCACAAGTTGTTAGGAAACTTCTGGCTGTCAGAAAGAAGATGGGATAACACAAGAAAAGACTTCTGAGAAGTGAATGCAGTGGTATACTGGGCACTAGTTTGGGGAGAGCTCAAGCAGCAAGACACAGGGCATGACCTGAAGCGTGTGTATAAGATTCTGCTAACTTGGTGACCAGCCCAAAAGCCAAATAGTGAGGCCATTTGCTTGGGATCTTATTTTGCTCAGTTTGTATGAAATCACTGAATGGGTATCAAACATACAACCTGGAGCAGGGAGAACCCAGGATTCCAAGGAGTTTACTTTAGAGGGTGTTTATTCCTCTCTGCATGGCTAGTATGTAACGTAGCTGCGACCATACATTTAGAACTCCCAGAATCATATTTCACATCTATGTAATGGCAGTCAACCTCCTTTCATCCAAAGGGATTGGTGTCTGGATCTGTGTGATTTACATACTCAGACTTAAAATTATATTTATTTTAATACTATATCATGACTTTAATTCCTGGAGAAGGAAATGGCAACCCACTCCAGTATTCTTGCCTGGAAAATCCTATGGATGGAGGAGCCTGGTAGGCTACAGTCCATGGGGTCTCAAAGAGTCAGATGCAACTGAGCGACTTCACTTTCACTTTCACTTCTCATGACTTTGATGGGACCACTACGTCCCCATCTCTTGGATTAACTTCCATGAAAATTTTATGGTCACCAAATCCAAAGTCAACATCTTGATTTTTTAAGATGAATAATAGCAGCAAAATGTCGTTGGGTGCTTATTCTGTGGTAGATACAGTGCAAATGACTTGGCACAAATTCAAACTCTGTCAATGGGCACTGTGATCACCTGTTTTACAGGTGAAGAGACTGAGGCTAAGGCCAAGGGACTGAGAGCTGTAGAAAGGCCAAGCTGACACAAACTCTTGTCCACCTGAAGCCAAGCTTGTGCCCTTAACCACTCTACCCCATGCGTCTTCAGTTCTTTTAGAGATTAAATGCATTCCTTATAGTTAGAAAACCAAAGCCTGATAGCTAATTTGGCAAAAAAACTACAGGTCTTTGTATGGGATATATATATATATATATATATATATATATATATATATATATATTTTTTTTTTTTAATGAAGACCACGTTTTTTCTTAAGTCTTTATTGAATTTGTTATAGCATTGCTTCTGGTTTATGTTTTATGCTTTGGTTTTTTGGGCGCGAGGCCATGTGGGTTGTTTGGAATTGTCCCTTACCTCCACACCTCAGCTCCATCACATTCAATTAAAAAAAAAAAAAAAAAAACTCTCCTGGAGAGAAAATGTTTGCTCACTGAAACAGGAGTGTATGTGGATGCTAGGTCTTTCCTGGGTCTGGATTGGTGGTTGCCAGCCATCTGGTCTCTTTCAAGGCTGTGGAATTCCCTGAAAGAATAGTCCATAATCTTTTTGATTTTTCAAAATTCTGAACATTATTTAGAATTTTTAATTCCTGGAAAGGGACCTCTCCTGGGAACCTGCCACAAGAGAACCGGCCTGCCGGTTGCGCTTTCCTCCCACATCCCCTGCCAGCTCCCCAACCAGCTGCACGCCCTCCTCCCTGCTCCCTCCCTCCTCCCTGCTCCCTCCCCCTCCCCAGCGGGTCCCTGGTGGCGCTTGCTTCCACCCAAAGCCTTTGTGTGATGAAGTCTTTCAAGATGGTTTCCCCGTCTGGGGAAAACACGTGTTTCTGATCAGTCTGATGAAATACACTTCCATTAAGGAATAACTTCTCTGGTTTCCACTTTTCTTCCTTCTCCACCTTCCCTATCATCTCAGAGCCCCCAACACTTGAAAGTACTTCTCGGACCTGACTGATTAAATGGCGCCTTCTTGCACATCACACACACTGGCTTAGCCTCTCCCCTCTTCATCAAGGCAAAGGGAGAAGGGTTTTCATTGTACAGGAGCCAATCCAGATAGATGAGATGTGAGCCGGGTCTCTTCCACCTCATGCGTCATCACCAGGACCATCCGCTCCCTTCTGACTCCTTCACTCTGGGTGACGCAATGTGCCGAGTGAGCCCAGCTGGCTCTTTGTAAGTTAAATAGGCGTCGTCTCTTTGGCCCTGAAGAGCAGAGAATTAAAAGGGAGCTGTCATCCCAGAGAAGAGTTGACATATCCCTTCTTGAGGTGGTTTTTCAACTGTCAACTCTTATCAGTGGCATATTTGGTGCTCAGTACATTGTAAATGTGAATAATGACACTGGATACCCTAGATTTGTTTTTATGGATATATGGTCCTGTGTATTCATGAAACTCAGATTCTGTGCACGTGTTCTGGGGAACAGTACACATGCAAAAAGAGACTTTAAACAGCAAGGGACTTGAATTAGTGCTCTGCGTTCCACTTTCTCTGCTACCAGGTTCAGCATCAGCTAAGGGAAAGTGAAGTCACTCAGTCGTGTCCGACTCTTTGCGACCCCATGGGCAGTATCCTGCACCAGGCTCCTCCGTCCATGGGATTTTATAGGCAAGAGTACTGGAGTGGGTTGCCATTTCCTTCTCCAGGGAATCTTCCCAACCCAGGGATCGAATCCAGGTCTCCCACATTGTAGACAGACGCTTTACCATCTGAGCCACCAGGGAAGTCCATCAGCTAAGGGAGGGCTCGTATAAATTCATTATAACCCAGTGATGTGGTGAAGTGGAGGATGCTGAAGTGGAGAGAGGAGTAGATGCCTGAGTGAGATATTTATAGGTGACAGCTTCAAAGAATGTTCTATTTCCTGAGTAGTAAGATGTTCTCCGTATAACACACTGCATTTTTTTCTGGGGCCAATTTTGTGTAATTAGCTTGGAGGAAGTGATATAAAATGATGTGTTCCTAATTCTCATGGCAGTTAAAAGGCAATGGTGGACCCCTAACCAAACCCATTTTTTCCTTGATTTCTATGGTTGAAAATCAGCCTGCTTTTCCTTGACAGCATAGTCATGACCCATCAGGAGACATAACTAATTTAGTGCAAGGAGGTGTCCTCAGCCATGGTCCAGCCAGCCAGAGAGGTCAGGTGTTCTCTCTGTGTCTTTATGCCACCTGCTAGGTGGTAACAGCTCAGTTGACTTTCCCTATCTTGTCCTTCCTCATCTCCTCCCAACACATCCCCTATAGAGGGTGCCTATAGTATGGTCAAACAATTTTTTAAAAATGCATTGTTTCTGGGGACCTGACAAATTATAGTAAATTTGAGAAGGTGAAGGGAATGACACTGGACTCCCTATGAAGCGTCTAGCTCTTCTTCCTCACAAAGATGGAGAAAATTGGGTTCATCTCATGTATTCTCTTAGCTGAGTAATGGATCCAGGGACTCTGAATCTTACCTTCATGATAATCAGTGAAATAAAAGATGCAACTTAAGTTCAGGAATTTCTGAAGACTGTTTCTGACAATATGAACAGTATGCTGTGTATAAGTTCAGACTGATGACGACAAAATGACTGGTTTGTTTTTGTGGTTAAGCCAAACGCCATTTATTTTTTCACAAACAACTATATCCATGAATACGCCTATGAAAAATAAAGTGAATATGGTGACCTTAGCAATATTTTCCTTTAAGGGCATCAGAGGCAGGCGATGAGAACAGGAGAGTTAAACTTGATAAAGACCTTTTCAGTTAAAAAGAGTCACCTGTTTACCTCTTTATCTTAATCATTGGGGAACTTTGGGTCTCACTTTAGACTGAAAAAAGAAGACCGATATTTGAGTTCAGAGATCGGTATTTGAAATTTTAGGAAGTTGTTCGTTAATTAGATAATCGGTGACATTTATTGAGCTGAGCACTGGTGGTGATGACCAACTAATTGCTGTCTTTAGGGAGTGTAGGAGGCAGATGTACATATTGAAATATTCCCTTGGGGTGTTCTGGGCACCAGAGGGCACCTCGTGGGGGTGGGGTGGAAAATTCTTTGTATAAAGAAAGTGCCCATGTCTGAGAAAGACTGAGAAATGCCTTCTGTGTTTGGTTTTCCTCTTGACCATCCACTGCATCTTCTGTGCAGCTTCCTCCTTTCTGGTCTGAATCCTTTTCCAGCTTGGACCACCATTGATTTCTTTGATTGTTATTCCTTGACTGTTGGCCACGCAGGTCAATGAAATCAGCGCAGGCAAGGTACCAGATACAAGACCAGGCCTCAGTTTCATTTTGGAAACTTGGAGATTTAAGTCCCAGAATGACAAGGACATAGAAATGCTGTGACGGTGCTTTTCTGTGTTCCCCCTCGCCCATCCTCCCATTGTTGTCAGAAAGGTGCCCTCCCCTGCTTCCTCTGGTGGCATCTCCCCTTTTCCTCTTAGAGCTAGTCTTGTTCCACTGCCACCTGCTTCCTCTGCCTAACTTGCAGCATCGAGAACAGAATGAAGAAATTCTCCACCCTACCTCCTCTCCTTCATCTCTAGGGTGGTAAAGGTTAGTCCTTTGGGGCAATTGACTTGGCATTTCCCAATGAAAGGGGGAAAAGAAAAGGAAAGATGCTACAATAAAATTATCTTAATTTAAGGTTCAGACTACAACTGCAGAGAACATCTGTTTTGAAGCCTGGTATTGTCTTTGTAAGCCAAGAGAAAAGCAGGATGAGATCAGATGGGGGGCCCTTAGCCTTCCACCAGATGAAACTACCTGCAGTCTGGTTGGGGGGGCTCAGGATCCTGTTCTCCTCGGGTTCTGAGCTCCCCACCAGGAGCCTGGTTCTCTGCTCCAGCCATGATATCAAAGAACACTGATTCTTCCACCATTTTTGCACACGCCATTGTCCCTCTCCATCCTTCAGGGACCAATTTAGGACAGTTTACATTAGAATTCACACTTAAACTACATGAACCCAGTGGCTCCAGGGTAGCCTGCATTCCGCATGACCCAGGCCCGGATGGGGCCAAAATTCCAAGACAGGTGCTCAGTTCACCTCAAGGAAAGGAACTGTGGTGTGGAGGGAACCTCAGATCCTGTAGCCTTGATTGGCAGCTCCTCACCACCTTCTGTGTGAGCAGAAGTCTGAGCTGCTGCGAGAGAAGTACGTGCTGTCTGAACTGGTGGATTTTCAAATGTCGCCTGGTCTGTGGATGAGGCCCATCCATCCCACATTGTTGGGGCTGCAGATGCAGCTGAATGGGTCGTAATTACAGCCTAAAGAAACGGCAGACAGCGATGAGCCAGCGATGAGCCAGCCCAGACCCTTTCTCTCCTTAAGCCCATGCCAAACTGTCTCCCGCAGGGAATGCTAGTGTGGTTACCCTGCAGCGTGCGTGCCCGAAGTCAACCCATCCAGGGCAGAGGAGACTGTTAGATTTCCAGAAATCGAGTCTGAGCATCTCTCTGTTCCTATGTATGCTGTATCCTGCTTCGTTTCTCAAGGGTGTCTGGGAACAGACCAAACCGAATGACAGTGAGTGACTTGCCCTGCAGTGTGGTATCTGTAAACCCAAGGAGACGCCCAAGCTGTGAAATGACAGTCTTTTCTCAACTGTTTGGCCTTGGGCAGAATGACTTATTCGCTCAGAGTCATTTTTTCCTCTGGAGATAGCAGGGCTGAACTTTATCTCTAAGAGAGTCCGTCTAACTATAACATGTGACAAAGCCAAGACCTAAGGTTTTGTCTCCAAAGAGGCACCGCAAGCATATTCTTTCTGAACCTGACATACAGCTTTGCCGTGACTTTTAAATACAAGTCTGCAGTTTCCTCTCCCAACCCAGGCAGTACCAGAATATCTGAAGGGAGGTCCAAGCTGGGCAGGTTCTGAGGGAGTGGGTTGGAGAGATTTTTAAAAATCAGATATGATCATTCTCCTAATCTATCCATAAGACAGTTCGGGTAAATAGAGGGTCCACGTTACTCTGCAAGGGGGGTGGCCATGGAGAAGACAATTTTTTGTGATTTCTCCTACGTCCTACCATCTACGTGCGTGTATGTTCAGTAGCTCAGTTATGTCTGACTCTTTGAGACCTTGTGGACTGTAGCCTACCAGGCTCCTCTGGGCTGTCGCAGGCAAGAATACTGGAGCTGGTTGCCATTTCCTGCTCCACGGGGATCTTCCCTACCCAGGAATCGAACACACACCTCCTGCATTAGCAGGCAGATTCCTTACCACTGCGTGATCTGGGAAGCCCATCCCACTGTCTATTGGCTCTTAAAAGCAGTAACAGTGATTAAACTTTATTTGAGCTCTTTTTCCTGACCTGGACACTGTGCTAATTCTTTCCTGCATTATCTCACGTAAATCCTCCAAGCAACCTCGCTTTCAACAGGGAAGGACTAGGTTTGGGATTGTTTAAAGGACTTCTGTGGAGTAATTCAGCTCGTCAGTGGCTCAAGCTGGAATTTCAGTCTGAGTCTTATTCCAGAGTTTAGGCTACTCAGGCTCCTCTTGGTTTTATCCTGGAGAACTTTCCCAGGGCAAACAGGCCCCAAGTCCTCCCATCTCCGCAGCCTGCCCTCTCCTCCCAGCTTCCCCCCTTACTTATCGCTCATTGTTTATTGTACCTTCTAAACAATAGTTAATGAGTCTGTATTACACGGTCAGGGGAGAGCCAGGGGTGATTTTTATTCCCTGAAACAGGGATGAGGTTGTGACACAAAAAGGTTAAGTGGCTTCGGTGAGGTCACAGAGCCAGCCTGCAGTCAGCGACAGCCCAGCTTGAGTACCCCGCTTGGGTTCCTGAACTGACCCTAAGGCCTTTGGGCATCCAAGTTTAATTAAGAGAGTTCTTTTAATTTTCTCCAGTTTTCCATTTTATGGCAGCTTGATAACGGTAGATATGGAAGCCCCAGGCATCTTTCTCCCTGCAGGGTGCTTTTCAGCGACTCAACTTATCACAGAGAAACTACTTGCTTTAGAGTTAAGCTTTAGAAGCCTGTTTCTGTGTGTGACAGGGTGACTGTTGCCTTTTTTCTCAGAGAAAGACAACCACAAATGCAAAGCGGGAAGGTTGTTAATTGAAAACTTTTTTTTTTTTCTTACATTTAAACCAGTAAATCGTCTGTGAGTCATAAACTTGCTCTGGATTAGCCGTTAGCGGTCTGGATGTTTTCGCACCTACCTTTAATAAAGTGTATTTTAGCTTACAACTCTGAGATTCTTCAGTTTTTGGTCAAGATGCGAGAAATAGACAATTTATTCCACTACACTTCTGGAGAGGGACAGTCTTCAGGATCTTCCAGGATTGTCTAAAATTAGGTGTATTTTTATATTTCTTTTTTATTTGATACTGCAGTACAGTGGAGGGAGGAGGATAAAAGAGAAACTTTATGTGTTTTACATACTCCATGTTTTTGAGGGAGTTCTTATAAAAAGTGACTGTTTTCTTGGTGTCATTAATGTCTGACTCCACACCCCTGCCCCTCAACGCCTGATGTCTGTTCTGAACCCTTCTGACATGATGTCTCTAGTCTGAGGAATTTCAGCGCTTGCTGGGTGTAATTCCCTAAGTCTTGGGAATGTTTGAAGATACAATTCTGTTTTCTCTCAGGTGTAGGAAGAACAGACTGCTGCATTACAAGCAAAAACAAAGTCATTCCTGGTTGATTTCTCTTGAGTACCTTAAAAAGCAGATAGGGTCTTGAAACAACCTGCCCAAGGGGCTGGAAGGCAAAGCTCAGCTGACCTTGTTTTATTAATGGGAAAACTGAGGCACTAATGAACCAGAGTGGACAGGAGTGCTGGGGAATAGATCTTATGATCAGCCAAGCCAAAGGTCAGACCTAGAGGCAGGTCTGCATTTGTTTAGCTCATTTTCACAAGCCCTAAGTATCAAACTCACTCAACCTTTGTATTGAGAGGCTTTGGTGGCAAAGTAAAAGTCCCTAGTGACTAGGGAGGTGATAGTTCACTGCTTACTTACTTAGGTGTCTGCTCAGGCTTTTTTTTGTGTGTGTGTTTGACTCTTTGCATCCCCATGGAATGTAACCCTCCATGTTCCTCCTCTGTCCATTGTATTTTCCTGGCAAGAATACTGGAGTGGGTTGCCATTTCCTCCCCCAGGAGATCTTCCCTACCCAGGGATTGAACCCATGTCTCCTGCGGCTCCTGCATCGACAGGCAAATTCTTTACCACCTGAGCCACCTGGGCAGCCTGATAGTTCACAATTCAGTGAATATTTATTGAGTGTCTACAATGTGTCAGGCACCATGCAAGGCACTGTTTTTTAGGATATAGTAAGATACAAAGTGGAGGGCATGGCAACCCACTCCAGTTTTCCTGCCTGGAGAATCCCCATGGACAGAGGAGCCAGGCAGGCTACAGTCCATGAGGTCGAAAAGAGTCAGAGACAACTGAGTGACTAAGCACAGCACACATGATACAAATATCATCTCAAGTCCATAGGAATATTTAGAAAAAAAAATCTGCTTGTGTCCTACAGAGAATAAAGATTTCATTTATCGAAATTATCAGATTAACCATGAGCGATCACTGCAGGCCTGATTGGGTTCCTCAAATCCCAAATATGTAAAAAATACTATAACTCTGTCCATATTAAGTGCTCCTTGTCTTTAGGGAAGTTTCACCCAGATGGGAGGTTGGATGTATAACTTCTGCGAACATCATTATTCACAACTGGCCCCCTGCAGGGTAACTTTCCTACAGTCGGTGGTGGCCCCTGGCTATCTCCCAAACCCCATTCCCTGATTTGTACAGTCAATCCTTTCAAGCTTCTGTGCTTCAGGACTGGGTTATAAAGGATGACTGACAAGTTGAGCTGTCATCATTGAGGAACTGAAGGAATAAACTTCCCCCAATGCTGGAGTGGACAATGTTTTTGGATCTATCATAGGAGGCTCTTTGAATGTCTAATTTGCAGGGATGGGGGTGGTTAGCAGTGTTTAGGCTAGCCTGGAAAGAAAGCTGAGAAAAGGACTGAGGGAGAGAGACAGGACTTGCTCTGAGAAAGCTGCATTTGAAATAGAATACTCACACCTGGATTAAAAAAAAATGCCAGCATTTCCTTAACATAACATTGATAAAACAAAATTCCCCAAAGCAACTCCTGATTTGCACAGTTCTTTTTGCTGATGTATTCACAGTGGGTAAGGCAGGATTGGTTCAAGATCTCTTTCTTGGCTGCTCATTTGAATGTGCAAATACACAATTCATTCATGCGCTGTTTTCCCCAGCTTTTCCCAGGATCCGATGGGTCTGTTCTTGTCATCTGGGGGCCAGCGCTGTTTTCTCATACCTTTTGGAAACACAGCTGGATGACAACAGTCCTTCGTCTATCAGGCTTACCCCCGTACAAATACTTTACAGAGTCACTAGAAGACGAGCATAACCTGAAGTTTGAACCAGGAGCCGGAGATTTCAGATTTATCTTCTTTCTGGCTCCTTCCCTCCCTGGCTGTGGGAAACCTGTAAATTACTATACTTCAAGAGGACAAAACTGGAGTTAGATGAGGTAAGCAGGTGTGTTAAGACTTATCAGAGGCTGAGGTTACAGTTATAACCATGTGGTGGGAGTTCAACATATGCTTAGAAATCAGGAAACAGGATTAAAAATAGCTTCCTCTGAGGTTGTTCAGAGAGATTTCTGTTTACTCTTTTAGTTCATCAAAGATAGGTATCAATGCCTGGCTCCCGATATCTGTACCTGTGTCTAGGTGTGCACCTCTGGGTCTACTGCTTGATTTGTTAATTAGGACCAACTCTCTCCGTTTATAACCAGTGCCCCAGTGGCAAACTATTAATTACGCAGGGGTCATGTTAGAGTATCCTAAGTGTCTGGGCTTCCCAAATGGAAAAGGGGGCTGAAACTGTGATTCTGTCATGGCTGTGAATGATATACTCCAGAAATTTCAAACCACAGAGCTGTGCATCATGTTTTAGACAGTGGCAATAGGAGGGTCGTCAGGTTTATCTAGTAGAGGAGAATTTGTGAAAGAAAAGACAAAACTTTGGCCAATGGTGATATAATTAGAGGAAGAGAACCACTGCTGTAGGGAAACTGGAAGTTCAAGGAAGCCCAGGACTGGATTCCAGTTTGGGGCCCCGGTTCTTGACTTTACTAATACTATACTATAGAAGTCGTTGGGCCTTTGTTTTGGGGTCTCCAGGAGGCAGCCTTGGGCTCCATCCGTACCAGTGGCAGCTAGATTCTTATCAAGGGCAGCTCACTTCTTAATTGATTTCTTAACGATGACGCGGGTGGGCTCTGGGAAAATCGAAGGCTCCTCCAGCAATACAGCACCGATCCCTGAGTCACTAAGCGGCCGGAGTCCAGCATTCCCAGAGCCCTTTGAGGACACTGGCTCGGAGCCCCTTGGTCGCACGCACGCCCCTCCAGCCGCTGCCTCACGTCCTGTGTGTCAGTCTTTGTGAATGAATGATGGACACGCACTTGGGAAACTATGCCGCTCCCGGGAGGGGGCGGGAGCGGGTGACCAAGTCCTCAAGAATGCGTGGAGAATCAGATGGACTTTCCCAAACTGCCGGGGTGGCCCAGGCACTAGCCAGCCCGCTCGCTCCGGGCTCTTCTCCCCCAAGTAGGGGGCTTCGTGGCCCGCCGGCTCTGCGCGCGGCTCCCAGGCGACCCGGCTGCAGGGCGCGAGGAGCCGAGGGCGCGGTGGGCGCGGAGGGCCCCGAGCTCCGCCCCGCTTCCTTTCGGTTTGGGCTGTGGCCGGCGATTGGCCGAGGGTCCCGGGCCCCGCCTCCCGGCCGCGCCCGCCTCTCGTCGCCCCGCCCCTCGTCGCCCCGCCCTTGAGTCCCCCCGACACCCCCCCTCCCGCCCGGCAGAGATCCTGGGGGTGGGGGCCGGGCGCACAGACCCACGGCCCGGGCCCGGCGCCGCGAGCTACGCCCCAAAGAGGAGGGGAGAGCGCGCGGGCGAGGGAGGGAGTCGGCTCTGGAGAGCGAGGGCGAGCGCAGGCGGCTGCCCGCGGAGAGGAGGGAGCCGGGCGCGGACGAGGAGGGAGCCGGCGGGGCGCAGGCGAGGCGGGGACCCGGCGCGCGCGCACTTTCCCGCAAAGTGCCAACTACCCCGGAGAGAGTTCCGGGCGCTCACCTTCTGGGCGCGGGACAAAGTCAGCGGAAATTTGAGATTTTAAAGAAGAAGGTCCGATTCCCCCGTCCCCTTTCCCCTGTTACTCATTCCCATTAAAAAGAAAAACAAGAATAACAGCAAACTCGCTCTAGCCCCGTCTGTCCCCCCTCCCCACTCCTGGCACCATGAAGGCGGCCGTCGATCTCAAACCGACTCTCACCATCATCAAGACGGAAAAAGTGGATATGGAGCTTTTCCCCTCCCCGGGTGAGTGGTGACTGCCGAGGCCCCCCAACCCCAGCCCTCGGCCTCTGGCCTGGGTCCCCTCCACTTCTCCCCCTGTGATCTTCCCTTCCAGTCAAGTGGTGCGTTTCTGCCCCAGCTGCTAAGCAGGCGATGCTGGTGGCAGCTGGAAAGATGTAGGCAGGAGGAAGAGCTGGACTGTTGGTGGCCCGATACCTTTGTTGGGGGTGGTGGTGGTGGTATTTATTTTCACAGCTGTGTTTTTGTGAGTAGTGGGAAAAAGCTTTTAGAATGTCCAGCACCCCCATTCCTGTTTTCTTATTTTTCCAAATGAGCGGGAACCCTCTGGCCTTATTCCTTAACGTTAGTGAGGGTGGACACTGCCGCCTAGGACATCATCCTCTGACCCTGCCGACATCGCCCAGAGTTGGAGCTAGATGGAGAGCCCTGGGGAGTAAGAGCCCAAAGGGTGTCTAACTGGCTGGCCTTCAAGCACATTTTCAAATGTCCTGCCTTCGTGAGCTCGCCTGTCACATGTTTTTTTGCTGTCTAGTGTCTCTTTTCGGGGTTGAGGGTATGGAGGACGCAGAGCTGAAATGATCATCTTAACTAGGGGAAACATCCCCATTCTGTTTATGCAGGTTACTTCATCCATCTTTCTAATCTGCCATTAATTTTTCCCTTGCTGCCTAAGATCTATGGGAAAACCTCCCAACACCAAATGTGATTTTGGGTCTTTGGTTGGTGTGTTATCCAGCTCTTGGATTTGCAGAAGGGGATAGGAAAGAAATTTCAGTTTGTCTTAGACACAGTTTTTGGTGCTGAGCAGTTTAATGGACTCTGGCACTCTAGAATTTCTGGAATAAAGCAGTTTGAGAAGAAAAGATGCTTTCTTTCAGGATAGGAACTGCCAGCTGTCCTTAAGAGCTTCATGATTTTGGAGGTAAAGGTATATAGAAAGATGTAAAGGGACAAGCTGATGCTTTTGGAAAATAATTAATCGCAGTAACAGGCAGCTGTTGTATCTGATGATCAATAAGTTCAGCCAGTGCGGTGGTTAACAGTTCTTTTGCCTCCACCGTAATTAGTTGCTTATTTTAACCCTTTCTTAATCTGTTTAAACTTTCAACACAAGCCAGGCTGAATTTTGTTATTTGAAGATCTTTCAGAGACCTTAATGAAGACACAGCAGTGGGTGGTGATTTCTCTTAGACCCCCTAACACTCAAGCCCAGGGTTTCTGGGTTGCTCCCTGGGAGGTACAGAAAGACTAAGACTGTTGTCACAGAGATGCTGAGATGAACTAGAACCTTGGAGACATTTCAGGCACAGAGAGCTACAGTTTAGAAATGATGCTGGTGTGATGGTGGCCTTGGGGGCTGGGGGGTGGGTGTTGTTAAAGAAGCCAGAATAAATTCTCTTAGTCCCAATTGATGCTAACCATTTATAGAGGAAGTGAAAGGAGAATTCCCAGTAAAGACCGATCTCAACTAATGCCTCCTTTTCTTAAGTATGGCTTGTTTATATGTGTTTATGGGGAAGAGACAGATTTGGTTGTCTGGGAAATAGCGTGTGGATCTGTCAGTTCAGAAACCTACAGTGGATTTGGTGTGCTGGGAAGGAAAAAGGGCCCCCTAGCAACACATGTTTTAGATCACAGTAAACAGCGGAAGCATTTTGGGGGAGTGTTTTAGTAAATATTAGAGGTTTTAAGTAGATGATGCTGTTCTGTTGGTTATTGATAAAAATAAATCCTGAGCAAGTAACTATTCTTAGCTTTCCCATCTGTAAGATGGGGACAGTGAGGCCTAATGCTGCAGTCATCACCATTATAATAACCAAATTTACAGTGTCCTTCCCTCACCATTATAATAACCAAATTTACAGTGTCCTTCCTTTGCAAAATGGTTTACATGCCTCTGATCTGATTTTGTCAACAGCCTTCAGTACAACAAAATTTCAGCTGATCAAAGAAATTGGAAAGTCTTCAGCCATTCATTGTAATGAGATTTGATTTCTGGTGCTATCTTGGGAAAACTAAATAGAGAATCTTGAAAGTACAGAGCAAATATAATATCTAAGTTTGAGGTCGTTTTTTTTCGGGAGGGTTAGTAGCATATATGTGACTGTTATACTCATAGCTCAGAAAGGGAAATAGAGGCACAGAGAAGGTAGGTTACTTACCTAAGAATGTCTGGTGAGCCAGCAGCTCAAGTGCAATATATCCCTGTTTCTACCTTCTCAGTGTACAGTTGCCTTGAGTAATACTGCAAGTTGCTTCTGTAAAGCTTGGCAGAGAATCTTCAGTTGAGACTTGAACTTGCAGGTGCAGGGGTGCAGGAAGCACTGGCCAGGGCTGCTGGCTTTTGTTGGTGGGAAAAGACACTCACTGGCAAAGTGGGGATTTGCTTTGCCTATAAGACCATACAGGACATTTTAAAAGTTTAACGTCTCATAGCATGTCTACAGCTGTGACTTAAAAGTTTGCCAGAATGATTCTTTGGCTTGTTTAGTTTCTTACGTGTGGAGACAACTATTGGGGGGAACTGAACTGGTTTCATTAATTAGACAAGCTATCACCTCTGCAACCTCCCCTGCCCACCGCAAATGTATGAGAGCTGGAGAGAGAGGCAGGAGGGAGGTGGGTGTCCCAGCAGGAGCCCAGGGTTATTTGCCAATCTCAGTGGCTAGAGTCTGATCAAGAACTTTTATTCACTTTTATTCTGGATTGAGGCCTCATTGGAGTTTTGACAGCTTTTAGGGCCAAATGAACATATACTTGGAAATAACATTGGTGTTGAACTTCCTTTGTAAGTGTAAAGTTGCATATATCACTTTGATTGTAATACATGATTGCCAGGTTCTCGGAGTTTAAATGGGTTAAAACAAATGCGACCACAGAGAGTCTGTGGCGTTCCCACCTGGTGTGGAGTTTGCTGAGAAGGGGTGGAGGCTGGGTGCCAAAGCAAATACATCCCAGCCGCTTAATTTTTTCTCTCCTTTCCCACTTCACCTTCTTGGTGAGGTGAGCAGTAATGCTCAGTGAAGAGCAGGAACTCTGATTCTGAATGTTTGGTCTTTTACAAGATTGAAAGCATCAGCCCCTTTCCAACCCTGGAAAAGGCTGTCCATCCCTCTGACCTGTATTGCCTTAGGAGACAGGAGGAAGCTCCGTCTTCTCCCAGCACCTTCGGTCAGTCTTTGTAACTTCAACTATGCAGACAAAAAATGCAGAGCTGCCGCGCTCTAGGATCACTCTTTCACCGTGTTTCCAGACCCCCACGGACCATTCTCCTTTCCGAGCAGGGTCTCTGGAGCCAGCCCGTCTAATTTTGAATCTCGGTTGTGCCACTTACTAGTTTTGTGACTTTGAACAAATCTCTCTGTGTTCCAGCTCCTGCAGCTGTCGGATGAGTATGGTTACCGTTCTGCCTCATAGGGTTGGTGGAAATATTACTGTATGCATATCTTTAAACAGTGCTGATCTGTAATAACAGCACAGAATGACCTTGGTGACTGAAGAATTGTGTGGGTGGAGGGGGGGTAGCTTGAAGTGTTTTATAGGGGTTACAGCCATCTTACGTACCTCCCCTAATCTCTTAGTTGAGAGGGAAAGAAGAGTGAGGTTAGAGAGGACCTTTTCACCTGCCTCACTGAGATCTCACACTCTAGTCTGTGTCCCCGACAGCAAACTCAGTGAACCAGGGGACGCTCAGAGGCTCAGGGCATCTCTGGAGCTTGATTGTCAGTTACAGGCTCAGAGACTCAGTTACTGTGGGTGATGGAGGTTGTCAGTGCTGCCTGGGAGCAGAGGCCAGGGCACATTTGTAGGGTTGATGGAAATGCAGAGATTTTCAGTTATGCAGGGTTGAGAAAAGCATCATGTCCAGTTATTATAAAGTATCTCACATCTTATTTATTTATTTGGTTGGCAGAGCTTGCATTCCTGGCATTTTTGGTTGGTTTGTATTGCTGTTGTTTTTTTTTTTTTTTTTTTGTCTCTGTAACTTTTTTTCTTTCTTAAAGAGACCAGACCACCCTGTAGGGGGATCACCTCCTCCTAGGAGACAGATCAGCCTGAGATCTACCCTACCAGAGCTCAGCTTGCTCTGGGCTCCATCAAACTCTGTGCAGAACCGAGAGCTGGTTAGCGTAGGTCAGGATATTCCAGGAAAGCCAGGCTCCCTATTGCAAAGAGCACAGATAACTCTGTGACAGCGACAGAGTAATTACAGTCGTTGCTGGTTTGCAGAATTAATCACCCAGGGCTGTGGTGGCATTCCCTGAGTTCAGTGAAGGTAGATTCCTGCCATTCCCAAGTTGTAGGGGGTATTTCTGAAACATGTATTGAACCTGCGTTTTGAACCAGGGTCTTTCCCACGTCACACCCCGACTCCGGGGTAGGGGACGTATTATCATATCCCTTGTTTAGATGTGGAGGAGGATATTCCAAGATATGCATAATTTCCTCAAAGCTCAAGGTTAGAAATTTACAAATTGATAAGCCTTGCGGAGCATTTTATACATTAGGTAAAACACCATGTTATTCACAGAAAACCAGGGAATTAAAAGAGGCCGCACTTGCGGGGGCGGGGGCGGTGCTTTGGGAGTTCAGGGGGGCAAGGTTTCCCGGTCACCCTGCATGGCTCCTCTGAGTTAGGGGGCAAGGGCCTGTCTGTCCTGTGAACTCCCTCCAGGGCCAGCAGTCCAGGTGAGTTGCTTTAAGAAGATGGGTAAAGATTCCAGTAACGCTTGCCTGAGATCACCAAGCAGAGAACCAGGCTTCTTTTTTTTTTTTCCAGTGCTTTCCAGATGGAGTTCCTTTTCTCACAGGTGAGGACGGGATTGTGTTTACTTCCAAGGTTGCATCCTTCCTGGAGCTTCCCCATTCGGCCTGTTTTACCTCTTTCATCATGGATGCAGCTCTGCATGGATCTCACTCACAAACAGAGGGACGAGAGACAGATCAGTAACTAGCTTGTTTTCTTAGTTACAGATGTAATTTAATTTTTCTTCTTGTAAGGAGGCCAGAGGTACCTGCGTTTGTTGTCTGTGCAGCAAATACATTTTACTTTTTTTTCTGCCTAAAGTGTAGAGTTTTCAAGCCCATGTCATGGGTCAGGGCATGCTGTTTTTGTTGTTCAGTTGCTAAGTTGTGTCTGACTCTTTGCAACCCCAGGGATTGCAGCATACCAGGCTTCCCTGCCCTCCACTGTCTCCCAGAGTTTGCACAAACTCATGTCCATCGAGTGGATGACGCTATGTAACCATCTCATTCTCTACCACCCCTTTCCCTTTTACCTTTAATCTTGGGTGTATTCTGGTACAAGGAGGAAAGTTGAGCCACAGGATGCTACGTGAGACCTGCTTACCCTGCACAGCCCACAGCTCAGAGGGAAACCAACAGACGCCCTGGAAGCTTATCCATGGGTGAGGTCTTGGTTCCTCAGTTACTGCCTTATAGGGAGCATTTTCTCCATAGAGTACCCCTGGGCTCCCACAGTTATCACAGAGAGCAGTTTGTCCCCATGTTTTTTATCTGGCTGCTCTAGAATGAAAAATTGATCCCCTTGCTCAGACGGAATCTCTGATGGGATTTACCACCCTATTCACAGCATTCTGGGCATCCCTGGTGGCTCAGCGGTAAAGAATCCGCCTGCCAGTGCGGGAGAAGCAGGTTCAATCCCTGATCTGGGAAGATGCCCTAGAGAAGGAAATGGCAACCCCTCTAGTATTCTTGCCTGGAGAATCCCATGGACAGAAGAGCCTGGGGAGCTCTTCTCAGTTCATGGGGTTGCCAAGAGTCGGACATGACTTAGCGATTAAAACAACTCTCAGCATTCTTGGTTTTTTTGCTTACAGCTATTAAGCTCTTCTTAACTCAGGGTTCGGAATGTCAAGACAGTCCCCCAATCTGTCTTGCTTCTTTGTCATGTATCTACAGCTCCATTTTGCTGGAGTTGGGTTGAAGAGATCTTTTTCCAGAACTTTAGTACACGTTTTTCAAGTTGCAGAAACAGCCTATTTCTACTTGGCCACTTCTCTGAAGCCCTATGCCTATCTGTGTTACTGTTTTCTTTTTAATTGTGTAGTTTATAGTCTCCATGCAGATACAGAAAGAAATTGGCCTGTAGGGTAGGTTACAGCAGATCCAATTTCATTGGCAGGGAGCCATGCTTACAGAAACACTCAAAATATTGCTGTTTGAGCCATAAGTGTTTATTGATTATTTGGCCAGGTTCTTTATATTTCCCATGTTCTTTCCAGTTTCTGCTGCTTGGGACCAGGCTTGTCACTGGGCACTGGAAAGGTGGCTTCTTACTGCCCATCAGCTGGTCTCCATTGTCCTTTTTCTGTAGCGATTCATTCTGTCTCTGAGAACTGTAAGACACTGGCCCGGATGGTGCTTTAAGACCCAGTGCAGCATCGGAAAGTTGTAGGCTGTTGGACTTCAGATCTTGATGGTGTGTGCTTAAAATTTGCCATCCAAATTGGGACACTTTTCAGAGTATAAGGGTTGTTTAGGGATTATACCAGAATGAGAGGTAAACGTAGAGTAGGACTCTCCCCGGAAACCGGTGCACACCCCATAGACACTGATTTTGGACAATAGTATTTTTATGATATCTGCTCTAAGTTGCTAATTTTAGGGTTTTAGGCCATCCAGAGTGAGTTAAAAGGACAAGAGTCAGAGTTTGAAGAAATTCAAGTTCTGTGTGGTTTCCCCCAACCGTGAGTTATATTTTTAAATGTGTTTTTGACACAGAATATTTCTCAGAGCCTGGGAAACAACTAAAAATCAACCTCAAACGCATTCGATCTAAGCATTTGAAACCTCTTGGTAGGTTTGGGGAGCTCTGCTGAGCTGTTGATTTCTGCTTTGCACGGTTCTGCAGAGGAACTGTAAGCT
Source organism: Ovis aries (assembly GCF_016772045.2). Taxonomy (NCBI): domain Eukaryota; kingdom Metazoa; phylum Chordata; class Mammalia; order Artiodactyla; family Bovidae; genus Ovis; species Ovis aries. The sequence goes on along the minus strand of NC_056074.1, from coordinate 29,319,242 downwards.
TTAAGCATGTAGGGTGTGTGTGTGTGAAAATGAACTTCTGAGTAGGGGGAAATGCCAATATTTCCCCCTGTTTATTTCATTTACACAGGTGAAGACAATGACATTTTTTTGTGTAATGTTTATCCGAGATGAGAAGTTTTACATTGGGATCAAAAGGGGCACACACATACAAAAAAGTATGTGGTGGTTTTTTTTTTGGTACCATTAACAGGGGTAAAAACAAAGGGTAAAAATGTAAGCCCTTCATTTTTTAGGATGGGAGGAAAGGAATTGGTGCATTTAACCATAGTATCTCTTCTCTAAAAAAAGAAGAGAGGTGAGGGAGAAAAGAGTAAGAAATTATGAAAGGAGTAATGAAAGAATGAAAGGAAATAGCATAAAAAAATTAAAGGATTTAAGTGATATTTTATAGACTTTTGGGAAAACTCCCATGTGGACCAAACATGGCGCTTGGGTAGGAATTCCGGTCCGAGTGGCTGGGTGGGTAGTCTTGGATCTGCTGTTTCCACTCTGTCTGTGTCATCTTTTCTGAATACTTTATATCCTGCACAAGTCAGGGCAACCCAGATGGAACAGTCCCTGTGCTCCAGGTGCTTTCATGGCCAATAGTGCAAGAGGATCATTACTTGAACTTGTAGAAGTACGTGGGGGTCGGTGATTGTTTATATTTTCTGTCTGTTGGGCAACACTTCTAGGCTAGAGTAATTTCCTGGGTCAGCTTCAGGGAGAACATGGGTATTTCAAAAGCATTTGAAAGAGGAGCTAAAAACATGGAGAGGATTATTTTAAATAGAGTAGTGTGGGGAGAATGCTGAAAGTTTGGAGTAAAAGAAAGGCTTACATAAATATGAAGAATACCTTGATTGTAGAAAGAGAAGAGAGAAGTGTCACTCAGGAGCCGCGCAAGAACCTTTTGCATCTCAGGATGAATTTTGGCTTTGAAAATAGGGAGATTTTAAGAAAAGAGCAGTGTTATTAAAAAGGCTTATGAGAGAGCTGTTGTCTTTTTTTTTTTTTTTTGGTAGCATTACTTCCTACTCATACTGTTAGTTGTTAAAACCTCTATATCAGTTTATCAGAATAAGCGTTAAACCTCAGAGAAGATGACAGAATCAATCAGGTACATATTTTCAAGGTTCAAATGGAAAATAAGAATCTAGGTCAGGCCAAGGGTTCCTAACCCTGGTGAGTGTTTGTAGATACATGGTTTTTGAAGTGTGTATTTAGAAACTCCTACTATGTGCTGGTATTATACATGCACTCAGTTAAAGATATTTTTGTGCAATTACAGTTTTGTACTTGGATAATCACCATGATTATCCATGAGAGTGTGTGATTGAGTCTGATGTTCAAATACCTTTCAGAAAATCCACTGCAGGGAATTTTCTGTGGGAAAGTTTCCATGTGTTGACTTCTATACTTTTAGTATTAATTTTTCTTTCTCCTATCTATTTGAGGTTCCCTGCCTAGGGTTTTTTTTTTTGTTTGTTTGTTTTATACATTATGCATTGGTTATCTTATGTCATTACAATGCTAATTAAATGCCTGGAATGCAATGAGGATTTATGAATGATAAAGGGAGACCTCTCAGCCTCCTAGGATTACATTTTGTGTTCTAACTAAGTCACATGTCCACTCTGGGGGACCCATCACTGCCTGGAGAGCCAGGAAGCCTGGATTCTAGCTAGGGTTTGGCAACCATTTGTCTATATGGCCTTGAGCAAGTAATTTCCTTTCTCTGGACCTCAGACTCTTCATTGGTGAAATAAAACTCAATGGAGAAGACGACCTGTAGGGTTTCTCTTAACCCAGATAGTTTATGACTCTAAATGGTGTTTGAAATAACTCAGGCTGTGAGAGAGCATGAAATGTCATTCAAGAGGTGAGCAAAAACGGGGATATTTTCCTCTGGATCCCCAGATTCTGTTAATCACAGTTCCGTCCTTGAGATGAGTTTGAATACATCTGCAAAGATTACCGTTCACCGAGAGAGGCATTGGGGGTTGTCCCAGGCCTTGCTTACAGTTGAAGAAACGCATGTCTGGGGTGATGCTGGACCAGGCATGACGCCTCCCTCTTGGTCCCCATTCATGAAACAGCTTCCTATTTCCATCAACCTTTGCTACCGCTGCAGCGGGAAGCAGCTCCAGTCTGGCGGGTGTGGGGTGGGGGTGTGGTCTGCTCTGGAGGAAGGTGGGTCCTCTGCAGGTCCATGGTCCCAGCTGCATCCCCAGGGCTAACTGAGACTGTGAACTGAGCCAGAGCTGCTTTATCTCGGCTGCCCTTCTCAGAGCACTGCTCTGGGCATAAACAGTCGCCTCCTGCAGCAGGAACGCGTTCTGTTCAAAGCCACTCCGGTGAGGCCCCAGTCTCCAGTTTGTACCCAGGAGGGGCCTGGTCCCTGGCTGCTGGGTGCTCAGGGGTGGGGGTCTGGCCTTCCTACAGTGCTGGCTGCCTGGGGATCCCAGCTGCTCTGGTTTCCCCAGGTCCAGGAAGCTGCGAGTATGTGCTGGGGTGTGGTGAGCGTAGGCTGCTGGCCTTTCAATGGCAGTGGAGGAATGGCGCCTGTATATAGCTGTTATCTGAAAATCAAGTTCTTGATGTTATTGCTGCATTTTGGGCCTGATCCAGGTGCCCTTTTCTTTCAGGAGCAGGGACCTTAGATCAGCGTGCAAGTTTGGGGGAAAAACTGATAAGAGGGCAGAGTTGATCCATGTGTACTTGTGTAGGCATCTCTCATCTCGTTTTTATCTATTTCTTTTTTTCTTTTCTGTTAGTTGTTGGATGCCAGCTTACTAATGTGCCAAGAATCTCATTCTTTTATGGCATCTCTAATAGCTGAGTATTATTCCTGTCTCCTAGATGAAGCATCTGTGAGGCTAAACAATGTGCCCACAGCCATACAGTGGGTGAGTGGAGTTTAGATTTAAGCCCAGCTGGAGTTCATGCGAGAGGTCACCCTTCTCAAAAATATTTGGGTGTTTGTTTACTTTGGGGAGATACTAAGGTCTGTTTGTGCATATTATTTACTATTTCACTTCTTCCTTGGTCCTGATCCCATAGCATTTTGCAGTTTGACACGTGACTTCACCCTCTTTGAGGTTCAGGTCATCCCTGGAGTTACCATTGTGTTGCAAGTGGGGAAACTGATGCCCATTTGTGATGGCAGGTTTCTTTCCCAAGGTGACTTGGTGAGTAAGGGGCACAGTCCAAACCCCTTGACATTTCCATTTGGCCACATGCATTTTAAATCTTTTCTTGAATCTATGAGAACATGATATAATAATATTCACATTACTGCTACGGCTGCTAAAGATTAGCTGGAGGTAGAGATGTTAAGAGAACATTCTCTGCTCTTTTGCTAGAGAAATTTCATCGTGTATTTTCTATGTGCTTAGTGGATCGCCTGTCCATAGTCGGCTAATTACTGAGCTTTGAGTAGGTGGCACAGATTACTGTCTTGGGATCTGGAAAATTTGCCCAGCTTTCCATGATGCAAACACTGGACAAACTAAGTAGGATGGTAGGTTAGTTAGTTCTTTGTCAAGAAGTTAAAAAACAAAGGATGAGTTACCTCACAGACTTCTAGACAAATATGCAATTCTCCTCTAGGGGTAGTCTGAACCTTGGACTTTGAGAAATACACTTTTTTTTTTTTTAGCCTAAGGAGTTGGGAAAGAATTTCTGTCCAACCTCTGTTTCGCTAGGTTGAAATATATGCACAATTGCTTTGGTCTTCTAAGCCTCAGTTTACCCTTTTTAGCAAATTAGGTCCATTTTAATGATGGGCATGAATTTCAGGTAGCCAGAGGAACACTTCAAGATAAAAAATAAAAAATAACACTTTCCCACAACACACAGTAGGAGAGGCAAAGAACTGTGCCAAAGAGACGTACAAGATTTACATTTTCCATTTTCTTCCCCATTAGTTTCTACTTGGGACAGGGTCATTTGTTCTGGCACTAGGTATATATACACTTGGAGTTGACTGAAGTTATATTAGATTGTCCCCTTAAAGCAAAGTGTTGTTCCTTAGCAAGAAAAATAAGTGATCTCCCTCTCCCTGTTTTGGTCATTCTGGAAGCCAGAGCATTCCAAGACCAGATACTACGCGGGGAAAATAGCCCCTTGGCATGTTGCTGTTTCCTTGGGAGTGAGTTTAATCCTGAATGGCCAGCTGGCCAGGGTTTGAGGCAGGGTCTGGATTCTCAGGGACGAGGAGCGGGCAATGGGTGTAGAGCCTGGTATACCTGATTGTAGGAAACAGTAGGGTTATTTGGCATTTTTGAACTTGGGTGCTAACTTCAGTCTTGTCAGGAAGGTTTAGTCTTGCAAAGCAAATGTTCTTGTGACTGCCGAGGGTGTCACCTCTTCCAAATGGGGTACAGGCCTCCACTTCTGAGTCATTTTGGCTAGACCTGCAGAATCCTCAGTCATCCCTTTCCCTGGTTGAGCATTTTCTGTGCTGACAACCTGACAGGTGTACCCAGATAGGGGCTCATCCTCTTTTACCTTTTACTGCCTGGCATGAGAGTCAGGACACCTGATTTGCTTTGAGCTGCAGGGTTGAGCCTCCTGTTTGTGTTAGCTATCAGCTCCGCATTCCCTCGAAGCAGGGCGTTCCTGGGGAGCGAGCTGCCTTTGCTTGGAGAGACTGGGAGCATTAATGAGCTCACGTTTACAGACTCTGGAGGCATGGGTGATGCAAGGAACATTATTAAATCACTAGAAGAGTTGATACAGCGTGGCCATGCTGAATACCTAGGAACTCTCTGAGGGTGAATCGTGTGTGTGTACAGGAAGTGCATCCTTGATTTCACATCAGATCACGAGGTCAGTCTTACGCCTGCCTTGCCCTCCTAATGGGAACCAAACGTGCTGCCAGATGCTTGTTTTTGGTCTCTGTATGTATCTGTGCCTCAGTTTGGGGGCATGAGAGAAGTGAAACTAACAGTTTTGCAGTACCTACTATGTGTCAGGCACTTGCAAAATGTTTGCACAAATAGCTACATTCTTTAAATAACCCTAGGAAGTTGGTATCTTATTTTTATTTTTTAAAAATTTTTCTTAAAAATTGTTTTTATTGAAGTATGGTTGATGTACAATATTATATAAGTTATGGGTGCACAGCATAGTGATTCATAATTTTTTAAGGTCAAAAGTCATTGATAATTATAAAAGGTGGGCTGTATGCTCTGTGTACACTATCTCCTCGTCCCTTGTTTTATACATAAGAGTTTGTACCAAGATTGGTGGTTTAACCTCCTTTATGAAGGTAAGAAATGGAGCTCCAGAAAGGCTGTCATAATTTCCCCAAGCCCATAGAACTTTCAAGTCATACATTTAAACTTAGATCTTCCTAATTACAAAGTTCTACCAACTTAGAATCTGTTTGGAGAGAAAATTTCCTAACATTCTCATCAGAGGCTTTGATTCTTGACGCATCCTTCTCAGCCGTGTGCTCTTTTGGGCTCCTCATTAAGCTCAGGCTAAGGAAGAAAACATCCAATCTATCTATAAATATAGACCACTGGGCTGTGAAATAGAGAGGAAGCCAAAACAAAGTGCCCATCACTTCCACGTGCATTTTCAAACGTGGACAAATGAAACGTGGGTACCTAAATTTACTGAACCTGTATAAGGAGAGATGGGCCATCGGCCTCCATTTTCCAGGTTGGGAAACCAAGGAATAAAGATAGCCACCCCACCCCCACCCCCACCCCACCGTGCTTGAGAATCCTCAAGGCAGCGGATATTCAGAGGCACACGTCTAACTCTTGAGTGCACTTGATCCAACAGGAATGTTTGTAAAAAAATAAACACATGCATGGAATGAATCCGTGTCTACATGATGGACCTAGCATTCACCTCTGATTCAGTTGGAGATTTTTAAAAAAATAAAGTATCTCTTTATTTCTGGATTTCTGAAGGCCTCTCTTAAGGAAGCCTTGTGGCTTTTCCATGCCCTCACCTGTGATGGATGGACTGATAGGAGAAATGTGAAATGTCCGGGCTGGCTGCAGTGTCTCTAAAGGGTTTGCAGCACTGGATGAACAAAACAGCAGTTTCATGTTTTAGATGAGATGGGGTCCTGGCAACTTGTTTCTGGCTTCACAGGGTTGGGTCAAGCCTGCGTTGCTCACAGGCATTGACCGCAGACAGCAAGGGGAGACCACAGGTGAGTCCAGTGTCCCGGGTCCCCAGCCACCTGCTTTGTAAGAAAAGACTATCAGTGTTTTTATGGGCAAATCAGTTTTAAGGAATTAGTGTTTGAATTTCCAAAAGATGGTGCACGATACACAGGAGACCCCTCCCACAACAAACAACCCCACGACTCTATTTGAGAATCTTCTGCAAATTCCTGTTGTAACCGAGTCTACATGCAGTCCACCCTTTTAGTCACGTGTCTGGTTCTTATATTCACCAGATGGTCTGTTTAGGCCAAAGGTTTCTTAGCATCATCTTAAGATACAGATGCATTCTGTTCCCATTTGGTAGAGGAGACCCGATCGTTGCAGGGGAGGGACCTATCGTTGGGTGGCTCCACAGAAAGTCTTCTTGAACATCCGTGAATCCCACGGCCTCTCACACATGACGTTGGTTGTGATGTGGTTTCTCCCTGCAGCCACTGCCCTGCCCTGGAAAGAGCAGGGTTTGGAGGTGAGACAGCCCTGTGCTTGAATTTTCTGCTTGCTAATGTGCCCTTAGGGAAAGTGTTTAACTTCCCGGAGCCTTCCTTTTATAAACCTTACAAAGGAGGCCATCCTAAGGAGCTTTCAGGGCTCTTGTAAGGGTTTGAGAGAATTGCTGTAGGACGCCTGTCTGCTGACAGAGGGTCTCGTGAACGGTGTTGTTATCCTCTGTCTCTCAGGCTGCCCTGTCCGTTCAGATGTTCTTTGCTGACAGTGCTGTTGCTACTTTGGTGGTTGTTAGGACTGTGGTTACTGTGAACCTGGTTACAGAAAATTTTCCACTCGACACCCCCATAACCGAGGGGGGCCAGAGCAGTCCCTGTGGCTGCTGGTAGTGTTTTCTTTCTCTCACGCACACTTAACCAACCAAACTCGAGCCAGGTCTCAGGTCCCACGGGTCCAGCTCTAAAGCAGCATGTTCAGGCCCTGGCCAGGTCCGCAGGGCCGGTTCTTAGAATTGTCGTTATCGGGATATTGAATTATTTTAATTGTCCTCCTCCTCTTTCCTGGGAGTGAGTAAGTATGTGAGGTTTAGGAGGAAACCTCTACAAACCTGTCAGTGTAGGCGGCCCAGAGTAGAACTGCCTCCTCCAGGCTGCCCTCCAGGGGTGAGCCTGCTGCTGGGAAGGGCCAGGTCAGTGAATCCACTTGGCAGCCTCCTAAAGCTAATAAATATCAGATCAGAAAAAGCCCCACTGGCTGTGCTTTCTTCTCCATACCCATGTCCCCACTGTCCCCCAGCAAATGCCCGGCAGACCTCACCCCTCCGCCAGCACTAGGAGTCTTTTCCACTAAAGCGCTTTGCCCTTGAAGATGCCTTCAGTACCCTGCATCTCTGGAGTCTGCCCGTTGCCAATTGTCATGGTTGATTTACAGGCAGAATCTGGCAGCTGGAAGAGGAATCCTGTGTCTTTAAACAGCTGGGCTGCAGTGTGTTTAAATGTGCTTGCTAAGCCAGTGACTAATTCAGTATATTATAAAGCAGCAAAGAGCAGGCTGCCAGGGCAGGGCTGGATCCAACTGGAGTGGTGTGTAAGGCTCAGAGCATTATTTCTTGAATTCCGCCACCCCACCAGTCTCTGGAGCAGACTGGACTTCTCATCCGTCTGTCCCCTGCACCAGAGTCAGCTCTTGCGTTCTCCCGGTTCCCATGCTGCTCCTGCCCCCTCCCTCCACTCCTGGCTCCCTCCCTCCAGTCAGTCCCTGGGTCAGTTTATTTACTCATCCGAGGGTGGAGCCGAGGGTGGAGCGGAGCCGGTGCGCAGTCTGAGTCAGGGTCCAGGGAACCAATCAGAATTGCTCTGGGGCATTCCAGGGGCCCAAACTCAAGATCCCTCCTGGAAAAGAATTTTCCAAAAGGTCCCTTTTGGTCACAAGTGTTGTGACTGCATCTCTCTTGGTTTGGGAGCCTGGTCCCGTGTTTGTTTGCCTGAAGCCTTTTCTATCTGCCCTTCCTTTTCTCACCCCCCTACCCTTCTTGGGATTGGGAGAGAAACCTCCAGAAAGAGCCAGTCTGATGGAGACTTCTCCTGAAAGCCTTAAATGTACAAATGCTCCTGTCACCTTCAGTGAGCACTCAGGCAGCCTCTTCTGGAGATAGCTTGGGGTGAGGAGAACTGCTTGTCTCCTGGAGGCTGTGGCCTCTCTCTTGGTCCTCGTGTAAATGCTCCCAGGAGTTGTAGACCCCAGGCATCCGCCTCCTGAGTGTCTCCCGTCTCCCGTGAGTGGGCCCGTCTGCCATCTCCTGAGGCTTTCCTGGGGCTGAGGTCACCTCCATGTCTCGTCGCTCTCATGGATGCCGCCCACCTGGCCTTGGAGTTTCCCTTGACACGTTGGCCCCCTCTCCTTCGTCGCCCCCTACACGCCCTCTGTCATCCCCACAGCTCGTCCTGAGCAGTAAGTGTGGAGTTGCTGTCTGTGTGCTTCTGTGGGGTTTGTTTATCCCACTAGAGGGAAACTCCTGGGGGAGGGTCCCCGTCTCCCCATCATCAAGGTATTCCCACTGCAGGGAAGCTCCTGGGGGAGGGTCCCTGTCTCCCCATTATCGAGGTATTCCCACTGCAGGGAAGCTCCCAGGGCAGCGTCCCTGTCTCCCCATCATCAAGTTATTCCCAGTGGTTGGCTCATAGCAGGCCGATTGTTAGCTCTTTGAAAAAAAAGTACTTTTTTTTAAAATTGAGAAATACTGTTTTTTAATAATTTGCATAATATGAGATTCTCCATGTGCAAGTGTACAGTTCAGGGGGTTTTATTCCATTCACAGAGTTGGGCAGCTATCGCCGATCATCACCCTGATAGAAGCCCCATGCCCATCAACTGTCAGTGACTCTTGGAATAAAGGTGTGCTGGCCATGCTGGCCAGCAGGGCCCAGGGGGACGTGGCCCCGCATCTCCTGTTGAGAGCCCTTGCTGTTTTTCCCTGATCCTGCGAGTGAGCACATAGCCACATGCCCGGGAGAGCCAGGAGCTTGCCGGAGAGCTAGGAGCTTGCCGGCTGTGGCTCCTCCAGGCAGAGAGCTGGTGTCTGGGCAGATAGTGAGCCCTTTCACTGGCAGCAGGGCTGCTTCCATTGTCCAACTCGGGGCTGTGGTGGCTGCAGTTTCCTAATGGCTTCCTGATGCGGCCGAGCCACTTACCAGGAGCGGAAGAAGGCTGCGCATCCCTCGTCCCACTTCCAATCTCTCTGTCCCACCTGAGGCCTCGGATGGAGAGCAGCTTCTGCTCCCTCCCCTTCGCATTGATCCCAGCTCCTCTGCTCTCCATCCATTGGCCTGTTGGGCCCATTGATCTGGAGATGGAGGTCTGCCTGGTGACTTTTCAACCTCTTGGGTTTACCCCTGCGAGAGGCCTCAGAGGTTTTCTGCTCTGGGCCGACATGGGCCTCCAGGGCCACCGAGGGGCTGTCAGAACGCCCAGGGCTGGGTGTTTGGGGCCTCATTCTCAAAGGAGAGAAAAAAAAAAAAAGTAGAGATTACAAGAGACCACAGCACAACCCTTAGCTCTCTGCACTGAGTGCATTTTCCGTTAGAAAGCGACCTGCTTGTATCGCTCCGGGTCCTGGCCTTTTTGAGTTAGACCTATGGCCTCATTAAATAGAAGCATCAGGTTCAACGTTCAGGCTTAACGCCCCTGATTTTATGCTTTGCCTTTTCAGTGGAGATTGGTTGTAGCGTCTCAACGCTGTCACCATGCCTTCCTTCCTGTACCATCGGGACTGGAATGGACCAAGTGGTGATCTCTTTATTCAGTGCTTTTTAGAAGGAGGTCTCTGGATCACTGAAGTTAACTGCCACCTTCACTCTTTCTGGATCAATAGGAATAGGACTGCAGATTTTAGAACTGTTGTGCATAGAGATTTGGTGTAGCTGAAGTTGGGTGTTGGAGATTCTTGCTTTGTGGTCCCGGGCGTTCAGCTGAGATCCCTGCTGGAAGGGAGATCTTTTCCAGGGGAGTCTGACCGTTGTGGCTGAAAACATAACACGGAGGAGGAGCCGATCCCCTCAGGGGCTGGTTATATCCCAAGTCACATCTGTTAGACCTTCGGGTGGCCGGTTCCTCTGTGGTCAGTGTAAACCTGGGGAGGAGGAGAGTTTGTTGAGAATGATGACCAGGGTCTCCCTCCCAATCCACTGTGCAAAGCGAACAGAGCAGAGGATGGAAAATGCTGGCCAGGAAGCCAGGAGGTCTAGAGTTAGTAACCACGTGACCATGTCACCTTCCTGAGCTTTGTTTTCCCCGGGTGATGTCTGAAGCCCCCTGTATCCCAGCCTGTTCTGGGAACTGGGTCTTGTGGGCCTCCTGACCAATGCCTGTGCTCACCCGCCCCTGATGTCTCCAACTGCTTCCTTTCATTCATCTTATAATTACGTTGAGTTCCCTGGAAGGGGGAACATCCCTCCAAGGGCTTGTTAAAGCTTTATAGCGAATTCTGTGAATTCCTCTTGTCCCTTTTGTTCCTGGATGAGTTGTGAGCATCAGATAACCACAGGGAGGGCAAGAGAGAGGAAACAGAGGTGAGGAAAAGTGTGAAGCCGCCAGTAGGGTGCATGGGGTGCCCGTTCCTGCCCAGGGCTGTGGAGAAGGCCAAAGCAGAATAGATCTCAGGGCCGAAATTCTAAATCAGGAATAAACAGACCTGGGAGCAGCCTGAGATGCTGGGTCTAACAGGGAACCTGGTGGTTTAGGGAGAGGACCCAGATTCCTTAAAGCTCTCTCTCAGGGTCCTAAGTAGCTTCTTAGCAGCTCAGGAAACCTGAGCCGGGACGCTGAGATTAGTCCCTAAACCCCTTAAAGCAACATGATTTCTGATTCCTCATTAGGGACAGACATTTGGATTTCCTGAGCTGACCGGGGCCATTATTTCATGAGTGGTTGAACATCATAAAGCCTGATGCTGTGAATTCCAGATACTCCACGCTGGGCTTTCCCGTGGGTTTGGGGTGCATTTAGCTGGTGTGCGTTTTGGTGGCTTTAGCAGGCATCTTGGAAGATGTGATAGGTCCAGAGAAGGGCTGTCTCACACGCTTGCCAGATACACTATGGGTGGGAAGTTCTGCCTCTTCTCTGATATCAGTCTGTTGGGGGTGGGAACAGGCGGTCCTCTGCCTTCTTCCTGTTCCTGCCACGTGGCTCCCACGTGGTTCTCTTGAATGACACTGGGATGATTCAGCAGGGCCCTTGGAGGAGAAGGAGTTTCTCTTGTGGCTCAGCTGGTAAAGAATCCGCCTGCAGTGCAGGAGACCTGGGGTTTGATCCCAGGGTTGGGACGATCCCTGGAGAAGGGAAAGGCTACCTACTCCAGTATTCTGGCCTGAAGAATTCCACGGACTGGATAGTCCATGGGGTCACAAAGAGTCAGACACAATTGAGCGACTTTCACGCTTTGGAGAAGGGGATGATGACTTAGCCTGTGGGGAGCTGGAGTCGGGGAGGAGTCAAGGAAGCACTGTTTGAATGAGTTCTGGACCAGCTTCAGTGACCCTGGCACCGTCTTAGTTTAGTTTAGTGCATTTTAGGGGGTCAGATGTTTCACCTCGGTTTCAGTCTCCACCATCTGCTTAGGACAGAAATGTTTGCATGTCATGGCCTTATAGGTGGTGCTGGTATTTCAAGTTCATGAGACCACTCTACAGATGGTCTGACATGAACGTCTGGACCCCTGGACTTTTTGAAAAAAAGTATCACTTCCTTTATTTTGGGCTCCCAAAGTCAAAAGGAAGATTAGAACTAATACCCAGTTTATCACAGATGTTTACTATGCTGAATGCAATAATGCGCCTGGTACTTCTGAAGTCAACAGAGAGAGTGTGGGCCAGGGAAGTAACCCAGTGCATGACTTCTAACCATTCTGTGGTTATAGTGGCCCCAGCCCTGAGCTCACTGGCCCTAGCCCTAGGCACTACTTGTCTGCCCTGTGCTTAAGCTTTTAAATGATAAGACATTTAAGTGCCTACCTCCAGCTCCCTCTGCCTTCTGTGACCTTGTTGTCTTTTAGTTGCTAAGTCATATTCAACTCTTGCGACCGCTTGGACCATAGCCCATGGAGCCAGGGTGCTCTGTCCACGGGATTTCCCAGGCAAGAATACTGGAGTGGGGTTGCCACTTCCTTCTCCAGGGGATCTTCTTGACCCAGGGATTGAATCTGTCTCCTTCATTGGGAGGTGGGTTCTTTACCTCTGAGCCACCAAGGAAGCCCGCGGTGACGTTACTTGGGATATTCTCCATGAAAAACACCCTGAGCTATTTAAATGAAAGGAAAACGATCTTATTCAGCTTCTTTTCTACCTGTTGGTTTTTCAGGAGCAAGAAGGTTGGTGGCAAGAACTTAGAGGCATGAGTAGGGGAGGTTTTTCCTTGGGGGGAGCGCAACTAGATGAATCCATGGCAAGACGAATTCTTGCCTTTGGGACGTTCCATCTTTGCATATAGGATTCAGAAGGCTGTAGGGCTGGACTGGATCCAAGGGAGCAGTTACCGATTCTGTGGGTTACAGGAGGGCTGCCGACCGGACTCACTCCTGGGACTCACTCCTGGGACTCACTCCTGGGTCTCCCTGGCCCAGACTCGGCTGGTTTTCTTCAGTCTGGTGTCTGTCACAGGCTTATACTACCATTGCTGGTCCTTGTTAGAAAGCCTCTTGAAGGATTAAGACTATAAGTAACACAGATGGGAAGGATTAAAATTGTCACTCCAAAGCTCTGTCAGAGCTGAAGATGGCATTTCCAGAAAAGAGAGAAACTGTTCAAAGAGGATGAAGCAAAGGGCAGTCTGAGGCCTTTATTGAGACACGAGGTACACATATCCATGAAGATCAGCCCTCAACTTCTTTATGCTCCAGAGAATCGAGGAGGGAGCTTTGCCCTGGAGCGTCTCTCTTAGGAGGACTCCAGCCAGGTGTGGTGAGCAGGCCTGTCGGGGCTGTCACCTTAGGGACGGTAGAGCTGACTGTCCAGTGGTCAGGCTTCCCGGGGCATCCTCCCCACTTCCCTTCCTTGCTCTGGGCTGGGCTGAGCGGCAGTTGCAGTCTGGACCCACCCCTTCTCCACATGGCTGTGCTTTTAGCAGTGGGCATGCACACTTCTTCACTTGGCTAAAGAGAGCCTTTAGGCTAAGAAGGAACTACTCTGCGAGCAAAAAAAAAACAAAACAAAACAACGGAGCCTATTTCTAAGCAGGCAGCGTTCTCGGTGACCTCATCTTCCTCCCAGCCCAGATCCAGTTGGAGCTGCGCGCACAGGGCAGAAATCCAGTTCCTCCTGTCTGGGACTCACAGTGGCAGATAAAAATAGACCAAGACTTTGTCTGCAGCCATTGTTCTCTAAGTGCCCATTGTTTCTGGAAGCAGAGTGGCAGGAGCACTGCAGTCTTAGGCTCTGCTCTCTCTCTCTCCTCCTTTCCCTCCCCCTCCTGTCTCCCTCCCCACCCCCTTCCTCCCATTTTCCATCTTTCTTTCATTGTGCAGGTGTCTGAGTCCCAGCTTCTGCATTTCCTCAGCTGCCTTTGAACTTGTCTGAAGCTCCCCAACGGGTAGATAAACAGAGTCCACTGAAGATTTTGTCCAGCTCTTTCTGTTATATATTTGTGGCCAGAATGAGTACCTGTGGATCCAATGACAGTAAAGGCAAGAGGATGTGTAATTGGTTGAGCAGCTAGACCCAAAGGGTGGTTGAGCAGCTAGACCCAAAGGGTGTTTGATCAGCACGTCAGTATCAAACTGGCGTTATCTCTGGTGTTATGCTATGGGTCACAGAACTTGGTTGTTGACTTTTCAACATTTATATTGGGGGCTCAGATGAGAGAAAGATGCAGAAAGTCTACTTAATAAATTTCAAATGGGCCAACTCGAATAGGATGAGGACAGATTCATGGTCTAAAAAAGAGCTCTGTGTATGGAAATGTGGATCTGAACAAGGTGAAGTCTAGTATGGATAAACGTAATCTTTGCCTGAGGTTAATAAAACTTAGTCAACAGATGCAGGGGCTTCTCAGGTGATGTTAATGATAAAGAATCTACCTGCTAGTGCACGAGACTAAAGAGACATGGGTTCAACCCGTGGGTCGGGAAGATTCCCCTGGAGAAGGAAATGGGGTCACAAAGAGGCGGACACAGCTGAAGCGACTTAACATACACGCACGCAACAGGTGCAGAACGGGCTCAGCCTCGGAACCTATGGGGAGGAGGTCTCGCAGGGCACTTAGAGCGGTTTTTGCAGTGTGGCCTTTAGAATGATTGAGGTTGGCCTGCACCAACAGAATTGCAGGAGTAGGCTGGTCATCTCCACCTTCTCATTTGTCTCCTGAGAAGTCTGGTTCCCCCCCGAGAATGTTTGCGATGCTCTAAAGGGATCTGGGCATACAGGAAGGCTTCCGGTGGGGGCATGGCCAAACCAGGACATCACCAGTGGATGAAGGAGCCAAGGAATTTTAATACCTGGGTGGAACTGATGACACAGGGGTGAGTAAAAGTACTGAAAAGCTGATAGATGAAAAAAGATGAAAATTGTACTGTGTCATTTCAACCAACAGTGCTCAGGCCGATGGGTGGACATAAGGCAGATTTTAAACTCAGTGTGTACATGTGTTTTAAAATAATTATTGTAGTCCTAAAGTGAAATGCAGTGGCTCAAAAAGTGTGGAGTGGCTGAATGTTGTAAGTGAGAACCGCTCTGGGCCTTTCTAGGGAGTATGGCCACCCTGCCCCAGGTCCTGCCTTTCTCTGCTTGTCATTACTCATTGCAGATAAGCCTTTTAGGTTGGGAAGCTTGGGGGTGCACACAGAGCTTATTGCCTCAGTGCCTGTGGTTGGCATTTTGAGAACGGTTGGCATTTTGAGACCATTTGTCTCTGCACTGGGAAAATGGACTTAAATATTCTTATTTTTTCATTGTGGTTTCTCTGGGTTGAAAACAGACAGTTGCACTGTGTGAATGTCTAGGAGTATGCTTTTCCCTTCTCTGTCCAGATTTATTTATTAAAAGAAAAACACATCTGCATAAAAAAGCCTTAGAACACAGGAAGAATGTCCACTTTGTTTTTCTTTCTGCAGCACCGAGACATGTGGGGTTTTAGCTTCCTCCGAGGGGTTTTTGAAGACTGGCTTTCATCTCCAACAAGGCTTTTTTTTTCCCATTGGAAAAAAACAGCCCCCGTCCTTTTTTTTTGGTTTGAAAATGTATTTATATAATGTATAAATAAATAAGAAAGAGAGAATTTCCTTTCGAAATTTATGGAAAAATGCTGTTTTTTGAACATCATTAATTGGGACTAAGTCTCTGACTCTTCCCAGCCCAGGTCCACTCAGCCATCTGTCCCTTTATTCTGGTTTAAAATGTTTCAGTATTGGTTTCTCCTGCTTTTCCCTTTCTTGCCCTCTGCTCCCTTCTCCGCCATCCATCTTTCCCCGTCTTCACTGTTCACTGCCCGCTCTGTCTCTCCTCTCCTCTCCCAGCTCCTCCCTGTCTGCCCCCTGCCCCCGACTCCTCCTGCCTTGCTCCCCAGCCCCTCTTCCTTCTGCTTTGCCCGGGTAGCTCTCAGTGACCGGAGCCCTCACTGGAATAAGCCTGTCTCTGTGTTTGTTTCCTGCGTGGGAGGGAGAGGCCGGCCTTGAGAAAACAGTTCAAAAGTGCAGAAAAACTCTACCTCTTCCAGCCTAAATAAATGGGCCCCACTCCGTTGTTTGTCCAGATTTTTCCTTTGCCCACGGAGAAAACTGCCCGTCTTCCACCTTGACCAGCCCAGACTTCCGGTGATGCTCAGATAGCCCCTCCGTGCCCATCTTTTCCCCAGACCACGTATAGAGAAGTCTTGAGCCTCTGACTAGGGGTTCTGGGTGGGATGGGTCTTGGAGACTCAAGCTCTGGTGTTGCAGCTGCTGTCGTCTGAGTGGCCCAGGAATTGAGGCACTTCCAGAAAGAACTTCCTCTGTAATGAGAATGATGGAGAAAATGAAAGGAGATGTTCTTGTGTCCATCATGTCTGCCTCCCCTGCTCTTAACTTTTATTAATAGGTGGAAAGTACCCAGCTTTTGTGTCTGAACATGGAGTCTGAGTGCTGGTGAAGTCACTCGACTGGGCTTGTCACCCTGGTTCAGTCACTTAAGGACCCTTTGTGAGCCTCCACCCCCTCGCCTATGTAGTGCAGAGAATACTGGACACTTGATTGTTTTCAGGCTCATAGTAGCATAGGGAAGAATACATTTTCCAAAATGTAAACCTCTTCTCAGATAGCAGCACCGAAAATGATAGGTGGGAATCAGGTGATGTGGAAACGAATTGGGCAGCCTGATGAGCCAGCATCTCAAGGGCCTCCCAGAGTGGAGCATCAGAGTCGTGTGTACACTGAAAGAGCGGAAGGTGGGACAATAGTGAGGTGTAGGATCGCCAGTATTTTCCCTCGTCTTCTTGAGTGGGGTTAACCTTTGCCACATTGTTGCCAAAGCCTTCTGACCTTGTCATGAGTATTTTATTTAGTTGAAGGCAGGGCAGGAGTTTGCACTGGCCCAGAAGTCTAAGATAGGTAAGAACTAGTGGGGTGCATGCACCATGTGAAAGTGAATCGAAAGTGTTAGTCACCCAGTCATGTCTGACTGTTTGTGACCCCATGGACTGTAGCCTGCCAGCCTCCTCTGTCCGTGGAATTCTCCAGGCAAGAATACTTGTTGTTACGGTTCCCTTCTCCAAGGCATCTTTTTGACCCAGGGATGAAACCCAGGTCTCCTGCTTTGCAGGCAGATTCTTTACCCTCTGAGCCACCAGGGAAGCCCTGTGTTGCACCAGTTTGGCTGTCTGCAAACTTTGGAGCTCAAAGGGCCCAATGAGGGCTTTCCTCCTGAGTAATATGGAGACCTCGCCTCTTGTGTTTTCCATGACAAAAGGAGTGACTCTATTCTGAGACGTTTAGGACTTATAAAATGCCTGGTGTGGAGTCAAGTGTAACTGTCTATATAGGAAATGATTTGAAACCTGTGATCTGCTCTGTAAATGGCTTTGAATGATTGTTTAGGAAATGTATTCTTTAAAGTAGGGTTCCCTGGTGGCTCAGATGGTAAAGAATCTGGCTGCAATGCAGGAGGCCTGGGTTAGGCAGCCTTCCTTCTATGCAGGAATCTTAATAATGAAAACATTCTTTTAAATTGTGAGCATGCTATTCATTTAAGGGCTCATGCATGACTCGGGTAAAATGCAGTTTGGGTTCTGGCAAATGACAAACGTGGAAAAAAGTTTTGAGCACAAGATTAGTTTTGTTTCGTGCCTTACTGACTCTAAGCTGGCATTCTTAGGAAGTTTTTAAAACCAAAAGATGCCTTAGGTCTTCTGGCTCCTGGAGCCGTGAGGTGTTGTCATGGCAAAATACATAGATGATGATTGCTACAAAAAATATTTCCCCCTAGCAGATGGAAGGATGCAGAATAGGTAAGGAGTTTTTTTGAGATAAAGATTCGGGGGTTGTCAGTTTCCACGTATATCTCAGAATCTGATTTTTGCCTTCATTTTCTCAGTTGCTTGGTTGTACTTGGGGAAATCTCCATGCTCCTCCTCCTGGCTGTCTCTCTAAGCTTTGGGAAATAAAATTGTGTATGTGTGTACTTAGTTGCTCAGTCATGTCTGACTCTCTGCAACCCCATAGACTGTAGCTGCCAGACTCCATTGTCCATGGGGATTCTTCAGGCGAGAATACTGGAGTGGATTGCCATGCCCTTTGCCAGGGGATCTTTCCAACCCAACGATTGAACTCAGGTCTCCCGCACTACAGGCAGATTCTTTACCATCTGAACCGTATGTGTATATGTATGTGTTTTTCTATTTTACAAGACCATTTCTATTTTACCATGTATGTGTGTGTGTGTGTGTGTGTGTGTATATATATATGTCTTTCTATTTTGTAAGACACGTTTCAGTTCAGTGTAAGTCACCAGTAATTCATTGAGCACTTACTGGGCTTTGCACACCCAATGGCTCAGTGGTAAAGAATCCATCTGCCAATGCAGGAGACGCAGGTGTGATTTCTGGGTTGAGACAGTCCCCTGGAGAAGGAAATGGCAACCTACTCCGATATATTTGCTTGGAGAATTCCATGGACAGAAAAGCCTGGTGGGTATAGCCCCATGGAGTCACAAAGAGTTGGAGAGGACTGAGCGACTAAACAACAGGCTTTGGAATTTTCACACGTTTAATTTACTCCTTGCTGCCAGGCAGGTAGAGAATCCTAACGAGTAAAGGATGCTCTTGAGCTCTTAGTGATCCTTGAGGCCTGTCCCAGGCCCCCTCTCTCTCCAGGGCTGCTGGAGAAAGCACAGAATCAGGAGCCGTTCCAGCAGGGCACGCTCATTCAAGTATTTCTCCTTTCAGGCCCTGTGCCCAGTGTTTGGGGTGGGCGATCTGAACTGTGCTAAGTAAGGAAAGAACAAGAAAACGTAGCTGCGGGACCCAGGGGATGGTTCAGCTTTCTGGCCCAGCTCCTGGAGCGGAAGTGCCTCTCTGGGTTTCCCTGAACACCTGGGATTGATTTGGGGTTTGCTTCGACATGGAAACATTTGCTGAGGTGGAGGACGGAGAAGGGGAGTGGGGGTGGGGTGGGGGGAATAAATCCAGTGATTAAAAATAGCTTGTGTGTGTCAGGTGCCTGAACGAATTGGGGAACACGCCTGCAGTCCCTTTTGTCTGGCAGGTCTGAGCTCTGCGCTGCCGAATTACAATCGCTTTCATTTGTCTTTCCTGCTCTCCTACCATGTAATGGTCAAGGGCTCATTGGAACCATGTGTGAGTCTGGTGAGTCACCAGATCCTCAGGACTTCAGCGGTAATCATGTGTTAAAACTCCTTTTGGGGGATGGGGAGGGTGGGAGTGGGCGAGGGGAGAAGGGAGGGACTGAAGTCACTTCCTACAGATGTTCTGATGCTTGGCTGTCTCTGCAGCCTTGGTTCCCAGGCTGGGCTTCCCCGGTGCAGTCTGCAGGCTGCTTCGCCTCTCAGAGGACCAGCCCTCTTGTCCTAGGATAGCGTCTCTTTGAGAAAAGGCATCGACCTTTGGGGTTGGCGCTCTGCACCCTAGCAGTGTCAGTGTTCCCCGATGTGGCAGGACAGTTTTGTTCAGTCAGGTCATTGGAGGATGAATTGGGAATTTTCTGTGCAGCTGCTTTCTTCCTTCCTTTAAAAAAACAAAACAAAACAAAACAAAAAAACTAGTTGGTGGCTTCAAGGGCGTTGGTAAAAGCCCAGTTGGTTTTTTTTTCTAACTGATAAGGAAACTGTTTTGGGGACAGGGTGTCCCATTGTTTGGGACAGTGATGTACTGCCTGGTTGGGATCGTCAGCCCATCCCCGGGACACACCGGGCTCTTCTTGCTTTTTGCTGGAGCCAGGAATCCCGCCTGTCTCTCATTGCTTTGTCACTTCATTAGGCTTGTGAAAATGGGGCCGAGGGACAGAGGCGGGACATGGTTCCCTTCTTTGCATTAACCTCAGCCAGCAGCTTTGTGGATTCTACCGACTCCCTCAGCAGGAAGTCCTGGCTTGCCAAGTTTCTAGTGCCTGTAACAATTAGGAGTGTAGGACAAAGGGGACCCTTCCTTCCTAGCTCCAACCCATCCTTCCATCAATGAGAGAGAGTTTGAGCAAGATACCTTGTTCAAGTCTTCTGAGATCTTAGCATCTTGATAGGGTAAGTTTTCTTAGGGGCCAGTAAGGATTTTCCAGGGACAAGTGACTCCAGAGATAGTCACTAGCAACCCTATTTTGCTGTCTCTGTTGACCTGAAGGACTAAAGGCGCCTCCTCTGTTGTTCCAGGCAGTCTGACATCTGCCCTTTGGGTGCTGGCCAGAATCCTCAGCCTTTTCTGCCCACTCCTAGTCACTCCTAGTACGTTCGTGAGGACATTAGCAGTCAGGAAGGATTATCTGTGCAGTCTTCTGCTTGGAGGACAGGGGG
Organism: Ovis aries; assembly: GCF_016772045.2. Classification (NCBI taxonomy): domain Eukaryota; kingdom Metazoa; phylum Chordata; class Mammalia; order Artiodactyla; family Bovidae; genus Ovis; species Ovis aries. Next base: position 29,299,126 of record NC_056074.1, on the reverse strand, counting down.
GTGGAAAAGGTGATGGCTGCCCACTGAACTTTGCAGCCATCCCTCTCTGATCCAGCCTCATCACTCTCCAGATCATGGTTGGGTTGCTTTTTAAAAGAAGCCCTGTGGTTCTAGTGGGCCAGTGATGAAATGTAGACCTGGATTTAAGCACTGTGGAAAGTATTCTGAAGCCTTCTTTTCTTTTTCTGTGAGCTTATCTGTTTCTTGTAAGCTTTCATAGTATGATCCTCCTTTATCTCAGAAATATCCTCGTGACAATAAAATATTTGTGGGTGAAATGGCATGTTGCCTAGGATTAGCCTTACAGTTCTCCTGTGTGTGTGTGTGTGTGTGTGTGTGTGTGTGTGTGTGTGTGTGTGTGTAGGGGAGATGAAGTAAAAACTGATAGTGTTGATGGATTTTCAATAGGGATTTATTACACTATTCTCTCTGCCTTGGTCTATGTTTAAAAATAAACCATAGGGGCTTCCCTAATGGCTCATTGATAGAATTCGCCTGCCATGATGTCAGGAGACGTGGGTTCTATCCCTGGTCTGGGAAGATCCCACATGCCTTGGAGCAACTAAAGCCGTGAGCCACGACTTCTGAGCCCACACACCCTAGAGCCTGTGCTTCACAACAAGAGAAGCCGCCGCAATGAGAAGCCTGTGCCCCGAACCTGGCGAGCAGCCCCTGCTTGTCACAGCTAGAGAAAAATCTGTGCAGCAATGAAGACCCAGCACAGCCAAAAATAAATAAAAATTAAAAACAAATTAAACGCTATGAGGGGTAGACACTCCCTACCCACAGACCTCTTTTGAGCAGTGCATCAGTTGAGTGACTTTACCCAGTGTGATTATACCAGTGGCAAAACTGAGAACCCATAGATTTTGACCAACAAGCCAAGGCAAGCCCAGTGCATGTCCTACCATGTCTGTTCTCCCTGTCTTAAGGATCTTCTCTTTCCATTTGTGACAATTGTCCTTTTTTCTTCTCCTGTTGAATGAGGTTTCTTCTTGGTCCTTTCACTTTAAGAAACCTCTTTCAACCAGACTTTGTGTAACGAATTAACCTTATATTATGTGCACAGTTGCACATCAGGGTGACTTAGGGGGTGAGTGCAGACAGGGAAGGAGGCCAGGTTGTCGTCTATCATGTGTCACTTTGTGTGAAAGGAAGGAAGCCTCACAACCCTTAGTTCCAAGAAAGGACAGGATTACAGACAGTTCTGTAAATAGCTTTTACTTATGTCTTTATGGGATGAGCCATACGAAATCTTGGATTTCTTTGATCTGGGAATGGTTTTATTTAAATTTTTTGAGCTTTTATTGGTGTATAGTTGACTGACACTGTTGTGTTGCTTTCTGCTATACAGCAGAATGAATCAGTTATACTATAGTTACATCCACTCTTCTTTAGACTCTTTCCCCATATAGGTCATCACGCAGTATCGGTAGTAGACTTCCCTGTGCTATATAGTAGGTCCTTATTAGTAAGCTGCTTTATATATAGTAGTGTGTATATGTCCATCCCAGTCTCCTAGTTTACTCCCTTCCCCAGAGTTTTTTTTTTTTACTTGCTTGTGCCTCAGCTTGCAGGCTGTTAGTCCCTGATCAAGGATTGAACCTTGGTGGTAAAAGCAGAGTTTCTAACCACTGCCTCAATGATCAGATTTTCAAATTGAGGAATAGAAGTCCCATTTTCTTTGTCTTAGCTGCAGAAAATTTTCTCTAGGATTTCTGGAGCAACTAAAGCCCATAAGCCACAACTACTGACCCCACACTCGTTCCAGTTTCCAGCAGCAGCAGAACAGAATGAAAAGACTGTAGATGAGAGTTTAAGCCAAGATCTTGATCTCCTGCAGTCCTGGTTTCCTCATCTGTGAAGTGGAGGTCCTGTAATAAACTTTCCTAGCCCTGCTCCTTCCCACCCTACCCCCCGCCCCCCACGCCACTTCATGTGGCGAGGATATTGGGGAATAGTCTGAGGGAAAGGTCTTGGTGAACTGTAGTAGTTTTCAGATGTAAGGCGTATCATTCATTCTCAGCGTTTCTCTCCTGCTGCTATTGATGGGGACAGTACCCACCTCCCATGGGTGGTGTAGTCATGGTAGTCCACCTTGCCCTGGCCCATCCAGTGGCTGCATACGAATGGAACATGCACCTTGGATTTCTAGTCATCACCTAACCCTCAGGTTCCAGATGTTCCCATCTTCCTGCCATTTATGTGAGGAGGGGGAGAGGAAGACCCTCTCAGGTCAGCAAGGCCATTTGTCTTGAACTTTTGGAATCAAGACCACTTCAAACTTAGATTCTGGGTACCACTGTTGATACGAGCCATTCAGTTTCAAACAACTTTAAAGAGTGATATGAAAAGTCAAGCGAGTTGGGTTCTTGACATTGAGCAGCCCTTAACTTTGAGTTCCATATGAGTGATGAAACCCTTGTTTGACTTAAAACATCCTTGAGATGTGTAAGCTTTTGTTTAGGACAAAGTCACAGTGAACGACAAACAGATGTTTGTCTGTGTTGAAAAGGCCACAGCTCCTTGTGTCCCTCCTGATTCACTGAAAGCTGTCTGTTCATTTCTACTCCAATACTCTGCAGTCTTGATTGGACAGAGTTTGGGACAGTTATTTACTGTCCGTCTTCTGTACAACTCTACTCTCAGAAACATGGGTGATTCTTATAAACATGAGCTCAGATTTGAGGTCCTAGGGAATATTCCCTGGGTCAGAAAGAAGGCTGAACACTGAAGAACTGATGGTTTCAAACTGTGGTGCTGAAGAAGACTCTTGAAAGTCCCTTGGACAGCAGGGAGATAAACCAGTCAATCCTAAAGGAAATCAGTCCTGAATATTCATTGGAAGAACAGAAGCTGAAGCTCCAATATTTTGGCCACCTAATGTAAAGAGTGGGCTCATTGGAAAAAACCTTAATGCTGAGAAAGATCAAGGACAGGAGGAGAAGGAGATGACAGATATGAGATGGTTGGATGGCCTCATCGCCTCAGTGTACATGAGTTTGAGCAAATTCCAGGAGATTATATAGGACCGGGAAGCCTGGCCTGTTGCAGTCCATGGACTTGCAGAGTCGGACACAACTTAGTGACTGAACAACAGCAGAAATCTAATATACTTGTAATATGGTTGTTTCATAAGTGAATTTAGAGTCTCCACTGTATCATCTTATTATATACATTTCCAGGTCAAGCATTTAACATTTTGAGACAAACGTGTTATTGCAATTTAAGATTTTGCCATTGGAGAAGGAGATGGCAAACCATTCCAGTATTCTTGCCTGGAGAATTCCATGGACAGAAAAGCCTGGCAGGCTGTAGCCCATGGGGTTGCAAAAAGTTGGACACAACTAAGCAACCAACACACATTGCAGATATTGGGCTTCCCTGGTGACTTAGTGGTGAAGAGTCCGCCTGCCAATTCAAGGGACAGGAGTTTGATCCTTGGGTTAGGAAGATCCCCCGGAGAAGGAAATGTCAGCCCACTCCAGTATTCTTGCCTGGGAAATCCCACGGACAGAGGAGCCTGGTGGCCTACAGGCCATGAGGTTGTAAACAGTCAAACACGACTTAGTGACTAAACAACCACCACCACAACTACAATTATCAGCATAGAGGCAATTTAGTACTTGTCCATAAAATACATTTAGTTAACTTCTGTGGAGCCTCTATTACTTTCTGGGTGCTATTACTAACATTAGAAATATTTTTGGTATCTAATGCAAATGTATTATAATAGGTAATGAGACAAAGTATGGTAAGCATAACAAAGGTGCCTGCTTGGGCTAAACCATGTCACCTTCTCCACCTGTAATGATTTTTTTATTGTTGATGATTATCATTGACAGAACTGGCACGGACATAAATGAGCAACATAGAGGACTTTTTTGCATTCATATTCTACACAATAAAGAGTTTAATATTGTATATTAATATCCACTTTTGAATGTGATTATTCATCATCATTTAAATGGAACCCTGTGCTACTGAAAAATGCAATCCTGCCTGATTGTCCATTCCCTTACAGAGGAGTTTAGATTTTTTTTTTAACCCCAAATTCTGCACTTTTAAGAAAATAGATGAAGTTCTGACATTTCTGTCTTGAGTCCTTTGGGCCCAAGTACAGTGATACACCTTCCTCCGAGCTCATCAAGTGCAGGTGTCCTGAATGTGTGGGGTTGACTTTCCCCAGCTGGGCTCTGAGCACCTTTTCAAGAGATCTAGCACTTTGAATTCCCACCCAGGGGCGCAGCCCTTGAGTGCCGTGCACCTGCAGCTGATGGCATGTAGATCAGGCTTTTGAAGATGGCATCGAGGTGGGCAGGCCCAAGTAAGTCCAGCTGCTTCCCTTGGAGAGAATTAAGCCAGAATCCAGAAGTGCCAGCTCCCAGACAGGAAGCAGAAACCTGTGTGGGGTGTTGTCAGCCTAGAGGCGTGCACATCATACTGGCATCTGACTGCCCAGGCTTTCCTGTTTAGAAGTTGCCTGGGGCCTTCTCGCCAGTCTCATCCTTCAGTTGCAGCTCACAGAATCATCACTGCCCATCCATTTGGCCTGGCTCTCATCTTCCACATGTGCTGTCCTGGCCAGTTTCTGCCATCCATAGAGTCCTTTTCATCGAGTTATAAATCCAGTGGCAGGAACAGACACACGCAGCAGAACCCGCACAGTTCAAGTTCATGAATTCATGTTGGATGGGGGCGAAGGAAAGGAGAGTCGATTCGTATCCGGAAGACACTGAGTTCATCCAGCCTTTGTGGATTGACTCCTGTGTTTCAGTCAGAAGCCATACTCTTGGTTAAATAAAGCGTCCTTTTCTCTGAATCAAACTGACTTCCACTCTTGAGGGGAGAATTCCTGGCCTGTCCCATAGCTGTTCTGGGGTGAGGAGAGTAGGGACTCGGGGAGGCACTAATGTCTTTCTTAGTGACTCATTTGATGATTACTCCATTGTTCAAAGGGCTGGATGTTATGTAATCAACATTTTATCCCCTCCCCCCACTTTTCCCCCTGTAACAATCTGGGATTTTCCATCATTTTGTCAGTCTTCCTGGAGGCATGTTGATTTTTCCACTAGGTTTTTTTGGGCATGGCCCAAAGCAACCCAAACTCTCTACTCCCTGGAACTTCAGATCCCCCTCGGTGCAGGGCCTGGGAGAGCCACGGCTGAGAACCCTCCTGTTCTTCCAGGGCAAGAGGGCTGACACTGGGCGGTTTCCTGACAGCCTGGCTCAGAGCAAACTATGGGAAAGTGCTGCCTGCCCTTTTTTCTCACCTCACAAGTTCCATTCATTTTGGCATTCAGAAGCAGTAGAGTTGCTTCTTTTTTCAGAGGTCATCAGTTGTCATTTTTTTGTCCCTCCTTTGTTTCCATTTTATTCAGCTAATAACACATGTGTATATCCAGGGAACTTTTGGACTTCCCAGGTGGCTCTAGTGGTAAAGAACTTGCCTACCAGTGCAGGAGACCTAAGAGTCACAGGTTCGATGCCTGGATGGGGAAGATCCCCTGGAGGAGGGCATGGCAACCCCTTCCAGTATTCTTGCCTGGAGAATCCCATGGACAGAGGAGCTTGCTGGGCTACAGTCCATGGGGTCGCAAAGACACGACTGAAGTGACTTAGCCCATTGGGAACTTTTTAACCAGACAGGTTTTAGAGATGGCTGGTGGAGGAACTTCTCAGTGGCCCTGGCCTGGAACTCAGCCATTTTATGTCTGTTTCACATGAAACATGGGGGAGTAGGAGGGCTTCTGTAAATGACTGCAGTGAAGTGCATTGATGTCTAAAGGTCACAGGACAGCTTGTAGGAATTCTGAAGTCATTTCTTTTTCACTTTTTGTTGGAAATTGTGCCTGAGGTGGATTTGGAGGACTTTTCACTTGAACCATAGCTGCATGTCTTGGCTTTGAACATGGTCTGCAGGTACAAGAGGGATTGGATACAGCAGAGATGGAGGTACCTGCGACAGTGGCCGAGGACCCCTTTGTGACTCCGCAGATGTTGGCATCTCACTCTTCTGCACCACCTACACAAATCAGGTTTATAGCTGTTGCCTCCTCTCTGCACTTCACATCTGCCCACTTGAATTTTTCTGCAGAGCCACCTTCCTAGGCAAAGCCACCATCATCTCTCACCGCAACTAATGCAAGAGCTTTTTTAACAAGTCTTCCTTCACCCATTCGGAAATACCTCCTAAACCATATGGGGCAGCTAAAAACGAGTTTTTTCCCCCATTTTAAAAAATTGTGGTAAAAATGAATATAACATAAAACGTAAACCAACTTAACCATTTTTAAGTTACAGTTTGTGGCTGCATGCTGGGTCACTTCATTTGTGTCTGATTCTTTGAGACCCCATGGACTGGAGCCCGCCAGGCTCCTCTGACCATGGCATTCTCCAGGCGAGAATGCTAAAGTGGGTTGCCAGGCCCTCTTCCAGGGGATCTTCTGACCAAGGGACCAAACCCATGTCTCCTACGTCTCTTGCATTGGCAGGTGGGTTCTTTACCACTAGCGCCATCTGGGAAGCCCAAATTCCAGTTTAGTGGAATTAAATACATCCATGTTGCCATCACCACAATCCACCTCCAGAACTGTTTTCATCCATAGAACTGAAACTCTGTTCCCAAGACACAACTCCCCACTGCACCCCCCCCCACCCCATTCCCTCCTCGTTCCAGGCCCTGGCAGCTACCAATCAGCCTGCTTGTTGACTCTTTAAATTTGTACCTCATATAATTTGTCTTTTTCATGACTGACTTATTTCATTTACCATAATGGGAAGTCTCATCCATGTTGCAATGTGTGTTAGAATTTCCTTCCTTTCTAAGGCGGAATCATACTGCATCATATGTATGTACTGTTGGTGCATTTTGCTTATCCTTTCATCTGTTGATGGATAGCTGACTGCCTCCACATTTTAGTTTTTGTGAATAATGCTGCTATGAACATAAGTATACAAATATGTCTTCAAGACTCTGCTGTCAACTTTTCTAGGTACATGGTGGTTTAGTCGCTAAGTTGTATCTGACTCCTGCAACCCCATGGACTGTAGCCTGCCAGGCTCCTCTGTCCATGGGATTCTCTAGGCAAAAATACTGGAATGGGTTGCCATTTCCATCTCCAGGGGATCTTCCTCACCCAGGAGTCGAACTTGAGTCTCCTTCACTGCAGGCAGATTCTTTACTGACTGAGTTACGAGGGATATAGAGAATGCCTAAAACTCGACAAAAAGAGGCAAATAACTCCATTAAAAATGATTCAAATGCTTGAATAGACATTTCTCCAAAAGAAGATACACAAATGGCCAGTAAGCGGATGGAAAGATGCTGAACACCACTAGTCATTAAGGAGACGCACATCACAGCTGCCGTGTGATGCCACTGGGTGTATGCACTGGCTGCTGAGGGCTGGCAGGGAGGCGGAACTGTTGTGCGCTGAATTATTGCTTAGTCGCTCAGTCGTGTCTGACTCTCTGTGACCCCATGGACTGTAGCCCGCCAGGCTCCTCTGTGCATGGAATTCTCCAGGCAAGAATACTGGAATGGGTTGTCATTTCCTCCTGCAGGGAGTCTTCCAAACCCAGGGATTGAACCTGTAACTCCTGCGTCTCCTGCACTGGTAGGTGGCTTCTTTACCACCCACCAGACCGCCTGGGAAGCCCGATGTGCACTGTGGTGGGGTAAAATCATAACAGCCACTGTGAGGAAAACAGGATGGCAGCTCCTTGAAAAATGAAAAATAGAATGACCATAGGGAGTTCCCTGGTGGTCCAGTGATAAAGACTCCGTACTTTGAGTGCATGGGGAGCAGGTTCAATCCCTGGTTGGGAAACTAAGATCCCATGTGCTGTACAGTGAGACAGGGGGGAAAAAAAAGAGCAATTACTGCAAGGTGATCTTCTTCAGACAAAATATAATCATGTCATTCCTCTGCACGCAACCCTCAGTGCTTTCTGTCTTACCTTGGATACTGTTAAAAATTCCTGCACACCCTACTTACTTACCTTTCCAGCCTCCTCTCAAGCTGCTGTCCCCCAGTCACTGCGCTGCAGCTGCGCTGACCGTTTCAATACTAAAGCAACCAAGGTTCTCCTCTCCGCCCATCTCAGAATCTCCAGCTATGCTAGTCCCTTCACTTAGGATATCAGTCCTCTAATATCAGTGCTCATAAGGGTTACCTGGATTCTGTGTTGAAAATGGATTTCTGGGCTCTGCCCCCTCAGAGGTTGTAATTCAGGAGGTCTGGGTGGGGCTGAGTTCCCAGGTGATGCTGGTACGGCTGGTCTGGGGACCACACGTTGAGAACCGCTGGTCTGGAGTAATTTCCTTAAACTCCCGTATCCTCTGTCCTTCAGATCTCAGGTCGAACATCTGTCTTCTGAAGGAGGCTTTTGCTGATTCCTCCAGACCTATAGGACACTCTATTATAGGTTAACACTTCATCTCCTACTCCTCTGAAGCCCTTGTTGACGTTATATTTGAAGTTTAATTGTGCAAATAGATTTTTACTAACTGATTTCCCTGCTGGAACCTGATACCCAGCTCCATCAGGGTGGGAATCGTTTCTGTCTTGTTCATGGTTCTTTCTGTAATCTCTTGCATGTAGCAAGGGCTAAATAATTACTTATTGAATGAATGCTGTTATTTCCTTCTCAGAGGTAACAGCAAGTGTGCAGAAACATGAATATTTTCAGTGAATGTGAAGGATGAATAGAGTCTATGGGGAACTGGTAGAGCTATTCAGAAAGAATTGACATGTTTTGTCAGAGATACAGACATTCAAGGCAAGATTCGGGAATTTTTTTTTTTTTTTTTTTACAGACCCTACCACACTATGGAAAGCCCCCCAAATTTTACCTGCCCTGGTGACGATGCTACTACAGTTATTTCTCAGCTTGCCTCCTTCAGCCCATTCATGCTCTATTATATTTTATGGGTGGTTAATTACCTATTTAGTTTCATTTTTAAAATTGAGGTATAACTGACATGTATTTATTACTTTCAGGTGCACAGCATAATGATTTGATATTTGCGTATATTGCAAACGATCACCGCCATCAGTCTAGCTGACCTCCGTCACCTTTTTCATTTTTGTTTGTATTCATATGATATTTTTTGCCTTGCAGATATGGAATGTGCAGATGTCCCGCTCTTAACTCCTAGCAGCAAAGAAATGATGTCTCAGGCCTTGAAAGCTACTTTCAGTGGTTTCTCTAAAGAGCAGCAACGTCTGGGAATTCCAAAAGGTAGGTTTTGTAGTTGGAAGGAGAGAGGATGGACCAGACTTTGAGATAGAGTTGGTTTTCTCACCTATTGGTGGAGGTAGACTTACTCACCACCCTCAATCAGCAGCCACAGATTGGGACAGACGTCTGTTGGAACAAGCGTAGACACATGCTGATGCTCCCTCATCTTCCAGGCTTGTCCCTGCCATCTTGGTCTTAGGGCAGTGGTGCCCAAACTTGTTCGAACATTAAACAGTGGATCGTCAGAAAATTCCACAGTCCAGGCCAGATCCCAGACCAATTAAGTCACAATTGCCTGTAGCATCAGTAATCGTAAAGCTCAAGTGACTCTGTTGTACAGACAGGTTTGGAAGGCATGGCCTTGGTGTCGTTCTGGGCTGCCGTTAGATGAACTCCACGAGCTACAGTTCTGGGATTTACTCTTTTCCACGTCCTTTGGTGAAATGTGTTTATACTTGGGTATTCTCCTCTGAGGGCATTCCAGGTGACGCTAGTGGTAGAGAACGTGCTTGCCAATGCAGGAGACATCCCTGGGTCGGAGGAGGGCATGGCAACCCACTCCAGTATTCTTGTCTTGGAGAACCCCATGGACAGAGAAGCCTGGCGGGCTGTGGTCTACAGAGTCAGTCTGCAAAGAGTCAGACACAACTGAAGCGACTTAGCACACACGCATTTTCCTCTGAAAGGGTTTATTCGGGAATGTAAAGGGAAGTGACTTGAGTGGTCAGAAAGGAAAAATGACTGGGGAAGACTTAAGCCTTGACCAGGCGGCATTTCCCGAGCAACTGAGAGCAGAAGGAACACGTTCCTAAGAGAAATAAGAGGCTGCCTTTGCACCCAGCCAGTGCTACTGCTACGGGAGCGAGCGGCTGCCACCCTGCCAGACGCAGGCCTCAGGGAGATTCCGTGAATGAATCTGGCTACCTTTTCACATACTCTGCTTTTCCACAAACCTCCACTGACAGCAGAGCCCAGTCATAAAGCAGAATAAAGTGAGTTCTGACCATCCACTTTTCCATCATCTTATAAAGTCATCTTCTAGACCGAAGGGGATAACACTGAGAGGAGGTAGGAGGTGGGCTGTAGGCACCGCACCCTGCCATCACCTGAGCTCGGTCAGTGTCGTGAGCTGGTGTAGTCACGTTAAACCAGGGCAGCACATGAAGGTTATGTATCGTCTGTTCTACATGGCTCCTCAATGCAGGGCCTGTCTTATGTATTCATTTTGCAGGTTATCTGGTATAATACAGGTACCTAATAACATTGTTGGACTTCCCTGGTGGCTCAGTGGTAAAGAATCTGCCTGCAATGCAACAGTCCTGGGTTCAGTCCCTGGGTTGAGAAGATCCCCTGGAGAAGGAAATGGCTACCCACTCCAGTATTCTTGCCTGGGAAATCCCATGGGCAGAGGACCCTGGTGGGCTATAGTCCATGGGATTGCAAACAGCTGGACATGACTGAGCAGTCAGACTGACACACACACAATAATGTTACTACTAAGTATCACTTGAATGGCGTACTGCTACTAATTGCTGTGATTACTATAGTTGGCCCTCCTCATCCAAGGGTTCCATATTGGCAGATTCAGACAACCACAGATCTGATTCTGTTGGCTGAATCTGGGGATGCGAGAACCCACATACACAGAGGGCTGAGTGTGCCCCCACCCTTTTGTATATATAAGGGAACATGCATCTCCCCAGATTTTGGTATCTGGGGGGGGTCCTGAAACCAATCACATTAGATATGCAAGGACAACTATACTAACCATCATTAACTAAGATAACAATAATTAAGCATAATGGCCGCAAGTAAATTACATGAGTAAGTGCAGGGAGAGGTGAGTGCAACGTCCAGAGCACACATTATTGCCGTTAAAGGAGTCATTTGTTCCCTGGTCCCAGGCTTTAATAAAGTCTGATGGAAATAAGGCAGTGAGAGAGGAGACTCTTGGAACCTGTTGGAAGGTTCCGTGGGTGGAGAATACTCTTTGTTACTTTTTGGCTGATGGCAGTGATCAGCTGACTGGCGGGAGGGAGAAGATGGGGCTGACCTGGATGCAGGGAGGAGGGTTATGGAAGATACTCCATTAGGCCTTCCTCATTCCGTGAATCTGAGAATGTCTCAGCGAAGATCAGGTGCTTTTGTGTAGTCTCCGAGGCTTGGGGAAGAGTTGAGACCCTGATCTGCTGGGACATCATCTGATCTCTCCCTGCAGACCCCCGGCAGTGGACAGAGACCCACGTTCGGGACTGGGTGATGTGGGCTGTCAATGAGTTCAGCCTGAAGGGTGTGGACTTCCAGAAGTTCTGTATGAACGGGGCAGCCCTCTGCGCGCTGGGGAAAGACTGCTTTCTCGAGCTGGCCCCAGACTTCGTTGGGGACATCTTGTGGGAACACCTGGAGATCCTGCAGAAAGGTAAATGCCTGAGGACGGGGTGGGATGAGGGAGGTGGGGCCTGCACGGGGCAGCTTCCAAAGTCGACTGGGGAGCGGGGTGCCACATTGAGGTCGTCATCTGAGTGTCCAGCCACAGCACATACGGTCTGCAGAGACTTGCCATATGGTGCCTGGTAGGGAGCGGGTGCTCCATAAACATCAGTTTCTTTGTCTTCTATGTACTAGATACTCCACCTTTTCTTTTTAATGTTTATTTATTTTTAATTGATTGATTCTTGGTTTACAATACTGGCTTGATTTTTGTCACACATAACATGAATTAACCCTAGATGTACACATGTCCCCTCCCTCTTGAGTCTCCCTCCCACCTCCCGCCCATTCCCACCCCTCTAGATTATTCCAGAGCCCCAGTGTGAGTTCCCAGAATCCTATAGCAAATTCCCATTGGCTGTCTATTTACATATGTTAGTGTATATATGTATGGCTCCACTTTTCATCTTTACCTCCTAAAGCTTCTTGGTTTGCAAAGTTCTAATCTCAGTCCTTATCTTAAACTCATATACTGCTTGAACAAGCAGTGCCCACAACTAGCAAAAGGGTATTTCTTTCCTTTCTTTCTTTCTTTTTTTTGGCAATCGTGAAACACACCCCCTTGACCCATGGCCACATCCAAGCTCAGTGTTTCAGAGCTTCTTAATAAGCAGTCTTCTCTGCCCACTAACGGGACTGGAATTGCAGTCGCAAGGTACACCTTTTCCATCTGAAGCAGAAGCCAGGGTTATGTCGGGACGTCGTGTTGCAACCTTGTAATGACATGGCCTCTCCTACCAGCCTCTTCCAACCTTTTTGGATCGAGTGACTCATGCACCACAGTCCGGGCTGAGTATAGAAACAGCAGCAGGCGGCAAACTTGGGTGTTTTTGCGCTTATTTTTCTGAATTTCTTCTTAAAATAAATTGCAGTTACCAGCAGTCAGCAGTGCCCTCCAGCTGACTGTAAGCCTAGAAGCCCGTTGCCCTCTCTGACCCAGGCCCACCCTTTCCCTGTGGTCACCAGCTCCAACCCCTGGTGCAGACGCGGGAGGCAGGGAGCAGAGCTCAGGCTTAGCACTTTTTATTCCATATAATACCTTCCTTTGTTTAAGGATATTTTCCATTCTGCAATGCCCAGGAGAGACCCAAATTAGACTCCTCTGGGCACAGAAGTGTTACTTTTTTTTCTCTCCCCCTTTCTCCTCAGCTATAGCTGAAAAATAAATAAATAAGCAGAATTGAGAAGTAGGTGAATCTGGCCCAGGACTGCTGGGCGGCGGTACCGGCTTCCCCGAAGCCACGCCGTGATCTCGGTATAACTGCACACAAACCACTCATAACGTGTTGACGTGAGCGCCTGTTTATAGAGGGAAAGGATACGGCAGGCTCAGAGCAGGTCTGATGCAAGCATTGGCTTATAAACACGGCAGTGGACTCTATCAGACTGTTTCACCCAGATATATGCTGCCAAAGCCCCGCATCCCTCTCGTCAGCACCCCAGGGCAGCCAGGTGGTCTTGCAGTGTCAGTCGGCTCTGATCGGTTACATCTCATCTATACAGCATTTCCTTGTTTCCAAAGGGCTTGGAAATAAGTTTTCCTTTTTTTAAATTGTGAAATTATGATAACACATTTACAGAAGTTTTGGAAAATACAGAACAAAGGTACATATAGCTCCATTACATAATTATTTTTTAAGTAGATAAATTAAGATTTTTAGTTGGAGTTTCAATATCAAACTCTCAAAAATTAATAGGATGAATAGACAGAAAAGTTTGCACTGTGAACCAGTCCGTTTGGATTCTCAAAGCAACCATGGGACACAGGAAGGGCATGTCCTCTTAGAGTGAGTCCTTTCTGTAAAATGAGGACAGGTCAGGTGGTTCTTCAACATCACTTGTTTCCTTACACCTGGGTCTTTTCAGCCAAACTTCCCGTCCTATGTTCTTTGTGTAATGATATGGACTCATGGCGGGGAGCTTCTGGCTTTGTTGTTATTCAGCCACCAAGTAACGTCCGACTCTTTGTGACCCCATGGACTGCAGCACGCCAGGTTTCCCTGCCCCGCATCACCTCCCAGAGCTTGCCCAAGTTCCTGTCATTGAATCGGTGAAGCCACCCAACCGTCTCATCCTCTGTCGCCTCCTTCTCCTTCTGCCTTCAATCTCTCCCATCATCAGGGTCTTTTCCAGTGAATCGGCTGTTTACCTTCCTGCAGAGGAATCATCCCAGTGAATTTAGGAAAATGAGAGAGTAATGGAGTGAGTTTGAGAACATCTCACCCATTTTCAAGGGAGACGGAGGACTGTGCTTCTTCAGATCCTCCAAGAGCTGAGCGAGATGTTTGTATTGAGGCTACAGCTTTTGTTCTGTGATTAAAGTAAGGCAACCCAGTGCTGAAAAAAACATAGCTGTTCTGGGTGGGGTGGCAGGCCAAAGGTACAGGGGATGTTTCAATCTGATAAGCTGCTGAAGCAGAGTTTAATCATTTTATCTCAGCTGGGAACTGTTTTTCTGTGCAGGCATGAACTTGTTTTCCCAGCAGTCTCTGCTCCCAACAAGCTATCAGATACCTGAGGAAAAACCCAAACCAGCCCCCTCTGTCTACATCTGATTCTTGCAGTGAAATGTAATCCGACTGTTGCATACAGCAGTCAGGGGCTACCACCAGATTCCAGGGTCATCAGGAGATCTACAAGTTCACTTTGGTTCAGTGGAGAAGTGTCTCTGCTTGGTTGCTTTCATCTGTGTCCTACTCTCATTCCTATGGAGCTTGGCACCAGGACAGAACTTTGGTTATGTGGCTCTTCTGTCATATTTCACCAAGTAGAATCACCTTACTAGTGTCTTATCTGGGCCTGAACTTGAAATCTGAGGGCAACGGAAAAAACACCAAACACCAGATATCTGCTGGAAGAAGTGGAGGCTCTGAAATCTACCCGCTTGCACTTCCCTGGTGGCTCAGTGGTTGGGACTCCACACTTCTGGTGCAGGGAGCAGGGATTCAGTCCCTGGTTAGGGAACTGAGATCCCCCGTGCAGTACAGCATGGCCAGAAATAAATAAAATAGCAATAATAAGAAGAAAATAATTAAAATCTTCCTGCCTAAAAAGATTGTCCTATGTTTCTGCAAAACTTTGGACCTGATCTGTTTGAATGTTGGCGACTGATTTTGGTAAACTCCCAAGGTGTCGGGAAGATCCACTGGAGAAAGAAATGGCAACCCACTCCAGTATTCTTGCCTGGGAAATCCCATGGACAGAAGAGCTTGACGGGCTCCAGTCCATGGGGTCGCAAAGAGTCGGACACGACTGAGTGACTAAACAACAACAACAATAAGATGTCTTCAAGCCCTGGAGGCTGGCGGCACACGCATGCATCAGAAAGAGGGTGGATGCCTTCCCAGCCCTTCGAGATTACTCATGGGCGTGCTTTCCAAGATATTAAATCCCCTTTTCCAGCTACTGAAATCATAAACTTAGCCATACTTTGGTGAGCTCATCCGTAGACAAGGCTCCAGTCAGGGGAGGCTCAGACACTAGCTCAGTTAGGGAACATGCAGATTTTCTCTCAGCGGGACTGAGATCACTGTGGTCCTCGCCTCCAGGGTCCTCTTCTGCTGAGCACTGCTTGCATGCTGACCTCTTTGTTCCCTTCCTTCCTGGTCTGTTGCAGAGGATGTGAAGCCATACCAAGTTAATGGAGTCAACCCTCCCTACCCAGAGTCCCGCTATACCTCGGATTACTTCATTAGTAAGTTCCTTTTGGCTCCTCTTCTCTCTTCCTGCTCACTGTGATGGGAACTTAGGAAAGGAACCCTGTCCTAGGCCATCTCAGGCTCCTGCCTGGCAATTCTACAGAAAATAATAGCTTTGGACATGTAGACTCTTGGGGACTTCCCTGGTGGCCCAAAGGTTAAGACTTCATCACCATCCAATGCAGGGGGTGCAGGTTTGATCCCCGGTTGGGAAGCTAAGATGCCATGTGCCTTGTGGCCAGAAAACCAAAACATAAAGCCGAAGAAATATTGTAACAAATTCAATAAAGTCTTGAAAAATGGCCCATGTTTTTTAAAAAAAACCTTAGAAAACATGTAGACACTTGCTTATTGCTTTGTTATTCCTGCAAAGCACAAGGTTTCAACCTCTTGCACGTTTTATTCACCTGCGTGCTTCTACACTGGGGTCTCGCTGATATCCTCAGCGTGACAGATAATCACAGAGAGACTGCTGTTTGCTTCCCTCCAGTGGTCCTGTTTGACCCTGGGCCATGTGGTGGCCAACAGAGGTTCAGGTCAGGGATTTTGATCTTGTTCTTTCCTTTTTGCTAGTACATGCAACAGCATTCCCTTTGAAATCTTTCCTTCAGGGCATGCCCTGCAGCTTCGGGTTCTGTCTCTGAGCAGAAAGCCTTGTCCTCCTGGTGCCTGATCCCTCACCAGGTTGCAGGAATGGCCGGAGGAAGAGAATTAGTGTAGGGCTGTGCTTATCTGATGGCTTTACTTTCAAAGGGTATCTTAAGTAGGTTTGTTTTCAGTTTATTGTTTTACTTTATTATGATCTGTATACTCACAGCAACAGTGAGTTTATTGTGTGCTAGAAAGGTTGGTTGTGTGCTGTCCTTGGATCTTCGTCACAGCGCCCTGGGGAAGATTGCCATCATCCCTGTTTTAGAGATGAGAGAATTCAGTCAGAAAAGGGAAGTGCCTGTCAAGGGCCATGGCCCTTAAGTAGTGGAGCAAGATTGAAAACCCAGGCCCTTTTGACTTCAAGTATTTGTCTTTTATTCCCTGAGGTAGTCAGCTTGGTTAACGTCATGGGGCCATTGTAAATGGGGAGGGAATACCCTATTTTCAGTACTCACCTCTCCTCTCTCCAATCGCACACTCTGTTTCCAGGCTATGGTATCGAGCACGCCCAGTGCGTCCCTCCCTCGGAGTTCTCCGAGCCCAGCTTCATCACAGAGTCCTACCAGACTCTCCATCCCATCAGCTCGGAGGAGCTCCTCTCCCTCAAATATGAGAACGACTACCCCTCTGTCATCCTCCGGGACCCTCTGCAGACGGATGCCTTGCAGACTGACTACTTTGCCATCAAACAAGAAGTGGTGACCCCAGACAACATGTGCATGGGGAGGGCCAGTCGTGGTAGGTCACATTTCTGCTCTAGAAGTTTCTAAGAATTGCCCTGCTTGGTGCATTTCCTAGGTTCCGGTTTTTTTTCCTCCTCACTCTTAGCCACGGGCATTCCTGAGTTTTTGCTTTTCCGTCTTAAAATGTCTAGCTGTTAAGAACTTTGTATCATGAAGTCTTAGCCGAGGCTTTCATGATGACCGAGACTGTGGATCCACAGTGGAATTGAAATCCGGCAGGAAGACCAGTTGCGTTTCTTAGTTAGGTACGATACTTCACCAGATAATAATTTTAGGTGCATGCGTGCTTTATTTTCCTTGAGAGGATTTTGCTTGAGGACATAGTCACATAAAAATGATTCTGATAACCCTCCCGGAGAGAATGGATCTCCACGTCGTCCTGGTGTTTGAATATTCCTAAGTCGGACTGCCCCTCCTGGCTTGGTGTCTGATGACCTCTGCTTCTCAGCCTGGGCTTCCCAAGCTCCTGTGACTTCTTTGGTTTGGGAAGATAGAAGATGGTTAACCAACAGCTTATTTGGAACCAGTCATCAGCAGTGTGGTCTAAGTGTGTATTTAGCTAGAGGACCAGGGAAAGAGGTGGCCAGAAGCTTCCAAAACTAGATACTCTCTCACATTGCCGTGACTCTTAGGACAAAGGTAACATATTCACTGACAGTGAACTGCATGGTTCTGAATAGAGCTGACTGACCTTACAAAGCCAAAAAAGGTTAAATACCCTCAACTTTAAAGATCAGGACCTAAACACTCAGAGACACAACCCATCTAGTGACCTGTCCAGACTCTTTGCTCTGATAGAAGGACAGTCCTGTATAAAGACAGACTTGCTCATGGGAGAAGAACTAGCTGATTTTTTTTTTTTTAATATTCTGGATGTTACCTTTTATGCAAAATGAAACAGAAATAAGACATGATTTCAGATATTATAGAACTCTTCCTAAAATGAGAGTAAATTAGGTTTCAGAGAAAAGGGAACAGAAGCCCAGAAATGTTAGGTGACACATTATTATTACTATTATTATTATTTTTGAGTTTAAGCGTCCTGAAATTTTCTAATTCAAATATACAGAAGCTTACCCAGGTTCCTGCCAGTCCTATAATCTACTTTTCTGCCAAATATTTGAAATGATGCTGCAGATCACTCAACAGGAGAACTAGCTTGACTCTTCTGATGGATAAACTGGAAAGAGTTACAGACAGGAAAAGAGCAGGAGGGAGTCTTTCCAAGTGGCTGGCCTCGCAGTGATGTCTGCTCAGTGCTGACCCCGCTCTCTGTCCTGAGGCCATGGCCTCGTGGGCCTCACACTGTCAGCTCCTTCGAGTGTCCAGGCTCCCACTTCCTCCCAGCAGGCCTGCGGAGGGAAAGTCCCAGCAGAATCGGAGCCTGTAATCTGCCTCCTTGGGGCCACGGGGTGTTTGTGTTTCAGACAGAAGGGGATGGGTGGGACCAGCGTTACCTTCCCCTTCTTTATTTTTGGATGCAGGTCTATTTAAATACTTACACTCACATGTGTACCTTTTTTCTCAGGCGGGTCACAGCAACAGAACGCCTGTCTTTCTCACGGGGTTTTCTGTGAGTGTGCAGTGAGGCTGTGCACGCTCGTGCGTGCGTGTGTGTGTGTGTGTGTTGGGGGGGCCCAGTGTGCTGTCACTTCGGGCAGGACTGTTGCCGTTTGTTTTCCACTTGCGTCTGGCTTTGCTTTGTGTAACTGGCCTCTTCCCTCTCCTTCTCTTGGTTCCTGCGACCCCAGAAGAATGATGGTGGGCCACACGGTGAACTGCGCAGAGAAACAGGAAGGCTTGCTCTCTGGCCTCGTTCTCCTTTGCTCACACCAAGCATCTCACCACACAAACTTGGGGGCAGACTGTTTTGTTCACGGTTGCTTTTTTACGAGTGAGAAGTGCTGCAAACAGGACGTATTCCAGTGGGGTGATTGACTCTGCCATGGCAGGGTTGGGGTAGACTGAAAGCATCACTGTTAGTTGAAGATGATGAACAATAATCGCAGTGTTCCCAGACTGCATTAGGGTAGACAGTGTGTTTCTATTCCACTTCCTTGGACTCAGAGAGCTGTCTTCTTTGTGCTGGTCTGTTGAGTGGGCTGCCATGGGGCTCCCCCACCTCTTGCTTTGGGTGCCCTGAGGTCTGTGTGGTGGGGTCAGGGAGCTTTGCAAGGACCTCGCCAAGATGTTTCTCAGGAAAGCCAGTCGATGGATGTCTTAGAGGACATGAGCTTCCCCGCCCCTGAACACAGTAGCCTAACTGAGCGACTCATCTAGTTGGAACCAACCCATTTTGGGAGAAAAATACCCGTAAATGAAGGTTCCCAGCTCTAGGATTGTGAAAGAGAGCTGAAATGAAAGCAGCCTCCTGCTATAAACCACAGCTCTCAACAGAGTTGCATTTGGCTTATGTTTGAGAGGCTGCCAGGGGGCGGTTATAGCCTCGTTCAGTGTCCCTGCTTACTGGGGTTCCTTGGAACCTCAGCTGTCCAGCGAGTGGAAATTCCAGTCTCCACGCCCTCCCAGTATAAAAATGACTGACGGAATCATCTCAGGGACTTCTGAGTGTAAATGCAAGGGACTTGTTGGGGTGTCCTCATGAAAATATAAACTCTTTCTTAGGCTTTTGGTATGTTTAAGATGGACAGCTGGAATGGGCAAACACCTTTTTATGGGAGGCCACAAAATTTCCTGTTCTGTTGAAAAGAGGCTGCTGCGTTCTTGGTTGGGGTCTGTTTTCTTGAGACTTTTAATGTGAATTTCTGGAAGGGACAGTCCCTTCTTTTTAAAGTTTTTTTATTTACAACATTTTGGGGAGTGTAGTGTTTTATAATGTTGTGTGAGTTGCAGGTGTACAGCAAAGAGAATCAGTTTATATATACATATATCCACTCTTATTCTTTTCCCATGTAGGTCGTTACAGAGTATTAACTAGATGGTAATAATGATAATAATAAAAAGTTGCAAATGTGACCGTGGACTTGGCAGATGGGGCCGACAGCTCCAAGGCTTTCTGGGGATTGCTGTTCTTTGAATGAGTGGTTGGAAGAACGAATGAGACGAAGCAGATAACTAACTGTATTTTTGTTCCAAGCAGTGTTGGAAGGGATAAGAGGCTCAGGAAATTTACAAGAGTAGATAATGCAGAAATTACATATTTAACTTCTTTTATCTGGGGTTAAAAATCTTTTTTGGAAGCGATATATCTTCCTTCCTAATTACTGTATATTTAATGTTGGTTTGGACACCAACATTAAATATTTGAATTTCATTGTCTTAACGAATTTCCTCTGTTGTGAAGGGGAGGATACACCAGAAACTCACTAGCGTTACTTTGTATATACCAACTTTCCTCTGGGATTTAGACGTCAGAGTAGGCCGGCCAGGCTTGACTCGCAGGTATTTCTGCCTGCACGTCTGTCACAGTCTCTGGCCTCTTGACTTTGCTGGACTCAATCAGCCATTTAATCTCCCGTGATTTAATTGAGGTTGCCTGGAAAGTATCTGGAAATAAAACATAAGAAGTATTCCTGTGAGCCTTTTCAGCAGTTAGCTGCATTTGGTTCTGTCCCCTCCCCCACCCCCCGTTTTCAGCCTCCTTTTAAATGGCATTTTTTGCCAATGGAAATTTCTCTAGGAGCTATTGTGCAATCATAGCAGCTGTTTATAACCTGGTTTGGAAAATTAATGAACTTGCATGATCTTGTGGTCAGTTAAGAATGCCTTAAGCAACTCACAGAGTAAAGGATTTCTGCTATTGCTACGGACCTTAACTCTTTAATCAACTTCTTTGTTTTTTTTTTAATTGCCTTCGTTTCCCTAATAAAGCGCAAATTTCAAGTACAGATAGTGCTTGGTAAAGAATATGGATTTCTATTTAGAAGAATGATAATGTTTTCTTTTTTAACCTCCTGGCAAAAAAAAAAAAAAACATCTCATGGCTTCTTTTTCTATTTGAGAAGGCATAGAGGCGGTACGATGTACATTTCAAAGAGTGTTTGGAAAAAAGGCTAAAAAATAGTGTTTTAGTTCCAAGGTCAAGGAAGGTCAATCCTCTCCTAGTGTAATGGAATTTTTTTTTTCTTATGACCAAAATATTTTGCCAAATGGGGCCTTTTGAAATCATCTTCTTGGCTTGAGTTAGGGTAGAGGGTGAGTTGAGCCTGATGCAGCTCAGATTTCTTCATCCACTCATTGGGTCTAACTCATCGGCCAGAAATCTCGTCATAACAGACGTGTTTCTCAGCCTGTAGGTTTCTGGTTGTGGAATTCTTGTTGTTCCAAACACTGCTGTCTCCCCCTGGCAGAGATGAGTAGCAACACCCGGCTCTGAGTCTTGGCCCCAGGGTCTCTGGAGCAAGATCGGACCATGCAGGGGCCTCTCAGGCTGGGTCCAGGCAGCCCCTCTTCCCTGGAGCAAATGCACGCACCTCCATCCCCGCCGGCCGCTCCCTCTCTCTATCCCTCCTGCACATCCTCACCGAGAGGGTTTCACAGTGTCTCTTCCCATCCCTCCTCCCCGCCCTCCTCCTGCCTCCTCCTCCTCCTCCAGGTAAGCTCGGGGGCCAGGACTCCTTCGAGAGCATAGAGAGCTACGACAGCTGTGACCGCCTCACCCAGTCCTGGAGCAGCCAGTCGTCTTTCAACAGCCTGCAGCGCGTCCCCTCCTACGACAGCTTCGACTCCGAGGACTATCCAGCCGCCTTGCCCAACCACAAGCCCAAGGGCACCTTCAAGGACTATGTGCGTGACCGCGCTGACCTCAATAAGGACAAGCCCGTCATTCCTGCTGCGGCCCTGGCCGGCTACACAGGTAGGACGCCTGGCCTCCTCCCGCCCTCTGGGGTGGGCTCCTTGGACACTTCTGTGCTGTCCCCAGCCCCTAAGGTTACCCCCTTTCTAGGGGACAACTAGACTCTGAGAGGTTGGGTTAGCCTCTCAGGTCACTCTGCAGATAGCCATAGGGTTTTGGAAGCAAATTGTATCATTCTGTTTCAGGGGATTCTTTCCAAGAGTAGCAGGAAAACTGATATTTTGAATCTGTAACTAGGGGAAGGGAGTTCTGTCCATCTGGTACTTCTGGAAATTCTGCCTTCCCGGCCTAGCATCAAGGGGCTGCTTCTTACCTGCTCTTGGAGGGCTCTTTGAACACAGAGCCAGCAGCAGCAATGCTGAAAGCCATCACTGAGTGGGTCTACTCCCTGGACTCATCGACTCATTATCAGGCAGGAGTGGAAATGGGAAAAGTGCCCTCAGTCACCCTACACTCAGGCTAGATCCTGGCCTCTAGAGGAAATCTTCTCACTGAGCTTTATTATTACCTTTTTTCCACCAGGAGTGAAACTTGTAGTCATGTTGAACAAAAGAAAGATCATAGAGAAAGGAAGGTGTATGTTGAGAGCTTGGGCTTTGATTGAGAATCTGGTCCAAGAATCTGAATTCATTGTCCTTGGGAAGGTTTGAAGAGTGTATCTGAGATCTACGCGAGGAGTAAGAATATATTAATGATCAGATCTTTTCTGTAAGGTTGTGCCTGCTCAATCTCTTCAGTCCAGCACTTTGCAACCCATGGACTGTAGCCCACCTGGCTCCTCTGTCCATGGCATTCTCCAGGCAAGAATACTAGAGTGGGTTGCTATGCCCTCCTTCAGGGGAACTTCCTGACCCAGGGATCAAACCCACGTCTCCTGCAGCTCCTGCATTGCAGGCAGATTCTTTACTGCAGAGCCACCAGGGAAGCCTGTAAGATCATAGTGTTTTCTAAAATTCAGAAATTGTGTTGTGAGTGGAGCTTGTTTTAAGCTTCGAATGCGCAGCAGTGGTCTTGGCCTCTTGCAATTTATCCACCCTGGGCGAGTCATCATGTGAAGACCCTTTGTGTGGATGAAGACAGACACCTCAATCTGCATTTCTAGAGAGGTGTCTGTCTGATCTTAAGACTGAGCTCTATCCCTGTTTTTGTGTGAGGGAAAACTCAAGGAAACTCAGCTGACCTTTGAGAACAACTCACATGCTTGGAAAAGTTCCTCGTCCTCCATAGATCAGGGTTGTGTGCCTTACATTGCATCCCTCCAGCTCGTTGTGTAGTTCAGTGCATGCATAGGTGCTCAGGAGTCATATTTGGATTTTGAAGTAGTAACCAGAACTATATACAGAGTCGTGGGCCAGAAAGGAGCTTAATAGTCACCTACTTTTTCCTTTCTACAATATTCCCCAAGTCCTTGCTTGAGCATCACGAGTATTGGGAAATCGCTGTTCTGCAAGGGGGTCAGTCCCTTCCCTCTAGGCAGCAGACAGTAGAAAGTTTGTGCCTTTCTATTAATGACATTTGGAATACAGAAAGTATGTAAAGTGTCTTTCAGGATATATGAGAGTGCTGCGTGTACTCAGTTGTGTCCGACTCTTTGCGACCCCGTGGACTCATAGCCTGCCAAGTGCCTCTGCCCATGGGATTTTCCAGCCAAGAATCCTGGAGTGGGCCATCATTTCCTTCTTCAGGGGATCTTCCCGACCCAGGGATCGAACCTGCATCTTTTGCATCTCCTGCATTGGCAGGCGGGTTCTTTACCCCTGCGACCCCTGGAAAACCCCATATAGTAACACTTAGGTATTTTGAGAACTGGACTCCAGTTGGGTACACCGATGGAGGAGGAGGAAGAGATTGCGTAGTTAGGAGGGGGAGAGGCAGAGGTAGCTGTGAAGTGAATTTGGGCTGTGGAAGTGGCAGGCATCTCTGAGTGGCTGTGTTTGCCTCTCTTCTTGTGATGCAAGTGCTGTCATTTGCCCAAGAGTAAAGGCTGCCACCTCTCCTCCCCCTGGCACCCGGACTTTCAGGACCAAATCCTCAATGTAGCTTCTCCTTATTAAAAGTCTTGCCTTATTCCCTCTGACATAATCTCTACCATGACCACTGTCAGCAGGCATGATTATAATTCTTCTCCTTTAACAGTTTTCATCATTTTCTTTTCGTTTGGTGTGCAGTTCTGAAAATTTTGCTAGTTTAAGGTGGTTTTGTGGATAATCACATTAAGTATAGTGACTTTTAAGTTCTAAAGTTTGGGTTATGGCCAGAGAAAGCCTTATGATTTAGGTCAACCTGCTTGGGGTAAGATTCTGGTAAGGAATCGTGGCTACTCTACACAGAGTTTAAAAGTTTCTATAAATGGTGAAAGCCTGATCTCTACCTCAAATAGAAACTCTTCTGAAAAGGGCACGTTGTATAAGTTATTGGAGTCCCTGATGGGAGAAGCCTGCAGAGCTCATACTCTACGAGTGATTTGAAGAGTTTCAGCTAAGATGATCTTAACAAGAATCATCTGAGAATTGGAAATGTCTCCAAGTGTCGTAGTTTCAAGGAGAGAAGGAAAAGGATGAAGTGGAATGTTAAGACCTAGGAGTATGAATTTGGACATGAAGACAGGCATCAGGAGAGCCAACACCAAAATGTCACCTGTGAGCCTTCTCACAGGTGGGCATTTCTCATCCAAAGCCAAACAGATCAGAACATCTAAAGCTCTTTTCAAGACAAATTTTCTTCCAGGAATGTCCTGGAAGTCTGAGTTATGTTTGATGTCATCCCTTATTTGGGCTTCCCAGTGGTGGCTCAGTGGTAAAGAATTCACCTGCCAGTGAGGAGATGTGGGTTCGATCCCTGGGTCAGGAAGATCCCCTGGAGAAGGAAATGGGAACCCACTCCAGTGTTTTTGCCTGGAGAATCCCATGGACAGAGGAGCCTGGAGGGCTACAGTCCATGGGGTTGCAGAGGCGTTGGACACGACTGAGCACGCATAGACTTCTTTGGGTGGATTGTTCTAATGATTGCTTCTTCCCCCATCGTTCCTTCCATCCTTTTTTTCCTTGCTCTTGTTTCCTCTCTCTCTCTCTCTGTCTCTGTCTCTAAGGGAGTAGAATATTCATTGAATGGGACAGAGGAGAAGATGATTATCAGTTAATGATCTCAAAAACTCCAGTGGTCATTTCAACTAAAATACAATTTTTAAAGTATCTTACCATTCAGTTTTTCTTCTTTGTAACTGGGGATTTTACTTTTCAAGCCATCTCAGATAGAGGTGCAAACAATAGCCCAGAAAACAGAAGTCCTCCATGCTCCCCCCCCCAGCCCTCACACACTATGTGATTTTAGGCAAATTTACCTTGTACCCTCTTCTACTTTTAGCGAAGTGGAAGTGTCCCTCCCTCTCTTGGTAGGAGATCTGTGAGCATGTAATTGAACTAACTCAGTTAATGAGACAAATGAGTGCCAGACAAGTTGCTAGACGCAGGAGAGAAAGCTCAATCGTAACAAATCAATTATTTCAGCAGATGTTTCTGAGCACATGTTGAGTACAGATAAGTGCTCGTAGGCCTGGAAGGTTCACTATCTTGACGAATTCAAGATATTGTCATTGTCCTTAGACTTGAACTGGATTTTCTTATTGCTGTGGTTTGATGAAAGTCAGGATTTATTTGGCATGTGGTGTTAGTCGCTCAGGCATGTCCGACTCCCTGCCACCCCATAGTTGGTGTATGGGGAGTGGTCCAAATTTGGGTGGCTTTCTTCCCCAACCCCCAGGCCCTCCCACCTCCGCCCCCCCCCGCCCCCGCCCCGTGTTCACTGTCTGGTAAATATCTCTTGTCCACAGTGAAAACTATATCTTGCCCCTCATTGTGACCCCTCATCATCTCAGATACATCCTAGGGAACGGGCCAGCGAACGGAACATGCTTCCCTAGGCCCTTCCACCACCTGGTAAGTGTGCAGTGACTGGAGTTCTTATAAATGAGTCTCTGAGTCTATGCAGACATGCCAAGATGACCTGAAGTTCAGAAAAGTACTTTGGAACGTGGAAATCATTGTATAAGTGTTGGCAAAACTCTTCATTGCTCATAAACATCACACCTATTTTCCATCTCAAGTTATATGCTCTTTTTTTTTTTTAAAAAATCTGTTTCCTTTATATTTGCTTACCTCCAGGGTATGTGTGGCCACACAGTAGGAGCACATGTATACCTTTTATGTCACCTGAACTAAAGGATGTCTGTATAGATTCCCTGAACTGGGACATGAATCCATTTTCCTGTCTCTGGGAGCCCAGTTCTCTGTCCATTACACCCTCAAAGGAATACATTTTACTTCTGATGCTGTCTTAATTACTGCACTGTAAGTGTGGAAATCAGTTAGAAACTGAATTTTCACATTCTCTTGCACAGTTGCATTCTTCCTTCCAAGATAAGAAAATTGCATCAACCTTCATTGGGCTCCCATGGCAACTTGTTAAATTAGGTCAAGATGTGGGGGCAGATAACATGGCTTGAAAGCCTGCCTGTTAGCTGAGTTGAGAATACATCAAATGCAACACTGGCTTCCGCCAGAATGCACCTTCTTACCTTGCTGGGACTGCTTATGATTATCAAACTGATACAATCAGAAAGCTCCATTTTCTTTTGTTTGAAGATACCTTATGAACCCCATCTGATTACAAAACTATCTGAGAGAAGTGGCCCAGTGTTTTCTGTGTATTTGATGGACCTAAACAAAATGCTCTCTAGATCCTTGACAAACATAGGCATCCCTGGTTTTTTTTTTCCCCCCCGTTTCAGTAGGTGTAGAGTAATATGCTGGATTTTCAGAGTGTTGATCCTTTCCCTTCTCTGTCCCTTCAGGCTCCTTTTATCAATGACAAAACTGAGACACAAAAAAATGACTTATTCCAAGCCTTCTGCAGGAAGGTGGCTCTTGAACTGAACCTTAAGTGCTGGATGTCTCACCTGAGTATGAAATCTTTCTCTCTTAAGGAATGAGAACACTCATTGGTTATCTCAGTTACTCCCATTAGAGTACATTCAGGGCCTTGTGCCTTGCTTGTCACTCATTAACACTATGCAGGGGGATGGGGCGTGACATTCTGGAGGGGGTGGAGCTATGGTCTCCCAACAGCCTTCATATAACTTCACTCCAGATTGCCAGACTTTAGTTGATACAGATAAGGAATTCTTTCCTGTCACTCCTGCAGTTGGTGTGGAGCAGTCCTGCTGGTAATAGTTGTGTTGTCAGTGTGTAGGTGTGGCCCCAGCTTTGTGTTGCATTGTTCTATGAAGTGCTCAGGGTCTCTTCTTTATCATGGAGCCTGGGAAAAGGCTAAGCTCCAAGCGATTCATTACCTGTAATGAAATTATGATTTACTATGCTGTGTAGACTTATGAATAGCTAATCCTTTAGCCTCTGAAAAACTACATTTGAGATCGTCAGGAATTCAACTTGCAAGTATTTTTGAGTGAGACATTGCACAAAGGGGTACCAGCCTTATAGAAACGGAAGCCCTAGACCATCCCCCATTGCTTTTCAGTTGAGTTGGTTCAGTCGCTCAGCCATGTCCGACTCTTTGTGACCCCATGGATCGCAGCCCGTCAGGCCTCCCTGTCTATCACCAGCTCCCGGAGTTTACCCAAACTCATATCCATCGAGTCGGTGATGCCATCCAGCCATCTCATCCTCTGTCGTCCCCTTCTCCTCCTGCCCCCAATCCCTCCCAGCATCAGGGTCTTTTCTAGTGAGTCAACTCTTTGCATGAGGTGGCCAAAGTATTGGAGTTTCAGCTTTAGCATCAGTCCTTCCAATGAACACCCAGGACTGATCTCCTTTAAAATGGACTAGTTGGATCTCCTTGCAGTCCAAGGGACTCTCAAGAGTCTTCTCCAACACCACAGTTCAAAAGCATCAATCCTTCGGCGCTCAGCTTTCTTCACAGTCCAACTCTCACATCCATACGTGACCACTGGAAAACCATAGCCTTGACTAGACGGACCTTTGTTGGCAAAGTAATGTCTCTGCCTTTTAATATGCTATCTAGGTTTGTCATAACTTTCCTTCCAAGGAGTAAGCATCTTTTAATTTCATGGCTGCAGTCACCATCTGCAGTGATTTTGGAGCCCCCAGAAATAAAGTCTGACACTGTTTCCACTGTTTCCCATCTATTTCCCATGAAGTGATGGGACCAGATGCCATGATCTTCATTTTCTGAATGTTGAACTTGAAGCCAACTTTTTCACTTTCATCAAGAGGCTTTTTAGTTCCTCTTCACTTTCTGCCGTAAGGGTGGTGTCATCTGCATATCTGAGGTTACTGATATTTCTCCCGGCAATCTTGATTCCAGCTTGTGCTTCCTCCATTCCAGCGTTTCTCATGATGTACTCTGCATATAAGTTAAATAAGCAAGGTGACAATATACAGCCTTGATGTACTCCTTTTCCTATTTGGAACCGGTCTGTTGTTCCATGTCCAGTTCTAACTGTTGCTTCCTGACCTGCATACAGGTTTCTCAAGAGGCAGGTCAGGTGGTCTGGTATTCCCATCTCTTTCAGAATTTTCTGCAGTTTATTGTGATCCACACAGTCAAAGGCTTTGGCATAGTCAATAAAGCAGAAATAGATGCTTTAGCATCCATTGCTTTTTGCCCGAGATAAACTTCCTTCTCATTTTGTAGATTAATTGGAGCCCGTCTACCCTCACACAATAACGGAGTCCAAGGGCCACACCCAAAACCTGGGCGTTTTGACTGGTCATTGAGTTGTAGGGTTCAGAAACATAAAGGTACTGCTAAGACATGTTTTTGAAAATAAACAACGTCCCTGCAAAAGGAAGGGCTTCCAAGCCCTTCAGTTCAGAATGAAACGTGAGCGTGGGCGGCATCACCTGAAATCACGGTTTTCTGAAGGAAAGTTGGATTGCAAAATCATCTGAGTGTCCTCAGGTACAACCCCCAGGGGAAGCTTCTCATGTGAGCCTCAGTCACTGATGAGGAAAGGAGAGGGGGTCCCCAGAGCAGAAGAAGACGGTGGTGTGAATTGGTGCAGGAGATTCTCATTCTAGCCTACACGCCCATGGAGGTGTTATTAGGAACAACTTGGAACTTTATAGTTGGGGGTGGAGGGAATATTCCCTAAGCCAGGTTCTGGAATACAGTCTCTCCATGTCAGTACTGTGGCTGTAAGGTTGTGAGTTGACTACAGTCTTTCCTGACATAAGCTACAACCCTAGTGCTCTTTTCGTGCAGTCCTGCCATTTACAAGAGTCCTCAGGTTTTCAGCCTAGGCAAAGCTGGACTTGGCCTCAGGCTTACAGGGAGCATCACTGTCTCAGGGTAGAGTGTCCGTGGGTAGCGCCTGGATGGCTGGGAGGAGGAAAGTTTGGCAGTGAGAGAGGCAGAAACAGCATCTGCCCTTTGCTCCTCAGAGGCCCCTGTGCGTGACGGGTTGTAGGAAGCCAGACAAACCCCCTCAGCTTACATGGAGCCTAGCTACCAGCCAGCATCTCAGAAGCCGGGGAGTTCTGATTCTCTGTGCTGTGTTTGGCGGTGGGTCCTCAGGGCGCGCATGGAATGTGAGTGGGATCTCAGTGGAGCAGTGAGTTGACAAGCTCCTCAGTTATGAGACTGCTGGGAAAGTACGTTGGAGCTCAGGGGGCGGGGGTCCCCGGCAGCTCCGAGCTGGAGGGATCAGAAGCCCCTTAGTATTGTTGCCTGCGTGGAGGTTCCACTGCCTCTGCCTCCTGACTGGTTTGCATGGGAACAGTTGGTCTTAGACATCTGCCACCCGTGGAGAAAATCACATAGTGGGAGGACTCGGCCTCGTTGTTCGTTTTTTCCCTTCTAAACGGCTTTGAAGGTGTGGACAGGGAGGTTCCCTGTTTTTGTCAGTCGCCTTTGAAGACCGCAGCTGGTTGAGCCACCCTGGGGACTGGACGCAGCTCCAGTAGCTCCAGGAAGCTGCCTTTAGGGCAGAGAGACCCCTTTATGCTGTACAAAACAGATAGCAGATCCTGGTGTTTAAACCACCTGAAGCCTGCGGGTGCCTGGATTTGGAGTCAGGAAACCCACAAGGGGCCCATCTTTTTAGGGGACACAGCACCCCCCTTCCCCTGCCAACCACCTGCTTTCGAGGCGTCTCTGGTTCTTCCATTTTCTGGGTGGCTGTTTCTTTAACAAACTCTTAACTCCATGTGGTGGAACTGGGTGGTGACCCTGCTGGAATGCCGCTCTGTCTCCTCTTGGAAGCACCACCTTTGTGTCTTTGAAGCCGATGTTTCCCCTGAGCAGAATCCAGCCCGTGTGTTGCTGAGGCAACCATGCAGGTCCTGTTGGTCGTGAGCAGCTGGCCTGGAAAATCCCATGGCCTCAGCTGCCAAGGGCTCTTCCAGTCGGTCCCTTGATTGCGCCCCTTGACATCTCCTGGTTTCCCAGTTGCCTTCCCAGCTTGGGTGCTGTCAGACCAGTGAGTGGGTCCTCAGCATGGAGACTCATTCCATTCAGCAGATGCATGGAGACTCCTTCCATTGAATAGACGCTACAGTCCACCCTTGAACACATGGGGTGAGGGGCACCGACCCCTGTGCAGTCAGAAATCTGAGTATAATCCCCAAACTTAGCTACTAGCCTACTGTTGACCTGCTAGCATAAACAGTCCACTTACACATATTCTGTGTTTTATGTACATCTATATGTATTTTATGCATTCCTGACCTCCCTTTTTTTCTCTTAATGTTTTCATATTTCTAGGCTACTCAGTTTGTCTGATTTTTTTTTTCTTCTTTCAAATTGCTGCAAATCTACAAAAAGGATTTTTTTAACATGTTTATATTAAAAAGAAATCCATGTATAAGTAGATCTGTGAAGCTCAAACCTGTGTTGTTCAAGGGCCTCTGTGTATCTCTCCCTGTCCTCTTCCCCCTAAAGCGACTTTCTTGGGATGCTTACAGATGATAATCACCCCACCTGCTATTCTAATGCCTTCAGGTTTAGGTTCAGCTTAAGCACATGAGAGGTGAGAGGCTGTTTGACCTTGGGCTACGTGGCAGAGGCTTCATTGTGTCAGGGTTGAGAGTGGGGGCTCTGGAGCCAGGCAGCCAAAGTGTGTCCTGGTTTTGCTACTGACCAGAGCTGCATGGCTGTGGGCAAGCTGACCTCACTGTGCCTTGGTATTCTCATCTGCAAAATGGTCACAATAGCAGTTTCTGTCTCCTCGGATTGTGGTAGGAATTGCATGAATAGCTTATGGAAGGCACTCAGCACAGTGCTAGGTCCATAGGAAACCCTCTTTAGGTGCTAACTGTTACCACTGTTTCATATTATTCTCCAAATCTTTTGTTTTTCCAGTACAGTTCTACATTCCTTCTGGTCAGAGGGTGATGGGTTAAACTTAGAGAATTCCAGTCATTCCTGGCAGTGTCTTGGGGAGCACAGCTGATACTTAATTTCAGTTTAGGTCACTTCATAAAGTCTCCCTGGTGGCTCAGCGGTGTGAAATACCTGCCAGCCAATACAGGAGACGCGGGTTCGATCCCTGGGTTGGGAAGATATCCTGGAGGAGAAAATGGCAACCCACTCCATTATTCTTGTCTGGAGAATTCCATGGACAGAGGAACCTGGTGGGCTACAGTCCATGGGGTCGCAAAGAGGCAGACGCAACCCAGCATACGCACACCACTACCACCTAGGGCACTTCAGCTTTTCAGCTCAACCCACGTGTGCTGAGCTCTCACTGTGTGTTAGATTCTTTCATATGCGTTCATATTTTTGAAAACTGTCACCAACAACCACATGAAGAAAAATCTGTTATCCTCACTTTATGAAGGAGGGAATTAAGGTTCCCAGGGAGGGAAGAGGTCTAGCTCGGAGTCACACAGCAGACAACAAAGAAGAGGCCTTTCACAGTTTTGCACAACGTCAGACAATTGGGAGGAAAATAGCCAACATTAGTAGCATGTTGGTTTGGGTCTGCTGAGCAGCAGATGTCGAGACATGATTGGACTTGTAAGAAATGTCCCAGGGCGGCAGGGGGACGTCTGAAGTACAGAGTGGCAGAGAGCGGGAGAAGGTGGAGGGCTTTCAAAGAGAAGGCGGGGACCTTTCAGGCCCAATGGCAGACAGGAAGGAAAGAGACTTGTGAGAAGAAACTCCAAGGGCACAGCAGTTCCAAGGAAGGGGGTGTCCAGGCTCCTGGGAATTTCAGTCAAAGTTGCCCAGTGGGGGAGCTCCCCGCCTGGCAGGAGTGGCCCCATGTGACCTCCATGCCCAGTCCCTGGCCGCAGCAGCCCCAGGAAGCATGTTCTTGGTGGGGACCTGTGGATGGAATCACAGATGCTCCCTGTGGCCAGAGGGTGGAGCCTCATGTGGCCGTGGCCCCATCAGCCCTGACTGATCAGTGTGGCGTCCGGCGGGTCATACAGCAGGGCGCTGGACCACGATCCCAACGCTCCTGGTGGCCCAGGACTGGCTTCTGGATTCAGTGCCTGCTGTTGACATTGACTTACCCAACTGCATTGTTTGCTCTGTGACTCACCTCTCCTTGAGCGATAATGAGAGTGAAAGTTGTCCTAAGGTGGGTGAATGTGAAAGTTTGCACTCGGTGTGGAGGCTGGGACCTGCTTTGCCAGAGAGGTGCTCTCAAGGCTGGGCTCTGAGGGGGTGTTGACCTTCAGAGCCAAGATGGGTGCAATTTCTTATGAGGGCCCCTCCAGGCTGGATTCTCAGTCCTTTCTTCTTTAAAGGCGTGGGCAGTCCCTTTTCAGCTTATCCCATTACAGTGGAACAGACATGTTTTCTTCTGCTGCCTCCTTGCTGCTCTTAATACTCTCTTCTCTTATTCCACCCAGGCTGGCTACCACGCTTTACATCTGAGGGGTGCTCAGAAATTATTTATTGGATAAAGGCTTGAAAAGTTGTGTGCTCCAGTGATGGTTTAAGATACAGTTCACCACCCCAAGAATTTGAATACGTTAGCTAGTCATTTCTCTCAGCTTTGGTACAAGGGGGAAACTTTACTCCTAGGATAAAATAAAGCCCAGAGATTGCATGGAAAATCTACCAGGAAAGGTCCAGGCTTCAGAACTCTCAAGTGTTATTCTCTAGTCGTAATCAGTGCAGCCATCTTTCTTCTTATGACCTAGATGCTTAAGGAGGCATTTTCTTTTTTATTTTTTTCCTAATTGCCCGTAGGCATGGCTGGATGGCTTCACCAACTCGATGGACATGAGTTTGGGTGAACTCTGGGAGTTGGTGATGGACAGGGAGGCCTGGCGTGCTGCAATTCATGGGGTCACAAAGAGTCAGATACGACTGAGCGACTGAACTGAGGATATATATATATATATTTTTTTATCTTTTTGTTTTCCTAATTTTTACAGTGTTGGTTTCTGCCATATAGCAATGAGAATCAGCCGTGAATATACATACATCCTTTGGATATTTGTATTAACTATCTAAAGCATCTTTTATTTCTGAACACAATTTGCACTGTTACTGTTCAGTCGCCCAGTCATGTCTGACTCTTTGCAACCCCATGGACTGCAGCACGCCACCTTCCCTGTCCTTCACCATTTCCTGGAGTTTGCTTAAGCTCATGTCCATGGAGTTGGTGATGCCATCCAACCATCTCATCCTCTGTCACCCCCTTCTCCTTCTGCCCTCAGTCTTTCCCAGCATCGGGGTCTTTTCCAGAGAGTCTACTTTTCTCATCAGGTGGCCAGAGTATTGGAGCTTCAGCATCAGTTTTCACTCTATACCCTCAAATCCAAACCTCACTCATTTCTGGTGACTTCTTAAAACAATCAGTTACCTAGAAGACATTGGGAGGAAAAGCTCTGAAGAAAGCCACTTCCTGGCTTGTGCTTTGCCAGCTTGCTGTCCAGGAGTGTGTCTGAGTGGCAGGGTGAACTTGATTAGACAGAGTTCTTGAGTTTGGAGGGAAGGTGCCTGTCTTTGAGGACAAGCTGCCCCTTTAAGAGAGGAACCGTCTCTTTTCCCTGCAGCCACCCCTACACGTGTGTCCTTGAACACTTGCAGGTGTGAGGAGCGCAAGCAAAAACAAGGGCCTTTCCTCCAGACACTCAAGTGTATAACTGTCTTATGCTCAGGCCCCAGGCAGACCCAAGTGAGTCTCAGTTAAGTCTGCCCCAAATAGGGGAGTCTGGCTGAGCTAAGGCCCTCCAACGAGGCTCCCTGCCAGGACGGTCTTGGACATTGATCTCTGGACAAGACTTTCTGCTCTTCCTTCGATTAATACTGATGGGATCTGTCTCTTGGGCCAAACTACAGACATTTGTGGGGAATGCTGGACTCACTGTAGCTCAGCCCTATGTAATTATTAGGTGGAGTGGGCTTGCTGTGGAGTATAAATGATTAGGGAAAAAAAAAAGTACATTGGGGGAAAGAGGATCTAAGTCTGTCTGTGGCCAAGATTTCCCCAAACCAGAAATGTCGGCTATACTTTCACTTGCAAAGCAGTTTGCATCTGCTCTTTCTGTGCCTGCCTACTTTGAATTAGAGCAGGAACTTCAGAGTTATCCTTCACTTGAAAAAACCTTAACTATCTTTTCATCTACAGTGTTTAAAACATTTTACGTTTATATATGTTAATCATTTTGCTTATCCTTCTAACTTTGTCCTCTTTCAAAATTGCCGTATAAAAGGCCAATTGAATTCTTGGAAGAATAATTGAATTTTATTTAGTGCTTTTGCTATTTTGTTTTTCTAGTCCATCTTGTTTTTCCTTGTTTTTCTTCAGAAAAGTCTGCTTTTAAAAATATTTTTTCTGTTGTCAAATTCTTCTGTTTAATTCTACTGTTATGTTTTATATTCCCAAAGTGTTCTACACTGTGGTCAGCTCTTAAGCAGGAAGGAGCTGTGATAACTACTTGCATTTTAGAGATGGATAAACTAAAGCCCAGAGAGGTTAAATGAGCTGTATGAGATCACTCAATGAATCAGGGAAGAAGTGGGGTCAAGGCTCTAGACACTTGACTCCCTATTTTGGGCATTTCCCACCATCATGTATATATTTTCATTTTATAGGATACCATCTGCTGTCATCTCAGTCAGTATGCCCAATGTCCGACATATTTGTTTATTTAAATATTTTGAAACGCTTCCTCCTTTCTTTTGGTCTACTGTTTCAGAGACGTGGACTTGACATTAAAGGCTGGTTTTGTTTTCTTAATTGTTTCCATTGCTCGACACTGGCTATTCCAGCATCCATAAATGCAAGGGCATGAACCTGTTGTCTTTCATGATATTCATGAGGGATATTTTTCAAGCACCTGTTAGAATGTTGTTTGTGGTTATGCGTTGAGTTATAAGAACTTAGATCCTGGATTGCTGCCCTTGAGTTACTAGGCATTGATAGAGAACAAGTGTCTAGAACATAATGGTTTAGAGTGATTTGTTGAACCAAGGCATCTCAGCCAGTTACAGAATGGATTGTGTGTGGATTGTGGTGGAGATGAGATGAGATTGGGTTGAGCTGGGAGAAAAGGAGGGACATAACTCAGAAGAAACGGGGAAAGGTTCTTACAGGTATAAAAACAAGCCAAAGTACCATGCAGTCTCTGCTCTTCCATCTTTTGAAAATCTTCCTGGTGCCCTGGTACCGACTCCTTCATCCTTAGGCAGAGGACAGTGCAGCTTCCTGTTGAATTTGGCCCAGAGGTCAAGACACTGTCAGGATGCTTTCTGTTCAGTTTCTCATTAAACGTCATGTCACAAGAACCGAAAGGAGAAAGAGGGACTTTGGGATCATCTATGAATGATAATTTAGAATGGGGTTGACAAGAAGCGGGTGACATTTAGATGCTGGGGTCGCCCACCAGCCCCCAGAGGTGGGCGCTCCTGCAGTTGCTGTGTTCAGTCGTTCAGTCTTGTCTAGCTCTCTGCAACCTCATGGTCTACCTACCGCACGCCAGGCACCCTGTCCTTCACCATCTCCTGGAGTTTGCTCAACCTCATGTCCACTGAGTCAGTGATGCCATCCTGCAGTAGTTTGTAAGAAAGATAGACTTGTGAACAGATGGGTCATTTCTGGATTCGAGTGTTCTGTTTTTGCCACCATCGTTTGGCTGTGGGTAGAGACACCTGGGTGAGAGGGCGGGGCCGCTTGGTCCCGTTCCTCTGTTTTAGGACCACCTGTCAGATGTGTGCTGTTGGAGCCAAGTAAACCCTGCTGCAAGGGTGACCAACCATGAGAGTTTCATAGGTTAAAATAAATGCGGTGTCCTGCCCACACTTAGGTGTTTGATTTGACTTTGAGAGTCGAGCTACAGAGATTAGATTCTCAAAGTAGCAGATGAATCCCCAAAGGACCTGAGGTGTGGTCGTTTTTATTTTGGGGCGCATGTTGATGAAATGTAGCCTGGGAGTCCCCCATATTGTTTGGCCCCAAATATAGTTTAATAGAGAGAAGCAGTTTGGGTCACCTTTTCAAAACCCTGATACCTTTCCGCACAGGAGGATTGTTTGTATAAGACAGTTCAGTAAATGTTTACAGAGCTCACCTGTCCAAGACCGGGTCCCAGGCCAGGCACTGACTATGCCTGTAAGGGTCAATCAGATGCAACCCAGGCTCCCAGGGAGCTGAAGCAAGCAGGTTTTTTGATAGCTGGTGTTTGTTGGTGAGGCACCATCCCAGGCTTTGGGTTACAGCAGTAGAAACACACGGGCCCTGCCCCTGCAGCATGTGTTCTAGGGATGAGAGAGACGCAGGGAGAGCCAGTTGTCAGGGCTGGCCCTGCTGAGAGCAGAGCATGACGGGAGGCTGCCCGGGCCCTGACTCTTCTGTGTTAGCCTTGCACTGGGCACAGGTGACGGAGCGAGAACGTGCAGCTGAACTAGAAAAGCTGAAGTCCCCCTCTGACCGTGGTTCGCGAGCAGTGAGATCATTGCCATGGCTGGCAACCCCCACGTCTAGAAAATGGGAAGAAAAGATACCCACACATGGCCACATGGAGAGGGATTATGATCCAGAGCATCGGGAACACCTTGCCAACCTTGTCCTAGCCTGTGCCTTTCCTTTTACCTAAGTAGCTCCCATCTTAGCCTCAGAATAACGGAGGGGCAAAAAAAGCAGGGCTTTTAAATAACTACCTCTCATCTAGATAGATGGGGACCTTCTAGTCCCTAGACAAAGAGAAGGGGTGTAATCAACTCAATGAGTAGAAATTCGCTTGAAGTTTTGCCTAAAAAGAAAAAAGAGAGAGAGATTATAGCCTTGGATTTGACAGGCTTTAGGGGTCCCCCTGGAGGGAGGTATCCTCCTGCGACTTGCTTTGCTGTCCTGGGGTCCCTCCAGGTACCCACCCTATGTTATCGGTCTGGAGGCCTTGTCACCATTTTCAGATTGGGGCTGTCAGTGTTGTACTGAGAATTTTCCTCTTCCCCAGAAGCCGAGAAGAACAAAGCAGTCAGAGGAAATTCCCCACTGCAGCCACGGAGGGGGGGCGTCCCCCCCACCTCCCCGCCCCGCCTGCGAGAGAGACTTCCTTCAAACAGGGACCCTCTGTTGTTGTAGCTCAGAGCTTCGACTTGAGAAGCATAGTTTCCCAGTGATGCCACTGGATTCCTGACGTCTGACACCCCGGGGCGGCCTGGTGAAGGCCGCCGTTGACTGCCCTGGGCCCCTGGACAGGGACAGCATTGTGAGTCACACTCGGTGTGTGAGCTCCCCTGCCCATGACTGGCACTATTATTAGTACCATTCTCTGCTCCTGGGACAAAGGTCACTGGGACCAGAGTCCGGTTGGGTGGGTGGCGGGGGCTGGGCCCAGGGCCGAGAGGAGGTGTGAGTGGAATGGAGGCGAGAGAAGGCTTTTCCACATGAAGATGCGCCGGAGGGAGGGGGGCATGGACGAGCCCTGGCAGATTGGGCAGACTGGCCCCGAGCGATGCAGAAACAGCCTCTGCGAGAACTCAGATCGAGTGGGCCAGCCTCAGCCAGCATGTGGGCAAGTCTGGGGCTTGAGAACTTCCCTTGGGTCTGGACTTGGGTGCTACCAGCAGGTCAGAGTTGCCAGTGACCCCAGAGCCACCTTTGGGAGTGGGCCACCCTGAGAGTTCCCCATCTTCCCTCCCAGACCCAAGGGGAGGATGGATACATTGTCATGGAAACAGGCTCCAGCATGGGACTCTCCACTGGTCCAGCCTGGGCACCAGCCACCCCGATGCCCACATTCCGGACTGTCTGGCAGGGAAAAGAAGCCCATGTCTGTCCTATCTCTGATGCCTGCACAACCTAAAAGAGGGTTGGGGTGTCAGCAGAAATGTACAAGAGAGGAATTTCTGGGAAGCATCATGGATCCCTTATATTCAGGGTCACATTGCGGGCTTTCTGAAAGGCTAGCAGCGGCTTCCAGAATGCCCCGGGTGGGAGCGCCGTGCGTGCCGTTGGCGGGGCTAGGCTGGCAGGATCTCTCCTCAAGAATAAGGGAAGGAAATTCACGCTGACATCACTGCTGCTATGACTTCGTTCTTGTGCAGGCCTGGAGACACGTTCCTCCCTGCCTCCCCATCCTGCGCCCTGTCCTTTTTCTCGGCATCTGGTTTTCCTATTTACCCTCCCTCTTCCCTTCAGTAAATAGGGAAAAAAAGAGGCACCACACCTAGGACTTGGGTTCCCAGTTCCCGAATTTCAGTTTTGTGTTCCTTATGAACAAAGGACAGCTCACACGGAGGGGGAAAAACACCCACGTGCAAGGACGCACCCCGTCTCGGGCCACATCCGCAGACCCCAGGGGTCAGGTGCACGCAGACAGTGGGGTGCGGCTCTAAAGTGGCAGCAGGGACAGTGGGAATAGTCCTGTCTGATGTTCCTCCCTCGTGAGCTGGTCCCTGTGATGCTGATCCAAGCCCCGTCCCCACTCTATGGCTGCACATCTGAAGGGTGGGGGCCTGAGGTGGCTCTTGGACCCCCCTCCCCGGGAATCTGGAGGTGCTTGCTTCTCGCTGCCATTGACCACAACTTCCCAGGGAAAAGAATCCCCATGATTCTTCCTCTTTCCTCAACCTGGTGTGACTAGAGCCCTTATCCGTAAAGGGACTATAAGACAAGTGGAATGAAAGAGGGGCATACCCTGTGGCTCAGTGGTGGAAAGTCCGACTGCCAGTGCAGGAGATGCAGAAGACTCAGGTTCGACCCCTGGGCCAGAAAGCTCCCTTGGAGAAGGAAATGGCAACCCACTCCAGTGTTCTTGCCTGAAAAATCCCATGGGGGGGGAGCCTAGCAGGCTTCATAGGATCATGAAGAGTTGGCCGTGACTGAGCGCGCGCACACGTACGCACACACACACACACACACACACACACAGTGGGGGTGAGAAGTAATGAAACTACATGGCCTAATGGTGACCATGAGGGGTGCAGATGGAGCTGGAAGTATCACCTGTGTAGAGGACACCAAGGTCCCCAGTGGTCAGACTGACTGGGGAACCACTGGCCGTCCGGTGTCCTGGACTGCTTGCTGTGAGCCATGAGGAAGAGCTGTTTTTCAAATGTAAGGTCCTTTTACCCCAAGGACCATTGCAGCCAGCGGGCAGGTTAGATGCCAGCTCTGGGTTGGACTTGCCTGGGGGCAAGTCCATGGCTTGAGAGAGAGATTTAGGGGGGCAGGCAGGCTGCCTGGGTTCTAGCCATACCACTTCTGACCTGCACAACCTTGGACAGGACACGCAGTGGGTCAGTTTTCTCTGCTGTACAGTGGGAGAAACAAATGTGATAACAGTAGTATCTACTCAGGGAGTTATTTTGAGGGATAAATATTGGATTGGGCAAAAAGATCATTCGGATTTTTCCCTATGATGTTACAGAAAAACCCGAATGAACATTTTGGGGAACCCAATAAGATGCTCTAAAACATGACATGTTACTGTGGCACATAGTAGGTGCACAGTAAATCCTGGCTTCTGTTCCTGTTTTCCTTTACCAGGTGTCTGAAAGCAGACCTCTCTCCCCCATGTCTATGGTCTGTGGTCTTGACCCAAAAGAGGACCATGAACTCCCTGGCTTATTTTTGTAATTTTGGGATAGTTGGTTTTTCCTTTCATGTCTCATTTCAGTGGTTCAGTGGGTATCTATTCTATACTTCTTCAGGATACCTATTATGTCACAAGGGCTATTGTAACTAATTCTATAGCATTTCTTAATAGAAATTTGTTTTCTTCCTGCTGCCTGTCCGGATGGCTTCTCAATGGATTCCTCATAGGAAATCACGACAGGACATTCCTTCTGGCAGAGGGTGGTAGCTGGTGACTACTTGGCTGCCAAGGAAACTGCAAATGTGTCTGAGCTGTCTAGAAAATGTTTTTTTTTTTTTTTTTCCATTGGGGTAGAAACAGAGAAGTGGGTAAGGCTTTACCAGTGTCATTCCTGGGACTATTTCTTCAAATGTTAATATACTTTGCAGGCATTGGCTGAATTATTTAATTCTAGAATATGTATAAGGTATTTCTTGCAAGATGGTTTTAAACTACTCGGGGTTCATTCATAGAAGGGTGAGGTAGAGGTATTTCATTTTCCTTGCTGAGCTTGGGCTGGGCTGAGGAGGGACCACTGGGATTCTATTACTATGGCCAAGGCTTCCTTGGGGTATCCCACCAGTGATGACGAGCACCAGCTGCTGTTTGCTCATAGGCGTCCATCAAGATTACCCTGGGGCCTGGAGTGAAGGTCTGGGGATTGGCCCACTGTTTTCTAGCTGTGCCTAGACCAACGTGACGTCATTTTTCCTGAGCACCTTACTCTGCACCGATAGAATGGAGGCAGTCAGCCCAGTCTGCCAAGCCTATAAGGAGATTGGGGAGTGGGTTTTAGGAATAAGCAAAATGGTGAACGTGAAAATGTCTTGTAGGTGTGTCCAAGACATGACAAGAGATTGCCTTCCTAGATCATGAAGGGCATTTCCTTATTAGATCGAGAGGCAAGGCAAGCTTGTTTCCTACTGCATCTCAGTTTACTTAGGATCAGACACATTTGGAACTCAGGTTAAGGATTAGAGCCTAACAAACTCAAGTTTTCTTACCTGAGTCAGAGCATGCCAGGCTTTCTTTGTCTACACGGACTGGCTGTCTCCAGCTGCACTGTGTCCAGATCGCTTCTGAGATGGTGTTAACAAGGCCTACACATCTACACAGCGTAGATGTGTAACAAGCAGTGTGGACTGTTGAGCCCATATCTGTCTCTCTAGCTACAC
Organism: Ovis aries; assembly: GCF_016772045.2. Classification (NCBI taxonomy): domain Eukaryota; kingdom Metazoa; phylum Chordata; class Mammalia; order Artiodactyla; family Bovidae; genus Ovis; species Ovis aries. Next base: position 29,258,290 of record NC_056074.1, on the reverse strand, counting down.
CCATAAATCAGATAGGAATCTCTGGCATCATTGTCATTTCTGAATAGAAAACTATCCTAGAAGGAAATCTATGTAGCACAGACTCTTTTAGTATAAGATAAACTAACAGAGTACGTCAGGGCTTCCAGAACTAAGACGTTGGCAGTGTTAATGACTAAGATGAGAAGTGTGTGTGTGTGTGTGTGAATTAGAGTTTGCTTTACCGTGGTGAATTTCTGAGACAGTGCTAACCTGACCTTTGAGGATTTCATAGCTGGCAAGTTAATTTCCTCCCTTTCTTAGTTTGGATGCTTGCCTGTAGGGATCTTGGGGGACTGGATTGTGGTAGAGAGGACTATTATGACCAAGAGAACATCTAACTTCTCTTCCCTTGTTAGATCGCCCTAAGGTAATGATTCTTCTCCCTTGAAAACCAGAGACCAAAGGGTCCTTACTGTAGACTTTGCTTGTGGGCTTTTGACTTCTGCTTGGAGCTGACAAAGACACTCCTCGGTTCATACCTTGAGTACTTCATAAGGCAGAAATAATGACTTTGTCTTTGAAGGCCAAGCTGACCATGTTGCCTTAGAATATCTCGAAGGAGCAATCCAGGATTTTCTTTCTAGAATTTGCTTAGCCATAAAAGATGGACTGACTTTTAAATCGATCTAAATAAGGCAATTGATACTCCATCCTAAAGGCAGTTTTGGTGGGAATTCTTCACCGTTCTGGTCTGTTCCACCAGCTCCTGCAACTCTTGTGCTCTGGGTATTCCTTGCTTTCCCCTGGCGGATGGGCTGGGAGGGAAGGGGCCGGGGTTCGCTGCTGAGCGTGTGGCACACCTGGGACAGTGATTCACCGTGGCTTGTGTCTCCAGGCAGCGGACCGATCCAGCTGTGGCAGTTTCTTCTGGAATTACTCACGGATAAGTCCTGTCAGTCTTTCATCAGCTGGACAGGAGATGGCTGGGAATTCAAGCTTTCTGACCCAGATGAGGTAAGGAGGGAGTGACTTGAGAGTGTTATGTCCAGGGATGGTGAGAGAGAGCTCTGGGGATGGGTTGTGTGGGGCTTGATGGTGTTTTCTAGGGTTTGAATCCCAGCTCTGCCTCCTGCTACTTGGGGGACCTCCTCTGAGCCTGAGTTGCATCATTTGGAAAACACAGAAAAGACCTAGGTTGCCCGTTTATTTTTCAGCTTAATGGATAGGACGTGCCTACAGTGCCTGTCACATGTTAGGCCTTTTGTAAACACAAGTTGGGCTTCCCTGGTGGCTCAGTGGTAAAGAACCTACCTGCCAGTGCAGGGTACTCAGGTTCAGTCCCTTGGTTGGGAAGATCCCCTGGAGAAGGAAATGGCAACCCACTCCTATATTCTTGCCTAGAAAATGCTATGGACCAGAACCTGGTGGGCTGCAGTCCATGGGGTTGCAAAAAGTGTTGGAAACGACTCAACAACAAAAACAGAAGTTGCCTTCTCTGACTTTGTTCCCTTGTTGGCCTTGTGGCTCTGTGAATATGGAAGGCATCTGACAATTTGAGAGGCCTTCAGCGTTTGGTGAGATTTGCTCATCATTTTGTTTTTTCATCAACAAACAGTGAGGGGAGGAGGAATGCACTGAGTCTGAGATGAACATGTACACATTGCCTGTGGGCTTCCCTGATTGCTCAGATGGTAAAGAATCCACCTGCAATGCAGGAGACCCTGGTTCAATCACTGGATCGGGAAGATCCACTGGAGAAAGGGATAGGCTACCCACTGCAGTATTCTTGGCCTTCCCTTGTGGCTCAGCTGGTAAAGAATCTGCCTGTAATGCAGGAGACCTTGGTTTGATCCCTGGGTTGCAAAGATCCCCTGGAGAAGGGAAAAGAGACCCACTCCAGTATTCTGGCCTGGAGAATTCCATGGATGTGTATAGTCCATGGGGTCACAGAGAGTCGACGACCAGCAAGGACCTACCGTCTAGCACAGGGAGCTCTAGTCAGTATTCTGTGATAATCTATAAGGGGAAAAGATCTGAAAATATATGTATGTAGAAGTGAATCACTTTGCTATGCACCGGAAACTAACACAACATTGTAAATCAATTATACACCAATAAGAAAACAAAAACAAAAACACAAATAGGGAGTGGTTGCTCTGTGACACGCCCAAATTCAGAGGATGCAGAGCAGTGAACAAGAGAGAGGCCCTCTGTTCCGGCTGAAGTGAGAAGCCCTGGGCCTCAAAAAAAAAAAAAGATGCTTCCTGTTGATGAAAGACAGGTGTGACTGTAACTCAGTCCGTCATCCCTCACATCAGATTTCATGCTTTCAAAGCAAAGACGTTCTATTAATAATACAGGGTAAGAGGAGACTCTATAGTGTCTCCTATTAAAAAAGACTCTTTTTTAAATATCAAATGCTTTAACTCCCATTCCATAGAAGTTCAGGGTCACTGCATTTTCATCAGCTTAAAGAGTCAACTTCACTGCCAACCTGGTCTAGCCCTCAAAACTTGGAATTCAGAAAAGTAACTTCTTTGTCGATGAATCTCTAGCCATCTTTTGAACATCATGGGTCATCACCAATGAGTGCAGGCATATTAACATGTATCGTGGGCTTATTCTGGAAGTGTTCACCCCTCTTCTTTTTTAAAAATTAAATTTCAGGTGGCCAGGAGATGGGGAAAAAGGAAAAACAAGCCTAAGATGAATTATGAGAAACTGAGCCGTGGCCTTCGCTACTATTATGACAAAAACATCATCCACAAGACAGCGGGTAAACGCTACGTGTACCGTTTTGTGTGTGACCTGCAAAGCCTGCTGGGGTACACGCCCGAGGAGCTCCATGCCATGCTGGATGTCAAGCCCGACGCTGACGAGTGATGGACGCTGAGGGGCCGGGGAAACCCTGCTGAGACATTTCAGAGAACAACCATGTCGGTCGGACTCTTAATTTTTTAATTGTTATTCTATTTTTAATTTTCCAGAACTCATTTTTTTTACATTCAGGGGTGGGAGCTAAGTGAGCTGCAGCTATAATCCATTGTGCGCCGTTGAAGGAGAGCCAGGACTGGTGGGGTGGGTGGGACAAGAAATTCTGGAGTGGATTTTCAGGAGGCAAGGGCCTTCTTAGAAGCTTGAAGAATCTGGCTTAAGGGAGGAAGAGACTAACACGTCCAGTTATTAAAAAGAAAAAAAAGTCATCCACAAAAAAAAATGTCTTGAGTTATGGACCTATTAGCAAAAGAAATTGATGCGCCAGGAGTCTTGAAACTAATGAAAGGCAATTAATTTCCTTTTGTCTTTAGGTCTGGGAGGGCAAAAAAGAGGGAGGTAGGATAAAGCCTTTGGTTTGGGGGTACACTAGAAAATCACGGACTATTGACCTTTTTGTTCTACTTTTGAAACAAAGATGGACTTCAGTGGGGAGGGGCTGAAACTGTTTTTGTGTTAAAATTTATTCTATTAAATTTTGTGCCAGTATTTTTTTTTTTTCCTTAAAAATCGTCTTAAGCTCTAAGGTGGTCTCAGTATTGCGGTATCATGCAATTTTGTTTTTATTTGCCAACTGAGGATTCTGACGCAGTGAAAGGAAACTGTTTATATAGACCCCACTGGAAAGACAAAGCGCCATCACTGAGATTTGCGGATCCCAAGTTCATGTGACTGATGTGTGAAGGGAAAAAATGATGCTAATTTGGGTACAAGGGAACTGTGCATGTGAATTTCTCCTTTAATTTTTAAAAATTATGATCACACCCCTCTACTTATTTGTCATGAGTATATTCTCAGAGTTTGGACTTAACATTGAGCTAAGAAGCATTAAGTCTTTGAACTGAATGTATTTTGCAGCCCTGCTTTGGACAATAGTAAATGTAGGAGCACTGTAGAAGTCTTATGAAAGAGGGAGTGAAGGGAGAAGATTGACCTGGTTCTCTACTGGTTTTTCAGACTTGTAACATACATGACTTGGAATAAAATCTGTATGCACGGGCATTACCCCTCAGGTCTTAGGAAATAAGTCCTGAATGCATGTCCTTCCCAACTAACACTCTGTACTCTGTCCTTTGTGTCTTATTTTCCTAGCATCCCACATTTATCACTTTTCCCCACTCTGTTGTTCAGTAGAAGGAAATGTACAGCTTTCTCTTGGGTGAGTGAAAGAGGAGCCGCAGACGTGTCATGAGTTGGAGAGAGTCTGATAAAAGCCATTTAGATGTCCTGGGTTTTAGAAGCCATGGAAACTGAGGGAGCCTAGGAATAAAATGTGGCTCGGCTGTCTTTGGGAAAAGTGCAAGGCTTTCCTTTGAAGGGTGTAAGACAGCTGTGTCGGGTGTCAGGTGAGACTGGGTGGGCAGGCAAAGGTGCACAGAGCAGATGCTATAAGGGTCCCGGGCTTGGATCTGTTGTCCTGGCGCAGGATAAGGGAAGGTTGGTAATTGCAAAGGAAGGAAGCTTGAAGGCATAGGAACTATAAGGAAAGGAGCTTGGGTGTAGCAATAAGGTGGTCCATGAGATTCAAATCTACTTTTACTTCTCCCGGAGTTGAACTACAAACATCATCAACCGAGGTCATTGTCAAGGGTCATCTGAAAATGGAGTTTGGGGAGAGGGGACCAACATCTGACTACTAAGGAAAAGTGCCTAATACAATTAGAATCCTCTCTTCCTCAGCTCAACAGGTGCCGGATTTGAAAAGGAGGGTGACAGAGGGATGGCTTTCAGCGAGGAAGGGGAAGAAACCCTCAGGACGGGCTTCTCGGGGTTGGCCCTTGTTGGGCTTCAGCTGAGAAACTGGAAGTCTACTAACTACCTTCTAGCATAGCTTCAAGAAAGTGGATTGTTTTCTCCCAGGTCTTCTTGCAGACCCCGGATTATCAGGAACTTAACTCTGTGATTCACGCGCTTCCTCATACCGAGAAATCGGAGCATCCGCTTGGAAAGCAGAGGCAGCATTTCGCCCAGCTGTGTATTGCGATCTTCTTCCGGACGCAGGTGCCTTAATGAAGCTCTCGACATATTTTAGGAGCTGCTCAGGGAGTGTTAGGCAGAACTGTTTGGACTACATTGTCTTCTCTTAGATTATGTGATCTTTGTTGGGCACTGGCAAAGATGTGTGTGCGCGTGCGCGTGTGTGTCTCTGTGTGTGTTTGCAGACGTGCAGAACTGCAGCTGAGAGAATGCTGGGGCTTTCTCATGATGTCTTTCCACATTTCAGTGATGGGTGAGAGTAGAACCAAGGCCAGACTCCGGTCCTTGCTTCTTTGCCACCAGGCATATCACTTTCTCAGCTCAACAGCCCTTTCCGTTTCAATCGATGCTGAGACGCCCTCCCTGTGTATGTCTGACTCCTGCCATAATTCACGTAAACAAGTGCCTCCTCACGCTCTTCAGCCGCTTGTTTGCTAAGATGCACCCCCCTCCCCTGCCCTGCTCTCTCTCCCAGTCCACTGTTTCCAGTATTTGTAGATGGCGTGTTAGTTCAAACAGCTTCGTCAATCTGGCCAGATGCTTTTTTTTTTTTTTCCTCCTTCTGTCCAGAGACCATCCCAGGAAGAGTGGTGGGTGGTTTATACACTGGAAATGGAGCAGAATTGTTGGATTTCTGCTTTAAAAAAAAAAACAAAAAACAAAAAAACACATGTTAACTTCAGAGGAAGGATGGGCAAATCTGGTTGAGTTGGGTGAAACTCTGTTTTCCTGGAGATGCATCTGTTAACCCATGTTGGTTTGGGCTGTAGGGTTCAGAGTCACTTTGGTCCCCTTTCGCTTTCAGGGGAGGGACTTCCCTACACAAAGCCCTGGTTTTTTGGCTATGGAGATTAGAGGTAACATTCAGAGATCAGATATGCTTTTCCTCACTTTGGGGCTGAACACTCTGGGTTTTAGAGCATTAACCTGCCTAATCTTCATGGTGAAAATGACACCTTCTCTATCCTCGTCATGCTGTGCATGCTGCTGTCTCTGTTGGGGTCTATATAAATGGGTTGAACTCTTAATCTACATTCCAAAGAAGTTTTGAGGAACCATAAATATATGTATACATATACATATATAAAATATATATATTAAAATGAAATTTATCTCTATCAGGAATACTGCCTCAGTTATTGAACTTTTTTTTAGAATACTTTTTTTTTTTAAGCTGAGAAGTATAGGGGTGAAAAAGATGTTATATTGTGTTTGACTATTTTCCAACTTGTATTTTCATATAATTTATATTTTTTAAGAGCTGAAAATTTAAAAGCAAGATTAAAAAAAAAGGAAAAGCAGGTGCTTTTTAAAAAATCAGAACTGAGGTAGCTTAGAGATGTAGCGATGTAAGTGTCTATGTGTTTTTTTTTTAATGCAAAAAAAAATTTCTTATGGGGGAGTTTTTTGTTCGTTTATTTTAGTAGCTGATGCTGGCACATCATTTTGCTGGAGAATTTTTTATATACTGTAGCCTGATTTCATATTGTATTTTAAACTGTGTGAGATTAAAAGCAAAGAAATTCATTCATAACGATGTGGGTTTGGCTCCGTTCTTTCCTGTCTGGTTCATGTGTGAAAGGAGGACAAATTAGCCAACCAGAGACAAGCACAGGAAGGAATGCAACTTCATCTGATCTCACTAGCTCTGCACCATTTCAGATAAAGATTTCCTAATAAAGTGAGAACTAACATACGAATATGGGGAAGTGTCATCTGACATCCCTGTTACTGAAGATGGAGTCATCCTTTGTGGAATGTCCCCACCTCATCATACCACATTTTGATCGTGTCTGAGGACTAAGAGGCACATGAAGAAACATTTTAATGACTCAACAGATAAGCATTTGATTTCAGCTAGGTAAAGTTCCTGATACTGACACAGGACGTTGAATATCTTTGGTCCACACTTGGGAACAGCACTCTTCCCCCTCCTTCTTACACTCATTTTGTCCTGTGCTGATTCAGACCCATCGCATGAATGTTGGCCCCAGCTCTTTTGGGGGGGCTGAAGATGGGGAATGGTAACATCCAAGCCCTCAGCAGTCATAAATGCAGCCGTATTTAGGAACACATGCCGCATGGTGCCTCTTCTCTTGTTAAGACTGCAGAAGGTGGATGTTTTTAATTAACACCAGCATTCACAACATGAATCCCGACTCACAGCTGGAAAGAGAATTTTTGCTGAATTGGTCACAAAGAGAGCTCTGTTTTTGGAAAATCAGTTTCTTCCAGCCTGGAGCTTGAGGTTTCCTGAGTGCACATTAAACACTGACTGTGTGGTCCAGTGGTCAGGGAGCCCGACTTGCCGAGAGGAGGGTTCCAGGTCTACCTCCCAGTTAAGCCATCACCACTCACTGGGGGACCGTGGTGAGATGGCTGGAGGTCCTTATATTTTTTAGTCTTTCAGTTGCCAACGTGGGCAAAACCACAACTCCAGAGCCAACCTAAGGCCACATCTGAGCTCTTCTCCCCCTGAATCCACAGAATATAGAGACCAGGACTTCATCTCAGTCAGGGATCTGGTCAGAGAGCTTTCCATCACTGTCAAGATGCTGTTATTCCTACAGAGTATGTTATTTCATGCTGGCTAGGTTAAAAGATACCAGATACACTTGAATGAATCAGCTTAGACCTCTATTGCTCAAACTAAGAGCTGGCGTTTGGCTGGGGAATTCTCAGACACCTAGGCTTTAGTCATCTCGATGATCCTGCTGAGACCACCATAGAGAAGCTGGGGTGATGGGGGAGGGACAGTATCTTCTAAAACTCCCTCCAGACTTGGGGGGACCGGGTCTGGATAGAATAGAAGGTGGTGCAGGGAAAAAAGGAATCATTTAAAAACACCTGGTATCTTCACTTCTCCTACCCTTCCCTCTATGGACCTCGTATGTTTATGTCACTGTCACGTTGAGTTTAGAGTTGGCCATATGATTAACTTTGACCCATGAGTTGTTAGAAGAAATAATGCAAGCAAAGACTTGAATTGTGCTTGCCTGATCGTGTGTTCTCTTGCACCTTTGCACATGCAATGAGAAGATTGTGCCTCAATTTCCCCCCTGCTCCAGTGAGAATGAGAGGAGCACTGTCCATCCAAACCACCATCCTGAGTTTGGAATCAAACTCAGCCTGGTTCACCCTAGATCATTTCATCCCAAGCTGGCTGAGGGGCATAGAGTGAGTTTAAATGATTCTTTTAAACTTCCCAGTGTTAGAGTGGGTATTATACAGCAAGAGCTGCCTATAACAGTGTTAAACATGGCAGTCTCTGGGTTGCAATGATTTTTCATTTCTTTTCTTTTCACATTATTTACAAATGTTTTGTTTGCTTTTTTAATAAAGATAATTTTAAAGTAAACCATATATGAAAAATTTTGAAAAACGAAGCTGATGGTCAGACATCTACAGGTTTTGACAGGCTTTGGGCAGTTGTAAGATAGAGTTATTGCCCAAGGCTAGTCTAGCTCCACACTGCTATGACCTTGGGGCAACCTACAGCACCCATGCCAAAAATAAATGAATACCTCGTGACCAAAAATTGAGCGAAAGAGCTTACCCATATAATGAAGTGTAACTATTTTAACCTAAAGAAGGAAGAGGATTGTGAGTGAAATGAGCCAGGCAGTGGGGACTGCAGAGGCACACAGGTTGTCTGTGGGCTGGGTCTGTAGTGCCGGGTTGCTCAGCGTGTCCTTGACAGTGTCAGGACTCGCCTCTGCAGCTCAGGTGTCTGGCAGTAAGACCATGGGCTTGTCTCAGAATCCTGCAGAGTAACCGCCCCCCCCCCCACCCCGCCCCGGCCCATGAACTGGCCGAGTGGAGGCTGCCCCTTCAAAATGCAAATGAATCTCCTGTCTTGTCTCCAGTGGCTCAGCCCCACATTACATTCCTGCCTCGTCCCTGTAGAATTTGAGTTTGCCAGTCCTGTGACCATCTCTCCATCTCCCGTGCGTTCTTGGCGTGAAACTTCACGTTATTCTGGAAACCTACCGTGGAAGAGAGCGCAAGAGGTCATCGAGTTCATCAGAACCAGCTGCTTCTAAGCCCTTGTTGTTTCTGTGAAGCCATGTTGCCACCCAGGAACTCTGAAAGGTCCCTTTTGATGCTGCTGCTGGTGGCTCACCCTCCCTGGGAACCACAGCCCTGGTTACTAAGAGAGATGCTTCATACACCCAAAGGGGACAAGGACAGTCTTCTTTCAGTAAGGAAGCTTTTCCAGTCCCACACCCTTTCCAAGCCCCGCTTCTCCCCAGCGCTTCTCTGGGCTGTGGTTTGTGGTGAAAATGCCAGTTGCACAGAAACCTTTCTGTAGCTCAGATGCAGGGCTTCTTGACCCTCCAAGGACTGGCCTCTGCCCTTTAATGGGTTTATTGCTCAGCATACCGCAGATTATCTTCTGGTCCTTGAGATTACTCCCTGTTAGGAGAATCCTCCCCAAAGAACAATGAGTAGCAGAAGAGAAAAGGTCTTTTTAAGGCCCTTCTTGCAAGGAGGCAGGGGTTTAACAAAGTCTGATAAAAGCAGCTGTTGATTGACCAGTGAAAATGTTAAAAGGCTTGAAATTGAGGGGGAAATATTGGGAATTGAGAACTCCAAATTAGCTGAGGAGGGGGGCTGTGGCCTCTCTGCCTCTTGGTCAGTGACGTTTCCTGCTTTACTGAATGTCCCAGACCTTTTCTTTTTTTTCCCCCATTTTCCTGGAAAATAGTTCTATCCTGGAAAAGCCGGTTTCATTTGATTGCCGGGTGTACCTCAATGTGCTGACGCCCAAGGTGATGACAGTGATGACCATCTGCCTGGAGCAGCCCTGGGGGCTCAGCAGTGGCCAGTTCTCAGTACCTGCTGGGCAATCCCCAAAGCCCAGTCCTGCATCTCACCTTTCCTGCCATCCGGGTTCTAGTGGGCTCTCAGCCATAGCATCTTTCAGAGCTATGATGTCAGGTCTGCTCTGGTCCTGCCATGTGACAGCACGTGGAGAAACGAGGCTGTCAGCAGCCACTTAGGGGACCTACAGCAGTCATTCGACAGCCGCTTTCTCCCTGCCCATTCCACATTGTCAGCCCAAGACACTGCCTGCCAGGAGCAGGCTGTCTTTAACTTTTCTACAGGCAAATCCTGAAATTTAATCATGACTCTTATGCCCTTTCCTCCCAGCTCCAGTCCCCTTTCTCTACTCTGAGTCTCATCCATTTCCCAAGTAACACATCCTAGTTTAAAGTTGACCCCAGTTGACTCCCTGGTGGCTCAGACGGTAAAGAATCCCTGCAGTGCTGGAGACCCGGGTTCAATCCCTGGGTTGGGAAGATCCTTTGGAGGAGACCATGGCAACCCACTCCTGCATTCTTACCTGGAGAATCCTCATGGACAGAGGAGCCTGGCGGGCTATGGTCCATGGGGTCCCAAAGAGTAGGACACGACTGAGTGACTAAGCACACACACACAGTTTCTATTAGTTCTAATGGATTCCAACAGTCTGCTCAGTGCTGATGTTCAGGTTGGGTTCTGGGGTGGCAGAAGGCTTTTATCTCCTGGTTTTCAGAAACTAAAAATACGGGGTCTTGTAGATCACAGTTCATGGGGTTACAGGATGTTCTAGCTGGAAGGTACCCCTACATGATGACACTACCACCCAGATTTATTCAGGTAAAAGACGGTCACTGAACCACTGTTGTGTAGTTCTCAGTGTGCCCAGTATTAGGGAAACCAGAAGGGAAATATAGATGCAGTTTCCCCTTTGCTCTGCTTCTAGTGAATGACAGGTTGTAGACAAGTAACTGGAAGAATTCCTATCCAGTGGAATAATGGGGTGCTTTGATATCAGGAGAAACACCGAACCTGGAAGAATTTATGTCCTAATGGGGAGTAGCAGTTAGCTGGGTGGAGAGCGAAGGACATTCAGGTCTAGAAAGGAGAAAGTGCATGCACCAATAGAGTCTGGAAGTTGTTCTGGGACCCCATAGTGCAGGATGAGAGAAGTGGTGGTGACAGGTGAGGATGGGGAAACAGAGGAGACGGCTCAGGGCCTTGTGGGCCAGGTAAGAGTAAGGTGGGGCCCCGAGGATCTTCCCAAGGCCAAGTCATTTGACCCGATCTGTGCTCAGAAAGATTATTCAGGCTGTAGAGTAAGGAGGGATCAGAGGGGACAAGGACGGGGTCAGAGAGACCAGCCGGAAAACAGTTTCATTTGTTTGGGAGAGAAGCCTTCCAGAGAGTCAGCCAGGAGTGGATCAGCAAGGTGCTTAAGAGATGAAATTTCCAGGACCGGGTGGTTGGTTGGTGTGGATGGGCCGGGGGCGTTAGGGCCATTGTGCGAGCACTGGGGTTTGGGTGGTGCCCAAGGATGACTATCCCAGTCCTTGTGCTCAGGCAGCATGTCCCCAGGGCACGCATGTTAGGTCTGGAAAGAACCTTAGCGATAAAGTCCAGTTCCTGCATCGTGTAGTTGACTTGTGTGAGGTCACATAGCTAGCTGGTGACAGAGGTGACAGGTCTTAGCTCTGCTGATTCTAAGGCCATGCCTATGTACCCAATGAAGGTCTGTCCCTCCAACACAGGTGAGAAATAGTCCATCTCTTCCCTCCCTCCCTAACTCCTTTCCTTCTCTCCTTCCTACCCTCCCTTCCAGCTGAGAACAAGAGCTATTCAGCTTTCAGATGGCTATGACAGGTCTCCCTGTGTGACTGACAGAGACTGTCTCCTCTCATCATGGCAGTCTCCATGGAGCCCAGGACACGGGCCTCCATCCCAGGCTGTAATTGAAGAGAAAGAGGAGGTGTTACTTCCTCTGCTCCAGCAGTCCCTCTCTGGCCTCCCCCCTCTCCCCAACCACTCACCTCCCTCCCCACGCCCCGGGGAACTGTCTCAGCCCCACTTGCTGAGCATCACTTAGCATTATTCCCAGGACCTTGTTTGGGGCAGAAGAAAGAGCTGGTATCTCTTGGATCAGCTCTGTGACAGCTTCCCTTCCCCAGCTAGCACTTCTTGCCATCTCTAAATCTTGGTCTCACACCTCTCCTCTGAGATTGGCAGCCTCCTGCTTTTTTTAAAAAAATCGATTATCCCAGTTCTTTGTGACTCCCTCTTTTTCTCACCTGTTCCCTTTATTCTCCATCCGAATTTCCTCTCTCTGTCTCTCCTATCTTACATATCTAGAGGGGAAGTGTCATAGACTGGAGATGAAGGGCAGTGTGACATTGAAAGAGTATGGACTCTGATGCCACTATGGGGCCGTGTGACTTTGGGCAAGTTAATTAACCTCTCTGTGTCTCAATTTCTTCATCCATGAAACAAAGATGAATAACCTCTGTGTATCTCAATTTCTTCATCCATGAAATAACCTCACAGGATTGATGTAGTGTTTACTGTTTAATATATCTTGAAACTTGACACATAGTAAGTGATATGTAAGGGTTTTTTGTTCGTTTAGTTGCTAAGTCGTGTCCAACTTTTTTGTGACCCCATGGACTGTAGCCTGCCAGGCTCCTCTGTCTATGGAATTCTCCAGGCAAGAATACTGGCATGGGTTGCCATCTCCTTCTCCAGGGATTGAACCCGAGTGTCCTGCTTGGCAGGCAGATTGTTTACCACTGAGCCAACGAGAGCTAGTAATAAATGAGAAGCTACAGCTCAAGAAAGCTTTTCTTTCCCTCCTGGGAGAACCATTTTTCCCCCTGGATTCATGGGACAAGGAGAAGTCTTGGGCTTTTAGGGTAAAGTCTCTGAAGGGTCTGTCTGCAGAGCCTGGAGTGTCTGCTCCGCCCTCCCAGGCCTCGGAAGGGAAGGTTCTGATGCCAAGGCCCCCTGCCTGGCACAGCCAGCTCGCTGCCGCAGCTGCAGGTGGGCAGAGCGCTGGCTCCGGGCTTGGAAAGGCGGACGTTGTTCCGGCCAGCTCCAGGACTCAGCGTTTTCCACTACTCCTCGCTCTGTTTGTTTTCCTCTCTGAGCTCCCCATGCCGAGTAGGGGCTCCTGAATGACGTCCAACAGCAACGCTGGGCCCGCTCTGAGCCCTCCCATTGGCAGCAGAGGGCCCTGGGCTGGCAGCCCCTGCACAAGGCTCTCTTGCTCACAAAGTGCCATTGTACGGGGCGGTCTGTGGGAGACAAATGCAAGGGATTTCAAAATCAACGGCGAGTTATTTTTATCTGTGGAAAGGCTGAAATACCTTTGTTTTCCAGCTCGGGAAACAAACCTTAAAGGATCTCTGAGCTGCAGAGAGCGTCTCCATTTGTCCTAGGAGTCAAGTTCACCAGGGAGGCTTCTGAAAGGATGCAGTTTAAACCCCAGGCTGCCAGGGCCCACGGAGCCCTCCCAGGATGGGGTCTTCCAGGCTTGGTCCCGAATCTATGAACTTCAAGCCCTGGAGCTTTCCTCCTACAAGTGACTGAGCACTGACTCGCTCGTCCAGAGTGGGTGCCTTCCTGTTCCCCCACTGCCCGCACCCCCCGGTCTTCACCGGCTGCTTCTCTCCTCCAGGCCCTCGGCCTTCAGCGGGGCCCAACTCAGGACTATCTCACGGGCGGATGTGCACACTCTGGGGATCACACAGAATAAGACATGGACTGTGGGAGGACTTTGACTCCCTTTTATTTTCACTCTAAAAACAGGAGACACATTTTTATTTATTACTATGGAATACCCTTATCCATCCCAGTGCTTTTGGTCAGCCTTCTTCCGCTCCTGGGCATGTACTCAAAGCACTCTAAGGGGATGTCCCTGGTGGTCCAGTGGTTAAGAATCCATTTGGCAACTCAGGGGACTGAGGTTCAATCCCTGCTCCCAGAACTAAGATCCCGCATGCCGTGGAGCAGCTGAGCCTGCTCACCACAATTGGAGGGTTGGTGCCCTGCCACAAAAGATCCCACGTGAGGCAACAAAGATCCTTCAGGCAGAACCTAAGACTCGATGCAGCCAAATAAACAAATAAATATTTTTTAAAAAGCACTGTAGGCCAAGCATGGATCATGCAACACAGAAGGGGGTCTACACCACTACTGTTCTTTCTTTTTTTGCTTCCAGAAAATTATAATGTTTTAAGGTTTACATGAATGCAGTGAGCAAATTTACAACCCAGAATATCTAATTTTAACCAAACAGCCCTCACAAAAGAGACAAGTGGCTTAAAATGTTTCCTGCAATGAAACTGGATTCTAGATGATAGGAACAGGTCAGGCACACAAAGACAAAAAAAAAAAAAAGGGATTATGTCTTTAACTCCTGGAACAAATTATTTGTTAGGCATATGCCGAGGTTAAGACAATAATTTAATTATATTTGGCAAAAATGTTTTCCAAATTATCAACACTATATTAAATATAGATGTAAATCCATTGTCGTTAATAAACAGTGCCTGGGCACTCATATTATTATCAATCAATACTAATAGACATTAGCTAGTGCATCTAATCCATAAATAAATATGCGTATGTTGGCAGTGCTGCTCAAAGAATCTTTGCTGATGGGGGTATAGGGTCAGAAAATTTTTGAGATGATGGCTATAAAGGAGTATTTTCTGTGAGCTGGCAATTTTTCTGCTTATGATGGAGAAAGCTCATTTGCAATCAGTTAAAATCAGGGTGTAAATTCTGACTCCATGACTCAATAAACTCCTCAGTATCTTTGAGTCTTAGTTTCCACAAAATCATCATAATGCGAGTCATCTCGCAGGTCCATTTTGAGGGTCAATATAATAATTTATATTAATTACACAAGTTTGTGTATGTGTGTCTCTCAGTAGTGTCCGGCTCTTATTGGACCCCCTGGACTGTAGCCCAACAGGTTCCTCTGTCCATGGGATTTCCCTGGCAAGGAACTGGTGTGGGTAGCCGTTCCCTTCTCCAGGGGATCTTCCCAATCCAAGGATCGAACCCAGGTCTCATGTCTCCTGCACTGGCAGGTGGGTTCTTTACCACTAGAGCCACCTGCTGCCTCTCCCTCAGAAATACTTAACATATAAGAAGCGCTCAGGGATGCTTCTCCTTTTCTTGGTCTTCCCCTTGCTTCTTCTAGAGCTGGGGAAGATCAGAGAGTTCATAATGAAATGGAGCTCACTCTCCAAAATCCCACTCTGACCCTCAGGGAACATTTGCTTGTGACTGAGAAAGTGAGCTTGCGGTTTTCAGTACATGACTGGCTGTTCTTGGCTGTAAGAGGAGAGAAGATTTGGGTGTGTCTGTGTTTAAAAACAAGCCTGGGGAGGCCCTTCCTGGTGGCTTCCTAACAAGTGTGCAATAAGTGGTCCTCTATTGGTTTTAGGTGAGTTCCCAGCAGACCGTTTCTCTACATCAGAAAATAGAGCTCAACAGTGCTGTAATTGGCAGTAATTAGCCCCCCATGATGCAGCTCAGCCACAGATCTCAAAAGTGAGTGAGCCATGGATATGGAGAAAACCCCACCTAGCCTGGGCCCCTGGCCTTTGGCAGAGGATCAGGCACCAGCCAGCTGTGTTACAGAAGCGGCAGGGAGTGGGGGTAGGGTGGGGAGTGAGGCTCAGTCCTGGTTCGTTTTCCCAGCTCTCATTTAGCACATGAGGATGCAAGATGAAGGATGGTGGAGCCATAAAAGGGTGAGAGCCGCCATCTTCCTCTCCACCCATAACTGTTTCTTGAACTAGGATCTGGATGAGCACATAAAAGCCAAATGCCAGCTTTGAGAGAACATTGACCAACATGGACACATGGATACCCCTTACCCCCTCAGATCCCCATTCTCAAAGAGCTTCACGCTCAAGTCTGAGTCCCAGCTCTTCCATCCCATTGTAATTGAACCTGGGAGAACTTTACGAGGAGTCAGAGACTCCATGTCAAAGCTCAGAGAATGATCCGTGAGTGTTTCATTCACAATCCTAAACCGGGTGATGCAAGAAAGAGCAAATGAGGTGATTCAAGGCCAGCGTTCCAAGTGTGATGTAGATATTGGAAGAGATTCACTTCACACAGAAACAGCCTCCAACCAAAAGTGGAGGGAGCTGCTGTGACCTGAGCGGTTGACACAGAAGCTGTTCCGGTCCACTGCTCTGTGGGTGACCTCAGTAGTGAGCTCTCCTGCCATCCATGCCAGACAGGTGACCAACCTGTGAGTCAGGCTTGCCTGGGCAGGAGGCAGCTGATACAGAGAATACACCTCTTCCTGTAACCTGACAGCCACGACCCTTGGCCTCTTGCCGGGGGTGCGGTGGGCAGTACTTCATCTGGGGACAAAGCTGCCTTTGTCCTACTAAGCTGCCCATAGGTTGGAAGGAAGAACTCCTTCCTTCCCTCTCCTTCTGCCTGCCACCCAGGATCTGGAGCTCATGGATTTTCCCTGAGCCACCCACTTCTTTTTCTTTCTCAGGCCAAACTTTCTTGAGTTTCAGATGAACTATGCTTGATTTGCAACTCTGCCTTCATGAAAAAATTTGCTTTGTCTTTTTAAAAGGGAACTCCTAGAGGCTACTGTGTCAGCTCCCAAGCCTTCAGTCAGTGATAAACTTCTGGGACTTTTCTATCCTTCTCAGTACTCTTTACTTTCTGAATTTCAAAAAATCCATCTCAGCAGCTTAATTCTCTAAAGTCCAAAACAAGGACTTCAGAAGTAGGCAGCCTTAAGATCAAGTGGGACATTTGACACATGACAACCTTTCTGCAGCATCATTTCTTCTTTTGCAAATTGGATAAAGAAAGTGAAAATGAAGTCGCTCAGTCCTGTCTGACTCTTGGAGACCCCGTGGACTGTAGCCCACCAGGTTCCTCCGTCCATGGGATTCTCCAAGCAAGAATACTGGAGTGGGTTGCCATTTCCTTCTCCAGGGGATCTTCCCAACCCAGGGATCGAACCCAGGTCTCCCGCGTTGCAGGCAGACGCTTTAACCTCTGAGCCACCAGGGAGGCAAATTGGATAATACCAACTTAAAGAACCTGCCTGCCAACGCAGGAGATGTAAGAGACTTGGGTTTGATTCCTGGGTCTGGAAGATTCTCTGGAGGAGGGCATGGCAACCCAGTCCAGTACTCTTGCCTGGAGAATCCCATGGACAGAGGAGCTTGTCAGGCTGCAGTTCATAGGGTCACAAAGAGTCAGACATGATTGAAGCAACTTAGCACACAATAGAGTTATTATATCAATCAAATGGAATAATATAATCAAGTGACTTTTAAGAGACCTGACATATAGCAAGTACTCAATAAGCATTAGTTTCCTTTCCTTCATTCATTCTGTAAGGTAGAGAATTCCCCCAGAAAACTTTCATTCTTTTTTGATATTAATTTTACATTTTCTAAAAAGGTAGTATATTTATTAAAAATTTAGATAACTGAAAAATACTCAGAAGATAACTTAGAAACACCTCAGAGTCTTCACTATTGAAATTTTGGTGTATATTCTTTCAGAATTTATACATATGCACATGCATTTGATACTAAACATGCTTTTTTATTCACAAAAAATTTATCTACAGTGATGGGTACAGATCTTAATTGTCCCTTTGACAAATTTGTATAAGCAGCACATCCAGAAAGTTCCCATCTCTATACCCTGTGGGTGTTCACTATTCTAGTTTCTATTACCATAAGTTGGTTTTGCCAGTTCTTGAACTTCATAATTCATGGGGCATTGGGTGGAGTACTGAGAAAGGTTTTGCATCAGTCCTGGAACAAAATTAGCCCTTGACTAAATACTGTTGTACTTCTGCCTAATAAAGCTGAAAAGTAAGACTCAAAAGGGTGAAACTATTTCCAAGTCACTTAGCTCAAGAATATTTTTAGGAATACAAAAATACCCAGCAAATCCACAATGTCTGGCATCCAATAAAAAATTACCAGGCATTTGAAAACACAAGAAAATATGACCCCAAATGAGGAAAAAAATCAGTTGAATATTTCCCAGGAACGACACAGATATTAGAATTAGTACACAAAGATATTAAAAGAGAGTAATGATTTCACATGTTCAAAGAGCTATGAGAACATGATACACAGAGATATGAAACATATTTTTAAAATGACCCAAGTTAAGCTTCTTGAGATGGCTATAATGTATGAGATGAAAGATACTCTGGATGGTATTAATGACACGCTTAACACTGCAGAAGGAAAAAATGATGAACTTAAAATCATAGCAATAGAAACTATGTCAAACTAAGCATATAGAAAAGAAAGACTGAAAAGAAAATGAACAGACTGTTAGCGAGTTGTGGGACAAATCTAAGTGTCTGCGTAAACATGCAACCAGAGTCTCCAAATGGCCAGGAAGTGTGATTAAAAAATAAATTTTTTAAAGAAGGATTAATGACTGAAATTGTTCCAAATTTGATTAAAACTATCAATGTACAGCTGTAAGACACAGAAGCCCAACAAACTCTATGCACTTGAAAATTGAAAAAAATACAGTAAAGCACATCAGGATCAAATTATTTACAACCAGTGATACCAAAGAAACCGTAAAATTAATTAGAAAAGAAAGACACATTACCAAAAAAAAGGACAAAAGCAAGAATAATAGCATATTTCTCCTCAAAAGCAATGTAAGCAATAACACAGTATACAACATCTTTAATGTACTGAAAGGAAAAAAATCAATCAATCTAGAATTCTATACTTAGTGACTACATCTTTAAAAAACAAAGGCAAAGCAAGGACTTTTTCAGATATAAAATACTGAAGGATTTTCATTACCAACAGAACTGCACTATAAGAAATTGTAAAGAATATTCCTCAAGCAGAAGGAAAACAATACCAGGTGGAAATCTGGATCTCACAATGGAATTAAGAGCCTAGAAATGGTAACTATGTGGAGACATGGAAAATATATTTTTTTCTTATTATTTAAATTTCTTTGGAAGAAAATTTATTGTTTAAAGCAAGCAAATGAGCAGCGTAATGTGAGGCTTATTACACGGGTAGAAATAAACTGTGTGATAACAGTAGTTAAAATTCAGGAGGCAGATAATGGAAGTATATTGTTGTAAAAGTCTTTTAATATATGTAAAGTGGTATAATATCACTTGAACACTGATTACGATAAGTCAAAGCCATAGTTTATGAACCTAATTCAACCATTAAAATAATACAACAAAAGAGATAAAATGGAAAAATAAAAAGATATGCAATTAATTCAAAAGAGAGTATAAAGAAAGGGGAAAGAGAACAAAAGATGGATGGAATAAATAAAAAAGTCAGCTGGTAAATTTTAAATCACCATAGAAATTAGAAATAGTTTAATTATCCCAATTAAAAGATAGCACTATTATGGTGATAAAGAGAAAAATCCAGCTGTATGAATATACATCATATACCCAGCTGTGAAATGAAGTGAAGTGAAAGTGGTTCAGTCTTGTCCGGCTCTTTGTGACCCTGTGGACTATACAGTACATGGAATTCTCCAGGCCAGAATACTAGAGTGGGCAGCCTATCCCTGCTCCAGGGAATCTTCCCAACCCAGGAATCGAACTGGGGTCTCCTGCATTGTGGGTGGATTCTTTGTCAGCTGAGCTACCAGAGAAGATCACACCCAGCTATAAGAATATGTATCAAACAAATCGGTGAAATTAAAATGGAAAATTATATACAATGTTAATTAGTTAATGTTAGTGAAGATTAAGTTAGAATGGCTATATTAATATCAGAAAATGTAGATTTTAGAACAAAAAAATACTGCCAGTCATAGGGAGAATCATTTAATAATGATAAAGTGGTCAATTCACCAAGTGATAAAGTGGTCAATTCACCAATATAACAATCTTAAATGTTTATGTAACAGATAATTGAGCTTCATTATACATGAGACAAAAAGTGATAAGGTGAGAGGAGAAAAACAAATCCACACTTATTATAAAGTCAGAGATTTTAAAAATGTAGACAGAAAGTATCTAGAAGATTTGCATAACACTGTTAATCAAATTAACTTAATTGACAATTTTAGAATACTATATCCAACAATGGCAGAATACACTTTCAAAAATCAATGAAACATTTACCAAGGTAGACGATGTATTATAATAAAACAAATCCTAATAAACGTAAAAGAGTCAAGTCATAGAAAATCAGTTCTATAACTACATGGTATTAAATTATAAATTAATATCAGGAAAATAGCTGGAAACCTCTAAGCGGTCCAAGCTAATATTCATAAATAACTCATAGGTTATAGATAAGTCCAAAGAGAAAATTTTAAATTGTTAAACTGAATAAAGGGGCTTCCTCAGTGGCTCAGACCATAAAGAATCTGCCTGCAATGAGGGAGACCCAAATTCCATCCCTAGGTCAAGAAGATTCTCTGGAGGAGGCCATGGCAATCCACTCCAGTATTCTTGCCTGTGGAAGCTTATGGACAGAGGAGCCTGGCAGGCTACAGTCTATAGAGTTGCACAGAGTTGGACACAACTGAAGTGACGTAGCACACACATAAACTGAATGAAAATGAAAACCCAACACTAAAATAAGTGGTTTCCAGCAGTACTTAAGAGAACATCTATAGCCCCAAATGCCTTACAGTAGAAAAGAAAAAAAGGTCTAAATCAATGAACTCTACTTCCGCCTTAATGAACTAGAAAAGACAAGCAAATAAAAGTAAAGAAAGTAAAACAGATGCAAGAAGGTAAGTCAAAGTCAACAAATTAGAAGCAGAAAAGCAATAAAGAAAATCCATGCAATGAAGAGATGGTTCTTTGAAATGACTGTTAAACTCAATAACCCTATAATGAGAGAGGTGGCCCAGCATGAGTCACACGCTTATCCCCTGAACATTAGCTACACAATGGCTAAGTCACCCTCTAGCTGGGACCTCCGCTAGGGTGG
Organism: Ovis aries; assembly: GCF_016772045.2. Taxonomy (NCBI): domain Eukaryota; kingdom Metazoa; phylum Chordata; class Mammalia; order Artiodactyla; family Bovidae; genus Ovis; species Ovis aries. The sequence goes on along the minus strand of NC_056074.1, from coordinate 29,237,591 downwards.
GTGGGTCCAGTGAGCAGGCAACTTAGTGTTTCCACTTTACTGGGTCAAAGTTTATGTATGTGACTATTTTAATTCCTTCAAACAGCTTACATTCCCACAAAGAGTATATATGAGCTGCTGCTGCTGCAGCTGCTCTTAGTCGCTTCAGTCGTGTCTGACTCTGTGCGACCCCATAGACAGCAGCCCACCAGGCTCCCCAATCCCTGGGATTCTCCAGGCAAGAACACTGGAGTGGGTTGCCATTTCCTTCTCTAATGCATGAAAGTGAACATTGAAAGTGAAATCGCTCAGTGGTGTCTGACTCTTCGCGACCACATGGACTGCAGCCCCCCAGGCTCCTCCGTCCATGGGATTTTCCAGGCAAGAGTGCTGGAGTGGGGGGCCATTGCCTTGTCCATATATATGAGCAACACTCTCTGAATCAAATTAACAGAATGGAATAACGCCATTTGCGTGGATGGACCTAGCTATTATCCCACTAAGTGAAGTAAGTCAGAGAAAGACAAGCACCATATGTCAGTCACACGCGGAATCTAATTGAAAAATGATACAAATGAATTTATTTGTAGAACAGAAACAGACTCAGAGATTTCAAAAACGAATTTATGACTACCAATGAGGAAGAAGGGGGGTATAAATTAAGAGCTTGGGATTGACATATACACATTACCATATATGAAATAGATAACCGAAGAAGGGTGGACTGTGTAGCAGAGGGAGCTCTGCTCAATGCTCTTTAGTAACCTACATGGGTGAAGACCTGGGAAAAATGAATCTATGCATCACTGAAACACTTTACTGCACACCTGAACCTAACACAACATTGTAAGCCAACTAGACTCCAATCAAATAAAAATGTAAAATATGAGCCATAAAAATAAATAAGTGAACCACTCATTTGTCTGTTCCACAGCATCTAAGTTTTGCAAATATAACATTCAACTTAGGTAAATAAAATATTGGAGAGGGAATATCTAATGTTAAGTCTTTTCCTGAACATGGAGCATGTCTCTTGTATCTTCAACTCAGTCCTTTACTGGACTTTGCAAAGGAGTCCTTTACTCCTTTGCTTCTGCCCTTAATTTTGGGGAGGCCTTAAGGATCTAGACTTAGGATCTTAGGAGTGACCCCTCTTAGGGAGTTCACAAACTTTCATGATTTCATTTAGTACTTTTGTAAGAACAATCTTCAACATCTACTGCCTCTTCCTAACTGTTCTTCTAAGTCATAATATTTGTGGCCGGAACCGGAGACATCAACCTGGACTTGTTTTCCCTCTTTTGCTGTATTCAACCTTTTGCCAAGTTTTTGGCCATCCGTGTTGGCATCTTTCTTTCTGATCTGCCCACTGTCTATCTCTGTTATTCAGACCACATGAAGGCAATGAATGGCAGATTCTCAGCCCCCAAGTTTAGATTTTACAGTCTAAGGCCCATAGGAGGATGGACTATATATTTCAGTCCCAATTCCAAAGTCTGAGTGGATCACGTTCCTATTTCTGAACAGTTACATACAGCTAGAGGTCAGAGTCACACAGCAGAAATATGAGAGGTTATCAGCCCTAGGGGTGGGGGGTGTTGTTCCCAGAAAACAGTCTGGGAGGAAAATTCTATAGCTGGCCTTCACATGAGTCCGTGAAATTTTATGGAAAGAGCTTTAAGTGTTATCTAAAGTCAGAATTTGGGATATGTTCCATACATTGTCAGTGAAGTTAGGTTCAGATATGGGTCTCCTTAACATTAAGCTGGATATATTTCTATAATTATTTTCATGAAAAAAATAAAAAGTACTGAATGTGCAATGAAAGGAAACATCATCCCATCTTCTTGGTTTTCATTTAAGTAGAAAACTCACAGCACCAGCCAACAGCAGCCTTTTCAGACCCTCATTTTTCATTATCCAGGCATGTGGCATGGAATTCCCCGATGCCAAGGTTGGTGGCCTTCAATTCCTTGCTGTTCCATGCCATTGGGGTGATATCAGCATTCTGGGCTTTCCCAGACGTGAGCCCAGAGACTCTTAGTTCCCTTAAAACGTGTTGATTTTGGATTCCACAGAGTAAGCCGACAGGTCTAGAGGAGACTTCCCTATGGCTTAGAATGCTGTCCCTTAGCGCACGAACCATTGGGGCTTCCCAGGTGGCGCACAGCTAAAGAATCTGCCGGCCGATACAGGAGACGCAAAGCCGAGGGTTCTAACCCTGGATCAGGAAGATCCCCTGGAGGAGGAAATGGCAACCCACTCTAGTATTCTCACCTGGAAAAATTCCATAGACAGAGAGGAGTCTGGTGTGCTACAGTTCACGGAGCCATGAAGAGTCAGACATGGCTGAGCATACACACTGTGCCAATGGCTAAAGTTCAACTCAAAGAAAAACAGTGAACTCAAGGAGAGAGTCACTCTTTCGGCTGTTAGGTATTTGGGTCTTTCTATTAAGTATTCCAAAGTGAAGGACTGCCTCATCTCCTTCCTCTCTCATCTGCCATATTCTGTGCTACATTTGTGAAGGGTTTTTTTTTGTGTCCAGGGATTTGCTGTACCATCTCATGCCTCTGGGTTTATGCAACTGTTGCCTTTGACTTTTCTGTGTAGTTGGAGTCTGCTCGTTCCCCAAAGTCCAGCTGAAATATTTCCTCTTTTATTAAAAATTAATTCATCAATCCATTTGGCTCTGCTGGGTCTTCCTTGTGCTTCATGGGCTTTCTCTAGGAAAGAGAAGCATGTTGAGGAGCATGTTCGCAAGCTAGAGCTCTAGAGCGCACATGCTCAGTAATTGCAGCTCGTGGGTTCAGTTGCCCTGCGGCATGCAGGATCTTAGTTCCCCTCTCAGGGACAGAACCTGAGTCCCCTGCATTGGAAGGCGGATTCTTACCCACTGGACCACCAGGGAAGTCCCTCCTCTATTTTGAAGTCTCCTGCCTCAATTTTCCCTTCTCTTCCTCTTCTGCTGTGACAGCTATTCTTTCATAAGTGAACCTGTGATACTTTGGCTCTTCTCTCTTCAAGGACTTTTAACAAATAGGTTGAACTTATTTGGTGCTAAGCATGAGTGTTTGACTTGTACAGATTGAAAGTGTAGGATGAAAAGGCATATTTCTTGACTACAAGTATATTTAATCTCATGGAGAGGCAAAAAAGAAAATAAAACATCATATAAATTGATGAAGAGTTATAATGTGTGCATAAGGAAAGGAACAGGCCATTTTCTTCTCTCCTCCTGGTGTTTCCTTTAATGTGGAAGGAGTTCCATTAGCCTAACACTCTGAGCCTTTCTCTGAGCCTTACAAGCTCTGTGCTAAGGAGTGCTATATTTGATTGGTAAATTTTGAAAGAATTTAGTCCTGTTCATAAGGGATTCATATTCTCTTCTCTTACTCCATCCCACAAATCTTCCAATGGGGAAGTCTGACCCGTCCATCTGAGCCTGTGTGTCAGAGGGTAAGTTAGCTAAATTCTGAGTCTTTAGGAAGCTTTTGGTCCACTTATCTATCCATACGTGCAACCACCTCACTATTAAGTCAGCTTTATCAGTAATAAGGGTAATATTTTGGTATTCTGTTCCATCTACTTTTTTGGAGGGGTCATTTAAAAATTTTTTTTCGGGGACTTCCCTGGTGGTCCAGTGGCTAAGACTCTGCACTCCTAATGCAGGAGGCCTGGGTTCAATCCCTGGTCAGGGAACTAGATCCCACAAGTTGTAGCTAAGACCCAGCACAACCAAATAAAAAAAAATAAATAAATACTTTTTAAAATCTCTTTCAGACCTCACGTGCTGTATGTGTTCTTCTGGGAATGAGCTATTTCACTTAGTATGATGTCTTTCAGATCCATCCACATTGTCACAAACAGTAGAATTTCCTTCTTTTTTAAGGCTGAGTAATATCCCATAATATGTATACACTATATTTTTTAATCTATTTGTCTGTCAACAGATATCTGTGTTGTTTCCACATTTTGGTTGTAAACAATGCTACAATGAACATGAGGTTGTAGTTACCTCTTTGAGACACTGATTTCAATTCTTTTGAATATATACCTAAAAATGGGATTGTTAGGTCATATGGTAGTTCTATTTTTAAGTTCTGAGGAACCTCCCTACAGTTTTGCACAAAGGTTGACTCATTGGAAAAGACTCTGTTGCTGCGAGGGATTGGGGGCAGGAGGAGAAGGGGACGACAGAGGATGAGATGGCTGGGTGGCATCACTGATTCAATGGATGTGAGTTTGAGTGAACTCCAGGAGTTGGTGATGGACAGGGAAGCCTGGCGTGCTGCAATTCATGGGGTTCAAAGAGTTGGACATGACTGAGAGACTGAACTGAACTGAACATCATTATAGAGTCCCACCAACAGTGTACCAGGGTTCCAATTCCTTCACATCCTTGCCAACACTTGTTATCTTTTGAGTTTTGTCTGTGTTCCGTCTAGCCTACTCATTTATTTTGGCTAAAGTTAGGAAGAAATGACCAATAAGGTAGACACCCATGTGGCAGGTCTCCAGGGTGAGCCTTGACAGATGGGAGGGGTTGGTGGGTTACGGAGGGAGGGAGGTCAAAGCAGGTAGTGGAAGAGTCTGCTCTCAGGGACTAAGCCCTTCTAATCTCACGAAGAGAGGGGGTCGAGGGGGAGAGTTCCCAGCCAGTGAAGGCTCCAGACATCTGTTTCTCATCTTTCTATCCATTTATGATTTTCTCCCTCTTCCTCCCTCTGACTCTTGGGGTTGGCTGCAGCCGGAAAGCCCATGCGGAGGTAAGGTTCTCGGTAAATCACCGAGAAGGCTCCAGGGCTTTGGGGCTCATTTTTCACTGGAAAAAGCCCAATCCAGGGAGGGTGGCGAGGACCGGTAAAGAAAGCTGGCCTGGGATGTCTCTGTGTCCTGTTGCTTCTCTGCATAGTGAGTGGGGAATGAGGGGCAGAGGGTGGTGTTCATGTGTGTGCATGCGTCCAGGGACGGCTCAGACCCTTGCTTGCCACTTTCGGCAGGCAAAACCTCTAATTGGCTGAAGCTCGGCAGTCTTGTCCACACTCCCTGGCCCCGTATAGCTAAGGACAAGGGTGTCCTTCCATGAGAAAGTCTCTGCGGAGCCTGGGCTGAGCCCAAGCTCCTGCTCTTCACTTGCCGCCCACAGACTTCACAGGGAAGTGAACGGGGGCAGGGAGATCACGCCCAGATGACGAGGAAATTGTGGCCAAGTGGGAACAGAGCGAGGCAAGGGAGACTGTGAGCCCATAAAAATTAAGTAGTAGGAAATGCCAGCTCCTGGGATCTCTTGAGGGCTGGAATCTCTTAGTCTCTCTAGAACAGTGTTGCCTTTAACATTTAAGCTGCTTTCTACAATTAAGCTAAAAATTTTGCATCCATATTCAGTGAAAGCCAGGTTAGGACATAAGTCTCCACAGGCTAAGAAAGTCACAGATGAACATATGAAGATAATCAGGTTCTGGTCTGACCTCTCTCACAGACACGGAAACTTCGTGTAGGTCATTTAGCCTCCAGGCCTCGGTTTCATGAGCCTTGAGAATTCAGGTGATGCTGTATTTGAAATAATTCGATTTTGCTTTGAGATTCTCAAGAGATGGTGTTAATAATAATTCTCTATTATGAGCTCCATCATTCATGGGGTAGGTTTTCCTTGGAACTTCAGGACTTCTGAAGGCCTTGAAATCATCTGGGGTGGGCCTTTGTGATATAACGTTTGTTTTAATGTTTTTAAAAAAAGATTTTTTGGTCATGGATCATTTTTAGAGTCTTTATTGAATTTGCTACAGTATCGCTTCTGTTTGATGCCTTAGTTTTTTGGCCAAAGGGCATATGGGATCTTAGCTCTCCAACCAGGGATTGAACCTTCACTCCCTGCAGTGGAAGGTGAAATGTTAATCCCTGGACCACCAGAGAAGTCCCTTCATTCAGTATTATCTGTGGTCTCTTCCACTTACCAGTCCATCAAAGTCCTAGAGTGACTGGTCCTCTGTCTAGGGTTCTTCCCTTGAGTGACTCAGCCCACTTAAACAGCCTAATTTGAGACTCACATGCATGAAAAAGGATACCTGTAACATATTCAGGTGTGAAAAAAAGCCTGGGAAATGTAGTTTCCAGAAAATGAGGCTGGTTTATGAGAATAATAGATAAGATGATTTAAAATTGAGACCATTCCTGACAACCTAGGACAAAAGGTTCCCATTGCACAAATACCTTTCTAATTTATTTTTTTAGGACTCCGAGAAGAACCTCTGGCTTTCCTCAGTGTTTACCACAGACCTCCATTAAAATTTTTTTTTCAATGCTCCTACTGAGAAGGAGAGGCAATAGTCTGGTGGAATTCATGCTAAGAGGGACATGACTAATATCACAGCCCAAGAGCAATAGGGAGAGAGTTTGAGTGTCTGAACTGAGCTGAACAGATAACCCACTCCCTTCTATAAACAACAGCACAAAATTCCATTCAAGAGACCTTCCTGATTCTGTTTATAGCAACATCTGGGAATTTCCCCACAGTTTGTTTAGCTAAAGCTTTGCTCCTGGGACAGTTCACAATACCTGTACCTAGCTTCAGCTTTTCTTAGAATGAATTCTTTTCCAGAGACTCCACAGAACTAGTAAAATGAAAGTTTTTTTTTTTAGATGACCTCAACTATGAATTGGACAGAAATGCACAAGCATGTTTGAATTCAGCAGAGAATGCAGCCTATATTAGTTGAGTTCTTACTATGTTCCAGGCACTGTGCCAGTCACTCGGCCTAGCCTATATTATCTGTCACAACAATGCTAAGAGGAAGTTACTCTTATTACTCCATTTTGCATATGAGAAAACTGAGACTCAGGGAAAGATGTTAAACCACCTGCCCAAATTCACACAACTGATGTGTATGCTCCGTGGTGTCTGACTCTTTGTGACTCCATGGACTGTATGCCAGGCTCCTCTGTCCATAGGATTTCCCAGGCAAGGATACTGGAGCAGTTTGTCATTTCCTATTCCAGGGGATCTTAGAGACCCAGGGATCGAACGTGTATCTCTTGCACCTATTGCATTGGCAGGCAGATTCTTTACCTCTGTACCACCTGGAAAGCCCTTCATACAACTGATAGGTGCTGATTATTTGTACCTAGGCTGACTGACTGCAGATTCTATATTTTCCTTTATTGTGTCTGCTGATTCTCTGGGAACTGGGAGCCTGGGTTGAAATCAACATGTATCCCAGCACATGCTTAGAGCGTCACTTAACATCCCTTGGCTGATCTAAATAGTCAACACAACTGATACTTGGAGTGCTAAGAGGACAGGTCTCCAGGACTGGGATGTAAAGGACCTCTCTCCTTCCATCTTCCTGGGAATCACTACTGACAATGTCTGTGGTTCTAATACTCATGCTAATTCCATTTCGGTGTCTGAATATGAGTGAGAAGGGCAAAGGGTGGACATGGTTATTGGTACCCACTGGAAATGTGGGAAGGAATATCAGCATTCCTGGAAATGTCAGACTGCAACATTCTTTGAGTAAATCCAAAGCAAAGGTGAGAAGCAGACAGGTGATTCCATCTCTCCCACTTTTCCCTAGCAGTTTGATGTGATGGAGAAAAGGAAAACGCTCCCATGATGGAAAATGGTGATGGATGTGCCAGGTCTGGACTGACCAAGGGGAATGTGCTGAGATCAGCCAGCTCAGCCAGAGGCACTTGGATCCTCCCACACTTTGGACAAGGAGATGCTCCCTTTCCACAGTCTGCACAGAAGCTGTGGCCCCTGGGCCTCCTCTCTTCCTTTGGCCCTGATGCTCCACACTTTGATGGCGAAGCCCCTGTTGACATTCTGGGGAGAGGATAAGGAAGTGAGTGAGTGGGTGGGTTGCAAGCCCTTTTCCCGCTGCTGTGACCTTTACACAAGCTCTGTATTTTCTGCCTGGAGCCCACAGGAGGCTCTCTCCACGTGTGATTTGCATCTCTTTCAACTGCCTTCACTAGAACATGGGTGGGAGGCAGGATCTGGGGCCTGGAGGGAATCCGCCCTCAGACAATGGGTGCTGGGAAGCTTGTCTGCCCAGAAGACAGCACAGCTGGAGTTCCAGAGATGGCCTGAGGGTCTTCCCGCTGCCTGGTTGGAGACACGATGTTATCTGAAGCGGTTCAAAGAACTTCTCTCTTGCAGTTCAGAGCCCTAGGTTTTGAGTCTAACAAGTGGCCAAGTCTTCTCAAAGCCCATCTATAAGCAAGAGCAGTGCTGGCCGTGTCATAGGTTAGCTGAGACTCAAATGAGGACCGAGTGCCAACAGGTCCTGACCATCCATTAGGACTATTACTGAGTAAGAGATGACTGCTATGACTACCCAAATAAGCGGTATATTATTAGTTAAAGATAAGTGTTCATTCTGTTATCAGTTCATAATATAAGCAGTTAGTATTTATCTAACAGACACTGCGTTAAATATTTTTATTCATTTTAGTAAAACACATATTTATTTTGGGCATTTAGATGCCAAGCCTCTTCTTCTCCATAAAAACACCAAATGGCAGCTGATGCCAGTGCTGTGGGAGGGCCCAGAGGCCCCAGGGGCCCTGGAATGAAAGGCTGTGGTGGCTTCTGTGGAGGCCAGAAAGGAGGCCAGGGAAGAGGCCGTGGAGCTTGCAGAAGCAAGAGGTGCCAGGCATTGTCCTAGGAACTGGCAATTCAGTTGAAAATGAGATCCTAGCTCTCCTGGGGTTTGTGTTCTCTTAGTAAAGACAGACAGTAAACAATTATACGAAGGTAATGACCGTTTTGGACGTTAATGAGCACTATGAAGTGAATAATATAGGAAATGGGACAGGGAGTCTCTGAGGACACATATAACAGTTTCATATGGATGGTTGCCTTCCGAAGAATTGATGGATGTGCTGGATCTGGGAAAGGTGAAGATGGAGCCAGCTGTATGAGTGGGGGTATCTTATGGGGGGCAGTTGTTCCTGGGAGAGAACAGCCATGTATAAAGGTCCTGATGTTAATTCAAGTTCATGTGCCTGATGCATAGTGAAGCCACACAAATGGAAACATCGGGGTTTGGAGAGAAAGGTTTATTGCAATGCCATGCACAGAGAGATGAGGTGGCTCATGCCTTAAAAAGCCTAGAGCTCCCCGAAGGGTTTTGGGAAGGCATTTTTGAAAGCCAGGTGAAGGAGGGGGTTCACAGGGTCCGTGATCAGATTGTGCATAATTCTGACCCGTTGATGGTGAGGGAACAGGGTGGTATCACAGGGGTGAACATTAGCAGTTCTTAGGCTCCTGGAGGCCCGGCGCTGTGTGCTCATGGTCCTCTGGTGGTTAATATCTTCCATGGCAGGGAGGCGGCTTACATCTGCAAAACAACTCAGGAAATGTGCATCAAATACTATTATCTAGATACTTCAGAGAGGAGGTAAAGCAGAGGGTATGAGGGAAGGCCCTCTGAGATCCTGCTCGGGTACACTGAGGCAGAAGCGAATGTAAGGACCAGAAGAGGGCTGAGAGGTTGGAGGTGGTCTGGGCATGGGTCTGGGGCAGGAGATGAGCTTCGTGAGGCCTCCAGTGGTTGTGGCCTTGTGGACCACGATGAGGATCCTGTTGGAAACCCATAGAGGCTTTGGAAGCAAAGCATTGGTATCTGATGCATCTTTTCACAAGAGAGAGCACTGGCCACTGGTTGATAAGCATCAGAATGAGGCAAGAGAGGAATCAGGAGATCTGTTAGAAAGAAACTATTATCTCAACTGATTATCATAACAACTTGGTGACAGATGATGGGTTATCATCTTAATTGGGAAACTGAGGCTTTTGGGGACATTGAGTGGCTCTTGCCAGGTCCTACACTGGTGAGTGGAGGGTCAGGAAAGGAGCCTGGGCAGCTTCATCCACCTTCAGGAGACTGCTTTTCTTCCCCAAAGGCTTTGCCAGCCACTCTGAGCGATGCTGTTCATTGTGACTGACCAGTGGATGCACGGAGAAGAGGGGATGTGGAGAACGGTCCAGCCGGGGCGGGACTGAGCTGGTGGTGGAAGAGACCAGGCAGCTGTTCCTCGCATTTGGCCTAGATGGCCAGCCTGGCCACAGCTTGGGGCTCCCTCCATGCTCCCAGGTGGGGGCAGGGAGAGTTCTCATCTCATCACAGGGTCTCCTTTCCCATCAGAGCCAGTTCCTGGCTTCCGTCTGTGTTTGTACCAAGCGCTCCACCGAGGCCTGTGGTCACGGGACAGCTGCCCTCCATGCTCTGCCTCAGGGTTTGAGCCATGGGGTGAGGATCGGCCACTTCTGTTTTGCCATAACAGCTGCCTCCATAGCAACAGCCTGTGATGTCCCTGGAAAAGCGATTTGCGGGGCTACCGAGCAGGATGGAGGGAGACGAGGGGGCTGGAAGGAGCTCCAGGGGAGGTGGAGGCGCAGCTTGCACGCCAGGGCTCAAAGGTGTTACACACATGGGCCTCCCGTGGGCCCTGTCATGTCCTGTCTCCTGGGTCAGGCTTAGCAAACCCAGATGTTCTTTGGAGAGCTCAGGCATATTTGGCCCCATCATAAACGTCGCTTCCTTTTTCAGCCAATATGACAAATACTTGTACTAGCCTCATTCTTTGAGTCCCAGGATACCTCAGGACTGGAGGGGGTTAATGGGAACAACTACTCCTCAGGGACTGTCCCTGTCCTCTGTTTCTACCCCTCGGTCGGCTGGCCCAGGAGGACTCACTGTCCGAGGGACCTCGTAAGACATCCAAGCTGTCATCTGAGCAGTCTTTTCTTAGAAACAGGAAACTGTCCTCAGCCAAGTACAGATGAACTGAAGCACCCAGAAACCTGAGGACTGCTCCAAACTCAGAGGCCTGGAGGCAGACAGGGAGGGGTAAACTCCTGGCCAGTCTCTGTTTCATTCTCTCATGAATGGAATGGATCTCAGCTGTGTCTCAGCCATTCTTCCTTGCACTCAGCCCCTTCTGTCTGCAAGTGCTGGGAGCACATTCACTGAAATAGTTTTAGCAAAATCTTTTTCACCCCTGAAACGAAATGCATGAATCAAGACAATATCTGATGGATCCAGAGTTTATCATGCAAAGTGAAATAGGTAAGCCAGACAGAGAAAGGCAAGTATCATAGAATATCACTTATATGTGGAATCTAAATATATATATATATGACTTTATTTACAAAACAGAGACTCACAGACAGAAAATAAACTTGTGATTAAAGGGGAAAGCTGGGGAGGGTACAAATCAAGAGTTTAGGATTAACATACACATATGCAGGCATGCTCAGTCATGTCCAACTGTTTGAGACCCCATGGGCTGTAGCCCACCAGGTTCCTCTTCCACGGTATTTCCCAGGCAAGAATACTGGAGTGGATTGCCATTCTCTTCTTCAGGGGGTCTTCCCAGCAAAGGGTTGAACCGCTGTCTTTTTCATTAGCATGTAGAGTCTTCACCACTGCACTGCCTGGCAAGCCCCTAACATATACATGTTGGTATATACAAAACAGATGACCAAGAAGGATGTATAACAAGACTTTTAGTATCTACAAATATGATAGTAACACTGAGATGAAATGAGGCATGGATGGACAGAGCCTCATAGTGTCCAGCCCAGGGCCTCTGCACACACTTTCACTTCAGTTCAGCTCAGTTGCTCAGCCATGTCCGACTCTTTGTGACCCCACGGACTGCAGCACGCCAGGCCTCCCTTTCTATTACCAACTCCTGGAGTTTATTCAAACTCATGTCCATTGAGTCAGTGATGCTATCCAGCCATCTCATCCTCCGTCGTCTCCTTCTCCTCCTGACTTCAATCTTTCCCAGCATCAGGGTCTTTTCAAATGAGTCAGTTCTTCACATCAGTTGCTCAGTTCAGTCGCTCAGTTGTGTCCGACTCTTTGTGACCCCATTAACCGCAGCGCACCAGACCTCCCTGTCCATCACCAACTCCCGGAGTCCACCCAAACCCATGTCCATTGAGTCAGTGATGCCATCCACCATCTTATCCTCTGTCGTCCCCTTCTCCTCCCGCCCTCAACCTTTCCCAGCATCAGGGTCTTTTCAAATGAGTCAACTCTTTGCATCAAGTGGCCAGAGTACTGGAGTTTCAGGTTCAGCATCAGTCCTTCCAATGAACATTCAGAACTGATTTCCTTTAGGATAGACTGGTTGGATCTCTTTGCTGTCCAAGGGATTCTCAAGAGTCTTCTCCAACACCATAATTCAAAAGCATCAATTCTTCAGTGTTCAGCTTTCTTTATAGTCCAACTCTCACATCCATACCTGACTACTGGAAAAACCATAGCTTTGACTACATGGACCTTTGTTGGGAAAGTAATGTCTCTGCTTTTTAATATGCTGTCTAGCTTGGTCATAATTTTTCTTCCAAGGAGCAAGCATCTTTACACTTTATACACACTTTACAAGGTGGCATTTCAGCAGGTCTGGCTACTCTGTGGCTCTCTTTCTTTATTCAATCTGTTGGCGCATAGCTACTTCACAATGTATCAGTTTTCACTGTACTGCAAAGTGAACCAGCTATGCATATGCATATATCCCCTCCCTTTTGGACTTCCTTCCCATTTAGGTCACTAGAGTGCATTAAGTAGAGCTCCCTGTGTTAGACACGATGTTCTCATTAGTTGTCTGTTTCATATAAAGCATCAGTGGTATGTATCTTACAATCCTAATCTCCCAATTCCTCCCACTCCCTTCAATTTCTTTTAAGCATACCAGGCTGTTGGTTGGCTTTCCCACAGGTGGAGATCAGCAAGTATCCTCCGATCAGCCCAGGTCCACTCTCCTCTCACTGTTTTTTTCTTTTAAGCCCAGAGCAGCAAGCCTCTCTTGTCCGGTGTGAGCTGCTTCTCTGTGAGGGTCACCTTCCCTGGGTGTCCGAAGTCTTCTCTCGATGGTTCTTACAATCAATGATGCAATGAGTCTGAGTGAGTGCCTCGCAGAAACTTTAGAACTTTGTGAGTTTTGGGAGCTGTGGGTGTAGAAGTTGGGAGGGTATTTTTGCTGTGCTTTTTGCCTAAAATCAGGCCCGGGACCAGCACTGATGACTGTGCTTTATGGGCAGCAACAACCCAGGCTGTGAGGAGATCTAGGCCCTGGTCCAAGCCTTGCCTCGGTTCCATGCTTCTCTGCCCATCCCTGCCCCCACCTACACACCGGGCAGAGCTCTTCTGGAGGGCCCCTCCCTCTGCCAAAGCACTCGGGCTTTCCGACGGGCCCGCCAGCCAGCCCAGGGAGTGGTTCCTGTGGTTCAGTCCCCACAGTTCATTTTCCATTAGGGTCACCAGGCAACCACAGAAAGCGGCAGCTCCTGACGCAAACCCTGCTGTGCCCAGCGACAAGCGTGGTGTCCGTTACTGAGCCGGGCTGGCTCCAGGGCTGTGGGTGTGCCATAGGCGTGTTGCTGGTCAGGTTGGCCAGGACAGTTCCAGCCGTACCCTCCGCAGAGCTAGGGGGCTGGGAGCTTGGGCCAGGGCAGTGAGGGCGTGGCAGGGGCTGGGGGGACTCAGGTAGGGGCACTAAGGCTTAAAGTCAGACATGGGTCTCAAGTGATGCCTTTTCCCTCGTCCCGTTCTGCTTGGGATGTTTGCTTTTCAGGTGCCCACCCCCCCCACCCCCGCCCCAGGAAATGAACTGATGGGCTACTTGAAAAAATGATGCATCACATTTTTACGTGGTGATGGATAGTGTTCAAGAGGGATATATTTCCACAGTTGAAACTGATCATCCCACAACTGTTTGAAGTAAATAAGTACTGTCTCCATTTTAGAGATGGGGAAGCTGAGGCTCAGGGAGAAATTTACTAGCCAAGGGTCACTTTGGTGAATACCGTATTGACTGAGACCAATCTTAGGGCTTTTTATCACATTAAGCTGAGTCATTCATATGTCCTTTCCAAGGACTCTGCTGTAGCTTGAAATACAAGCTAGTTAATCCAGCCACTTACTTGTTCATCTTACAAATGCTGCAGAGTGCCACTTATCTGACGGGTATCCGTAAAGCAGTGAAGAAAACATGCAACCACCCTGTCCTGTGACATCTAAATTCTGAGAGGAGACAGAAAAAATACATGCGAGATGTTGAGGGGGGTACGAAGACTGGAGAGAAGTAAGTCAGAAAGAGAAAAGCAAATATAGTATATCGATGGATATATATGGAATCTAGAAAAATGGTACGGATGGACCTATTTGCAGAGTAGGAGGACAGAAGCAGATATAGAGGACAGGCTCAGGGACACAAGTGGGGAAGGAAAGGGGGACGAACTGAGAGTAGCATTGGCATCACCCACTCAGTGGACATGAGTCTGAGCAAACTCCAGCAGACGGTGAAGGACAGGGAAGCCTGCTGTGCTGCAGTCCATGGTCGCAGAGTCGGACTCGACTTCACAACAGCAACGCCATGTGTAAAATAGCTAGTGGAAAGCTGCTACATAAGCTTCAGTGCTCAGCCCTGTGCTCTGTGATGACGTAGAGGGTGGGATGTGTGGGAATGGGAGGCACAAGAGGAAGGGGATATGTGTATACTTATACAGCTATAAGTATTCACGTTGCTATACAGCTGAAACTAACACAACATTGTAAAGCAATTATACTCCAATCAAAAAATAAATGAAAAAAAGAGAAGACTGGAGGAAGTGATGCAGGACTGGGGGCTGGAAAGAGCCAGGTGTGCCTGTGTTGAAGAAGGAGTAGAGGCCCTGTCTATACAGATTGATAAGAGAAAGCCTTTCAGTAAGTTCCCATTGGAGCATAGTCTGTAAGAAGTGAGGAAGTGAGCCCTCCTGGTGGCTCCTGGGTGTGCACTGGATGACATCACGTCTAAGGGTCTGCACCCCAGCTCTCCCCAAGGTTGATACTGTTACCCCACTGAGAGATGAGAAACACTCTGACCAGCTTGCCCGAGCCCCCACTGCTCTGAGCAGGGAAGACAGGGTGCAGACCAAGGTCTGTTGTCAAAGCTCTGCTTTTAACCACCCCCAATATCAGGCCAAGAGGCATCTTATCAGGTGTGGAGGTTTGGGGGCAGGGTCCTCTTTCCTTAGATGCCTTAAGAAACATTTGGTGTTTGCCAATCTTGCTTAACAGATTTCAACAAGACAAGGCAGCCGTAATAAAAGCAGTGGCCTGTCTTTTTATTATTTGACTTCCTTTTTATTTCCTGTTATATGTCACATCAGGCAAAACACCAGAGCCCAAAGATTGCAATCTACACCCAGCATGCTGTGGCCAGAGAGACTGGAATAGTGATGATAACATTTCTGCGAGTGTCACCACCATATGCCAGGCTCTGTACTAAGTACTCTATATCTGGTATCTCACCGAACTTTCACAAAAAGCCTATAATACAGGTTCTACCTTTATCTTCATTCTACAGATGATGAGCTTGGGTTGTGTAAGCCAGCCAAGGTTACAAGACTAAGAGAAGGGTCAGACTCAGCTTCAACTCACCTCACACCGTAAACTGAGCTCTGAGGTCCTGAGGAATGGGTGAAAGAAATCTTAAGTGGCAAGAGCTGATGAAAGGAGGCTTAAGGGCAATAGGCAGAGCAGACTGTGGGTCTACTTTGTTAGGCTTCATGTTTATCTAATACACCCAAGTGGAGTAAATTGGGATCAGTTCTAAGTGAAAGCTTTTGTGTCTAGAACTATACTATAGAATAATGACAAAAAATTTACGAACTCACTAAGAACATGGGGGAGATTCTTGACATACTTAGCATTTGACTTTTTAATTTCCTTTTCTTCTCATTAAAATATAGGCCTGGAACTTCCCTGGCAGTGCAGTGGTTAAGACTGGGCTTCCACTGCAGGAGGCAAGGGTCCTATCCTTGGTTGGGAAACTAAGATACCGCATGTGGTGCAGTGTGGCCAAAAACAGAAAACTAAGATGGGGAGGGATAACAAAATATCAATCTTAAAATATTGGCTTATGGGTAATAAATGAAAGCATGCAGAAAAGAGTGAAGTGAAATAAAAGCATCGCTAATCTGACCACTTCAAGAGCATCACCATTACCATTCTGCTATCTGGCTTCTTTCTAGGCCTCCTTAAAATATGTAACTTCGCTGAAAAATTCTTTACATCTAATGATGCAAGATCACCTCCTTCTGTGAATGGAACTCTGTCTGGGAACAGAGTTCCACACATGGAACAGCTGGGGTTCAGGCTCCCCTCTTCCCATCACCTATGAGTTCCTTGGGAGTCTATGTACAGCCAGTTTCCTGGCTGGGCACTGAGGTCTCTGGAAGAATTTCCACTGACTCTGAGTTCTGGCACAGCTAAAGGGCATATGCCCCTGCTACTGAGCTATACGTTTCCCTGACAAGGCACTCCTCTTCGTCCTCTCTAGCCGGCGGACACTCGCCAGCAGACAGCAAGATTCACGGCCGTCTGGCTTCTCCTCTCCTCCCCCAGAGGAGACGAAGCCAGATGAGAGTGCCTGAGACAGACCCGAGGAGAGGCAGCTGGAGGATGGATGGCAAGCCTAGCAGAGGCGGACAGTATCTGGTCCCCACTCGGCCTTCAACTTAATCGTAATCACATGAACTAAGTCAGGGCTGCAGAGCGGAGCTGCGATTAGAGGCCAGTCTCCTTGGGGAGACTGATGGGGATAAAGCTACTGCTGTATGAGATCCTGTGCTGTGGCCAACGACATCATCCTGGTAACAATGATGGTAGCAGCAACTGAAATCTACTGAGTGCCCCTCATTTGCCAGGCATGGTTCTCAGTGCCCTGGGAAGAGGACCTCATGAGTCCTCACTATGCACCTCACTGTGCAGGTAGATGTTACTGCTGCCCTCCTTGTGGAAATGAAGATGCTGAGCCTCAGAGAGTAAATAAGATGCCCAAGGTCACCTTGCTCATTGGTGGCGGAGCTGTGCTTTAAGACAAGGAAGTTTTACTCTAAATCCTAAACCTCTCCCTTGAGGTTCAAATTCATTCATTCACAAACATGCACACTAATTTGAGCTACTGTCGTCTCTCACCTGGACAACAGGCAATAATAACTTTTTAAGTCTGATTTCTCTGATAGACAGAGGTTCAAGCTTGGCTGTACCTTGGTTTCATCTGTGAAAATTTCACCACTACGGGTGCCTAGTCTCAGAGAGGCTTATTTTACTTGTCTGAGATATGGTCTAGGCAGAAGCTAGGTATATACAGTATATGTTGTTGTTTAGTCACTCAATCATGTCAGACTCTTTTGTGAGCCCATGGACTGTAGCCCACTGGTTCTGTTCATGGGATTTCCCAGGCAAGAATACTAGAGTTTGTAGCTGTTCTCCTCTCCAGGGATCTTCCCCACCCGCATCTCCTCCATTGCAGGTGGATTCTTTAATTCTGGGCCACCACCACCACCACACACACACACACACACACACACACACACACACACACACTAAATTCTGATCATGCCCTCTTCTGCTTTAAACATTTTCCTGGATTTCCTGGAATGTTCCAGGCTTCTTGCTGCCTCAAGGTCTTTTCATGCTGACCACAGTTCTCTTCCCTGTTTGTCTGATTGACGTCTACTTACTTCTTTAGGTCTTAACATGATGCAGCTGATTACAAATATAGTTACCCTTCTCCACCCCTCCCCAGTGTGCACTTTTTGCCATGAAACTTCCCGTCGAGGGGCAGAGTCTCTTTGCCCACCTCTGGAATCCTAGCTAAGCTGAGACTTGCTTCTGTCAGTAGGATGCTGCTGAAGGGAGGAGCCTGAGCCTCAGCACTCTTGCAGGCATCTGCTTGCTCTCTCAGAAGCCCACTGTCACAGTATGAACGAGCCTGGTCTGGTCTGCATGCGGATCCCAGCTGAGGCCGTCTTAGATCAGCTAACCTGGAAGGGGACCACAAACTCAGCTGGAGGCCCAGTTAAGATCAGAGCCTGGCCCAGCTCTACAGAACTTTCCAACTGATCCACAGACTTGTGAGCAATAATAAATGGCGGTGCTTTAAGCCACTAAGTTTTGGGTTGCTTTGTTATGCAGCAATAAATAGCCCATACTTCAATATTACTTCCTGTTTCTCTTCTAGCCCAGATCTGCTTCTCCCATTTGTCCATACTTATAGCACCTTCTACTCAACTGCAGCATTTATGATAATTGTATCAGAGTTAAAAATTATGCAGTTAATAATTTTTTCCCTCAGATTAGAGTTTAAGATCCATGAGGTCAGAGACCATATCTGATTTATCCCCTGAAATAATCTTATCATCTAGTCCTGTTTTGTACATAGTAAATGCTAAGTAAATATTTATTATAAAAATGTAAAATGAATCAATATATCCACTCAACATTTATAACACCTTCCACATATTGGGTACTATGCAAAATTTTAAAGATGTAAGAATGAAAATCTTTGCTCTTATGGTTCCTGGTTTAAAGGCTGGGACATGAATATGTAAAAACATTATAGCCCAAATCAATAAGTATAATTGAGGATGTTTAAATGTTATTGAGAGAAGGGTAAAGTACATCTAGAGAAATGAATACATATAGAGAAAAAAGGAGCAATGAGTCAAATACATCTAGAGAAAAAAATAGTTTCTGGAAAATGCTGTATGAAAATATTTGAGATGATGGTTCTCTATCTGATGAGTGTGTAGCAACAGATATTCAGATGCTATAGGTGGTGCTGCCCTTAGCAACGTGACTTTTCAGAATGATTAAAACGTTTGTTAATTTTTCATCCAAGACAAAAAAGGCTGTCTTCCCTTGATTTACATAGTAGCTGCACTTACAGAAAATGCAAACTGCACAAAGTATGTTTTAAAACTGTACTAAAATCAGGTCCTCTGTATTAAATGTAAATGAAATAAAGTATTAGACTCAGGTAATTATAAATAGGTTTTCAGCCACATGGATGTCTGAAGGGACATCTGAAAACCAACCATGTGGAATGTGGGGTCACTTTTCCTGGCCTGAGAATGTCCTCTGTATGTATTGGAGGGTACCTAGCTCCCCTAGCCCTTTCTCACTAAATGGCAGTATTGTCTCTTCCCAATAGTGTGACAACGCAAAATTCATTTTCAATTTCTAAGGCTGTTTTTTTTTTTTTTTCCCCCCAGTGTGGAGCCACAGCTGCACTGAACTACCGGTGTAAAAAAAATTGCTTTGACTAATTCACATTCATGTTTCATGAAACAGTGTTATTTGAAAGGCCTATGCTTTCTGCACAAGTGTTCTAACACTTTCAAATTACTTTGGTATAATTGTAAAAGAGGATTCAACAGATTTCTTGAAGAAGAAAGAATCTGAATACACCATTTCTATCGCTGGAAGCAACTGCTCTTAGTATCTGTGCCATTCTCAAGAAGGATGTGGTCAGGAAGCCCAGCAAGCCCACATTTCCACAGTAGTGGGAACAGCCCAGCTAAAAACTCATTTCATGACTCTCGGTCAGTATCAGCATGCTGATGCTGATGCTGCTAAGTCGCTTCAGTCATGTCCGACTCTGTGCGACCCCATAGACAGCAGCCTACCAGGCCGCCCCCGTCCTGGGATTCTCCAGGCAAGAACACTGGAGTGGGTTGCCGTTTCTTTCTCCAATGCATGAAAGTGAAAAGTGAAAGTGAAGTCGCTCAGTTGTGTCTGACTCTTCACGACCCCATGGACTGCAGCCTACCAGGCTCCTTGGTCCATGGGATTTTCCAGGCAAGAGTACTGGAGTGGGGCGCCATTGCCTTCTCGGCAGTATCAGCATAAAACCTGTGAAATTTCCTGGAGACTTTATTCTGAATAGAGCTAGTCCTCATTAATTTTTACTGATGGGAGTAGTTTGGATTAGTGAAGAATCCTAACTGTTAGACATCTGTTTAACATGTAACAAATAATTTTTAAGGGTACTTAATCAATGAGCAAATATTCGAACACCTCCACTAGGTGAAAGGGGCTTCCCAGGTGGCACAGTAGTAAAGAACCCACCTGCCAAGGCAGGAGATGCAAGAGACATAGGTTTGATCCCTGGTTAGGGAATATCTCTTGGAGAAGGAAATGGCAGTCCACTTCCATATTCTTCCCTGGAAAATCCCATGGACAGAGGAGCCTGGTGGGCTACAGTCCATGGGTGGCAAAGAGTCTGACACGACTAAACGACTGAGGATAAACATTAGGGGAAATCACTGTGCTGGCTACTTGGACAAGGCAGTTTTAGCCGCTTAGCTGTGTCCAACTCTTTGCAACTCATGACTGTTCTCTAAATGTTCCTGATCTTTAAGGAACCAAAAGTCTAAATTTGGAGCTAGGATATAACTGTGAAAAATTTATTGACAATATAAAGGCAAATGTTGGATGAGCAAGACAGGCACTAAAGGCTTTTGGAGCTCAAGGGCAAAGAGGTCATTGATAACCAGTCATCAAGGAAATTTTCAGAGGCTAGAGAAGACCAAAAAGGGCATTACTGGTGGAAGCAATGGCGCAGGGAGACAAAAGGAGACAGCAACATGAATGTCATCTTCTAGAAACTGTGGATAGATGAATCTGGCTGGAGTGATTCTAGACGGTAGCTAATAGTGATATTACCACAGCAACTTATAGCCAGAGAGCTAATCATCTCTCATACCAGAGCAAGATCTCAGACTTGGTGCTCTAAGGCAAGAGGGGTCATTGAACATTTTGATCAAGAAAGTGAAAGGATCAAAGGTTATTTAGGTATTGGGAGACCTTTTTTTTTTCCACTCTTTTTAAAAATAAACCTTTTTAGTTTATACATGGTGGCTCAGATGGTAAAGAATTCACCTGCGATGTGGGGGGCCTGGGTTCAATCCCTGGGTCAGGAAGATCCCCTGGAGAAGGAAATGGCAACCCACTCCACTATTTTTGCCTGGACAGAAAAGCCTTGCAGGCTACACTCCATGGGGTCACAAAAGAGTTGGACACAACTGTGTGACAAGCTTTTTCACTTTCACTTATATCTCATTGTGGATAAATCTCTAGTACAGAAATACTCGTGGTCTCTGAATCCCCTAATACAAACAACATTAGGGAAAGAAAAATTCTTTCTCTCTCTCTTTTTTTTTTTTTTTTGCCCCACCACCTGGGACTCAGGATTTCCATTCCCCAACCAGGGATCAAGCCCATGCTTTCTGCAGTGGAAGCGCAGAGTCTTGACCATGGGACTGCCAAGGAAGTCTGAAGAATTACCTTTCTGATTGAGGATTTGGAATACACATCTGGGTATTTATTATTTAGCCCCTTCCTTACTCCTCTCCAGAGATATCCCTGAAAAGTGTACATCTTTGCTACTTACGCTCTGACTTTTGCAGGAATAGGTCCCCATGGAGAGGTCTGTGTCCAGATGTGCTTGTGATTGGGTTAGTCACTGTCTAATTCAGAATGAGGTATTAGCGTGTTCACTTGGCTGCAAACCCCATCTGCATTCTCCAAAATAGATTTTATCCTTACCTAACTCCTGTGTTTCTCTCTTAATTAATTCCAACTTGGGTGAAAGAGTGCTGGTGCTTATTAGCTTCTGCCACATTGGAGATAAAAACATCCATTTAGACAGAGGTGGAGGAAAAGCCTTACCAACGCAAAGGCCCTAAAAGAGATTCACCAAAGAAAGCTTATGCTTGAAACATTTTAGACTTAAAAATTAGGTTGGCACTGGAATAGTTAAGATCCCTGGGTGGAGAAATCCGAGGACACTCCAGATCAGGTGTTGACAAACTACAGCTCACTGGGTTAGATCAGGTCCATCACCCGTTTTTGTAAACAAACTTTTATTGGAACACAACTTGTTGTTGTCATTCAGTGTGAAGTCTGTGATTTCATGACTGTGATTCCATTCTGTGATTCCAGAGACTGCAACACGCCAGATGCCCCTGTCCTTCACTATCTCCTGGGGAGTTTGCTCAACACTAGCAGGCGCATCCACAACTGAGCGTCATTTCCGCTTTGGCCCAGCCACTTCATTCTTTCTGGAGCTATTAGTAATTACCCTCTGCTCTTCCCCAGTAGAAAATTGGACACCTTCCGATCTGGGGGTGCTCATCTTCCAGTGTCATATCTTTTTGCCTTTTCATACTGCTCATGGGGTTCTCCAGGCAAAAATCTGGGGTGGTTTGCCATTCCCTCCTCCAGTGGACCACGTTTTGTCAGAACTCTCCACTATGACCCGTCCGTCTTGGGTGGCCCTGCACAGCATGACTCATAGCTTCATTGAGTTACGCAAACCCCTTCCCCAAGACAAGGCTGTGATCCATGAATGGGTGGAACGCACTATTTATTTACATATAATCTATGCTTCAGTATTTAGATATATTCATCACTTTATTTATTTAGATATATTCATCAGAACTGGGTAGTTGCAACCAAGACCATATGGCCTGCAAAGCCTCAAACTATTTCTGAGTTCTGAGTGGTCACTGGGGATCAGTTACCATTTACAACATGTTTTTATTTTAGTTTACAAGAGTGTAGCTTACTAAATTTAAAGTTGGAGGTAGATTATAAAGGAAAAGGAATGACCTTCCTCATTATTTCCATCAAAATATAAGCATTCAGAGATAAATCACCTGCCAGATAAATAGCCATCGCTAAACATCCCTCATCAATTTATTCTGTTCATGAAATTAATTCTAGGGCTGCCGGATTTTGGACAGCAGTCTACGTTCTTGAATTCATCTGCTTTTGAACTAAAAACCTTCTCAGTCCCAAGATATAGTGTGACAATTGACTCAGCATTATCAGCTTTAAGCTCTGAAGCTTGTCTGTAAGGATTTCTATCCCTTGAAATATCAATAGTTAAAAGCATTTGGTAGACTCATTTGCTTGAAGTTCTAAGATTGTTCTTTGTTGAACACACACACAAAAAGCTGTGAGCTTTTATGTAAGTATCTGAGGAAAGAAGGAAGTATGTGTGTATGAAATTAACAACAGTTAGTGTCTTTAATTCATTACAGTCATCAATAATAGCCAAATGGAGAAGTGCAAAATTCTCTACTGGGGGACAACACATAACCATATCATAAGAGTCTGACAAATGTTTCTCCTGAGGATAAGAATATGTTATATGGAGTGAAGGCATTAATAAATCTCCAGGTTATTTCTAATTCATAAAGTGTATAGTTTCCCTGGTGGCTCAGATGGTAAAGAATCTGCCTGTAATGCAGGAGACCTGGGTTCAATCTCTGGGTCAGGAAGATCCCCTGGAGAAGGAAATGACAACCCACTACAGTATCTTGCCTGGAGAATCTCATGGACAGCAGAGCCTGGGGGGTTATAGTCCACAGGATCCCAAAGAATTGGACACCACTGAGCAATTAACATTAAATTTAAACAATCTCAGAAGCATTTATATTAATGACATTTTACCTACATAAAACTATCCTTTGACTTAACAACTCTTCCCCTATAGCTTGGGAAATATCCCTGAACTAATTAAGAAGTACAGATCATACCAAGTGTATCTAATCATTTATAGTATTTGTACTTATAGAAGGTGAAAGGACAGACTTTTGTGACTGGCCAGCCCTTTCTGGGAAATCTCAAAAATAATTTTGCATGTACAATAAATTGTTATTTCTCTCTTTTTCTCAAATTTGGGATATACTCTTTAAATTCAAACAAGTTCTAAAAGGAGATTCGGTGGGTTATCCTAGGATCACAGATACCTGAGAATCAAGTGTGAAAACATGTACCTGAGAAATGGCTGGGCCAAGGTGCCCAGATAACCAGCCAGATGCTATTCTGAATATTCCAGTGAGGGTGTTTCTGGATGAGATTAACATTTAAATTGGTGGATTTTGAGGAAAGCAGATTGCACTCTACCATGGGAGGTGGGCTGTACCCAATCAGCTGCAGGCTTGAATAGTACAGAAGCCTGACCTCTTTTCAACAAGAGGGAATTCTGCCAATAGGTGGGATTGAACTGCAGCATCGGCTCTTCCCTGGGTGTCTGCACTGCTGGCCTACCCTCATGTTCTTCTTGATAAACCAAAATACATTCCATCAATACGCAAACACAGTTGTATTCTCCTGCCTCTCTCTCTGCTGGTGCAGTATTGAGTATGCATATTTACTGCAACTTGTAACTAAATTAACTAACTTCTGGGTTCATAGGAGAAAAACTGGGAGGGAAGTGATTGATAATTATTTGTCCATTCTCAAGCATTTAAGCAGAATTGCAAGGATAAGATATACATGGTACAACTGCTTGCAGTCACACACATCCATTTTACAACTTTTTCAAAAGTTGTTTTTATTTTACTTTATTTATTGTTTTTGGCTGCACTGGGTCTTCGTTGCTGCACGTGGGATTTCTCTAGTTGCGGCTCTCCGGTTTCTCTTTGTGGTGGCTCCTCTCATCACAGAGCACAGACGCTAGGCACGCAGGCTTCAGTGGTTGTGGCCCATGGGCTTAGCTGCCCCACCACGTGCGGAATCTTCTCAGAGCAGAGTTGGAACCTGTGTCCCCTTCATTGGCAGGTAGATTCTTGAGCACTGGAACTCCAGGGAAGTCCTACAACTTTTTACAGTGGCAAAATGAACATATTCATTAATATGACCCAAAGGTACAGTCATTCCATAACTTACAAAAATAAGAAACAAAAGTATATAGGTTATGATACATATTATCATCAATGTTTTAATATTGTATTTTACTTTGAAGCTATTTAGGGGAACAGAGATTAATCATTAATTTAATAACAGGTCTAGTTAAAGTTAACTAAGAATCTTGCAGCTAATTTTTAAACTGAAACATTATAGAACATGTTAAAACTTTATTGGAATTATATTTTAATTTAGTTGAAAGTCAAATTTTACAAAAATAAAGTATATGCTTATACTATATGTCTAACACTAATAAAACCAGGATTTGAAAATATGGCTATTTTCAAACAAAATGACCAAACCAGGATGGATTCACTCTAATTATGTAAACTTAGACTTTTACATAAAAATACTTCTGGGCTAGCTGTTTCTATGAAAATAACTTTTTATTCCATTAATATACATATATGTAAAATATTAGGTGCTGAGTTTCTTTATTCTCTAGGAAAATATTCTGAATTCTGGGAAAATATTAGATATATGTAAGCATTTATTCTCTCTAAACTTAAGCTCTTTTAATTAAAATACATTATTATCTAATTTCTTAATAGATTTTATAGGTAGAAAAATATTTTACAATCACACACTGAGAAGTAAATAGTTTCCTCCCTTATACACAGAGATGCCCTGGCTTCCGTTTTACAGCTTTAGCCATGGGTCAAAGTAAACAGAAAAACTCACCACCTTAGATCTAAAAGATTAATTCTCTTTCTCAGAGGATATGTAATTTTTATTTGAACTCAAAAGTAGACAGAAAGACACACAAAAATTAGCAAACCACATTCTCTGCTGTTCTCACCTTAGAATAGGTGTCCATCATCCAAGGGAAATCACCAAATGGTCAGATGATAAAATTAGATGCCCAATCTTGCAGCCATCTATAGGGAATAACTCATTAGCCATGCACAGAACAGACCCACAACCAAACCTGACTAAGTATAGAAACAAAAAAACCACCAAATCTAGGGGTAAAAGATCAGAAAAGGAGTTAGGACAGATTAAGTTGCCATTCCCCTTGAGAATCACTCCAAGAACCAAGAAAAGACAGTTTAATCCATGAAATGAACTTTAATTCATTCCTGGACTTAATTCATGAAATGAATATTTAGACAACTCTGTTTAATTAGCTCTGTAGGCATCACTTTTCACTTTCATGCATTGGAGAAGGAAATGGCAACCCACTCCAGTGTTCTTACCTGGAGAATCCCAGGGATGGGGGAGCCTGGTGGGCTGCCGTCTATGGGGTCACACAGAGTCAGACACGACTGAAGCGACTTAGCAGCAGCAGGCATCTCATTGGTACCTCCACAACTGTTAAATAATAATTTTCAAAAAGTTAAAAACAATCTCTTCTTAGTGGCGAAGAATCTGCCTGCCAGTGTAGGAGATGCAGGAGATTTGGGTTCAATCCCTGGGTCGGGAAGGTCCCCTGGAGAAGAAAATGGCAACCCACCCCAGTATTCTCGCCTGGGAAATCCCATGGATAGAGGAGCCTGGTGGATTATAGTCCATGAGATTGCAAAGAGTCAGACATGACTGAGAGACTGAGCACATACACACAAGACATTTTGAACAATATTAAATAACAAAGTTTCAAAAAAAAATGTTAAAAACATGAGTCTCATTCACATATAAAAAGATTACCTCTCCAACATAATTCGTAAGTTTTCATCGGTGAGAGAATCAGTAAGATGGTAGTGCTGCTTCAGAGAGGACAGCTTCAAGGAACTGGATATTTTATAAACAAACAAACAAAAAAGTATGTTAGAATAAGCTTTCTAGGATGGGGCCCAAATCAGTTAATGTCCACCAGGACGATAAAACTGTAATCTTTCAGATTTTCTTCTCTACTAGACAGAAATGTGCTCGTTACCCTGAAACTTTATAGCATCTGGGCTCTAATCAAATTGTAATAGCAAAGTCAGATATGCACAAATTCCCCCAAGGCAATGAACGTGTCCTTGGGCAGACCTAGTCAATAACAATTGAAAGAAAATACTACTCTTCCTTTTAATTTTTTCCAGGTTTTGGGCAATTTTTATTAATATTTGATTGCCCCATTCTGTTTGTGTGACTCAAAAGCGTTTTCATTTTGCAAAAGATTCCATTTGCTTTTGAATTTCCTAGGCAGGCCGGATTGCTAGAGATCAACTCTTTGAGACATAGTTATTTCAAATTCTCTACTAGCATTTCTGTTTACAATGGTTCCATTGTTTTTGTTTTTCTCTTTATGTCCTCCTAAAATAATGGTATATTCTTTTAATAATAAAACCTCTCCTTCCTTTTTCTTCATTTCCTAAAACAGTCTAGTATTCTTCTGTTGGAGAAATTGTTAGCTTAAGACTCCAACGTCTAAAGTTTCTTTCTAAAAATACATGATTAACTAAGTTATGCCATTTACCCTGGAGTAGCTCTTGCACTTCTGGATAAGCTATTTCTTCAACATTTTCCTCTTTTGGCTCTAAAAGAGCTTCGAAACAACATGGAAAGATGAACAAAATTATGAGTACTTGATCTAGGACTAATTATTTCTGGTTTGAAAAGTTAAAGCTTAGCATATCACATCGTAATGTTCTGTAGCCCAAGTGGAAAGCTTGGGCTTTTAAAAAATTTATTTTTTGGTATTCATTTAAGTATTATTGAAGTATAGTTGATTTACAATATCAAAAATGTTGATACTCGAATGTGTGCTCCATATCATACTAGAAACTGGAAAACAACAATAAATAAGATTCAGAGGGTTTCAACTCTCTTAGAATTTCTAATTTTGATGGAAGACACTGAACAAATGCTGGCCCATGTCACAGCTGCCAAAATGCAAGAAAACACAGGACTTTCTCTTGAAAATGAAAGTCCAAATCAAGTTGGCTTAAGGAAAAAAAAGAATTCTGTTTGCTTACATGATTAAACAGTTGAAGTCTTTAGACATATCAGGCAGTAGGGTTTCCAAAGCCATAGAATGTGGTTTCTCAGCTCTGCTTCTATCGCCTGCATACCATGCACAGCTTATGCAAGGCTCTTGTAGATACGGAGGCTCTAGATCTTACATCTCAACTTCAAGGCCAGTGGAAAAGGCTGAGGATATTTATAGTAACATTCTCAGAAAAAAGTCTGATTGGGTAATTAACCCATTTCCATGGCAACTGCTTAGGCTTTGGCCTTGGCCTGTGCTCGTTGGAGCCCCATCAGAATAAGATGTGGGGTCTATGATTGAAGGAGAGCCCAGGCCCCCAAAAGGATAGGATAGGCTTATTATTAGAAGGTTGAATGGGCGCAGGGGCACAAAAGCCAACGATGTTTACCATGAATTAGTCCGGCGACAACAGAGAAGGCTTCTCTTCAAAAGACATGGTATCTTTGTGATCTGAAGATTGTATGGTTGTCAGTTATAGTTTACAGATGGCAAAGAGCATTCCAAGTTGAGGGGACAGTGTGTGAAAGATTGGCAGGGAAGGAAATGATATATTTCAGGCCACATGATCAAAAAAATTGATTAAGGGGAGGGGGAGACAGAGACAGGAGAGTAGTTTGGAAATGTAATAGGAATCAGATTATTTCAGGTCTTGTAGGTCATAGCAGAGCCTTTATTCTTTTGGTTTTAAGCTAGCCATTTGGATCAAGGGATGGTAGACAAAGGGAAAAAGAAAGAAGAGAAAGGAAGGAAGAAAGGAGCTGAGGGAGGAAGCAAAGAAGAAAGAAAGGAAATTTACCTGGATTACTATATATTCCTTGGACAACATTCCGTTACAAACTCAAAGGTCTGTCCATTTTTTACAATGTCCTTGAATGTAGATGTATTTAATACTTCTTAAAATAAGTGGTTCCTTAGGCAGGCATTAGAAATCACTGTGCTCACCAGAGATGTTTGATAAACTGATGCTTAGTGGGAACGGGCTGTGACTTAACATACAGGAAAACAAGACTATCACCATTCATTTTGGTTCGGACTCACTCTTCTTCAAATAACTTTTTATCTTTCAATGGTGGGAGTCAGGTCAGTTCTAAGCAACAGTCATGTAATAATACTAAGAACAGGAGAACGTGTGTGCAGTGTCTCAGCTCAGCTGTAATTTCACCAAACATGGGGTGGGGTTGGGGGGGGTTGCTGAATCATAGGTCAGGGTGCCTGGCTGCATTCTCCTTGGCCATCAAGATTCCTTGGAAGACAGAAATGTTTTCACGAACAGAAGGCAATAGAAATACCAGCCTGTGAATTCTCTTCATTTTGCTGTCAAGTTTTTTTTTTTTTTTTTTTTTTTTTTAAGGTGCTCTATTACTTATTTATTTATTCTTGGCTGTGCTGGGTCTTTGTCGCTGCGTGGGCTTTTGCTCTAGTTGCAGTGTGTGGACTTCTCACTATGGTGGCTTTTTTTGTTGTGGCCCATGGGCTCCAGAGCATAGGCTCAATAGTTGTGGCCCATGTGCTTCGTTGCTCCGAGGCATGTGGGATCTTCCTGGATCAGGGATCAAACCCACGTGCCTTGCACTGACCGCTGGATTCTTTACCACTGAGCCACCAGGGAAGCGCCTTGCTGTCAAGTCTTTTCACCTCACCATTTTCCAGATTATTAACAGATCAAAACCTACCGTGGAGATAAGGGTACAAATCAAGAACTTTGCAGCTGACATTGTAGGGAGAAAGTTAACGACTGAAAAATATTAAAACAACATCGAGATGAAACTAAAGACTCCTTTCTAAGGGAAACTGAAGAATCAGAAGGAAGTGTTACAGGGAGAGGCTGGAAGGAGTTTAAACCATAGAGTGGATCTTCTACTCAATCAGGATTAGCAATGGTGACTTCACAATACCTTCCTAAGCTTTTCTTTACTGGAGCAATGGCAGAAAAAAATTAGGGGTAAGGCTCTAACTGGCAGAATCTGTCATCTCACAGAAAAAAATGTACTTATGTGAGATGATGGGTATTAACTGCACTTACTGTGATCATTTTACAAATATATACACACAACAAGTCATTGCGTTTCGCATCTTGTACTAACAGAATCTCTCTCAGAGTTGCTTAGTCATGTTGACTTTTTGTGACCCCATGGACTATATAGCCCTCCAGGCTCCTCTGTCCATGGGATTTCCCAGGCAAATTTACTGGAGTGGGTTGCCATTCCCTTTTCTAGGGGATCTTCGTGACCCAGAGATCGAACCGGAGTCTCCCGCATTGCAGGCAGATTCTTTACTGTCTGAGCCACCAGGGAAGCCCACTAATAGAATGCTATATGTAAATTATATCTCAGTAAAACTGGAGAAAAAAGCTAGGAAGTGTCAAATGAAAAAAAAAAAAGTCTCAGGTATGCCAACTGTGTATAGCTGCTGATTCAGAAATATAGGACGTTTTGGACTAAGAAAAAAAAAGGAAAGAATGTGTATTAATGGATAGATGTGTTTCTCAGGAGTAGGAAGAGGTTGAATGGAGCCCCAGCTTCCTAAGAATCAAAAATGTAGAAAATGTAAGTTGGAAATCTTAAGAGATGTAAGAAGACCTAGATGAGAGCCACCTTAGTGCTGATCCACGAGGAGAGAAACATACAGATGATCCTTGCTCTTCTGTGTGCTAAAGTCTCCAGTTCAGAATGTTTCTGGTGAGGAAGTTATGGAAGGGTTTAGACTTTAGGGTTGTGTGGGCTGCCATCTATGGGGTCGCACAGAGTTGGATACGACTGACGCGACTTAGCAGCAGCAGCAGCAGCAGCAGCAGCAGCAGAGCCTTGGTGTGAGAACAGGTGTGCCTAAACCTGTTGCTGTACTCTACGTGTCTTTGCTTCTTGTGGTAAGGCTACGCCCTCTCCCCACTTGTGAGCTAAACAAAGAAACTATTCTACCGTCAGGCCTATTGTTTCAAAGTTGGTGAGAAGAAGAGATAGGAAAACATTAGACTTGACTAAAAAGAAATCAGGCTGTGATGTTTTTGAATTTGGGTGAAATTCCAGAGCTTCGATACTGAACTCCTTCGGGCCATTTCTATCACATATATCAATCCTGGTTTGTGTTCTAGTGTCAGAAGAGATCTGTAAGCCTTCTGTGGGCTAACAGAATTGAAAAATTGCTGTGAGGTTGTTTGAACCAGTCTTTCAAGGATGAGTACTTCTTTTCATATTTCTTTTGGGAATTTTAAATGCCATGCCGGTGACCAGCAGCAGTCCCTAAATTGTTTGGGGTCAGATGAAGCCTGGTAGAGCAGAGATGGGCTTTGGTTTTGCAAATCGATGATAGCACAATTTGAGGAAAGGCTCGCAGTTCCCTCTTAAAGGATAGCTACAGAAGTTACAAAGGTCTTAAAGCAAACTGACTGGCAGGAGTAAGCTCCTAGGTAAAACACTGGAAAAATCGCTAGAACTCTCCTTACTATGAGCAAGCGTATCTACCAGATTCTCTAAGCTCATTTACAGCCTTGCCAATCTTTCTTCTACCTTTCTCAGCCGTGCTCCAAATCGGAGATTTGGTCTTTGATGCCTGGGTCCCTGGAAAAACAGTTTCCCACCGTTCTTTTGGTCTTTATCTTCAGCAGAGACTGAAGGAGGCAGACAGAAGGAGGTCCGTCCGCAGTCAGCATGACAGTGAGAACTGTTTACATCTGTGTGAGAATATGGGAACGATGCTATTCACTTCCGAGAGTGGCTGCTCAGAAACAGAATATGAGATGTGGGTGGAGGTTATGGGACAGCCATGGGAGCAGGAAGGAAGGGTACCAAGGGTGGGTTCCTCTGCTCGGGGAAAGGAGGGAAGGGCTGTTGCAGAGCTCAGCCTGCACATCAAAGGTAGTCTGCACAGGCCAAGCTTACCTCTTCTGTCCTGTCCACCTTAGGCAATATTCCCTCTGGTCTCTTGTCTCTCCTCCCCTTCCCTTCTTTCTCCTCCCCTTCTTGTTTAGCTGGTCATTCATTCTCAAGAATCTTCTCCTGTGACCTTTTACCTTTGTTCTTTTCGCCACCAGTGCCCGAGGCAAAGGCAAAGTGTGCGTAGAGGCCATTTAATGAGCAGGCCAGTTGGGATGTGGTGTGGGGAGGCAGCGGAACACCACCATGACGTGGAGACCACGAGGGGCTTGGTGGACATCAACTTTCCTTTCAGTTTTTTGCCATTATGCTCTCACAGTTGTGTGATTGTTTCCTGGGTAATTATGTTACTTTTCGTACCTTTGGAAGCACATGCACTTCTCTCTGCAGAGAGATAAAGAATTATTCATATCAAACAATAGGGTAAGGCATCCCAGGGGTGTGTACTCATGACGTATCTGTTAACGCATCTCTATATACCCGGTGTCACGCGGGCAGTTCTCATCCACTATGTCTCTTTCCCTTTTGTCTGAAGTAGGTACCATTTCACACGCTTCTGGGCAAGTGCATGCTGGGAAATGCAATGCTCTGGCCAAGGATGCTTTGAAGAGATAGGGAGTGAATCTGACCTCCTCTCAGAGAACTTCCAGATGCATAAGATGTGAAAGTAGCTCAGACTCCCGTAGGTCATAGTTTCCAAGCCTCTTTGTTTTACAGAAAGAGAAACTGAGGACCAGAAGTGATGGGCAAGTGACTGATCCAGGACTCCTTTTTAATGGTAGAGCCAGGACTAGCATTTTAATTCCTGATTCCTTGTCCAGGACTCTTTTCAGTCAACAGCAATACACTTAGGGCCACTCACCCCCTTCTGTAAACCCTGGAGCTGTCGGGGGACAGATATGCCAGTTGTTTTCTTCAGTTCTCAGAGCCATCAGCTTCTTCATGGGGAATTTATCTGCAATTTCTTCTCCTTGTCTCCTGAGGTTCCTGGGTCATAGCCCCGGCTAATCCCAGAGAGTCCCTTCCCAGGGGCATCCAGTGCATGTCAGCACTTCCCATCTTCTCTGGAACAGAAGTGGCAGGACCTCAAGAACTTGTGCTTCTTAAGACTCAGCTCAATCTCCACCTGACTCAGCAGAGGTTTCTGGACTCTCCCCTCCATGTGCCAACCAAGTCTCAGATGGCCACTAACCAGAAGCGGTCGGTTGCCTCTCTGTTCCTGTAGTGAGAAGTCCAGAAAAAGCTGACGATGAGCACTGAGAAAGAAAACATGCAATGCATAAGCACAGCATTCTCTGCTCTATAAATAACCCTAATTAAAAGGAAAACACCAGCACAGACGCATCTTTTTTTATTTTTTGTGCTGGACACCATGGGAGGTCCTTGCAGCAGAATCTCTAGTGCTTGCCAACAATAACTAGGCTCCAAGAGAGAGAAGCTTCTATGCTTCTTCCATTTTTGTGGCCAACTCAACTCTGAATCCTTTCTGAGGCTCAACACTGATTCATCTTTCTTTCCCCTCTTGTCTTTTTAGGTGACTTTCAGAGCCCCCATGTCTGACTCCATATTCTTTCCCAAAGTTCCAAGTTGATTTATGAGAGCAGTTCAGCAGGGCTTAATTCATTACCCGGTTAAAATAGTGCCAGGAGGGCTTCCCTAGGAGGAAGGAGTCATGGTTATTCTAGGCTCATTTTTTAAAGGGACCAGATAACATTAGACATTGCACAGGGGTCTCTTTCTCTTAGTGACTGGCAGGCGTGGGAGAAGTGGCTTAGCTATCTGAGCCACCCACTTTATTCTGGTAGCTTATAATCTAGTAAGAGGCATAAGAAATAAACGTCTGATCCTTTTATTTCCTTATACAGGAAGATCTTCAAAAATCGCACTTACATAATCCAAATACTTTAACTTGATGTCCAAAGTGGTTCTTTCCTCGGTTCCATCATCTTCTTACTCCCCTTCCTCATCTACACATGTTTCAATTGCATAGATCATCTTAGATGCCCTGAAAAGTCCCCAAGTTCCTGATTCTCGTCACTTTCCATATGGAGTATATCACACCCTATGTCGACATCCAGCTTATCCTTCAGGATCCATTTCATCAACTTATAAAAATTTTTTTATTGGAGTTTAGTTGCTTTATAGCATTGTGTTGGTTTCTGCTGTACAGCAAAGTGAATCAACAATACATATACATATATCCCCTCTTTTTTGGATTTCCTTCTCATTTAGGTCACCACGGAGCACTGAGAAGAGTTCCCTGTGCTATCCAGTCAAGGTCCATTTCAGATGCTTATTCTTTCTAACTCAGCAGCTGGCAGTGCCTAGATTAAGAAGTGAATAACATGCTCGATGCAAGGTTGTGGAATGGATTACTAAATCTACCTTGGTAGGCTGATATTACCTTAGGCTGGGATGATATCATTGCATCCTTGTCACATGTAGCACAAGGGTTTTTTTTAATCCAGTAAATACTGGTTTCATTCGTGTTTGTTGATTGAAAGAACAGCTAGGAAGTACAAAGGAGCCAAAGAGCAACAGTGTAGAGTGTTTCTTAGGGTACTTGCTTCAGTTCAGTTCAGTTCAGTCACTCAGTCGTGTCCGACTCTTTGCGACCCCATGAATCGCAGCACGCCAGGCCTCCCTGTCCATCACCATCTCCCGGAGTTCACTCAGACTCACGTCCATCGAGTCCGTGATGCCATCCAGCCATCTCATCCTGGGCCGTCCCCTTCTCCTCCTGCCCCCAATCTCTCCCAGCATCAGAGTCTTTTCCAATGAGTCAACTCTTTGCATGAGGTGTCCAAAGTATTGGAGCTTCAGCTTTAGCATGATTCCTTCCAAAGAAATCCCAGGGTTGATCTCCTTCAGAATGGACTGGTTGGATCTCCTTGCAGTCCAAGGGACTCTCAAGAGTCTTCTCCAACACCACAGTTCAAACGCATCAATTCCGCGGTGCTCAGCCTTCTTCACAGTCCAACTCTCACATCCATACATGACCACAGGAAAACCATAGCCTTGACTAGACGGACCTTAGTCGGCAAAGTAATGTCTCTGCTTTTGAATATGCTATCTAGGTTGGTCATAACTTTTCTTCCAAGGAGTAAGCGTCTTTTAATTTCATGGCTGCAGTCACCATCTGCAGTACTTGCTTAGGAAGCCGATTACGCAGTAGAAATGCTATGCTCCCTTGATAACGTGTTTCTGAGCCAATATCTAGTGGGGAGTGGGGAAGGTAGGAGGAGAGTATAAAGATGGAGAAAATCAGAGAGGACCGACAAAGAGAAATCAGCCCTTTGCATCCCCCAAAAAAGAGCCTGGAGAGATCAATGCCATGCTCACATCTTCCTTGTCAGTTCTTCAGCGGATGGGAAAGTCAGTGGAAAGATACTGGTTTGAGGGTCAGAAGTTGTTTGTTTACTTTGAACATCCATTTTCTCATCTATAGAAGAATAATTTGTTTCAGGCCCACTGGATAGATCAAATGAAAGAATATACAAATATAAATCTGAACTGCTTCTCTTTTGACATTTGAAGCAGCTTTTGGCATTTCCCTCCTGAGAATTCTCATCCACTGGATCTATTTTTCTTGTTTGCCCCCTTTCTCTGATTAAATTAACTAAAGATCTTTTAAAACCATTGAGACACAGGAAAAGTGTACAAAGGAGCCCGTGCCGTCATGGATTAGGAGTTAAGCAGCTATGGGAGAATCCTCCTCGGGATGAAGGGTGAAGCCACACCTGAGATCAGAGATATCTTGCTGCTGGCTCTGGAGAGTGGGGTTCATATATAAGCTGCACTCAGATTATTTTATCTCCATCACCATCAGGGTTACTTGTGAGTCTGAGCACATTCTATGAACAGAGTCACCCAAAGCTCAGAGACCATCAATCCACCATTTGAATGAGCCGAAGCATCTATAAAGTGACAGTCAGCAGCATTTCTAAGGAACCAAATTCAGGGGCTAATAGAACACAGACTGGAGTTGAACAAATTTATCTCCTGGATCAAGTGGCACAAACCCTGTGTCTTTGGATCAAGGGTCAAATAGCAAAGATTGAGACTGAAGAATCTCACATAGGTCGTTTGCCTTCTCACTCCTCACTGCTGTCACCGTGGACCATATCTTCCTGCAACATCTTGCATTCCACTGAGGCTGTTAAAACTACCCACCCCTAAAGTAGGAAAACTCTTATGTCAGCTGTAATACCTCTGGGATGAAAAGGTCCTTCCAAGAAATAGCTAGGTTATAGAGTCTGAAAAGAGTTCCCTGTGACTTTCTCATCCCCCATGAGGAATCTCCCCTCACAGGGAAATACTACTCTGTGATCAGTATCGGAAAAGATGACTTAAAGCACGTTATTTTAATTTCTTTTTTCTTCTCGTTGGCGTGTGGGATCTTAGTTCCCCAACCAGGGACCAAACCTGCACCCCCTGCATTAGAAGCACAGAGTCTTGACCACTGGATGGCCAGGGACGTCCCAACATTGCTGTTTTAGATATTCATAGAATTTTTACCAAATAAATTGGGAGGATTTTCAAGGGAAAAGATACTTCAGTTTTCTCTGAGTGCAATTTTGGGTCTGTGATTGGAAATCTTTGTAAGGACTGTATTTAACCCATTTATTTTTATCTGACTTTATGCTACACTGAATCTGTAAGATTAGGACATTTTATCTAGTAACTTCTGTATAGAAACAAAAGCAAAATTATTGAAAGAACAAGTCAGTCTATATGGTATCAACACTTTTGGATCTCAACTGGTAACAAAGTTTAGCAAACTGGGGCTCTTTTGTGAGAAAATACCTTGAATTCCAGTTTAAATGGAAGAAAAAGGAGGTAAAAATCACACCTAAACTCTCTCTAAATGCTTAAGAAGTGTACTGTTGAATTTCCCTGGCAGTCCAGAGGTTAAGACTCCAAATTCCCAATACAGGGGGCATGGGTTCGATTCTTTGTCCAGGAACTAGGATCCCACAGGCGGAAAGGCCAGAAACAAATAAAAATAAGAGATGTACTGTTGTTTTCTACTTTTGTTATTACATAGATTGCTTCTCAATTATTTGACCATGAGGCATCTCGGTAAATGAAACAGGAAAGTTCCAGCAAACTAATAATTCCAATTTTATTGTTACATGGTTTGGTTATTTCCTTCGGAGGTACATAGTGAATACAGAAAGAAGGCACACAGAGAGAAGCAACACAGACAAAATAAGAAGAAAAAAAATGAATCCTTTTATATAGGTGGAAACATAAAAGAAAACAAATTTCCTTATGAAACAAGAGGGGAGAGCATGGGAGAAAGGATTCTTTACACTATGGAATTGTGTCCTCACTGGGCTAGAATCCGAGATAGTCTCTTCCTCACCACTGATTAATGCAGGTTTCTTTCCAGTCTATGACAGGTCCCTCCTCGAGGCCTGGGATCCCTGAAGGTGGCGAGAGTAACAGCCTTACTGCTGCCTGGGCAAGACACAGTCAGGCTGTGTGGTCCAGCCCAGCAGACTGCCATGCAGAACTTTTCTGCCAGCTCACTGTCTGGGTGTGAACCACATAACCTAGAGCTCATCCTCTGAGTCAGACCATCAGATAAAATGTAGTGAGCTCCTGTTGGGAAGGATGGGAAAAGATGCAGAAACAAAGAAAGTGCTATTTATTGCCAAGCACAGTCCCTATTTGACATCTGAAATGGAGATTGTAGTGATTTATCAGGTTGGGATCAGGATTTTCACAAAAGGATCCCAGAGAATGTCCCTGCTAATCTGATCCTGTAGGAGAAGTTAATCTTTTCCCTCTTTTTCTTTCTTTCTCCTCCATCCCTTTTTTCTTCCTTCCTTGCCTTCTTTTCTCCCTCTTTCTTCCTCTCTCACCCTCCCCTCTCTTTCTTTATTTCTCTCACTCTTTCTCTTTTTGATGATTAATTTTTACAAGAGAATTTAAGAATAATGTGTTAGGGCAGATATATCTTTTTCCATCTCAAGGAACATTCCTGGGCAGCCAGCAATGGACTTGAGAAGGCAGGTGATTATAGCAACTAGGTGGATGAGTTTTGGAGTCAAACAGTCTGTGTTTTTTCTCCCTTAAAATTTGTCTAAACTTGGGGCAAGTTATTAATTTCAGTGTCTCAGTTTTCTCATCTATAAATCAGGGTATTGGTAAAATCAGTACCCCCCTCAAAAGGTAGTTGTGACGAGTAAATGAAATGATACTTGCTGGGCTCAAAGTGTATTAACTTGCATTATCATAAAAGCTATGCCAAGTTACAGCCACTCTTGCTCCATCACTTACAGACACTTCAGCTGAGGTTTAGACTTGACGTTTATAAGTAGGATCTGCAACTTCTCACTCAGTAGAGGAGAATTCTGGCACCAGGGCATCGTTGCGGTTCTCAGACTTCCTGAAAATCTAGTGTAGACATCTTTGAGGGGCCCCAATCTTGTTTTCTAGGCACATCTCATTGTGTGGGTTGATCTCTGCTGGTTAGTAATGAAAACAGGACCAATTTCCAATGCAGATAAGTACCCTGGCGTAATAACAGGGTTTAAAAAATTAGCTGAGTTTCATATGAGTCAGAAGTAAGATATGGTATCAAAAATGGCAATGTAAACTCATCATAATGATGGGCATCTGGGAACTAGAACAAAGAAGTGCTGTGCTTGCTACATCCCATGCTGGTCAGAACTCTAAGCGAGTATCTTAATTATTTCTGAGCACCACACTTTAAAAGGACCGTTGACAAACCAGAACCAGTTCAGAAATTTGGAACCAGGTAGCAAAGAATCTTGGAACTCCATAACTAGGGATAGTTGAGGGAAGTGGACAAAACCAAATGGAGGGCTTCTCTCATGACTCAGTGGTAAAGAATCTGCCTCCCAATACAGGAGACATGGGTTCGGTGCCTGGCCTGGGAAGATCCCCCATGCCCAGTAAGCTGGTGTGCCACAGCTATGGAGCCTGTGTTTTAGAGCCAGGGAACTGCAACTGCTGAAGCTCATGTGCCCTAGAGCCCTATGCTCTGCAACAAGAGAAGTCACCACAATGAGAAGCTTGCCCACCACAACTAGAGAGTAGCCCCTGCTCTCTGCAACTGGAGAAGGCCCAGGCAGCAGTGAAGACCCAGCACAGTCAAAAACAAATGAATAAAATTATATGTATAAAAAGACAACCAAATGGAAACACTATCATTGTCTTTAAATATTTACAAGAGAAATAATTAAACTTTTTCTATCCAAAAAAGAGGACCTCGAGGGTTATAAGCAGCCCAGTGGGAAAGAGGTTTAACCAATTTATGACTTAATGTAAGGAAAGCCAAGTCCATTGGGGTTGAGACTTTATTTTGGTTTGTTTGCTTGTTTACAGGTTTTCTCTAGTGTCTAAAATAGAACTTGAACATGCAGTTGTCTCAATAAATATGTGTTGAATGAATATGAATAATGGTTTTTAAAGCAGTAAGAGTGCCTCAAAATGGGGCTGGGCTTCTTTGTTCCTGGAACTATTCAGATACGATCTTTGGTGAGACACGATAGAAGACATTCAGGCATGAAGTGCAGACTGGGCTAGGTGCCCTTCACGGTCTGTATCAACCCTGAGGTAGGGTTATTCTATAACCATCGAAAGGGCCGGTGTCCAGAGAACAAACATGAGCCTCTCAACAATTCATTTACCCCCCAGTGCCCCGCCCTGACTCCTGAGTTTTGGTTGTAATGAACTCCTGGCTGGTGGAGGGGCTCCTTCATTAATGGCACAGTGGTTACAACTCCTCTAATCTGACAAGGACAGAGCTTTCAACTCTGACTTCCATC
This sequence comes from Ovis aries, assembly GCF_016772045.2. Taxonomy (NCBI): domain Eukaryota; kingdom Metazoa; phylum Chordata; class Mammalia; order Artiodactyla; family Bovidae; genus Ovis; species Ovis aries. The sequence continues at coordinate 29,198,473 of NC_056074.1, read as the reverse complement.
ATCTTCCCCTAAGAGTGTCCCTGAATAGAGTCTGGCAGTCATCAAAAACAGGCCAGTGTGCGCTGTTCACTGAGAATCCAGGATCCGTGGGTTGCTCCTTCCTGTGCCCATCACCTCTCACCCCTACGGCCAGTGAAAGGCCTGCAGCCCTCTGTCTAGCTGCTCGGCCCCATACTGCCCACACACCCCACCTCTGCACATTTTTTTTTTTTTTAATCAGAGCTGGAACTAAATTCCCCAAGCCCCTAACTGGTGTGTAGACTCCGAGTATAAACACGATCCCTGGCATTAATCAAGGGTAATAGAAACCAGAGATGAACTGTCATGTAGCTGGCTATCCTGTTGCTGAGTCAATGCAACCTTTTAAAAACACACTAAGAAATACACACGCCGGCTGGGAACAGAGCATGAAAGAAATTCCAAAGCATTTTTTCCTTCCCCCATCCCCACCCCTTTGCTTTTCTTTTTTTAATTGCACAGGAATTCAGTAACCAGAAAAACATAAGAATTAAAAATAGAATCTGGACTTCTAAGGATCTGCACTAGAGGAGTATGCCGAGAAAAAGCTTTTTATTATTTATATGCCATTCTTGTAGCAAGAGGTTTAACTATTTCAACATGGAAAATATACATCTCCATCCTCAGTCATTTGCTCCTCTTGGCAACACTGTTGTCAGCCACATGTTGTAGAGGAGTCTTGAAGTTAGAAGAAAGATCTGAGTTTAAATTTATATATCCTTTATTATTTCTGTAACTTTAGGTGAAGTATTAACTTCTTGCGAAGTTTTATTGGGCTCATTTGCAAAAATAGAATCAGAATATTCACCACACAGAATTTTAATGAGGATTTAAAGACATAACCATCTGTCTAGTCCAAACTCTGAAACAGAGCAGGCACTTGACAAACGCGGGCTGATTCTACATCTTATTTGGAAAACACGTCAGAAGCGTGAAGCCTGCTTGACACAACCCAAGAACACAATAACTGTTCTTCGCTCAAACCTCATGCATAAACATATTTGATTTAAAAGTTTAGGGGCTTTCTACGGTATTTCACATAGACAAAATCATATTCACAATGGTATGAAATCACTTTGGCCATTCTAACACTTTTTAATTTTAAGGTCAGCAGATGCCCACCCAGCAAAGCATGGAAAAAATACAGCATCTGGCCCAGCTGGTTCAGCATTGGTCATTTCTAAAGAGAAGTTGCTTAGGAGATATATATATTTATGGTTAAATATATGCATGTGCTAAGCTGTTTCAGTCCTGTCCAACTCTTTGTGACTCTATGGACTGTAGCTTGCCAGGCCTCTCTGTCCATGGGATTCTCCAGGCAAGAATATGGAGTGGGTTACCATGCCCTCCTCATTAAATATATAAATATATATATATGCATTTATGTATTATATATAATATATTATATGCATATATACATATATATATAATTAAAACAAGTTGAGCAACAAGCTGACATTCACTTTGTATGGATTTGGACTTCTATCAACTATAATCTGCTAAGCTATATTGCTATCTAGTACTTAAGCATTTTGTTCAATTTCTACCCAGTTCCTAAGCCTCATTATTTGCTAGACTATTATTTGTTACCTGGTGTAGCAGGATTGAAGCAATTATTCCTACTTCATAGATAATGTGAGTAAAGGAGGGAGGCTAAATAATTCCAGAAGCCACCCAGTGTCTACTTTGTAGTTAATCTGAGGATGCAGACAGGTTTTGAGTTCTTTTAGAATACAATGACTGGTAAAATGAAGCTAACTGTACCTAATAACTTCTGATAAGCCCTGACCACAGGGCCTTGTGTGAAAGTGGCTCTCTAAATGCTGACTGTAAATGAGTAAATATACTCCGTATGGCTAGGACAACTATTTTGTAATCCACTGTCCAAAGCAGAACATTTTTTAAAAATTGAGATACAGTTTATATACAACATTATATAAGTTACAGGTGTTTAGCATAGTGATTCACAACTTTTAAAGGTTATATTCCATTTATAGTTATTAAAATATTGACTATATTCTCTGCATTGTACAATACATTCTTACAGTTTATTTATTTTATATATAATTGTTTGTACTTAATCCCCTATCTCTGTTGACCCCCTCCCTCCCTCTTCCCTCTGGTAACTACTAGTTTGTTATTTATATCTGTGAGTCTGCTTTTTTGTTGTTACATTTGTTTTATTTTTTAGATTTCACATATAAGTGGTATCATTTGTCTTTCTCTGACTTATTTCACTTAGCATAACACCCTCCAAGCCCATTAATGCTACCACAAAGGCAACATTTCATTTTTTATGGCTAAGAAGTATTTCATTGTGTATGTGTGTGTGCGTTGTGTGTATGTGTGCGTGTGTGTGTGTGCATATACATATATGTATACCACATCTACTTTATCTATTCATCTGGTCTCCATTGTGGATCACTTGCCATAACTCCATAGTGGCAAGTTAACAATACAAAGGAATACAATTTCAAATATTCTTAATAATTTCAAGGTGCATAAAAGATGAATATTGTTCCAAGAGATAAATAGCATCTACTCTAAAACTGTCCACTCTTGATGAGAAATCAATCTTATTTCCAGAACTGATATTTAGCGGCCATGCACTTGACAACATGGAAGTTTTGATTGGTTGGGTTTCAACTCTAATTGCATGGAATCTGTGCTGATTGACCGGTGGCTGTTGGACTATTATCGCTGAGTTTTCTCAAAATGAAAAGTTTTTCCTCTTCTTGCGTATATTGTTGAAGAAATATCTGGCTGGAGGCAGTGCTGTTGAGATCTGATGTTGCATCGTGAAGGCTGACCAAAAGCGGGAGGGCGGGGGTAGGGGTAAATATCATTGTCATGATTCTCTATGAGCCTTGCTTTATCCACCGAGCTGAACTTAAATATTCTGTAGCTACTTTTTTCGGAGAAGGCAATGGCACCCCACTTTAGTACTCATGCCTGGAAACTCCCATGGACGGAGGAGCCTGGTGGGCTGCCGTCTGTGGGGTTGCACAGAGTTGGGCACGACTGAAGCGACTTAGCAGCAGCAGCCACCTTTTTATTATTTTTTGATTCATAACTCATTTAATTTATTTTTTTAAGTCTACAGTTCAGTGTTTTTTCAGTATATTCACCGACTTGTACAACCATCATGCCAATCAGTTTTAAAGCATTTTTATGATCCCCCCACTGCAGAAACCCTGTATATATTGGCAATCACTTCCCATATACTCTCTCCCCTCAGGCTAGGCAGTTAGTACCATAACTCTCTGTCATCACAAATATGCCTATACTGAACTTTCATGTATATGGAATCTTACGTGGTCTTCTGTGACTAGTTTCTTTCACTTAGCATAATGTTTTCAAGTTTCATCAGTACTTCATTTATCTTATATCTGCATAATGTTCCATTCTATGGATATATCACATTATATGTACCCATTCTTCAGCTGATGAAACATTTAGGTACTTTCTGGTCATTGTGAATCATGCTTCTATGAATATTCTTGTACAAGTTTTTGTGTGGACACTTGTTCTTGTTTCTCTAGTTATATGCCTAGGAGTAGAATTTCTGGGTAGTTCGTTAACTACGTTTAAACTTCTAAGGACCTTTCAGAGTTTTTCAAAGCAGCTATACAATTTTACACTCTTGTCAGCAATGGACAAAGGATACATCTTCTCTACATTCTCACCAGCACTCGGTAGTTATCTGTAGTTTTGACTCTAGCCATGCTAGTAGGTGTGAAGAGGTATCTCATCGAGGTTTTGATTGGCATTTCTCTGATGGTCCCTGTAAAGAATATTATACAGTAAAGATAAATTGAGGTACATTAAAATCTTCGAGGCTTATTTGAGAAAACATCGATTTGAATTGGGTAGTGCCGAACCAGGGGTAGTTAGTAGCACTCCACAAACAGAAGCTAAGGGAAGCCTTTACAGAGCAGAGTGGAAGCAAAGCAAGGAGATCATCTGATTGGCTGCAGCTTAAATGGTTGCCTTATTTGGCTGTTTGTTATTGGTCATTGTTTAAATTTCAATTTTTCAGATAGAAGGGCACTTACAGGAATTGGCTCAGGCTTAGGTTTTGGTTTGCAACCAAGGCATCGGAGTCTCCTCAGTTTAATTCTTAGTATACCCCTACAATCATTTGTCCTCGTTGAAGTTAAGAATTATGGACAATTACAAGTATATCAAGAGCTTCCCAGGTGGCTCAGTGGTAAAGAATCTGCTTGCCATTGCAGGAGATGCAGGACATGGGGTTTGATCCCTGGTTGGGAAGATCCCCTGGAGGAAGAAATGGCAACCCACTCCAGTATTCTTGCCTGGAGAATCCCATGGACAGAGCAGCATAGTGGGCTACAGTTGACGGGGTCACAAAGAGTCAGACACGACTGAGTGACTGAGCATGCACGCACACACAAGCTTATCACACAGTCCTAAGTGTGGGTTGGGTGAATAAGTGATAGTGAGAGATTTGTTTAAAGTTTAGCTTTAATCTGCAGAGGAAAATTTAATTAGCTGAATCCTTGACTGTACAAGAGGCTGGCAGTCTCTGTTGAGAAGGACGGAGTGTAAGATATTCCCTTTAGACTGCAGAGTTTGCCTGCCAGCTGGCTGATGTCCATCAGTGATCAGCACATTAGCAGAAGGTGCCCAGTCCAGCACCTCTGCACTTGCTCTGAAGGTTTGTTTGTCTAGCGGCTCTTCCCCAACACGAGAAAAAGAATCACATCTGCCTTGGACATGCATCCATCTTTCAGTTCCCAAGATGGCATTTGCTTGCTCTGACCTTGGTAGTCTGTCTCTCTCAGCCTCTTAAAATATCAAATAGGTTGTGTTAAAGCCCAGTTGGAGAACAAAGAGTAAGCAAGAGAAAAAGCTGTCATTTTGCAAGACCCAAGACCCATCCTTTTAAAGTAACTAACACATCTGTGAAGACAAATGAGAGGACGATGGATTCAGAGAGTGTGTTCTCATGGACCCAATTTACTTAGGTAGTTCTCAGTTTTCCTGTGTGGAATTATGTGTGAAGATCCTTTTTTCTGCATGGAAATACCTCTGAAGATTTTTTGAAGCATGCATATCTCTTGATCTGATTCAGGGTGGAGCCTAAACAAAGCTAAAAAAATAAATTCCATCATTACCTATGTTGTTGGAACTAAGCAGAAATATGAATAAACAAGGGGTTCCCAGGTAGCTCACGGGTAAAGAATCAGCCTGCAATGGAGGAGATGTGGGTTTGATCCCTGGGTCAGGAAGATCCTCTAGAGAAGGGAATAGCAACCCACTCCAGTATTCTTGCCTGAAGAACCCCCATGGACAGAGGAGTCTGGCGGGCTACAGTCCATGGGGTCGCAGAGAGTCTGACACGACTGAGCACAAGCTCATTGTGTTATGGGTTAAAGCTGGAGAGGCTGACTGAGATTCACTCCAAAATAATTATTTGCTTGTATCACTTATCTGCTCCTCTAAGAGAAAACTCTTGCTTTATTCCTATTTCTGTTTCCATGAGGAGTGCAGCAAGAACACTGGAGAGATGGATGAAGCTGTGTGGACTGAAGAGCTCCACGGGGCTGGAATCAAACTTAACTGAACAACCCACGTGGAAGAAACATGGATTTTCACACAGCATTTGGTTGACTTTGAGAGAGGATGTTGATTTCATTCTCTCAACTCCCTATTTCATCCATTTTATTACCATATATTTCCTAAAGAGAAGGCCTGGCCAGTATCAAAACAAAGCCCTCTACTCTGTTTTTAATTACCCTTTTCAAGGCTGCACTAGGCAATGCAGATGCTGCCTGGTCTAACTTGAACTGCAAACAGAAATGTTTTGTCCGTTTTCCTTGAAAGCGCTGGGCAGAGTGTGTGAAGCTTAGAGTGATAAGGATTGAATTTTCAGGTTTATCTTTTAATAGGGACGATAAGATTCTAATGCCTCAGCGCTCCATGCTATCTGGATGTTGGTGGTGGGAACCGTCACCAGAGGGATGCACCGGCCGGTGGGGGTGGGGGTGGGGGGCTGGGTTAACCTCAGAGAAACACAAACATGAGTGGGTGGAGTGCTCCCTTTCCATGAGAATCGCCGTCCCTCTCTTTCACAGCCTGGCCCAAATGATCAGGCTTTATGCCAGTAAGCAAAGCAATGGATTATTTTTTCCATTGGTCAGAGGAAGTTTTCTTTCTTTCTTTCTTTTTTTTTTCCTTTTTGTGAATGGAGATAAAAAATGCTCATTGGAAAAGGGAACTATAGGAATTTCATTTTAGTAAAATGAAAGGCTGCTTAGGTTCCCAAGAAGCCCTGGAGGAAGGTGCAAAGCCCAAGGCAACAAGGGTCCTTGGAATCCTGCAGATGTGCATGTAAATCCTATTTCTGTTGCAGACCAGCTGTGCAGCCTTAATGTGGCTTTATCTTCATGAACTTCAGTTTTCTGGACTATCACAAGGGGAAAATTCTAGGTAAATAAAGTGAAATGAGTGCAAGTAAAATATTTAGAAGACACTCAGTATTTATTAGTTTCCTTCTTTTGCCTTTGAACTAAGACAAAAGATTACACAGGCTTCCCACCCATCTTCTGTGTATTTGGGAACAAAGTCATGAATACAAATATAGGAAGCCCGAGGGACGGCTCTGCATATACAACATCTTATCCTGCCAGCTGATCTCATTCACTTCAACTCACCAAATATTTATGAAGTGTATGCTTGTGCTTCAAGCTGCTTGGGACTGTAGAGTTTACAGTTGAATGAGAGATGGTTACTGACTTCTGTCTTCCAGAACTTCTCTCTTACACAACAACAAAGCTTTGTACGTCGGGCAGGTTAATAGTACACGGTGATGTGTGTACGTGCATGTATTTAGGCACGCACACACACACACGTCGCACATAAACAGTTTTGGAAGGGAGATAATCCACAAGGGCTGAAGGAATGAAAAGGGACTTCTTAATTTTCTTGGCTGGGATGAGAGGGGCTCTACAAGGAGCAAAAATATCACCCCTATAACTATTCTTCTTTCTGAACCAAAGTCAGGGGCCTCTGAATTTCACAACTACCCAGATAATTCCCCTCTTAATGCTATTCAATATTTCTTTAAATGCCGAGAACATTGGAGCCTCCATGCCTCCAGGCTTCAGCTATTTCTTCTGGCTGGAATTCTCTCTTCCAACTTTAGAATTCTGACTCACATGTCCACTCCCAGCTCAAAGCTCCTCTCTCAAGCCTTCTCTCCTTTTGTAGCTCTATTACCTAATGTAGTCATGATACATATTTTAGGAGTGAATGAAATCAGTCTTATAAATGGTTCTGGAAGTTAATTTCTGTCAAAAATATTCCACTGACCCCCAAACTGGCTTGAGACCTTTCACAACTTGCCAATAACCCCACTCTGGGTTCTTCTATCATTTTCTCCCTTGTCCCCCTTCTTATCAAGTCAGAGAGTGAAAGCTTTGATGGAAGCATGTAGTCTTCTCTGCTATTAGCATCTCTTGAGTATCAACCCAACAAGCAGAAGAAAAAAGCAGAACAGTATGTGTTTGTGACACATAGCCCTCTCTCAACAAGCCCATTGATACCATACGGATCAGCAGTACAAATGGCAGTGAGAGTGTTTGTCGCTCAGTCGTGCCTGACTCTTTGCCACCCCATGGACTGTAACCCACTAGGCTCCTCTGTCCGTGTGTTCTCTAGGCAAGAATACTGAAGTGTGCAGCCATTCCCTTCTTCAGGGGATCTTCCCGACGCAGGGACTGAACCCAGGTCTCCCATGTTGCAGGCAGATTCTTTACCATCTGAGTCACCAAGGAAGCCCCAGACAAGTAAATTAGAGAAGGACATGAAGATACATGTATATGTATGGGTGAGTACCTTTACTGTCCGTCTGAAACTATCACAACATTGTTAATCAACTATACTCCAATATAAAGTAAAAAGCTGGGGGAAAAAAAAATAGAATGTGAAGAACAAAGTATTAAAATATATGGAGTCCCACCATTGGCCTCTTCCACAGGGAACTGACAAGTGAGAATTCACTCATTTTGTACCAACAGGCTTATTGTTGTTATTGTTGCTTACTGGTTAAGTCATTGTGTCCAGCTTTTCGTGACCCCATGGACTGTAGCCTGCCAGGCTCCTCTGTCCATGAGATTTCCCAGGCAAGAATTCTGGAATACTGGAGTGGGTTGCCGTTTCTTACTCCAGAGGGTCTTCCTGACCGAGGGATCGAACCTGCATCTTCTGCATCGCAGGTGGGTTCTTTACTGCTGAATCACCGGAGAAGCCCCTTATAACAACAGGACAACAAACCAAATAACTGAAAACGGAAAAAATGAAAAAAACCTAAAACTATTCTGCCAAGTAATTAATCATGCTGCTTTTCTCTTGTGACGTCTGAACTGATTTAAAGGATTTTGGGAGTTGGTAGATACTGTGAAATGCATGCTTAGTCGCTCAGTCATGTCCAACTCTTTGCAACCCCTTGGGCTGTAGTCCACCAGCTCCTCTTCCATGGAATTCTCTAGGCAAGAATACAGGAGTGGGTTGCCATTCGTTTCTCCAAAGGATCTTCCTGACCCAGGGATTGAATCTGGGTCTCCTGTATTGCAGGCGAATTCTATACTAGCCACCAGGAAACTGTAGTAAACATTCCGTCTCTTCCTCTTCTCTATAATAGTTACGATCTCTAAAATATGGATAATGATAATATAACCAGAAATGACTCATGGCCTGGCAAGGCTTTGGAGCTTGGCGATGAGTCCTTCAAAATATTCTCAAAATTCAAGTGAGTCCAACAGAACCACTGAAATTCAGTAGGGTGTTCTGGTATTTATAGAGAATTGTTCAGGAAACACACTTTTTGGGGGGAGCCAAGAGTATGGTTCAAATTCTTGCTCGGTTTCTGATAAAGCTGAGTTGTACTCAGGCCACCCACGTCCCCTCCCTGCCCTGGTTGACCCCGTTTACCCCTGAGAAGTGTAGGCGGGAGCAGGGTGCCTGCAGGCTTGTTCTCCAGCATTTCAATTTCTATCATGACTTACTTTCGGCCCTTTATTAATTTTTTCGCTTTTCTTTTTTTTTTTAATTGGTAGCAACTCTAAAGTGCCTCTAAGGCAGTAGACAGCTAGTTTTTACCATATTGCTGATTGAGTTCATCAACTTTTCTTTGCCTACCCACTGCTCCCCAAATCCAATGGAAAGTCACTGGCAATGACATGAAGCATTTATTCTTTTTCCACCTCTTTTTTTTTTTTTTTAATCAGGAAAAACACTGGAAAAACAGATTGTATGCCCAGGCTGTTAGCTCTTGACATTCCCTCTCTATTCAGACCTATTATCACAGTAACAAAAATGGTTTAGATAACATAAACCTAACCAGAATTCCTGGAGAAGGAAATGGCAACCCACTCCAGTATTCTTGCCTGGAAAATCTCATGGACAGAGGAGCCTGTAGGCTACAGTCCATGGGGTCGCAAAGAGTCAGACATGAGTGAGCGACTTCACTAACCAGAATTCATTTCAGCCTGCCCCCAGGACAAGGAGGGGAGCTCTCCCTCCAATTTGGGGCAGAAACAGGACTTTTCCAGGAATTCAGCTCTGCCTGAAATGGAGCAGGAATGTGATCCATACTCTGTGTGGATCATTTCCAAGAGAAATGGACTTTTGGGGGATATATTAATACATTCATGGGAAAGGGAACTCAGCATCACTCCAGTATAGACTCTAGGACCTGTTTAGAAGAGTTCTGCTCTGGCCCTGTACCTTGAACTCACACTACCTCTCTGGGCTACACTTGGAATATTCACAGCCCTGGGATTCCTTGCCAAAATAGACTTTAGCTTGCTTAGAAGAGGTTTTTTCTGGGCCTCTTGCTTGGCTGTGTTCTCTGGAAGATGGACGCCGTGTATATCTTAAGCAAACAATGTGTAGCCCTTTGTGGCGATGCAGATGGAGGCTGAGCTTCCTTGCCAGAGGATAGAGAAAGGGGAGGGAAAAGAAGGGTGTGAACCAGCGTATGCATGAGCGTGCTGTGCTGTGCACGTGCTCATCCAGTCCTCTCTGTGACCGCCCAGGCTGTACCCCGCCAGGCTCCCGTGTCCATGAGATTCTCCAGGCAAGAAAACTGGAGTTGGTGGCTATTTCCTCCTCCAGGGGCTCTTCCCAACCCAGGGATGGAACCCGCGTGATCCAGATGAGAGATGGGACTCCTGGTGGTTAAAGGCGGATTCTTTAACCACTGAGCCACCTGGGAATTCCTGCATGAACCAGAGGTGGACTCTATTCCTGCTTCCAGGTCCGGGTGCAGACGTTGGAGGAAGCTGAGAACTCAAGCTAATCCAGCTTTTGTAGGCTGTTATGAGGGTAAATGTGATGGATAGAAGGATGGGCCATCAGTTCGTTTGATGCCTTACGTCTGAATATTTAAATTTATGGTGTGTTGCTCTATATTTACATGATTGCCCAAGGTCCCCAAATGGTAAAAGAGAGCCTGGGGGAGGTTATTACTCAGGTCCCTTAATCTGTTGAGCTGATTAGAAGGAATAGGTTGAATATACTCTCTGGGTGAAACTCTCTCTGCTTTCCCTTCAGGAGTAGGGACAGAGTTTTCTGTTGTGAAAAGAACCTGGAATTTGGAGCCAGAAAGATGTGGATTCAACAAATGCATATTAAGCACCTATTATGTGTCAACCAGAGGTAGACACCAGGATAGATAAAATGAAGCCAAAATTCTCCGAAAATTTACAGCAGGAAAATGGATGATTGTGTGAAAAAATAGCAACAAGACAATCTGTTAAAGTCATTGTTAGCCATTATTTATTATTTTATTGTTGTGGTTGTTGTTTTATTAAGGTAATGTTGATTTATAACATTATGTGTTTCAAGTATACAGTATTACATTTCTACTGTGTACCTTACAGAGGGCTCACCTTCAAAAATTTCATTTCCATATGTCACTCTAAGCTCGGGTTTTGCCCTCCCTCCAGCTCTCCTCTGGCTTCCCTGGTGGTTTGGATGGTAAAGAATCTGCCTGCAATGCATCCCTAGTTCCATCCCTGGGTCAGGAAAATACCTTGGAGAAGGGAATGGCTATCACTTCAGTATTCTTGCCTGGGGATTCCATGGACAGAGGAGCCAGAAGGGCAACAGTCCAGGGGGTGGAAAGGAATGTGGAAAGGAGACAGACGGATCGACTAATGCTTTCACTTTTCAGCCCTCCTCTCTGGTAACCAGAACTCTGTTCTCTCTATCTATGTGTTTGTTCTTTGTATCAATGTGTTTTTGTTTGGTTTGGTTCATTTATTTATTTTGTTTATCTGTTTTTTGTTGTTGTTGTTTATTAGGTTTTTATTTTCTATGTATGAGTGAAATCTTAAGATGGTTGTCTTTCTCCATCTGACTTATCTCACTTAGCATAGTACCCTTAAGTTCCGTTCGTGTTGTGACAAATGGCAAGATTTCACATTTTTTATGATGAGTAGTATTCCGTTTCCCACATCTTATTCATTCATTCATTCATTCATTCATTCATTGATGGGCACTTAAGTTGTCTCCATATCTTGACAAATGTAAACAATGCTGCAATGAACATAGGGATGCATATTTCTTTTCAAATTATTGTTTTCTTTCTTAAACAAACATGCAGAAGTGGGATTGTAGGATCATATGGTAGTTCTACTCTTAACTTTCTGAACAGTCTCCATACTGTTTTCCATAGTGGCTGCACCAATTTACATTCCTACTAATCATGTATGAGGTTTCCATTTTCTCCACATCCTCATTAACACTTGTTATTTCTTGTCTTTATGATAATAGCCATCCTGACAGGTGTGAGGTGACCTTTCATTGTGGTTTTGATTTGAACTCCCCTCACAATTAGTGATGTTGAGCATCTTTTCATGTGTCTGTTGGCCATCTGCATGTCTTCTTTGGGAAAATAGCTAATCGACTCCTCCGCCCTTTTTGCACTAAGATTATGTGTTTTTTGTTGTTGAGTTAGGGCTTCCCTGGTGGCTCAGATGGTAAAGAATCTACCTGCAATGCAGGAGACTCAAGTTCAATTCCTGGGTTGGAAAGATCCCTGGAGAAGGGAATGTCTACCCACTCCAGTATTCTTGCCTGGAGAATCCCATGGACAGAGGAGCCTGTCGGGTTACAGCCCATGGGGTTGCAAAGAGTCAGACACTATTGAATGACTGACACTTTCACTTTTGTTGAGTTATATGAATTATTTCTGTATTTTGGATATTAACCCCTTATCTGATACATTTCAGATATTAACCCCTTATCTGATAAAAATCTTCTCCCATTTGGTAGGTTGCCTTTTCATTTTACTGATGGTTTCTTTTGCTATGGAGACATTTTTAAGTTTGATTTAATTTCACTCCATTTATTTTTCCCTTATTTCTCTTGCTTGAGGAGACACATCCAGAATGATGTTGCTAAGACTGATGTCCAAAACACACTGCCTGTGTTCTTTTTTTTTTTTTTTTTACTCCTTCCTAGGAGTTTTATGGTTTCCGGCTTAACAATTCAGTTCTCTAATCCATTTTGAGTTCATTTTTGTGAATGTTATGTGAGATAGTAGTCTAGTTTCAATTTTTTTTTTTTTTGGGCATAAAACTACCCAGTTTCCAAACACTATCTCCTGAAGTGACCATCCTGTCTCAGTTGTAAGTTCTTTGCTCCTTTGTCATAAATCAATTGTCCGTATATATGTGGGTTTATTTCTGGACTCTCAGTTCTGTTCCATTGGTCTATGTATTTGTTTTTCTGCCAATACCATACTGTTTTGATTACTATGTCTTTGTAATATAATTTAAAGCCAGGAATTATGATGCTTCCAGCTTTGTTTTTTCTTCTCGGGATTACTTTTTCTGTTTGGGGTCTTTTGTTGTTCCATGTACATTTTTGACTTTTTTTTTTCTATTTCTGTGAAAGCTTTCCTTGGGATTTTGAGATTACCTTGTATCTGTAGATTGCTTTAGATAATATGGACATTTTGACAATGTTAATCCTTCCATTCATGAGTGTGGAATATTTTTCCATTTATTTGTGTCTTCAATTTCTTTCAATAATGTCTTACAGTTTTTAGTGTACAGGTTCTTCTGCCTTCTTGGTTAAACTTATTCCTCAGTATATTATTCTTTTGTTGTGATTGTATATGAGGTGGTTTTTTTTTTTAATGTTTCTCTTTCTGCTAGCACATTGTTAGTATATAGAAATAAAGCAGATTTTTGTACATTGATTTTTGCATCCTGTCACTTTAATAGTTCTTTTTGTGTGTGTGTGTGTGTGTGTGTGTGTGGAGTCTTTGAGGTTTTCTATATATAAAATCATGTCATCTGCAAATTAGCCAGTATACTTTAAACCAATAAGGGTGCAGATCTAAAAGTAGAAACAGGTCTTTGGAGGAAAAGTTAAGCAAGTTTTTGCAAAGGTGACATTTACCCTGGGTATTCAAGCTGGGATTAGCCAGTGTCAGCTAGGACAAAAGAGGAAACCATGACTGGAGGGAATGATTTGTGCAGAAAAATGGAGGCCTAGAAGGACCTTTGATCTAGATTTTAGAATTAACTTTGCCACCTCTTTATGGGGTACATTGTTTTACTTTCCTTTACTTTAGTTTCCTCTTGTGTGTAACAGGGATAGTAATACCATAGCATGACCATCATGTGAAATAGTGGATTTGAAACACATATTTAAAATTCTAAATAAAGCACTCATTAAATCTTAATGATTGCTGAAAGTGGGACTTCAGCCCTAAATTCCTCTAAATCCCAGATGGAGAGTATTTGGCGGATTTTGGCCTGAGATTTGGGATGTCTCCTGGGGGTCCTGTTGGCATGCATTCTGAGAGTAATTGTAGTAATCTCTGGCCTTTCTTTTTTTTTTTTCCACAATATATTGTTAAGTTAAAAAAAAGCAGTTTACAAAGTACGTATGCTACAATCTCATTTTCTGAATATACCCATTTTTATAGTATCCTAAGTTTCCTAGGAACTTCAGACTCGCTGCATATCCACGTACATGTCTACCACCATTTCAGCTGTGACTAAGGTGGGGCTCACCCTTGCAGCTTTTCCTTCCCCCCAGCCCCTCACATCAGGAAAAGGTGGGCTCCTTCTCCCTGATGTTCAAAGCCATCACAACCCCTCTTTCTCTCTCACCTTGTGTCCAGTGTGTCAGTTGGTATAAACTTGAAATAATCTTCTGAAAAGTAGATTACAACAGAGATAAGCATACGAGACAATAAATAAGAAATTAGAGGCTCAGTCTAGGAAGTCTAATAGCTTAAGAGGTCTAATAGGTAGTCCGTGGGGGAAACAGGCAGAAAATGAGTTCATTACTTTAAAAAAAATTGACATTAAATGTTCCAAGGACTGATAGATCTGAGTTTCTAGACTGAAAGGTTTTTCACAAGTACTCAGCATGACTGAATAAAAATAGATCCACTCCAAAGCTCAACACTAAGAAATTTAGAACTTAGAAATGAATAAAAGATTCTAACACTTTCCAGAGAGAAAATGCAGGTCACCAACAGAAAGTCAGGATCTCTGGATTTTCTTATAGAAGGAACTTTGGGTCCAGAGTGAGCTGGCCCAGGGTTGGTGTAGGAGGAAAATCAGGAATAGAAGGGTTGTGTTCAATTTTTTAAAAAGATGTAAGCCAATGCTTTACTACACCTAGAAATAAGACTGAGTTTCTGATCTGTGATCAAGCAATATAAATTATAGGACCTTCTAGATCTGTGGTCAGACGTCACCAATTCTCCCCTGCACAGCCCTCATGCCCCTCAGATGCAGTTTTCTATATTATTCTCAGGCAAGAGGCAGCAGTTTTGAATTCTTCTATTGTCACTGGCATGGCTGATTAATAAATAACCTGAGGATAAATACCATGTCTTATAATTCCAGAGTCCCCGTGATCTTGAACCAATAATAAGCACAGCATATATATGTCAAATGAATGAGTTACTGGGAAGGAGGTTGCTCTTCCAGGCTCATATAGGGTATCTTCCCCTCCCTGCTGTTTGAGAAAGACAAAGTGTCTTGTGTGTTCTGGTCGGTTCTTCAAGCCCATGGCTCTCCAGCCTAACTGCCAAGTGCTGGCTCAGTGAAGCTGACTCAGTGAAGCATCTTCATTGGGGTCATCTCCTTCAGGGCTGACTCCTGTGGCCCACAGGACACTGACAGCTTCTGTTTCACACGTGTTTTTACTTCTGGCTAAGCCTTCTGGGTCACTGCTTTGACCCAGCAATCTCCCCTTTCACCTTGGTTCCCACACCAGGTCAAGACAGGGAGACCTCCTCTTCTCTTCCCAGCCTCCGAGGCCTCTCTCTCATCTCTATCCACACTCTGCGGGTCCCTGTCAGTTATCCTGTGATCAGAGTCTGAGGCTGTCTCCCTGCACCAGGACGTTTAGCTTTTACCAGGCCGGGCCCATTCTTGTAGCTCAATGAGAGCCTGTTTGCTACCCACATGTGCTCATCCTGACCTTTGGGTCTTGGAATGTCAGCATGCACAGGCAGCTAAGGAATCCAATCTGCTAGAAACATTAGGTCTTCAAGCAGTCATAACCTAGGGAGGTTTCTTGACACCAGCATTGTATCTGCTGCGTTTTCCAAAATTGTTACCCTAATCCTCCCGCTTAATCATTTGGGTCATGGTTGAGGGTACATGCCTATATATAGGGGTGAATTGTTTAAAATAAAAAGAGAGGGAGGCAGAGAGTCTCCTTCCATCTCCTGGTCCTACTCTGCAGTTCATACTTCATCCCCAAAGGGCTTTCAAACAAACAAACAAATCATGTTCACTGCAAAAACTTACTGGGTGGAGGGATACGGCAGCCCACCACAGTTACATGAGTGGTTATTAAGGAGACACGGTGGAATAAGGGAGGTACTCTGTGACCTCAAGTAATTGATAATCCAGTTATGAAGACCATGGCTAACCATGTCAAAGAGATTATTATTAAATGCTATGTGGCACTTAGTAATTAGAGATGCCAGAGGCTGTGGAGATCTGAGGAGGCTGCTTGAAGGAGATGGAGCTTGAGGCAGATCTGTAAGGATGCCGTGTGTGTGTTTATTAAAACTTCAGCATCCAGTATAGTGACTGGCAACTCATAGGTGATCAATAAACATTTTGTGTGAATTAATGCACTGGCAAGAGAAGAAAAGACGAAGTGGAGGATGATGTAAACATGGAGTTGAGCATGACATGTTTGGAACCCAGTGACAAGGTGTCGAGTGAGTGGGAATCAGACTGCATAGGAAGGGTGAGGGGAGCAGAAAGTAAACCCTTGCTAATTGGCAGGGAAGGTCCAGGCTGTCTGATGTCACCGACCATGTTCATCAGGGTGATACATGCTACACTCAGATCACTTTTCACTTTCTCAGCCTGTTTTCCAGTGGGTTTTGGGAAAGTGTAGCAGATATCACAGAGATCAAAAACATGGAGCTGCAGATAAGGGGGTGGGGTGAGTGCAGGGGAGCACCAGGGGTCACTGAGATAGGCCTCTGTTGTGAGCAAAGCCAAACGATTTAGACCTTTCACACCCACAAAATCAAACCCAAACAAAGCTGTAAAACGGGAGGGAGGGGCCTTTGAAAAGGTGGCACCTGCTGAGCCAGAATGACAGGCTGTCCTTAACAGTGTTGCTCCTCTGGTAAGTGTAGAAATCTGTGGAAAATTCTGTCCTGTGTGTGAGGTTCAGAATAAACACCAGAATATCCCTGTTGCCCTTTGAGACTATACATGTGTCTGTTTGTTTATACCATAAATGTTTATTGAGGGTCTATTATATGCTGGCCTGCGTATCTGTACCTTGGTGATTGTATTTGAGCCATGAACTCTGTTCTTATAGAGCTTATAGTTTACTGGGGAGAGGGATGACAAAGAGGTAAATGAAGAAATAAGCAGAAAGGTAGAAAAATTGATTTCTTAAGAATATTCAGATGGATAAAGGATGAGGAATTGGAGTTCAAAAATAGGTCATAATTGATTCCCCTTCTAGAAATTGTCTTGTTCTGGCGTAAGAAGTAAATCTGAATTTAAAAATTAAAAAAACCCAAATCAGAGTACTCCAAAGCTATGACTAGAGCTGCTTTCAAGTAGGCTATTTGTGAAGGCTAAACTAAATGTGAAGACATGTGGACCAGCACAAAGGTGCTAATGGAGAGATTGGTAGGGGATGTTTGGCAGTAGATGTGCTGCAGGAAAGACATCTTTGTTGAATGGATGGATACACACGGGTAAATAAGTGAGGGAGGCAGGGAAGCAGCGCTAACTAGTAAAATCTTCAGAGTCAGAAATATCTGGGCTCTTACTTTCCAGCTGTGTGAATTTGGAAACATTTAGTCTTTCTAAGCCTGTTTACTCATCTGTAAAATAAAGTTATTATTACCTACCCCCTTGGACTGTAGCCCACCAGGCTCCTTTGTCCATTATTTTTCCCAGGCAAGAATAATAGAGTGGGTTGCCATTTCCTACTCTAGGAGATCTTCCTGACCCAGGGACTGAACCTGTGTCTCTTTTGTCTCCTGCACTGGTAAGTGGATTCTTTACCACTGTGCCACTTGGGAAGCCTCTAAGCAAGGAAAGCCTTTTGTTTAAATATAGAGGCCCAGTTGCATGGATTGTCTCTTTGATTTCATCAGGGTATATGAAACTTAGGATAAAACACTTTAAAGGATAGAGAACAGAAGTAAAGTTTCAGGGATTCTTCCAAACTTCTGGAAGATGGAAAGCATATGTCAGGGGAAGAACTGATGGAGTCAGGGAAGAGAGCCACAGTGAATATACATATGTGTGAAAATGCATGAGGATACAGTCATTGGCCCATTTAGATCACAGAGGATCTCAGGTGTTAGAAATGCGGTGAGCAAGAGTGAAACACTGGCTCAACAGAGAAATTAACTTATAGTTTGTGTATAGAATAATTTCTTCTTTTCTCAGGTGAATGTAGCCTACATAAGTCAGGTGCTTTCTTCTCCAGGAGAACCAATAAACAAATGTGGGAAAGGTTTCTTTCTAAAGAAAGTTAATGGACCTACTGCAGGAGTTCTTAACTCAGCACTTTTGGCACTTAGGGCTGGAGAGTTCTCCTTTGCAGCAGGCTGTCCTATGCATTAGTAGCATCCATGGCCTTGTCCGCTAATGCCAGTGACATTTATTCCTCATCAGTCTTGACACTGAAGCACATCTCCAGACACTGCCAAATGTCCCTTTCAGGGCAAATTATTCCTGATGAAAATGACTTCAACATCCTTTAACTTGGGAGACCCCCAATTGAATGTCCAGTTTGTGCTTGATTACCAAATACGAATATCAGCAGTCTTCAGAACATTCAATCAGGGTTATCATTATTTTTAAAGATTGTTCTGCATGTGGACTGTTTTAAACTGTTTACTGAATTTGTTACAATATTGCTTCTGTTTTCAGTTTTTTTGTTGTTGTTTTTTTTTTTTTTCTCATGAGGCATGTGGGCTCTTAGCTCTTCAACCAGGGATGGAAACCACACTCCCTGCATTGGAAGACACAGTCTTAACCAGTGGACTTCCATGGAAGTCCCAGAGTTATTTGTAAATGGCTTTTAAAAATTAAATAGGGAAAAGCAAGTACTTGAGGACATGTAGCACAATACAAGAACAAGTGCTGTGATAAAAGAAAATAAAGAACTCTCATTACTTAAAAATATCATTTTATATAACAAGTTTAAAACATATTGGAAAGTAAAGTCTAAGAAATCTGCAAGAGTGTGTAATAAAATGCAGGGACAGAAAATATGAGGACAAAAGGTCAGAGATGGGACAGATAAATCCAGGAAGTCAGTATCTGATTAACAAGTTTCCTGAGAGAACTGCATGCATGAAGGGGAAATTATCAAAGAATTCATTTAGCTATCCAGATCTAAAGGATATATCTCAATTACAATGACATCTGAACATCTAGCAGAATCAATGGAAAGATGGCAGTACTTAAACATATCCGTGTGAAATCACAGAACATGATTTCAAAAGGAGAGATTTTAAGAGGAAAGAGAGAAAATGAATGAATAATTTAGCTCACAAAGAAACAATATAGAAGATATTGGAGCAATAGCATTAATAACAGTGTACTTCTTAGGGAAAATGAGTTTTCAACCTAGAATTCTATACCCAACCAAACTAACACTAAATTGTTCTGATAAAATAAAGATAATTTTTCAGTTTAAGGAAGAAAATCTATCACACACACTCATTTTTAGGAAGTTTCTTGAAGAAATGCTTCTATTGGATAAAATGTCTTTTAGTGCCAGATCAAATCCAAATCAACTGGCTTCTACAGAAGGACATGTATTATCTCAAATAACAAGAAATCTAGATGTGGATGCTGACTCAACTGAACTGTTATAGAACTAAGGTCTGACTGCTCGGTACTTGAAAGACAAGTATTGGTAGAAAGGAAAATTTGCTTTATTCCAGTGACCAGCAACTGGGAAAGAAGATGGACTCCTGTCCTAAGGCCAACTTCCCCCTGTTGATCAGTGGACAAAAGCTTTTAAAAGGGAGTTTGTATGGGTGGAGGGAGGAGACTACATACAGAATAGCACAGTTGGCTCTGACAGTCATCTTGAAATTAGTCATGTGGTGGTCTGACCAGCAAGCATCTTGGTTGTTTTAAGTACAGTTAATCTTCAGTTCCAGAGAAGGCGATGGCATCCTACTCCAGTACTCTTGCCTAGAAAATCCCATGGATGGAAAAGCCTGGTAGGCTGCAGTCCACGGGGTCGCGAAGAGTCGACACGACTGAGCGATCTCACTTTCAATTTTCATTTTCACACATTGGAGAAGGAAATGGCAACCCACTCCAGTGTTCTTGCCTGGAGAATCCCAGGGACTGGGGAGCCTGGTGGGCTGTCGTCTATGGGGTCGCACAGAGTAGGACACGACTGAAGCAACTTGGCAGCAGCAGCAGAATCTTCCATTCTTGGGTTGATTTGTTCCCATTTCCTTGAGGCCAGTTCCTAGAATCGTGGCAGCTAATGTCCTGGCTACAGTCTGGTCATCATATAGTTAACTTCTTCCAGATGATGGGGGTTTCAGTATCTGTAAAGCAACCCAGATGATATAGTTCAGAATATTATCTATGGCCCCTGAGAAGCAACTGACTGTCCTTGACTTTGCTTAATTACTGAACTGTGATTATTTTGTCCTGCTTGACAGCTTTTGTTTATGTATTTTCTCATTTCTCTGCCTAAATTTATTCTTCAACTAAAGTTTTTTTTCTATGGGTAAAAGGTAGGCTGAGGACATGGGGTAGAAGGGGGTTCTGTCCTGGGAGGGGCCCAGAGGGTCCTTCTCTGTTTCGCAGTTATATTACCAAAGTTACAAGTTCTTCATGTCTTTCTATTCTGTTGTGCTCAATGAGCTGCATAGTCCTCAGATAGCTCCTTTCGTGTTAGATGACAACTTCTGCCTCTAGATATTACATATGGATATGACAATGGATGCGGGACAGGAAGAAAGAGCATTCTATCCTGTGGTTTTTTGTTTTTGTTTTTTAATTAAAGATGTCACTGGAAATCTCTCAGCAAGTTTTCCCTCATGTTGCATTGTGCAGAATGGAGTATATGCTCACTCTTAAACTGATTATTAGCAAGGTGAGAAGTAGTAACATGATTAACTCAACAAAGTATAGGAATTAGTAAGAGGAGGGTGGGAATAAAAATAAGATTTCATTAGAAAGATGGAGGGATGTGTGTTTATTGTAACAGCAGCAAATCAGGGGTTAAAAGAACAAAGAAGATAGGATACAGGTGTGGTGGAACTGATCCAGGAAATGAGAAATCCTAGGAAGAACAATGCACAAGGTCCAGAGAGCATGGGTTTAGATTGGATCAGAAGGACCAAGGGAGCTAGGTAGGAGAGATCCATATAAAAGGAGAAATTAATTTTTTTATTGGAGTATTATTACTTTACAACATTGGGTTTGTTTTAGCTGTACAGCAAAGTGAATCAGCCATGCATATATATATATATATATATATATCCCCTCTTCCTCGGATTCCCTTCCCATTTAGGCTACCACAGAACAAAGAGTAGAGTTCCCTGTGCTCTACAGTTGGTTCTCACTAGTTATCTACTTTATCCATAAATCAGCCTACTGATTCCAGTCTCAGTCTCCCAACTCACCCCACCCCTCATCTCCTCTTGATATTGATGTTTGTTTTCTACGCCTGCGTCTCTATTTCTACTTTGCAGATAACTTCATCTATACCATTTTTTAGATTCTTCATATATTTTTGATAAAAATTCTTAGGATAAAGGCAAAAATAGGCATTTGAAATTCTAGAAAAAGTGTTATAAGAAAGGACTTCAACCATAAAATGCTGCTTAGTTCTGCTGTGCTCAGGATTGGCATGGTCATAAACGCAGATATACACTGTTGGTTGCTTTCCACTTCCAGAATCAATCCATCGGTGAGAGCTGGTTATAGAAGAAAGGTAACAGCATCACTTCGGACGGTATAAAAGAAGTGTGCATGTGAAAAGGGGGGAAAGGCAGACAGAGTAGATCTGAGAGCTCAAGGAAAGATCAGGGATGCTAATATTCTTACTGACAGAGGGACCAGATAAGCAATCATAGATGCTCTCTTTTAGTTAGTGGAACAAGAAACAAGAGAAGAATAGCAAGTAGTTATAAATAGATAAAAAATAGGGCTTCACTAGTGGATCAGTGGTGAAGAATCTGCCTGCTAGTGCAGGAGACACGGGTTCAATCTCTGATCCGGGAGAATCACACTTGCTGAGGAACACCTAAGCCCGGGCTTCACAACTGCTGAGCTTGTTCTCTAGAGCCCAGGAACCGCAACTACTGAGCCGATGTTCTGCAACTACTGAAGCCTGTGCTCCGTAACAAGAGAAGCCACTGTAATGAGAAGCCCTCTCACCAGAACTAGAGAGTAACCCTCTCTCTTTACAACTGGAGGTAAGCCCACGCCACAGTGAAGACCCAACACGGTCAAAAGTAAAAGTGAATAATATTTTTTTAAAAGAGGAATTTTTTTTAAAGGTAAAGAATTTAGGGCATACCATGATTTATTAAGATATTGGGATGCTGGGGAAGATAGGGTGAGATTATGTGAGCTAGATGCTAATTTATTGTATCTGGAATTCAAAAGATAATGTACAGAAAGAGTAAGTGGAGGTAAAACATATTATCTAGAGATAAGGCACCAACTCCCAAGAGAAAACAGCCCAAGAGTTAAAAGCGTTTGCTCCAGGACGGAGAAGGGGGCTAGTGCATGGAATAGAGGCCTCTCCTTGTAAGCCCTTTTTATCATGTCTTTATTTCAGTCTTGCACACACATTATCACGTGATCAGCTCAGTGTGCGTGCTCAGTCCTGTCTGACTCTTTTCAACCCATTGTGTAGCCTACCAGGATTTTCTGTCCATGGAATTTTTCAGGCAAGAATACTGGAGTGGGTTGCCATTTTTTCCTCCAGGGGATCTTCCCAACCTAGGGATTGGACCCGAGTCACCTGTGGTTCCTTCATTGGCAGTCGAATTCTTTACCACTGAGCCACCTGGGAAGCCCTCATCATATGATCGCTGCGCTGAAAATATATCGTAGAAATGAGGTTTTAAATTTTCTGCCATAGTCTAGATACACTTTGTATTACGTGTTTTCCACCTACTGCTGCCACCTAAACATTTTCTTTGATATTACATAGCCTTTATAATGACTCAATTAATGGCTATATATAATATTTTGCATTATTTCTTTGGAAGTCCGGATCCATTCATTCTTATTCTTTCAGTCACTCTGTGTCTATGAAGAATGAAATGAAGTTGAAACTTGGGGGAAGCAGCTGATATCCAAAGAAGAGAGGGTTTTTTTTTTTTTTTCCTCCTCTGAAAAGAATGAAAATGTAAACTGACCCCCATTAGCCTTGGTGCATTAACCAAGTTCAAAGCCTGGGCAGAACTGTGCAGCGCTCCTCACTCACAGCAGTGGCCCTGGGGGAGTGCACACACCCCCTGAGACCTGCATGGCCAGAGGGTGCTCCCTGGCAGACTGGACAGCCTCAACCCACAGCTGCCCTTTGTCCTGACACTGCCTCAAGTTCATTTGTAATGGGGGCTGCCAGAAAGACGAAGCTTCATTTGCAAAGCAAGGGCATGGCTTTAATTATCTTTTAGCTCCATACACAATTGGGGGTAGGGCGTGGGGATAGATTTATGACTTTAGGTCTCTTCTCTGCTGTTATAAACCAGTATTTATCAGGTGTGGGGCACATGGCAGTTCTGGGGCATGCCAGACAGGATCAAAAGCAAAGCATAAAAACCTTCCCCTTTCAACAAACCTAATCTCCCCCTTCTATCTATAAATGGCCACATTAACCTCATGGCTCAGCAGAGAGACTCATTCTGGCACTTTGCTGTCTAAGGAACTGGGAGCAAGTGAGAGGCTGGCTTCTGTGTGCCAGGCCTGTCTTGCCTCCCCCTTTGAAGTTCCCTTCAGAAGAACCGATTTGTGGCCAACAGCTTTGGGGCTGAGTGCTCTCCACATCCATGGTCCTGAGAGTGGCCCTTTCGTGGGGAGGCATTTACGTCTCTCTTGGGAGAGCATCAGATGGGGAATGGCTGGCAATACAGCCATCAATCATTCATTCATTCAGTGTGTGTATAGTCATCTCCATATGCCACACACACTTCCAGGTGGTAGTAGATTCTAAGGAAGCAGAAGCTATGATTTATTCCTTTAGAACACGTCAGCGTTATTTGGCAAGAGAGTCCTGTTCGTGATGGACTCAGATCATTTAAGCAATTTTTGGTGTTGAATTTTGAGAAAAATTAGTTCATCACTGAGGCTTCAGAATGACTTGGGTGTTGCCTAGAAGGTGTGGTGTGAGCTAAGCTTTGAAGGCTGGATAGAAAAGAGAGACATAGAAATCATAAACAAAAGCCCTGATGCCAGCATAAATGTGGCAAGCTTCCAAGAGGATAGCAGGGAGCAGGGGGTCCTGGTAGAAACATCTCTGGGACTCTGTGGTTTTTGGGTGTGTGTTTCATTCTTCTGAACTGTGGCTCACTGACCAACACAAACCTGCAGATTCAGGAAGCATAGGTCCTTTAGGTTCTCCAAAACAAAGTAAGCTTTTCCTTGGTTCTCCCATTTCCATAACTCTGGAAGATATATTTCTTTTGTTCTTTCTGCAACTGGGAGGTGTGTCATCCCTGAGTTAGAATATCACAGTGCAAAATCTTAGAAGCACAGAAGTCTTGAGGTTCTCTAGAATGCAAGCTCCATGAAGGTAGTAGGAGATTTTGTTGGTTTTCTTCTGTCAACGTCTACAACAGCCCCTGACATGCAGCAACATCTCAATGAGTCCTTTAATTTCCTCAATTTCTGTTCTTTCACTTTGACTCTTAGCTCCCATCACCCTTCAGGACTCAGTTTGCTTATCTTCCAAATTAAAGTGTTGAAATATATTGAATACTTTTTACATATACCACAAAGTGAGAACAACTATCCTCTTGATGTGTTTTAATTAATTTAATTGCTCTGTTTGAGGCTCTAGGAATGTGAAGTGACCTTGGCTTTCAAGGAACTTAGTCTAGTGGAGAGGACAGAAAACAAGCAAACAAAAAGATTGCAAGACCATGTGATAGGGTTTAAGATCATGATGGTGGTGGTTTAATTGTATCCGACTCTTTGCAATTCCATGGAGTGTAGCCTGCCAGGCACCTGTGTTCATGGGATTACCCAGGCAACAATATCTGAAGTGGGTTGCCATTTCCTTCTCTAGGAGATCTTCCTAACCCAGGGATTGAACCCTTGTCTCCTGTGTCCCCTGTATTGGCTGGTGGATTCTTTACCACTGAGCCACCTCGGAAGCGCATAAGATAGTAATGCTGCTGCTGCTGCTAAGTCGCTTCAGTCATATCTGACTCTGTGCGACCTCATAGATGGCAGCCTGGCAGGCTCCTCCGTCCATGGGATTTTCCAGGCAAGAGTACTGGAGTGGGGTGCCATTGCCTTCTCCAAGATAGTGATAGCTACAGGGAATTGTGCATGTACAGAAGAGCAATAGCTTATACAGGCTGGGGGTGCAAGGAAGGTTTTCTAGACATGACAGTTTTGTGGGTCCCTTGGATCAGGAAAGAGTTACCTGGGGCAGGTGTAAGTGAGAACAGCATTTGAAGGCAGTGGGGTTGGGTGAACGCCCAAATCCATTTCCTATATGAAGTATGGATGGGAAGGAGATGAGACTGGGAAAATACTGATGGCAAAGAAAATTGATTAAGGAATTACCAAAAGGTCTGTAGGAAAAATGAGCAGGAAACAGAGGATCTAAAATCATGTTAAGGGGATAGAAGAGTTGATGGGTGGATTAGAAGAGATTGAAAAGGTGGACTTAGTTGTGACTGACAGACTGGGGACAAAAGATCATTCTCAGGTCTATTATTTAGGTGACTGTTTGGGTAATGGTAAATGGTAAATGGTAAATGGCAAATAAATTGGGAAACAGTGGAAACAGTCACAGACTTTATTTTGGGGGCCTCTAAAATCACTGCAGATGGTGACTGCAGCTATGAAATTAAAAGAAACTTACTCCTTGGAAGAAAAACTGTGACCAACCTAGACAGCATATTAAAAAGCAGAGACATTACTTTGCCAACAAAGGTCTGTCTAGTCAAAGCTATGGTTTTTCCAGTAGTCATGTATGGATGTGAGAGTTGGACTATAAAGAAAGCTGAGCGCAGAATTGATGCTTTTGAACTGTGGTGTTGGAGAAGACTCTTGAGAGTCCCTCGGACTGCAAGGAGATCCAACCAGTCCATCCTAAAGGAGATCAGTCCCGAATATTCATTGGAAGGAATGTTGAAGCTGAAACTCCAATACTTTGGCCACCTCATGCGAAGAGCTGACTCATTGGAAAAGACCCTGATGCTGGGAAAGATTGAAGGTGGGAGGAGAAGGGGACAACAGAGGATGGGATGGTTGGATGGCATCACTGACTCAATGGACATGAGTTTGAGTAAACTCTGGGAGTTGGTGATGGACAGAGAGGCCTGGCATGCTGAAGTCCATGGGGTCACAAAGAGTTGGAAATGACTGAGCAACTGAACTGAACTGAACTGAATTCAGACTGTTATAGCTGGATGTCTCCAGTGCTGAATAAGGTAGCACCCTGTCAAACAGATCAATTTGTTTGGTATTTATTGGCGGGGGGGGCTTCCCTGGTGGCTCAGATTGTAAAGAATCTGCCTGCAATGCAGGAGACCCAGGTTTGATGCCTGGGTTGGGACAATCCCCTGGAGAAGGGAATGGCTGCCCACTTCAGTATTCTTGCCTGGATAATTCCACAGACAGAGGAGCCTGGCGAGGTACAGTTCATAGGTTTGCAAAAAGTCGGACACCCCTGAGTAACCAGCAGTTCAATTCGATCAGTCAGTTCAGTCACTCAGTCGTGTCTGACTCTTTGTGACTCTATGGACTGCAGCATGCCAGGCCTCCCTGTCCATCACCAACTCCCAGAGTTTACTCAAACTCATGTCCATTGAGTCAGTGATGCCATCCAACCATCTCATCCTCTGTTGTCCCCTTTTCCTCCCACCTTCAATCTTTCCCAGCATCAGGGTCTTTTCCAATGAGTCAGCTCTTCGCATGAGGTGGCCAAAGTATTGGAGTTTCAGCTTCAACATTAGTCCTTCCAATGAACACCTAGGACTGATCTCCTTTAGGATGGACTGGTTGGATCTCCGTGCAGTCCAAGGGACTCTCAAGAGTCTTCTCCAACACCACAGTTCAAAAGCATCAATTCTTTGATGCTCAGCTTTCTTTATAGTCCAATTCTCATATCCGTATACAACTATTGGAAAAACCATAGCCTTGACTAGATATACCTTTGTTGGCAAAGCAATGTCTCTGCTTTTTAATATGCTGTTTAGGTTGGTCATAACTTTCCTTCCAAGGAGTAAGTGTCTCTTAATTTCATAGCTGCAGTCACCATCTGCAGTGATTTTGGAGCCCCCAAAATAAAGCCTGCCACTATTTCCACTGTTAACCCATCTATTTGCCATCAAGTGATGGGACCAGATGCCATGATCTTAGTTTTCTGAATGTTGGACTTGAAGCCAACTTTTTCACTCTCCTCTTTCACTTTCATCAAGAGGCTCTTTAGTTCTTCATGCTTTCTGCCATAAGGGTAGTGTCATCTGCATATCTGAGGTTATTGATATTTCTTCCAGCAATCTTGATTCTACCTTGTGCTTCATCCAGCCCAGCGTTTCTCATGATGTACTCTGCATGTAAGTTAAATAAGCAGGGTAACAATATACAACCTTAACGTACTCCTTTTCCTATTTGGAACCAGTCTGTTGTTCCATGTCCAGTTCTAACTGTTGCTTCCTGACCTGCATACAGATTTCTCAAGAGGGAGGTCAGGTGGTCTGGTATTCCCATCTCTTTCAGAATTTTCCACAGTTTATTGTGATCCATGCAGTCAAAGGCTTTGGCATAGTCAATAAAGCAGAAATAGATGTTTTTCTGACACTCTCTTGCTTTTTAGATGATCCAGCGGATGTTGGCGATTTGATCTCTGGTTCCTCTGCCATTTCTAAAACTAGTTTGAACATCTGGAAGTTCACGGTTCACGTATTGCTGAAGCCTGGCTTGGAGAATTTTGAGCATTACTTTACTAGCATGTGAGATGAGTGCAATTGTGTGGTAGTTTGAGCATTCTTTGGCACTGCCTTTCTTTGGGGTTGGAGTGAAAACTGACCTTTTCCAGGCCTGTGGCCAATGCTGAGTTTTCCAAATTTGCTGGCATATTGAGTACAACACTTTCACAGTATCATCTTTTAGGATTTGAAATAGCTCCACTGGAATTCCTACACCTCCACTAGCTTTGTTCATAGAGATGCTTTCTAAGGCCCACTTGACTTCACATTCCAGGATGTCTGGCTCTAGGTGAGTGAGCACACCATCATGATTATCTGGGTCGTGAAGATCTTTTTTGTACAGTTCTTCTGTGTATTCTTGCCACCTCTTCTTAATATCTTCTGCTTCTGTTAGGTCCATACCATTTCTGTCCTTTATTGTGCCCATCTTTGCATGAAATGTTCCCTTGGTAACTCTAATTTTCTTGAAGAGATCTCTAGTCTTTTCCATTCTGTTGTTTTCCTCTATTTCTTTGCACTGATCACTGAGGAAGGCTTTCTCATCTCTCCTTGCTATTTTTTGGAACTCTGCACTCAGATGAGTATATCTTCCCTTTTCTCCTTTGCTTTTCACTTCTTTTCACAGCTATTTGTAGGGCGCCCTTAAACAGCCATTTTGCTTTTCTGCAGTTCTTTTTCTTGGGGATAGTTTTGATCCCTGTTTCCTGTACAATGTCAGGAACCTCCATCCATAGTTCATCAGGCACTCTGTCTATCAGATCTAGTCCCTTAAATCTATTTCTCACTTCCACTGTATAATCATAAGGGATTTGATTTAGGTCATACCTGAATGGTCTAGTGGTTTTCCCTACTATCTTTAAGTCTCAATTTGGCTATAAGGAGTTCATGATTTGAGCCACAGTCAGCTCCCAGTCTTGTTTTTGCTGACTGTATAGAGCTTCTCCATCTTTGGCTGCAAAGAATATAATCAATCTGATTTGGATATTGACCATGTGGTGATGTCCATGTGTAGAGTCTTCTTTTGTGTTGTTGGAAGAGGGTGTTTGCTATGACCAGTGTATAAACTCTGTTAGTCTTTGCCCTGCTTCATTCTATACTCCAAGGCCAAGTTTGCCTGTTACTCCAGGTATTTCTTGATTTCCTACTTTTGCATTCCAGTTCCCTGTAATGAAAAGGACATCTTTTTGGATGTTAGTTCTAAAAGGTCTTTTAGGTCTTCATAGAACCATTCAACTTCAACTTCTTCAGCATTACTGGTTGGGGCATAGATTTGGATTACTGTGATATTGAATGGTTTGCTTTGTAAATGAACAGAGATCATTCTGTCATTTTTGAGATTGCATCCAAGAACTGCATTTTGGGCTCTTTTATTGACTATGATGGCTATTCCATTTCTTCTAAGGGATTCTTGCCCCCTGTAGTAGATATAATGGTAGTAAATATAACAGTCATCTGAATTAAATTCACCCATTCCAGTCCATTTTAGTTCGCTGATTCCTAAAATGTCAACGTTCACTCTTGCCATCTCCTGTTTGACCACTTCCAATTTGCCTTGATTCATGGACCTAACATTCCAGGTTCCTATGCAATATTGCTCTTTATAGCATCGGACCTTGCTTCCATCACCAGTCACATGCACAACTGGGTGTTGTTTTTGCTTTGGCTCTGTCTCTTCATTCTTTCTGGAGTTATTTCTCCACTGATCTCCAATAACATGTTGGACACCTACTGACCTGGGGAGTTCATCTTTCAGTGTCCTATCTTTTGCCTTTTCATATTGTTCATGGGGTTCTTATGGCAAGAATACTGAAGTGGTTTGCCAGTCCCTTCTCCAGTGGACCACATTTTGTCAGAACTCTCCACCGCGTCCTATCCGTCTTGGGTGGCCCTACATGGCATGGCTCATAGTTTCATTGAGTTAGACAAGGCTGTGGTCCATGTGATTAGATTGGTTAGTTTTCTGTGATTGTGGTTTCCAGTCGGTCTGCCCTCTGATGGAGAAGGATAAGAGGCTTATGGAAGCTTCCTGATGGGAGAGACTGACTGCGTGACCAACAGTTGTTATTTATTTACACAACTCTGCACTGAGTGGAGAAGTAGGGAACCTCATGAATGCTTTTCCTCTACTGTCCTAAGCAGGTCACTTATGGCTTCAAACCATTTTATCCCAGCCAAACTAAGAAAAAAAGACAGCTATTAAGCAACTATCCCTCTTTGGAAGGACATTCTGTGAGCATCTTTTTCGACTAGTTTTATTTGGAGAACTTACCTTACCTTCTACTCAAAAAGGTGTGTTTGACATCTCTGTCTGGGGAATCTGTCGGATGTGGATTTTCTCTGTTTTCAGTAATGTCTTAGTTGTTGCAAGATTCTTTCTCTCACACACTGGTGGTTGCCAGGGGGGATGGGATTTGGGGAAGAATGGAGTGGGAGGTTGGGGTTAGCAGATGTAAGCTTTTATAGGACAGATAAACAACAAGGTCCTACTGTATAGCATAGGGAAATATATTTAATATCCTGTGATAAACCATGATGAAAAGATTATGAAAAAGAATGTATATATATATATATATGTATGTGTATATATATATAACTGAATCACTGTGCTGAATAGCAGTAATTCACACAATGTTGTAAATCACCTACACTTTAATTTTTCAAAAAAGAGTCTTTCTCTGAACAACTTTCTGTCTGGCCTGCTGCATGACGGTTTGAATTATAGTGTTGTTTGTTAAGACAGGGATAGTGGGATCAGCAATAAATATGGGGTGGCTGCTGTTGCTGCTGCTAAGTTGCTTCAGTCGTGTCTGACTTTGTGCGACCCCATAGATGGCAGCCCACCAGGCTCTCTCGTCCCTGGAATTCTCCAGGCAAGAACACTGGAGTGGGTTGCCATTTCCTTCTCCAGTGCAGGAAAGTGAAAAGTGAAAGTGAAGTCGCTCAGTCGTGTCTGACTCTTGGCAACCCCATGGACTGCAGCGCACCAGGCTCCTCCATCCATGGGCTTTTCCAGGCAAGAGTACTGGAGTGGGGTGCCATCGCCTTCTCCATATGGGATAGGGTGGTGGGGGTTGGGGTGTGATCAGGGAAGTCAGCTTCTGACCTGACATCCTCTGGGACATCCATGGCATGTCGAGAGGGCAGCTGGATGTTTACATCTGGAGCTTAAGTCAGTAGAGTCCAAAGTTAAACACTGTATTAAAAAGCAGAGACATCATTTTGCCAACAAAGGTCCATTCTAGTCAAAGCTGTGGTTTTTGCACAGGTACGAATGTGAGAGTTCTACCATAAAGAAAGCTGAGCGCCAAAGAATTGATGCTTTTGAACTGTGGTATTGGAGAAGACTCTTGAGAGTCCCTCGGACTGCAAGGAGATCCAACCAGTCCATCCTAAAGGAAATCAACTCTGAATATTCACTGAAAGGACTGATGCTGAAGCTAAGGCTCCAATACTTTGACTAACTGATATGTAGAGCTGACTCACTGGAAAAGACCCTGGTGCTGGGAAAGATTGAAGGCAGGAAAAGGGGGTGACAGAGCACCAGATGGTTGGATGGCATCACCGACTCAATGGACATGAGTCTGATCAAGCTCCAGGAGGTAGTGAAGGACAAGGAAGCTTGGCATGCTGCAGTCCATGGGGTCGAAAAGAGTTGGACACAACTTAGAAATTGAACAACAACAGTGTAGATGAAATTAGGGACATTATGGTGAGTGAAGTAAGCCAGTCACAAAAGGCACATGTTGTATGATTTGGAGTACATGAGGTACCCTGGTGTAGTCAAATTCATAGAGACAAAAAATAGAATGGTGGTTTCCAGGGGCTGGGGAAGGAAGGGGTGGGGAGTTATTGTTTAACGGGTTTGGCATTTCAGCTTGGGAAGATAAAAATTTTCTGGTGATAATGGTGATGGCTACATAGCAGTGTGAGAGTGCTTAATGCCGTTGAACCGTTCACTTAAAAATGGTCAAGATGGTAAATGTTATGTGAATTTTCACCATAATTTTAAAAAATGTGTTTCAGCTGAAATAAGCCAATCAGAAAGTTTTATCTAAAGGAACTCTTTCGATACCTCTAGCTCTTGTGATATTAATGGAAACCTTTGAAGACAGCAATCAGTGAGGGATCAAAAGATTCCAGGTCTTCTCTTTTCCAGACTAATCTCCCCAATCAAGTGCCTATAAACTTTCCTACATAACCTGGTGTTATTTGACCTTCTCCATCTGTCATCCAGTTTGGGTATGCCAGAGAATTCAGAATTACTGGTAATGTTCAACAAGCAGTGAGTAAATTTTTCAGTGTTTGTTTTATGGAAACGTTAATGTACTTCAAGACATGATAAGGTATTTTTGGAAATGAAGAGTTTTGTGGTCAAATGAACTAAACAGCTATTGCTTGTTATTGCTTTCGTAGGATTTTCCAGAGTATTTGCATGCTAAGTTGCTTCAGTCGTGTCCAACTCTTTGTGACCCCATGGACTATAGCTCGCCAGTGTCCTTTGGCCATGGGATTCAGGCAAGAATACTGGAGTGGGTTGCCATTTCCTTTTCCAGGGGATCTTCCTGACCCAGGAATCAAACTTGCATCTCCTGTGATTCCTGCATTGCAAGTGGATTCTTTACTTCTGGGCCACTGGGGAAGTCCCTCCAGATTATATAATAGGTTTTTATATACAGCCAGTTTCCAAAGGAAGGATACAGGATTTGAGGCTTCCGAGGTTAAAGCGTCTGCCTGGAATGCGGGAGACCCGGGTTCGATCCCTAGGTTGGGAAGATCCCCTGGAGAAGGAAATGGCAACCCACTCCAGTACTCTTGCCTGGAGAGTCCCATGGAGGAAGGAGCCTGGTGGGCTACAGTCCATGGGGTCTCAAAGAGTCGGACACGACCGAGCGACTTCACTTTAAGCATTTTGAGCCACAGTCTTCTTTTCCATCTCAATACTGTTTTCCATGGAACAACGTTTGGGAAATTTTTCACAAGTGTAATTGTTAACTCTGTTGTACATACTGAGTACCATTGGTTTATGAATTTTCATAAGTGTATGCTCCAAGTGCAGAAATACTTCTGGATATAGGCTATGAAACTTTTGGAAAGAATTCTTCCAAAAAGACTTTCAGTTCTTAGAAAAAATTTCCCTGCAATGCCCTCTGAGAAAGTCAATGTAATTTCTTCTTTTCTGATACCGAAACATATGCTCTGCATACATATATGGAGACTAGCACCCAAAATAGACTTTTGCCATTTCCTACTCCAGGGGGTCTTCCCAATCTAGGGATCGAACCTATGTCTCTTGCGTCTCCCACGTTGGTAGGCAGATTCTTTACCACTAGCACCACCTGGGAAGCTCCAAGTTATTGGAAAATTAAGACACAAAACAAACAGAAAAACGGTGATGATCAAATGGTTGTGGAACCTAAGGCAACACTGAAAATCCAGGGTGGAACTTTCAAAAGTCATTATCATTTAGTTTATGTAGTGGATGAACCAAGGGCCAGAAATCAGAATGTATGACTACGGCATTTACCACCTGTGTGACCTTTGGCAATCACATACCCTTGATTGTTCAGCTTTCCTTTCTGGACAGTGAGGATTGAGCAGTCATTTTATGGTCAATTTAGTATCTCTAATCAGGCTTCCCTGGTGGTTCAATGGTAAAGAACTTGCCTGCCAATGCAGGAGACCTGTGTTTAATCCCTGTATCAGGAAGATCCTGTGGAGAAGGAAACGGCAACCCACTCCAGTATTCTTGTCTGGGAAATCCCATGGGCAGAGGAACCTGGAAGGCTACAGTTCATGGGGTCGCGAAAGAGTCAGATTTTGATTAAACAACAACAGTATCTCTAATCAAAACAACCTTATCTCCAAACAAGTTAATTACAGGGGAAGTATCTATGTTGTGGAAAAACAAACAACTAATAATGGTGTTTTCTACTCTTGGAGGATCTTCTGGAAAAGAAAGTTACTCTGAAAGACACTCATGGAAATTAATTTTCTCCATCCTTTTGGAAATCTTACTCTACTCATAGCATATTGAGCTATATACTAAATGTCTACAATAAGGATTTCATTTAGATTTAATAAGTCAGAATTACAAACATAATGACATGCTGATAGACTGATTAACAACACATGCTTTGAAGTTCCTCAAATATGCACACACAAAAAAAGAAGAGAGAAGAATTTATAAGAAAAATGTCCAGACATGGAACTTTACTCTGTATTTTGTTTATTATTATTATTATTTTTTTGAGTTGAAATATCTCTCAAATGCTTAGTTCTGAATAAACAGAAAAACAGCAGGAGGATTAAAAAAAACACAAGGCTGAATTTCAGTCACACAGATCTCAGCAAGAAGTAAAAATAAACTCTTAAAATGATGCTCCTTTTCCACAGCTCCCAGAAGCAGGTTTGGTAAAAAGTAATTTGAAAATAGATTCATCTTTTTGCCTTTCTCTGCTGATTCTGTAACTTCTTCCATATCAATTAAAGATTTCTGGGGTTTTGCTTTTTTTTCACCTTCTCTCTTTCTCACAGAGCCACCTAAGAATACAAATAGAAAAGAAGCTGTCTGGTAGTTTTGCAGCATCTTCATTTCAGGAAAACAGCACAGACTCATCACTTCAGAGCTTACCAGGTCCAAGCTCCCACTTTATCAGTGAAGTCTAGAGAATCAGGGTGCCCTGTGGGGCGGCACGGCTAGTTTGTGAACGCTCGAAGGCTGATCATCACTCATTCCAGTACATTTCCCCCCAATAATGCAAGCTGCCTGCTGTCCCTAACCAAAGTAAGACGGTGTCCTTCATAATTCACCATTGCAATAAATGCCTCTGTGATTCAGCATAGAGTTAGACGGTTTAACCATGACAAGAGCTCCATGCAGTTGGGTCCTTACAAGCTCAGCACCTGAGAAAAATTAAGTGGGGAGTTGAAAATCATATCCAGCTGGGCGTTAGCATGTGTTAAACAGGGGTTTGATGTTCAAGGGTTTAAGTGCGTGACTGGTACACCTCCGGGCAAGGCCCAGTTTTCCCTGAGAATCTGTTCTTGCTTTTCTTTCTTTTCTCCTCTAATCAATCCCAGTCAGGTTTCAATTCTCTTTCTTACTTTGCAAAGTGCCAGACAAATTACTGGTATCCTCTCTGAACCTCTGGTTTCTTGTGGGTTTCAGAACTCATACCCACTTGAGAATATGTCAAGGTAAATCTCGCTCAAGACACATTTAGTAACATTTTAGGAACATAATTAAAACAAAGACCTTCATATCATTTTTATGGCTCTTCATCTTCCACTTCTAATTCTCTTTTGGAATGTGGGTGTTTTCTTAATTCTTTACGTTTTCTCTAGAATTCTTCTGTTCTTCTTTAACAGCATATCTTCTGAACTACGAGCAGTCTCACGGTCTTAAGATTATGAATACAAAGATACTGATATTCAACTGTTTTTGAAGCATAAAAATGGCAACTTCATTTGGTTCAACTTGATACACTGTAAAGCAATTTGGAATATACATATTTAAACAAAGATTTTTTTCCCCTTAAAGTAGAGAAACTGTGTGATAAAACCATGATTTTTACTGAAAATGGTAATACAGGAAATTTAAAGATTAAAAAAATATTCTGCTTAAGTAATTTCACTTGTTTGCTTATAAGTAACCTTATGCCTCAGTTTGCCCACAAACCTCCTCATTTTGACTATTTAATGGCATTCTATCTGTTTTAGCATTTGCTTTGAATTTTTCTCAAAGTATTAGTATTAACTATTGCATAAACAGAATAACGCCACCTTGTTAGCTTGTTTTGGTAGACCTCTGCTTTGTATCTAACACCTCTGTTCTGACCCTTTCTAGTAAGTGTGAGCCACATGCAGAGTGAACAGAGGTCTTAGTTTAGTGTGCAGTCAATCACTCTTTTTAGAAACTACTAGTACATGTGTCCTTTTCAAGAGAAGGATGTCAGATGCTCATTGATAATGTGAAAGGTGTTCAGATTTAAGCAAGATGGGTGGCTATATCTTTCTGGTCTTGAATGATGCTATGAGAGCCTTTTGAATTTGCTGCCCCGGTGGCCACCTGGTTTGCTAGTCACTTGTGACCTGGCCTTGCCAGAAAGTGAAAGTGTTAGTTGCTCAGTTGTGTCTGACTCTTTGTGACCCCATGAACTGTAGCCCGCCAGGCTCCTCTGTCCATGGAATTCTCCAGGCAAGAATACGGAGAGGGTTGCCACTCCCTTTCCCAGGGGATCTTCCCAACCCAGGGATTGAACTCGGGCCTCCTGCATTGCAGACAGATTCTTAACTGTCTGAGCCACCTCTGCCCAAGACCTGAGAGATGCTCAAGGCTGCCAGGCTACCATTGGGCAGAACTGATTACAAACATGGGAAATTCTGTTAGTCGTGTCTGAAGAATGTGTGAGCTGGAAGCTTAACAGTCCTGCATAGATTGCATAGGATGTAGGGTGAATGCCTTCCCATGGAGATTTTGCCACCTTGTATCTCTTTGTTTGGTGACGCTTTTTAAATTATTATTTTTTTGCAATAAGCCTTCTTGACAGAATTACGTTTAAAAGGAAGAAAAGTGCATGTGTCATGAAAATTTTAAGTACTAACTTTTCATTTTCAGGAAAGATGATGATGAATGTGTAACGTTCACAAAATGTTTGTTCACAATTACCAGCCACCCCAGAGGCCATGTTGCCATTGCTGACCACATGGAAACAAGAAAACATGAATCTGCTGAGTAAGCATCAACCCCTAGGACAGAACGAGTAGTTTAAGAAGACTGTTCCTGAATGCAATGATTTAATATTAATAATTGAAGTCTAGACGGTGTGTTCGCATATAATAATGTGAAGCTTGGCTTTTTATGTGCACATTGTAAATTATTGTGTGTCTGAATTAATTTCTCCTGTTTTTCAATTTCAGGTTTTCTTCTGTGTGTAATAAAAAATTGAATTAATACTGTTCCTATGTTGGCTCCACTGATGGAAGACAATACTCACTATCTGTTAAATGATGACAGTTTTCTATTACTGTGATCAACTGGTTTCTTTTCTGAGCCATAGAATACATAAAATTTGAGAGACTGTTTTCTCAGTTCTGCAAAAATGGTCCCTAAGTATTTCCATGCCAGATGTGCGTATAACCAGATGTACATATAACCTGCAGCACTAGCGCCCCATTCTCTTAAAGAACCTTGGTTGAAAAAGTCCGAGTCACATGTTTCAAACTGAGAATCCATAAAGATAATAATACCCCGAATCACCTTCCACCTAGTCAAAGAATCAAGTAAAGCTTCTTGAAGTTCAATCTTTCGATGGTGAAATTTCTGACATTATTTTGGTTACTACTATAAATTCAGTTAAAAATTTCAACATTGAGACAAAATCATGTGCTTTGCGATGGTATTACAATTGCAAAGTTTGGTGAAGAATACCCTCATCATACAGTCAGTGTTTTACATTCTGTATAAAAGAGAAATGTAAGTGGAATCAATGGGTATCGTATTCTTCAAATTGTGTCCATCCACACACAAGCCACAGTGTTCTACAGTCAAAATAGAAGCTATTACGGACAACATTTACAACTTTTTATAAGCATGGCTATAATAATTAAATTTATTTTTTCATTATGAAGCTGATGCTGAATATAAAAATATAAATAAAAGGAGATATTTGCTTGCTGTCTCTCATAAGTCAAAACTCACAGATGTTTAAACCTATGTAATTGACTTATGTGTCCCATGTTGTTAGCCGCTCAGTCATATCCCACTCCTTGTGACACCGTGGACTGTAGCCCACCAGGCTCCTCTGACCATGGAATTCTCCAGGCAAAAATACTGGAGTGGGTTGCCATTCCCTTCTCCAGGAGATCTCCCTATCCCAGGGGCTGAGACCAGATCTGCATTGCAGGCAGATTCTTTACCATCTGCGCCACCAGGGAAGCCCTGGTAAAGAGAAGCCGTGTGAATTGACTTCTGTGTCCCATAAAGTTACTGAATGTTTTTTTAAATGAGTTCTTTCATTTTAGTTGCATTTTGTTCTCAGTCATTTGCACGTTTTATTAAAGTTTTCGATAATTGGAACAACCACAAAACTCGAGCTTCTGAAAACATCAGCTTTTTTAAAGTTTAAAAAATTGCAACTACTAAAATCAAAACTTGCAGGCAGGAAGATCTTGAACATTAATGCAAATGCAGAAGAATTGATCTTGAACACAAATGTAGGGGCACATCTCCAGTGGGATTGTGAGAGCTCAAGCTGTATAAGGCTTAATTCTGAATTTAAATGAGCCCTTGAAATATTCAGTTTTGGGGAAGATTCTTTTACTGGAACTTATATTTTTAATTAAATGCATTCATATTTTCTACCTGAATGGAAATGAAGTTGCGAAGACTTAAAGCTTTGTAGCATTTACACTTTGAGAATCTTTTTTTGTAAATATAAAAATTTAATGTGAATCATTCTTAAGTGTTGTAAATACAGACATCTTATTTGAAGAATTTGGTTCCATAAAAATATTTCTCAATGAAGGTAATTTTAATGAAAACCAAAAGACTGAAACTTGGAAGATAATTTGAGCTGAAATGTTTGTACATTTTCTCACAAAGAGTTAGAATTAAGAATATCTTCTATGAAATGCAAATCAAAACTACAGTGAGGTACCATCTCACGCTGGTCAGAATGGCTGCTATCAAAAAGTCTACAAGCAATAAATGCTGGAGAGGGTGTGGAGAAAAGGGAACCCTCTTACATAGTTGGTGGGAATGCAAACTAGTACAGCCACTATGGAGAACGGTGTGGAGATTCCTTAAAAAACTGGAAATAGAACTGCCTTATGACCCAGCAATCCCACTGCTGGGCATGCACACTGAGGAAACCAGAATTGAAAGAGACATGTGTCCCTCAATGTTCATCGCAGCACTGTTTACAATAGCCAGGATATGGAAGCAACCTAGATGTCCATCAGCAGATGAATGGATAAGAAAGCTGTGGTACATATACACAATGGAATATTACTCAGCTATTAAAAAGAATACATTTGCACCAACAGTGTAGGAGGGTTCCCTTTTCTCCACACCCTCTCCAGCATTTATTGCTTGCAGATTTTTGGATCACAGACATTCTGACTGGTGTGAAGTGGTACCTCATTGTGGTTTTGATTTGCATTTCTCTAATAATGAGTGATGTTGGTGGGAATGCAAACTAGTACAGCCACTTTGGAGAACAGTGTGGAGATTCCTTAAAAAATTGCAAATAGAACTGCCTTATGACCCAGCAATCCCACTGCTGGGCATACACACCGAGGAAACCAGAATTGAAAGAGACACATGTACCCCAATGTTCATTGCAGCACTGTTTATAATAGCCAGGACATGGAAACAACCTAGATGTCCCTCAGCAGATGAATGGATAAGAAAGCTGTGGTACATATACACAATGGAGTATCACTCAGCCGTTAAAAAGAATACATTTGAATCAGTTCTGATGAGATGGATGAAATTGGAGCCGATTATACAGAGTGAAGCAAGCCAGAAAGAAAAACACCAATACAGTATACTAACACATATATATGGAATTTAGAAAGATGGCAATGACGACCCTGTATGCAAGACAGCAAAAAAGACACAGATGTGTATAACGGACTTTTGGACTCAGAGGGAGAGGGAGAGGGTGGGATGATTTGGAAGAATGGCATTGTAACATGTATACTATCATGTAAGAATCGAATCGCCAGTCTATGTCCGACGCAGGATACAGCATGCTTGGGGCTGGTGCACGGTGATGACGCAGAGAGATGTTATGGGGAGGGGAGGTGGGAGGGGGGTTCATGTTTGGGAATGCATGCACACCCATGGTGGATTCATGTCAATGTATGGCAAAACCAATACAGTATCGTAAAGTAAAATAAAGTAAAAATAAAAATTAAAAAGAAAAAGAATACATTTGAATCAGTTCTAATGAGGTGGATGAAACTGGAGCCTGTTATACAGAGTGAAGTAAGTCAGAAAGAAAAACACCAATACAGTATACTAACACATATATAGGGAATTTAGAAAGATGGTAACCATGACCCTATATGTGAGATGGCAAAAGAGACACAGATGTAAAGAACAGACTCTTGGACTCTGTGGGAAAAGGCGAGGGTGGGATGATTTGAGAAAATAGCATTGAAACATGTATAGTACTGTATGTGAAATAGATCGCCAGTCCAGGTTCGATGCATGAGACAGGGTGCTCAGGGCAGGGAGGGGGAGGGGTGTTCAGGATGGGGAACACATGTATACCCATGGCTGATTCATGTGAATGTATGGCAAAAACCACCACAATATTGTAAAGTAATTACCCTCCAATTAAAATAAATGAATAAAATTTAAAAAAGAATACCCTCCATGTAGCAGAATTTTCTCTGACCTCAACTGAGTAACCAATATTTTAAAAATAATATGGTAAAAAAAAGACGATTGACAATTCCAGTGATTTCAAATTTATTTAATAAAAAATCAACTTTTAAGATGACTGCAGAAAGCTTATAACAAAATTAAATATAATAGTACAACGTTAAGAAAAGCAAATTCTCCAGAAACATATTTGTGACACAGTTTTAGAGGCTGCTATAGCAAGAAACTGATTAAGGTATTTCAAGATAAGCCAAGAATAAGATAAGTCAAACTCTGCATATGTTTTTTTCAAGTTCAGAAAATTGATTAAAAAAAGGTTTAAAATCTTTGCTTTAATGGACACAAATTCATGATTTTTCATCTTTCAGAGAAAAATTTAAAGGTATTTTTTAATAGAACTATTTTATGTATCTTTCAGTATTATAAAACTGATTTTTTAAAAATCAATAACTAGCCTGTGGAATATTTTCCCTCTTCTTTTTTCTGTCTCTGTACTTCTTTCAAGGCCAATTCAAGCCTGCACTGGGCAGGACAGGTGTCTCTGAGTTGTTACTCATCAGATTACTCTTTACCTGAATCACCTTTGACTCCATTACCTAGCACTGAATTATCTTTTCATACTGCCTATGGCTTTTAGGTGACGTATGTCATGGCTTATAGCTTTCGTGTCCCTACATA